>NC_060184.1:41437832-42042832 GCF_021184085.1 Oncorhynchus gorbuscha | reverse complement strand
CATTGTATGATACACCCACTGAACTAAAATAGATACACCGAGATCAACTGGCAGCAAAAGATCAGAGTGCAGAACTTAGATACGCAGCAGGCAATTTTGATTGTAAACTAAATTGTGAACGCCTGTTCGCAAAACTATGAGGAGAAATGGGATCAGAGCATGACAGTCTTCTATTTCGCACCGAGGCTTGATGGTTGAGGGGGGAGTGTTGGAAATATTTTTTAAATTGAGAGAGGAAATGTTGTAATTCAAAATAGATGTAAAAAAACAACTTTGTTGACTTTCTGTGTAATGAAAAGAAAACATCCTCTTGCCTATGAACAGACCTTTTTGGGAAATTGAACAAACTGAATGCAGGCATGAAGGGGAAATACAAAAAAATGATATAGATGAGTGGCTGAATCAGCTAAATCAATTTGACTGTGATCCTGGTTCAGTTTACACGCTGATTGAGCTGTCATGTGAGTGAATGCTGCAGACAACGCATTCACATGTCACTACGGCAGAGTTTTGGTTCCTGACTCAAAAGGAATACTGTGCCGTCTCCCTCTGAGCATTAAAACGCAAGGTACGCTGATTCAGTGCTCTAGTCTGCATTAAAAACAAATATCGATACAGGTTGGATGTGACAGGAGAGATGAGGTGCGCACTGTTGCTGCGGTGCATCCAGCACACCCATCTCCTTAGTGGTGGTGAGATAAGAGAAATTATGTCAGACTAATTTGCTCTCATAAATGACTGTCATAGAGTCCCACATAAGCATCTAAGCCCTGTCTAAAGCCAGGGGAGGTTATAAACTATATGGAATTCTGTAATTAAAGAAGGTCATACCAAGAGTAATTATGCTATTTGATTTAGAATTTTTAGACCCCTTGAACTATTGACAAACCTGTATAAAACTATTATTTGATAAAATATTTGATTTCCCCTTACTGCTACGAGCCCATGCAAACGCACTGATGAACAGATTCACTACATGGGAACAACAGATTCAATTTTGGGGGGAGACAAAGGAAGTTTGTTCAGAAGTGTCTGTCCTATTTCTGAGGGATATTTCTTTGGTATTTAACCCCTTGTTTTTTTGCACTAAATAGTCTAAGCCACGGGAGTGTGGGTTCTACTAAGCTAAATGGAATATTTTTAAGAAGGTTTCACCTAGGGGTCATGATAGGGGTTGTACCAAATTTACATTTACATTTAAGTCATTTAGCAGACGCTCTTATCCAGAGCGACTTACAAATTGGTGCATTCACCTTATGACATCCAGTGGAACAGCCACTTTACAATAGTGCATCTACATATTTTAAGGGGGGTGAGAAGGATTACTTTATCCTATCCTAGGTATTCCTTAAAGAGGTGGGGTTTCAGGTATCTCCGGAAGGTGGTGATTGATTCCGCTGTCCTGGCGTCGTGAGGGAGTTTGTTCCACCATTGGGGAGCCAGAGCAGCGAACAGTTTTGACTGGGCTGAGCGGGAACTTACTTCCTCAGTGGTAGGGAGGCGAGCAGGCCAGAGGTGGATGAACGCAGTGCCCTTATTTGGGTGTAGGGCCTGATCAGAGCCTGGAGGTACTGAGGTGCCGTTCCCCTCACAGCTCCGTAGGCAAGCACCATGGTCTTGTAGCGGATGCGAGCTTCAACTGGAAGCCAGTGGAGAGAGTGGAGGAGCGGGGTGACGTGAGAGAACTTGGGAAGGTTGAACACCAGACGGGCTGCGGCGTTCTGGATGAGTTGTAGGGGTTTAATGGCACAGGCAGGGAGCCCAGCCAACAGCGAGTTGCAGTAATCCAGACGGGAGATGACAAGTGCCTGGATTAGGACCTGTGCCGCTTCCTGTGTGAGGCAGGGTCGTACTCTGGGATGTTGTAGAGCATGAACCTACAGGAACGGGCCACCGCCTTGATGTTAGTTGAGAACGACAGGGTGTTGTCCAGGATCACGCCAAGGTTCTTAGCGCTCTGGGAGGAGGACACAATGGAGTTGTCAACCGTGATGGCGAGATCATGGAACGGGCAGTCCTTCCCCGGGAGGAAGAGCAGCTCCGTCTTGCCGAAGTTCAGCTTGAGGTGGTGATCCGTCATCCACACTGATATGTCTGCCAGACATGCAGAGATGCGATTCGCCACCTGGTCATCAGAAGGGGGAAAGGAGAAGATTAATTGTGTGTCGTCTGCATAGCAATGATAGGAGAGACCATGTGAGGTTATGACAGAGCCAAGTGACTTGGTGTATAGCGAGAATAGGAGAGGGCCTAGAACAGAGCCCTGGGGGACACCAGTGGTGAGAGCGCATGGTGAGGAGACAGATTCTCGCCACGCCACCTGGTAGGAGCGACCTGTCAGGTAGGACGCAATCCAAGCGTGGGCCACGCCGGAGATGCCCAACTCGGAGAGGGTGGAGAGGAGGATCTGATGGTTCACAGTATCGAAGGCAGCTGATAGGTCTAGAAGGATGAGAGCAGAGGAGAGAGAGTTAGCTTTAGCGGTGCGGAGCGCCTCCGTGATACAGAGAAGAGCAGTCTCAGTTGAATGACTAGTCTTGAAACCTGACTGATTTGGATCAAGAAGGTCATTCTGAGAGAGATAGCGGGAGAGCTGACCAAGGACGGCACGTTCAAGAGTTTTGGAGAGAAAAGAAAGAAGGGATACTGGTCTGTAGTTGTTGACATCGGAGGGATCGAGTGTAGGTTTTTTCAGAAGGGGTGCAACTCTCGCTCTCTTGAAGACGGAAGGGACGTAGCCAGCGGTCAGGGATAAGTTGATGAGCGAGGTGAGGTAAGGGAGAAGGTCTCCGGAAATGGTCTGGAGAAGAGAGGAGGGGATAGGGTCAAGCGGGCAGGTTGTTGGGCGGCCGGCCGTCACAAGACGCGAGATTTCATCTGGAGAGAGAGGGGAGAAAGAGGTCAGAGCACAGGGTAGGGCACTGTGAGCAGAACCAGCGGTGTCGTTTGACTTAGCAAACGAGGATCGGATGTCGTCGACCTTCTTTTCAAAATGGTTGACGAAGTCATCTGCAGAGAGGGAGGAGGGGGGGGGAGGAGGATTCAGGAGGGAGGAGAAGGTGGCAAAGAGCTTCCTAGGGTTAGAGGCAGATGCTTGGAATTTAGAGTGGTAGAAAGTGGCTTTAGCAGCAGAGACAGAGGAGGAAAATGTAGAGAGGAGGGAGTGAAAGGATGCCAGGTCCGCAGGGAGGCGAGTTTTCCTCCATTTCCGCTCGGCTGCCCGGAGCCCTGTTCTGTGAGCTCGCAATGAGTCGTCAAGCCACGGAGCGGGAGGGGAGGACCGAGCCGGCCTGGAAGATAGGGGACATAGAGAGTCAAAGGATGCAGAAAGGGAGGAGAGGAGGGTTGAGGAGGCAGAATCAGGAGATAGGTTGGAGAAGGTTTGAGCAGAGGGAAGAGATGATAGGATGGAAGAGGAGAGAGTAGCGGGGGAGAGAGAGCGAAGGTTGGGACGGCGCGATACCATCCGAGTAGGGGCAGTGTGGGAAGTGTTGGATGAGAGCGAGAGGGAAAAGGATACAAGGTAGTGGTCGGAGACTTGGAGGGGAGTTGCAATGAGGTTAGTGGAAAAACAGCATCTAGTAAAGATGAGGTCGAGCGTATTGCCTGCCTTGTGAGTAGGGGGAAGGTGAGAGGGTGAGGTCAAAAGAGGAGAGGAGTGGAAAGAAGGAGGCAGAGAGGAATGAGTCAAAGGTAGACGTGGGGAGGTTAAAGTCGCCCAGAACTGTGAGAGGTGAGCCATCCTCAGGAAAGGAGCTTATCAAGGCATCAAGCTCATTGATGAACTCTCCGAGGGGACCTGGAGGGCGATAAATGATAAGGATGTTAAGCTTGAAAGGGCTGGTAACTGTGACAGCATGAAATTCAAAGGAGGCGATAGACAGATGGGTAAGGGGAGAAAGAGAGAATGACCACTTGGGAGAGATAAGGATCCCGATGCCACCACCCCGCTGACCAGAAGCTCTGGGGGTGTGCGAGAACACGTGGGCGGACGAAGAGAGAGCAGTAGGAGTAGCAGTGTTATCTGTGGTGATCCATGTTTCTGTCAGTGCCAAGAAGTCGAGGGACTGGAGGGAGGCATAGGCTGAGATGAACTCTGCCTTGTTGGCTGCAGATCGGCAGTTCCAGAGGCTACCGGAGACCTGGAACTCCACGTGGGTCGTGCGCGCTGGGATCACCAGATTAGGGTGGCAGCGGCCACGCGGTGTGGAGCGTTTGTATGGTCTTTGCAGAGAGGAGAGAACAGGGATAGACAGACACATAGTTGACAGGCTACAGAAGAGGCTACGCTAATGCAAGGAGATTGGAATGACAAGTGGACTACATGTCTCAAATGTTCAGAAAGTTAAGCTTACGTAGCAAGAATCTTATTGACTAAAATGATTAAAATGATACAGTACTGCTGAAGTAGGCTAGCTGGCAGTGGCTGCGTTGTTGACTTTGTAGGCTAGCTGGCAGTGGCTGCGTTGTTGACACTACACTAATCAAGTTGTTCCGTTGAGTGTAATAGTTTCTACAGTGCTGCTATTCGGGGGCTAGCTGGCTAGCTAGCAGTGTTGATTACGTTACTTGCGTTAAAAGAACGACAACAATTATCTTTGATACACAGACGGCTATGTAGCTAATTATGTAGCTAGCTACGATCAAACAAATCAAACCGTTGTGCTGTAATGAAATGAAATGAAAAATGTGATACTACCTGTGGAGCGAAGCGGAATGCGACCGGGTTGTTGAGTGCGGAAGTTCTATTCAGTAGACGTTGGCTAGCTGTTGGCTAGCTAGCAGTGTCTCCTACGTTAAGGACGACAAATAGCTGGCTAGCTAACCTCAGTAAATTAAGATAATCACTCTAAGACTACACGCTCTAAACTACACAATTATCTTGGATACGAAGACAGCAAAGACAACTATGTAGCTAGCTAACACTACACTAATCAAGTCGTTCAGTTGAGTGTAATAGTTTCTACAGTGCTGCTATTCGGTAGACGGTGGACGTATGCTAGCTGGCTAGCTGCTGGGCAGATAGCAGTGTAGACTACGTTAGGACGACGAAATACAAGTTGCAATAGAAGTGCTGACTGTTTCACTATGTTGTCCTCTTTCTTTTCCTTTTTCTTCTGTCCTTCTTTTGTCCTTATTTTGTCTTCCTTTCTTCTGTTAACTAGATATTTTTTGTTGTTATTCTTTGTAAGCTAGCTAGCTTCTTCCAGGAGAGTCCCTAGCAACTGCTTAGCAACAAGTAAACAATTCTGCTAGCAATTCAGCTAGCTAAGATAACTGTACAATTTTATGAAAAATAGTTAATTTTTCAAAAGCCTGTCTTTTTGGTTTGTTCCTTGTTTTGTCTTCTATTGAGTCTTGCAGTTTTCTCTTGATTTTTTTGATGTACTTCACTCTAAAAAACCATTTAAATCTCAATATATACAGGAGCTCATTTTTCAGCAGCTGCTCAATTTAGAACTCAAATGTTTGATGTATTATAATAATTGATTATGCTTACATTGTATTAATAGAATGGGAGGGGTTATAAGGCCTTACATTTATAGGGCCCTAAACTACAGATTAACAATATATATCCATTATAGAGGTTTAGTATTGTTCCATAGTTGTTTTCTAGACTCTTCCTCTTATAAAGAGACCCCTTTGAGAAATGTGTGACTGAGACAGAACTCTGCAGGGGAGTGTAGGAGATAAGGGACTAGTCAGACATTCCACAATAAATCAACTTTGGGGAGTGGACATTTATTGCCTAGGCCTTAGAAAACACTGGAACTATTACAAGTTTATATAGCTGTGTATGAATGGGCTTGGTGTGAAGAGTGGAAGGAACTGACGTCTACAGTCACATCACAAGGGCTGGACTTCGGGTTTAATAAAATAACTTGGGAACTGTTAAATTCTGTAGAACCCACTCGGAAACATGCATTATGTTGCTGATGTCAACTTCTGTCTGCAAGTACATTAATAAAAGGTTTTGAATGAGTTAATTAAAGATATTGTCAGAACGCTAATTTTACCAATGAGCCAATGATTGACAAGGAACAAGGAAACAAACCCTAACAATACCAAGTATCATTTTGCTATTTGATTAAGATGTTTTTTAATTCTCCCCAATTTTGACCTTGTCTCATCGCTGCAACTCCCCAACGGGCTCGGGGGGTGAAGTTTTAGTCATACATCGTCCGAAACATGACCCGCCTAACTGTGCTTCCTAACCCCCACCCGGTTAACCTCAGAAGCAAGCCACACCAATGTGTCGGAGGAAACACGGTCGCTAGAGTGCGATGAGTCAAGTAAAGCGCCCCCGGCCAAACCCTCCTCTAACTCAGATGACACTGGGCCAATTGTGCGCAGCACTATGGGACTCCCGATCACGGCCAGTTGTGATACAGCCCAGGATCGATGGTGTGTGATTTACATTTACATTTAAGTCATTTAGCAGACACTCTTATCCAGAGCGACTTACAAATTGGTGCATTCACCTTATGACATCCAGTGGAACAGCCACTTTACAATAGTGCATCTAAATCTTTTAAGGGGGGGGATGAGAAGGATTACTTTATCCTATCCTAGGTATTCCTTAAAGAGGTGGGGTTTCAGGTGTCTCCGGAAGGTGGTGATTGACTCCGCTGTCCTGGCGTCGTGATGGAGTTTGTTCCACCATTGGGGGGCCAGAGCAGCGAACAGTTTTGACTGGGCTGCGCGGGAACTGTACTTCCTCAGTGGTAGGGAGGCGAGCAGGCCAGAGGTGGATGAACGCAGTGCCCTTGTTTGGGTGTAGGGCCTGATCAGAGCCTGGAGGTACTGAGGTGCCGTTCCCCTCACAGCTCCGTAGGCAAGCACCATGGTCTTGTAGCGGATGCGAGCTTCAACTGGAAGTCAGTGGAGAGAGCGGAGGAGCGGGGTGACGTGAGAGAACTTGGGAAGGTTGAACACCAGACGGGCTGCGGCGTTCTGGATGAGTTGTAGGGGTTTAATGGCACAGGCAGGGAGCCCAGCCAACAGCGAGTTGCAGTAATCCAGACGGGAGATGACAAGTGCCTGGATTAGGACCTGCGCCGCTTCCTGTGTGAGGCAGGGTTGTACTCTGCGGATGTTGTAGAGCATGAACCTACAGGAACGGGCCACCGCCTTGATGTTAGTTGAGAACGACAGGGTGTTGTCCAGGATCACGCCAAGGTTCTTAGCGCTCTGGGAGGAGGACACCTAAATATGGTTCCCAATCAGGTGTGATGACACCTCTAGCACTGCGAAGCAGTGCACTAGACTGCTGTGCCACTCGGGCGGCCCTGATTTAAAAATGTAAAACCCAAGTTTCAAAATAAATCAAATCTTTATTTGGCCTTACTGCTTTTAGCAGTCAATTCACTACATTGAACAACAAACATTCCCAACAAACACTAAAAATCTACAGAAATTTGTTTGAAGTGTTTGTCCTATATCTGAGAGTTATAAAAAAGACCAGGACACATTATTATTATTATTATTATTATTATTATTATTATTTGTTACATGTATTTGACCCCTATTTTTTGGCACTAAACAGTCTCCATATACGGTGGGGCAAAAAAGTATTTAGTCAGCCACCAATTGTTTATGAATTTATTTGCAAATTATGGTGGAAAATAAGTATTTGGTCAATAACAAAAGTTCATCTCAATCCTTTGTGATATACCCTTTGTGTAAGTCTTCACAAGGTTCACACACTGTTGCTGGAATTTTGGCCCTTTCCTCCATGCAGATCTCCTCTAGAGCAGTGATGTTTTGGGGCTGTTGCTTGGCAACACGGACTTTCAACTCCCTCCAAAGATTTTCTATAGGGTTGAGATCTGGAGACTGGCTAGGCCACTCCAGGACCTTGAAATGCTTCTTACGAAGCCACTCCTTCGTTGCCCGGGCGGTGTGTTTGGGATCATTGTCATGCTGAAAAACCAAGCTGTCATGCCTTGGTCTTAGTATTTTGTGTTTTCGTTATATATTTGGTCAGGCCAGGGTGTGACATGGGTTTAATTTGTTGTGTTTCGTATTGGGGTTTTGTAAGTCGCTCTGGATAAGAGCGTCTGCTAAATGACTTAAATGTAATGTAAATGTTGTAGGCATTGGGATTGCGGCTGAGTAGGGGAGTCTAGCAGAGGCTTGGCTGCCTGAGGCGGTTCTCAATCAGAGTCAGGTGATTCTCGTTGTTTCTGATTGGGAACCATATTTAGGTAGCCTAGGTTTCACTGTGTTTTGTGGGTGATTGTTCCTGTCTCTGTGTTTGTCTTCACAAGATAGGCTGTATAGGTTTTCGCGTTCCGTTTGTTGTTTTGTTACTTAGTTATTTTATGTATCGTTCTAATTTTAAAGAACATGAGTAACCACCACGCTGCATTTTGGTCTGACTCTCTTTCAACAGACGAACGCCGTTACACAAGCCACGTTTCATCTTCAATGCCCTTGCTGATGGAAGGAGGTTTTCACTCAAAATCTCACGATACATGGCCCCATTCATTCTTTCCTTTACACGGATCAGTCGTCCTGGTCCCTTTGCAGAAAAACAACCCCAAAGTATGATGTTTCCACCCCCATGCTTCACAGTAGGTATGGTGTTCTTTGGATGCAACTCAGCATTCTTTGTCCTCCAAACACTACGAGTTGAGTTTTTACCAAAAAGTTATATTTTGGTTTCATCTGACCAAATGACATTCTCCCAATCTTCTTCTGGATCATCCAAATGCTCTCTAGCAAACTTCAGACGGGCCTGTTCATGTACTGGCTTAAGCAGGGGGACATATCTGGCACTGCAGGATTTGAGTCCCTGGTGGCGTAGTGTGTTACTGATGGTAGGCTTTGTTACTTTGGTCCCAGCTCTCTTCAGGTCATTCACTAGGTCCCCCTGTGTGGTTCTGGGATTTTTGCTCATCGTTCTTTTGATCATTTTGACCCCACGGGGTGAGATCTTGCGTGGAGCCCCAGATCGAGGGAGATTATCAGTGGTCTTGTATGTCTTCCATTTCCTAATTATTGCTCCCACAGTTGATTTCTTCAAACCAATCTGCTTATCTATTGCAGATTCAGTCTTCCCAGCCTGGTGCAGGTCTACAATTTTGTTTCTGGTGTCCTTTGACGGCTCTTTGGTCTTGGCCATAGTGGAGTTTGGAGTGTGACTGTTTGAGGTTGTGGACAGGTGTCTTTTATACTGATAACAAGTTCAAACAGGTGCCATTAATACAGGTAACGAATGGAGGGCAGAGTAGCCTCTTAAAGAAGAGGTTACAGGTCTGTGAGAGCCAGAAATCTTGCTTGTTTGTAGGTGACCAAATACATATTTTCCACCATAATTTGCAAATAACTTAATTAAAAATCCTACAATGTGATTTTCTGAATTTTCTTTTCTCATTTTGTCTGTCATAGTTGATGATGAATTACAGGCCTCTCTCATATTTTTAAGTGGGAGAACTTGCACAATTGGTGGCTGACTAAATACTTTTTTGCCCCACTGTATAAGGTATTCCATTCATTTTTTCAACTGGTACCGGGGGACTTTCAGTAGAGTCTTGTGAGTCCTGTGGGAGTCCAAGAGCAAAACTGACATGTACGTGTTTGTATGAGCCTCACCTTTCCACAGAGTGGTGACAGTGTTTAGCCCAAACTGTTCAGACGCTACAGAGAGAAGTTGGCAGATGAGCTGTATCTACGCTTGTGGAGGTCGCAGAACAAAATGGACAACACCATTGTGTTCACGAGAGTCTCCTCTTTTCATAGTGCAGTCATAGTTTGTTGGCCAAACTGTTCGGACGCTACATACGATTTTGTGAGAAGACCGATTTTTCATTTCATGGTCTGTCAAACACCACTCTAGCTCTGTCACTTATCATGAGGAAGTGTGATATAGGTGAATGTGGCGAATTGAGAAGCATCCAATGCAAAAAAAACTAATATTTCTACCTTAAACTGCCAGATTTTTATTATGCTAATTGGATTTCTGCAGAGGTGTTAACCTTTGGCGGTTAAAAGTACATGATGGCGAGTTGATAATACAATCAGAAATACTGTTAGAATGTTTTGTAAACATTGTCTGTTAATTACACATTTCTTTCACATGGTTGGGGTCACGAGAATTTTCAGGTAACAAAATGGGGTCGCGTGCCAAAAAAGTTTGGAACCCCTGAGCTACAGCAAAGCACTTCCATGTATAAAGGTAATCTATTTATTTATATTAATAGTGACCCTGTCCCTCTAGCTGGGTTTAAAACTTCTTCATGGTAGGGGGCAGTATTCGGAAGTTTGGATGACTGAGGTGCCCAAAGTAAACTACCTGTTACTCAGGCCCAGAAGCTAGCATATGCATATGCATGGTGATATTGGATAGACAACACTCTGAAGTTTCTAAAACTGTTAAAATATTTTCAGTGGGTATAACAGAACTGATTTGGCAGGCGAAACCCCGTGGTCAATCCATCCAGGAATTATTTTTGTTTGATGTCATTGGACTTTTCAATGCTTTTCTATGGGAAAGTCGAATAAATAGGACCCAGATTGCAGTTCCTATGGCTTCTACTAGATGTCAACAGTCTTTAGAAAATGTTTCATGCTTGTTTTTTGAAAAATGAAGAAGTATTCCTATTCTTTCGAAGTATCCCTCAGAAGGACTGGTCTTTTGGCGCGTGTAAATGAGTGTGCACTCCTCGTTCTTTTTCTCCGGTATTTGTTAACAGTATATTCAGTCTTAAATTTGATTGATTGTTTATATATTAGAGTACCTGAGGTTGGATTAGAAACATTGTTTTAATTGTTTGGATGAAGTATACAGGTAACTTTTTAGATTCCTTTGTAGGCATGTTGGGTGAGTTGGAACAGGTGGATTTCTGAATCAAACGTGCCAAATAAACTGACATTTTTGGGATATAAAGAAGGACTTTATCGAACAAAACAACCAGTCATTGTGTAACTGGGACCCTTTCGATTGCAAAAAGATGAAGATCTTCAAGGTAAGTCATTTATTTTATCGCTATTCTTGAGTTTTGTGACACCTGTTCAGGTTATGAATTTATGTTAATGCAGGAAGTATGTGGGCAATCAAATGCTATGCTTTCGCCGTAAAGCCTATTGTAAATTGGACATAGCGGTTCGATTACCAAGATTCTATGCTGAAGAATGGCGTATAACACTTGTATTTTCATGAATGTTTAATATTACTACTTTTGTATTTTGAATGTTGCGCTCTGCAATTTCACCGGATGTTGGCCAGGTGGGACGCCACGGTCCCACCTGTCCCAAAGAGGTTTTAAGGTTGGAGGGGAGGCTCAGATGCAGTTGTCAGTTTTAACAAGGGGGAAGACCAAATTAATCAGGGACATGAATATTGAAGTTGACAGCAGGAGCTGGGGGGGGGCAGAGAGAATTGAAAGCTTAAACTCTGGAAATGGAAAATCTTAAGTCTTTCCCGTTATGTGGGAGAGGATGCTATTCAATGATGAAGTATGCCGATCACAGGGGAGTTGTTCCTTTTTTAATCAATCTGTTTTTCTCACTCTCTGTCTATGGCTATGCTTCTTAGGTCTGTCTCTCCCATAACTTTCCCTGGCTCTGCCTGCCTGTCTCTCGCTTACCGTCTTCTCTCCCTTCTCCCTCTCTCATTCTCCCTCCTTCTTGGTCTCTATCTTTCTCCCTTTCTACATGTGTCTTTTTGTCCCCCTCCTCTCTATCTCGGTCTATATTCTGCCCGTGGGTATGAGGTGTGTGAGGGGAGCGTGAAGCAGTAACCCCCAGTGCCATCCGCCCGCCTCCCTCTCAGAGCGATCGTCTCTTAATGAACATGGCCACTCGTTAAATCTTGACAAATGGACGTTCCAGCCCTTAACGAGGGTAGGGGCCAGCATCTATTACCATCCGCGCATATTCACTGAGTTAACACTAATATGAAGAAGGCTTTAATGAGAGTTGTCTTGACAACTTAAAGGATGTTATACAGAGTTCAGTTGCCCACCTGAATTCATAACAAGGCCCTTTTTCACTGATTCTCTCTCTCTCCATTGTGTGTCTGATGAAGATCATCATAGTGCTCTATTAAAGTTTCTCCTCTGGTTAAGTAATGAAGCATATGCCATCTTACAGCACAGTCAGGGGTTGAAGCATATTGTTTCATAAGATTTTGTCATATAGTCCTTGTGATATGCTCTTATTGTGTGGGAAAAAAGACTACCTTGCTAAAGCACAACCAATGTATGTCATTTTTTTCATCCATGCCCTGATGAAGCATTTCATTCACACTATCCCATGTTACCTTCATGCTTAATTAAGGATCCACCCCTTTTTTTCAATTTTCGGCTAAAATGACATATCCAAATCTAACTGCCTGTAGCTCAGGCCCTGAAGCAAGGATACAGTATGCATATTCTTGTTAACATTTGAATGGAAACTCTGAATGTGGAAATGTGAAATTAATGTAGGACAATATAACACTATAGATCTGGTAAAAGATAATACAAAGAAAAAAAACAACCGTTCTTTTGTATTTGTTTTTGTATCGTCATCTTTGAAATGCTAGAAAAAGGCCATAATGTATTATTACAGCCCAGGTGCAATTTAGATTTTGGCCAATCGATGGCAGCAGTGTATGTGAAAAGTGTTAGACTGATCCAATGAACCATTGCATTTCTGTTGAAAATGTATCAAGACTACTCAAATGTGGTTAATTTGTTTATTAACAACTTTTCATGTTCAAAATTATGCACACTCCTCAAACAATAGCATGGTATTATTTCACTGTAATAGCTACTGTAAATTGGAGAGTGCAGTTAGAGTAACAAGAATTTAAGCTTTCTGCCAATATCAGATGTCTATGTCCTGGGGAATTTTCTTGTTACTTACAATCTCATGCTAATCGCATTAGCCTACGTTAGCTCAACCGTCCCGTGGAAGGGACACCGATCCCGAAGAAGTTTTAAAAGTGCAATATAGCCCACAGTGTCACACCACACAGAGCCCTTACCCACACAATTATTCAGGGTGAAATGAATTAAATTGGACCTCTGATGCAACTGGCACAGGGTTTGAGTCAAAATAGTAATCATAAGTACCGAATGAGAAACCCAAGTAGGGCAGCAGCTGGATGGAGGGAGGAGAGGAGCGGACCGGAATAACAAGATTCTTCTCTGGGGCCCGAGAAGGAGAACGGTTCCACCCTCCCGGAACGGAAGGGCTGTCAGGGGCCTGGAAAGCTCTGCTTCTCCTCTCATTAGGGTGTAGAGAGAGGGGAGAAGGGACTGGGACAGGGAGCCAGGGACAGAGACTGGAGAAGGACCTGTCCTATGGGGGCCATTACACAAACTTCACCCTAACTTTACAACTGTCTGACTGCCACTTCCACTTTGCTACATTCACATTCTCCCTTTATTCGCTAGTTCCTTCTGTTTTTACTTCCATTCCACATCATAAACGGCTGTTATTGTAATTCATACTGAACAAAGACTCTCGTCTAAGCAGCAGTCCAACCACTCATTCGGAACATTAGTGACTCATACTGATCAGCCTTTTAACTGCAGGACCTCAATTACTGCCACTGTCAATTTCTCTCTTTCACCCACAGTCTGAAAGTGAGCTTTAGTCACTAAAGTCCCTGAATTAAATCATTGGGTTTTTAATGAGTGACTATAATTACAGGACTGTCATCCAGTAATAACTAAAGAACTAGCTGCTTTTATGAATGTTGCAGCCAGGCAACCAGGACTAAATTAGTCATTGAACGTATTGTAATATATTCATACACCTGCCTTGAGCAATTGAGCACGGATAGCCTTAGGCCCCTTATACCTCTGTGTGACATCACAGTGAACGTAACAGGAAAGGGACAGCAGCCAATTAGAAAACAGTATTTCACCACTTCAAGGTATTTTTTAAAAACAGGCAGAGGGTCAAGGGTGAGAAAAGAGAGAGAGCAAAGGAGAGAGTAAGAGAGGGAGACAAAAAAGGGAGAAAGAGTAAAGAGAGGGAGGTAAGAGTGCTACACTTGTGCTACACATATCCCAGTAACTTCAGTGTATAGCCACTAGTGAAGCAAGCTTATACAACCAACTACATAACTGTGCAAGCAACTTTTCATCTTAACCATTTAACAGTATTGAATAATGCAACCAAACCACATTACACTTGTGAATAATGCAACAATTCACAAGTATGTGCAGACAATTAAATGGTTAATGTTCTTGTCCGTACACATGACTTTTTTAGCTTCAAGCTAACAACATGTCTTCATCAAGTAACGTTCGCCTATCAAAAAATAATGATTAGCTAGTAGCTACCCTTCTCATATGAATATAATAGTACAGTAGGCCTACCTTACAACATTAGAACAAACAAATCTTCATTTTTACAAATATCGTGCAAATCATTACATGTGGTAAAAGCAAATTGACACTGAAAACGAGGGTAACTCACTGTTTTACGTAGCTCAGGTCTGCCATTTAAAGCACCTTTGATGTTTTTTTTCTTCTTAAAGCGATGACGGCAATTTTTGAATGTAACAGGCTCCTACTGCAATTTCAGTTATAACTCAATGAAATCGCTCTGGCATTACGATTTTTACTGTTGGAGTGTTGGGCTCAACGAGACAATTCTGTTTATACTGCCATGCTCTGGGGAGGGTGGCTCTCGAGGAAGACTCACCTGTGACTTCCAGAGGTAGCTGTCGAGACGTAAGAAATTCACAAGTTTACATTATAGTAACGGCTCTCAAGAATCGATACCTCTCAATAATCTCCCGAGACTGTCCTTAACTCACATCAATGTGAAAAGAGCCTAATTCAAATTGTGATGGCAGTACATTAGACTCAGACCTTTGCTCTGCAAATGGTAATAGTGGGGGATGCTAGATGCCAGCAGAAGAACATACATCTCTGAAAATGATAAACATTGGATCACCTCAGTGATGGCCTGAGATGAATGTCCCCTCATAAATAAGTAAGGATGTTAGTCCATTACTCTGCACAACACAAAAGGCAGATCGATGTCCTCCACCTGGCACGGAATGCGTGATATCATAATTGGCGCCTAGCAACCCGGTGCAAACTCGGCGCATTGTTATTAGAACAGAATGCCTGGTAGGGGCCCAATCCCATTATAAAACGCAATTGTTCTAAATTAAAATGGGAGATCCAGAGCTGCTGTAGCCAAATAGGCCTGTCTAGCAGTCAACGACTTCCCTTGTCTGCACAGTTGGAGAAAAATAATAAGAATATGAATAGGATGCCTCCCCGAGGACAAGCCATACAATATAATTTCCACATCTCTCTTTTTTTGCAGAACACTATGAAGTCTTTATGGGTGTGATGATAAATAATAGACTTTACATAGCCAGGGGAAGCAAATGCAAGTCTCGGGGAAACATCAGGAAGATGGACACTGCTACAAAGTCCACAGGGGGCAGAGGGATGGGCCTTACATGGGGCTCTGCAAGTGAAAAAGTGAACATGAATATTAGGTTGTGTCCCAAACCAAACAAAGGTGATCTCCCACAAGTTGCATTCCCACTGGGCACAAACAAAGGATAGGTTTAACAGAGCAAATTAAATGTGACCATATTTTTTCACTCATATCATTAATTATGCTATTTAGGCCTATATAGCTTAGATTTCTGGTTGAGATGGAGACGTGAATCCAACATATCAATTATTGATTTGTAGTCAAATTGGAATTAAAGCCAGACTGTCAATGGCACAGATGGAACTATCCAAGCAGAAGATAAATCTGCTTCAGATGTTGACATTTGGTTACGTTGACAACCAAACCACTCAATATCACTTTTGAAATACAATAAATAGCCTACTAACTTATCGACAAGCCAACAAATTATATGTTGGATTCAAGTCTCCAACTGAATCAAAAATATAAATTAAAGAATGGGATTAAGCCAATGGCAGTGTACATATGCACACATGACTGTAAGTCGCTTTGGATAAAAGCGTCTGCTAAATGGCATATATTATTATTATTATTATTATTATTATCTCCTTTAAATATTGATATTTGGTTGCTATGTCAACCAAACACAATTCAATATAACTATAACTGTAATACAGTAGGCCTAAATAACCTAAAGTTTAGGATATCAAACAAATGTAACAAATGTAACATTCAACTTTAAAATGAGTAACACTTTCATGGCTACATCCATGCAACCAAATATTACCAATTATCCACACTGAAATGATGTGTTCTACCTTGTTGGTTTATTGTCATTGTGTACAATTTACTGTCATTGTGGTTTTCCTATTCTTGTTTCCCCATCACTGCAGTTATCATGTAAAGTATTACAGTCTCTGGGAGAAGGGTCTCAGAGTATGTCTTTATTCTGGCACTGAGACCAAGCGCTGTGCTCAATAAAATATGTAAGGTAAGGGCATGGTAAATTGTAAGATTAGTGGTAAATACACTCTACACACCTTTAAAGAAGAAAAAGTTCATAAAGAAGAAAAAGTTCCATTCACAAGGCCTGAGTGATGTCATGCCATTGTTCAGCCATTGTTTCCTTTTACAGTGCCTTCAATTGAATCACCTCCGCATGTCACTCCGACATCAGGCCTCTTTTTTTGGTGACATTTAAGCTATAATAACAGACAGAATTCTCAAGGTTTTCTTGGCGACATGTCTTTGTGCGTCACAAAAACAATTGCAAAATATTAGTCACAAAAGAACAAATAAATTGCACAGTTTTCTCAGAGTGAATTGCGGTGATGTTGTTCTATTGTGGCATCTGTCTTGGAAAATAAATGTTCATGCTTCCAAGTGTCTAGCTTTGTAAGCACTTCAATGAAGAAGTACATGCTTTGTTTTTCTTAATCCTCTTCCTGTCTTTTTCTACTTACTTTATTAAATTGGATACACTTTTTGGATGCCTCTGGTTGATTTCATTTCACAAGAGTACTAAGCAAAAGTGAAGGTTCATAAAGGGTCTGCAAACTATTACGTACTACAAACGGAATCACAGCTGTGAGCTGCCCAGTGACACGAGCCTACCAGATGAGCTAAATTACTTCTAAGCAACACTGAAGCATGCATGAGAGCACATACTGTCCCCGGCAACTGTGTGATCAAGCTCTCCGTAGCCGTAGAGTAAGACCTTTAAACGGGTCAACATTCACAAGGCCGCAAGGCCAGATGGATTACCAGGATGTGTACCCCTCAGGGGTGTGTGCTCATTCCCCTCCTGTACTCCCTGTTCACCCATGACTGCATGGACAAACATGACTCGAGCACCATCATTAAGTTTGCCGATGACACAACAGTGGCTGCATCACCGCTTGGTATGGCAACTGCTTGGCATCCGCCGCATGGGACTACAGAGGGTAGTTCATACGGCCCAGTACATCACTGGGACCGAGCTCTCTGCCATCCAGGACCTCTAATCCATGCGATGTCAGAGGAAGGTCCTAAACATTGTCAAAGACTCTAGCCACCCAAGTCATAGACGGTTCTCTCTGCTACCACACAGGAAGAGGTACCGATGCATCAATTCTGGAACCTATTACTTTTCTATTATTTTTCTCTTTATATTATTGGAAAGGGTCCATAAGAAAGCATTTTACTGTTAGTATACACCTGTTGTTTACGAAGCATGTGACTAATAGAATGTGATTTGATTTGTATGGAGTGACATATCGTCTCTGTTGTGACACTATTGTGTATTCTGACAGGCACACCTAATCTTTCCTCCTGTCCATTAATTTATCTCCCAAGGATCTCGGCTCTACCTCTCATCCAGTTCTCTTCAATTTATGGATGTTTGTGTGTGTATGTGTGGCACATGGTTGAGTGAGTATGCTTCTGTGCCTGTGTGTGTGTGTGTTTGTGTGTGCGACACGTGAGAGTGTGTGTGTCACATGAACACTTGGAGGAGGAACGGGTTGGTTATGCTTGGGTGGTAAATGCAACAGATGCTTCCCGTCTCGTCTCATTTAATTTCCTCCTCATCCTTTCTTATTAATTTCTTCCTATGAAAAACAACCATGAGGTGAAGATTAATTGCTACTGGGTGATCCGCCTCGAAAAGACCTTTCAACAGCTCTCACAACTCGACAACTGTGTCAGTGTTACAGTAGAACCACGTACTCAATTCTTACCCCACCACAACTGGCCCAAATATTCGCCCTATACACCTGATACAAAGACAAATCAAATCACAGTACCTTCATAAAGTATTCACATTTTGTTAAGTTAAACCCTTATTTTAATATGATTTTTAAAAAAGAATCCTCAGCCATCTACACACAACACCCAACAATGACACAGATATATATATATTTTTTTTAGAAATGTTTGCAAGGTAATTAAAACATAAAAACATAAATAACATTTTAATCAGGTGCATTCTGTTTCCATTGATCATCCCTGAGATGTTCCTACAACTTGTAGTAAACGTGTGGTAAATTCAATTGATTGGACATGATTTGGAAAAGCATACACCTGTCTATATAATGTCCCACAGTTCACAGTGTATGTCACAGCAAAAAACAAAGCCATGAGGTTGAAGGAATTGTTCGTAGAGCTCGTAGAGCTCCAAGACAGGATTGTGTCTAGGTACAGATCTAGGGAAGGGTACCAAAAGGGTACCAAAAAATGTCTGCAGCATTGAAGGTCCCCAAGAACACAGTGGCTTCCATCATTCTTAAATTTGGAAACACCAAGGCTTAAGTTTGGAAACACCAAGGCTCTTCCTAGAGCTAGCTCCCCGGCCAAACTGAGCATTCGTGGGGGAAGGGCCTTGGACAGGGAGGTGACCAAGAACCCGGTGGTCACTCTGACAGAGCTCTAGTTCCAATGTGGAGAAGGGAGAATGTTCCAGAAGGACAAACATCTCTGCAGCACTCCACCAATTGGATCTTTATGTAGAGTGGCCAGACAGAAGCCACTCAGTAAAAGGCACATGATAGCCCGCTTGGAGTTTGCCAAAAGCCACCTAAAGACTCTCAGACCATGAGAAACAAGATTCTCTGGTCTGACGAAACCAAAATTGAACACTTTGGCCTGAATGCCAAGCATCATATCTGGAGGAAACCTGGCACCATCCCTACGGTGAACAATGGTGATGGCAGCATCATGCTGTGGGGATGTTTTTCAGCGGCCGGGACTGGGAGACTAGTCAGGATCTGTGCAGCAACACTCCCCATCCAACCTGACAGAACTTGAGAGGATTTACAGAGAAGAATGGAAGAAACTTCCTAAATACAGGTGTGCCAAGCTTGTAGCGTCTGTAATTGCTGCCAAAGGTGATTCAACAAAGTACTGAGTAAAGGGTCTGAATACTTATGTAAATGGTATATATATATATTTATTTTCGTAATAAATTAGCTAACATTTCTAAAAACATTTTTTTTATTACGAAAAAAATAAATATATATGCCATTTACATAAGTATACAGTGCGTATATTGGAACTCGTTCCTTTCCCGGCTTCCACATTCACCATCTGTCATTACAACATTTTCCTGAAATAGTTTTCTAAAGATTCAGAGGTATTTATTCCCTGTGAGCCAACCACCCTCTCCATCCTTATCCGGCTATCCGACACTAGCCAATCCTCCCTTTAACCCTCCCTTCTCTCTCTCCCGCTCTCCCCTCTGTTCTCTGCCCCCCCTCCAGATTAATGAGCTCAATCAGGGGGCTTGTTCAGAAGAACTCCTCTCAGCACTCAATCCATGGGTTCACTCTCTATGATATTACTATTTAAGAACCATCCCTCAAATTGTTTTCTGTCCAAAGTCAATCACTTTTCATTCTGATTCATATAATTGGACAAGCATCGTGATTCACAACAGGCTGTTACTTTTTGACACACTTGTAGTGACATTTTTGATATGTGAGATGTACTGGGTCCATCCACTGTCAACCTGCATCAACACAACTTTTGACACACTCAAGTCCCCACAACACAAGAGTTTAACTTCTATCATTCTTGCTCTACACAATGCATTAAGTAATTGAAACTTGCCTAGAAAGTAGTTAACAGGCTTCAGCTCAAAACTACAGATACATAACACAGTGTTGGCTGCGCCTGGGTCTGAAGCATGGGATACAACCACTTACTTACAGTGGTGGCTGTGGCTGAGTCTGAAGCATGAGGATACAGTGCCTTGCGAAAGTATTCATCCCCCTTGGCGTTTTTCCTACATTGTAGAATTACAACCTGTAATTTAAGTAGATTTTTATTTGGATTTCATGTAATGCACATACACAAAATTGTCGACATTGGTGAAGTGAAATTGAAAATAATAACTTGTTTCAACATTTAAAAATAAAATTCAAATGGAAAAGTGGTGTGTGCATATGTATTCACCCCCCTTTGATATGAAGTCCCTAAATAAGATCTGGTGCAACCAATTACCTTCAGAAGTGACATAATTAGTTAAAGAAAGTCCACCTGTGTGCAATCTAAGTGTCACATGATCTGAAAGGCCCCAGAGTCTGCAACACCACTAAGCAAGGGGCACTACAAAGCAAGTGGCGCCATGAAGAACAAGGAGCTCCCCAAACAGGTCATGGACTAAGTTGTGGGGATGTACAGATCAGGGTTGGGTTATAAAAAAATATCTGAAACTTTGAACATCCCACGGAGCACCATTAAATCCATTATTAAAAAATGGAATTAATATGGCACCACAACAAAGCTGCGAAGAGAGGGCCGCCCACCAAAACTCACAGACCAGGCAACAAAGAGAACAAAGAGAACCCTGAAGGAGATGCAACGCTCCACAGCAGATATTGAAGTATCTGTCCTTAGGACCACTTTAAACTGTACACTCCACAGAGTGCACTCTGAAGAGTGGCCAGAAACAAAGTCATTGCTTAAAGAAAAGAATAAGCAACCACGATTGGTGTTCACCAAAAGTGGGAGACTCCCCAAACATATGGAAGAAGGTACTCTGGTCAAATGAGACTACAATTTATATTTTTGGCCATCAAGAAGAATGCTATGTCTAGCGCAAATCCAACACCTCTCATCACCCCACGCACACCATCATGCTGTGGGGATGTTTTTCATCGGCAGGGACTGGCGAATTGAAAGAATGATGGATGGCTCTAAATACGTGGAAATTATTGAGGGAAACTTGTTTCAGTCTTCCAGAGAATTGAGATTGGGAAGGAGGTTCACCTTCCAGCAGGACAATAACACTAAGCATACTGCTAAAGCAACACTCGAGTGGTTTAAGGGGAAACATTTAAATGTCTTGGAATTGTCTAGTCAAAGCCCAGACCTCAATCCAATTGAGAATCTGTGGTATGACTTAAAGATTGCTGCACACCAGCGGAACCCATCCAATTTGAAGAATGGGCAAAAATCCCAGTGGCTAGATGTGGAAAGCTTAAAGAGACATACCCCAAGAGACTGTCAGCTGTAATTGCTGCAAAAGGTGGCTCGACAACGTATTGACTGGGGAGGTAAATAGTTATGCACGCTCAAGTTTTCTGTTGGTCTTATTTCTTGTTTGTTTCACAAGATAAAATAAAAATATTCAAAGTGGTAGGCATGATGTCAAAATCAAATGATAAAAACCTCCAAAATGTCCATTTTAATTCCAGGTTGTAAAAGCAACAAAATAGGAAAAGCGCCAAGGGGGGTGAATACTTTCGCAAGCCACTGTACATGACAGGCTGGTGTGATTACATGAGGCTGTTTATTAAATGAAGCAAAGCAGAGAAGAAGCCTCTTCTGGATCACCCCGCGTGATCCATATAAGGTCTTCCCACTGGGGGCACAGAAGTAATTTCAATATCTAGCTGTGATTTAATTGAGTTGTCAACTAATGTAAAATTAACATGAAATCCACAAAGAAATTCACCATGTCATTCATTGGATTTAGTTTAAAGGTTAGGTGAAAAAGAGACAAAATTCCCATACGTTGATGTCTTTTTTAATATCCAAGTAGTTTTCCACGTTGATTCAACGTCATGACATTGAATTCTTTAGTTGAAATTACATGGAAACATTGATTCAACAATTTTCTTCCAAGTGGGTTACATCTTCAGAGCTCTTGTTCATGTGCCCAGGACTCTGGACTGTAAAGGGCTGAGGATAGGGCTGGGCGATATGGCCAAAAATTGATATCACGCATGAACAAAAAAATGATGGTATTTTATGTTTTTGAATAATAAAAGTAGTGCGTGACCCTAGGGTGGGAACACATACAGTACCAGTCAAAAAAGTTTGGTCACACCTACTCATTCCTGGGTTTTTCTTTATTTTTACTGTTTTCGACATTGTAGAAAATAAATAATACTCAGTAACGTATCAAACTTGGGTGGGGAGATATCAGGGCAAAGACCATATAAAGGAGTAGAAAAGAATCCACAATATGACCTCGGAGCTATAAATCAATAAATACAAACCAGAATATGTAGTGTACAGTACAAGTCAAAAGTTTGGACAGTTCTTTAATTTTTTTATTACTATTTTCTACATTGTAGAATAATAGTGAAGACATCAAAACCATGAAATAACACATATGGAATCATGTAGTAACCAAAGAAAGTGTTAAACAATTCAAAATAAATGTTATTATTCAAAGTAGCCAAGCTTCGCCTTGATGACAGCTTTACACAGTCTTGGCATTCTCTCAACCAGCTTCATGAGGTAGTCAACTGGAATGCATTTTAATTTACAGTTGTGCCTTGATAAAAGTTAATTTGTGGAATTTCTTTCCTTCTTAATGCATTTGATCCAATCAGTTTTGTTGTGACAAGGTTGTCACGACTTCCGCCGAAGTCGGTCCCTCTCCTTGTTCGGTTTGTGTTTGGCGGTCGAAGTCGCCGGCCTTCTATCCATCACTGAACCATTTTTAATTTTCCAATGGTTTTGTCTGGTCTTCCTTCACACCTGGTTCCAATCCCATTAATTACATGTTGTGTATTTAACCCTCTGTTTCCTCTCATGTCCTTGTCGGAGATTGTTTTATTGCATGTATTATGTTGGTGTGCAATGGGTTTTGTACCCACTTTGTTGTTTTGTACATTTTGGTTTTTGGAGTTTTATCAGCATTTATTAAACAACTCCATTTCAACCAAGTTTGTTCTCCTGTTCCTGACTTCCCTGCCATCAACACGCACCGATTACAGAATCTCCGACCACCTATGGAGTCAGCAGGAGAAGGTACCCCGACCATGGAGGTGGTGGAGCGCGTCCAGGAGCATGAGGTTATGCTTCACCATCTGGCAGCCGCCATGGATCGTGTTGTCCAGACAATGGACCGCTGGGAGAGACAGAGTTCTTCCAGCACCTCCACAGGCACAACAGGGTCTCTCCTGAGCGCCCCTTTACCGCCTGAGCCCAGTGGGAGCCGTCTCTCCTTGTCACAGGAGTACGACGGGAGTGCTGCCAACGGCCAGAGGTTCCTCCTTCAACTTGACCTCTCTCTGGCCACGGTCCACCCAGCTCCATTGGACCATGAGAAGGTGTCCGCCCTCGTCTCGTGCCTCACCGGGAAAGCCCTGGAGTGGGCGTACGCCATGTGGAGAGAGGGAGATGCGGTGTTGGAACATTTTGAGGAGTTCACCTGCCGTTTCCGGGCAGTCTTCGACCACCCGCCCCAGGGCGGAGCGGAGAGTGAGCACCTATACAATCTGAGGCAGGAGACGAGGAGCGCCCAGGAGTTTGCCCTGGAACTTAGAACCCTGGCTGCCGGCGCGGGATGGAACGACAGGGCCCTGATCGACCACTACCACTGCAGTCTGCACGTGGACGTCCGTCGGGGGCTGGCCTGCAGAGACACCACCCTCACTTTCGACCAGCTGGTAGACCTGTCCATCCGGCTGGATAACCTGTGGCTACTCGTGGACATCCAGATCGGGGTCTGATGGTTCCATCCTCCCGCACCCCCTCTCCGATACCAAAGGAGCTGGGAGGGGCGGTGCCCAGGAAGACCGGAGGAAGTTTTCGCTCGTGCACCATCTGTGGCCACAGAGGTCACACTGCTGGTCAGTGCCGGCGTGGTTCCTCTGGGAATCGAGGCAGCAGGCAGGGCGCTCTGGCGTCACCCCAGGTGAGCTGGCACCATTCTCACCCCGAGTCCTCTGTTGGACATATGTTTGTGTCTGTCACTTTTCCTGAGTTTTCCCCGCATTCCTAACATAAGGCACTCGTAGATTCAGGCGCGGCTGGGAATTTCATTGATAGAGCGTTAGCTATAGTTTAGGGACCCCCATTGTTCCCGTTGATGTGCCCTTCCCCGTTCACGCCTTAGATAGTCGACCATTAGGGTCAGGGTTAATTAGGGAGGTCACCTCTCCTTTGGGCATGGTGACGCAGGGGCGGTCACACGGCGAAAACTAGTATTTTCCTTATTGACTCTCCTGCGTTTCCCGTGGTGTTGGGCCTACCCTGGTTAGCTCATCATAACCCCACTGTTTCTTGGACACAGAGGACTCTCATGGGGTCGTCGCGAGAGTGCTCAGTTAGGTGTTTAGGGGTTTCCGTTGGTTATACTATAGTTATACTATGGTGTAGAGTCCAGACCAGGTCTCCACCGTGCTCATTCCCCCTGAATATGCCGATTTGGCTCTCGCCTTCTCTACAAAGAAAGCGACTCAATTACCACCTCATCGACATTCTGTCCTCCATTTCACCAGTCTCCTCAAATTTATTTTTTGTGAAGGAGGGAGGTCTGTGTCCGTGTATTGACTACCGGGGTCTAAATCAGATCACTGTGAGGTATAAATACCCGCTACCATCCATAGGCACAACGACAGAGTCAATGCACAGGGTGAGCTTCTTCACCAAACTAGATCTCAGGAGCGCTTACAATCTGGTGCGTATCCGAGAGGGAGAGGTTTGGAAGACAGCTTTAAATACCACCTGAGGGCAATATGAGTACCTCGTCATGCCGTACGGGTTGATGAATGCACAATCAGTCTTCCAAGCTCTTGTAGATGAGATTTTCAGAGACCTGCACGGGCTGGGTGTAGTGATGTATATTGATGACATTTTTATATACTCCGCTACACGCGCCGAGCATGTGTTCCTGGTGCGCAAAGTGCTTGGTCGCCTGATGGAGCATGACCTGTATGTCACTGTCTGTTCTTCCAACAGTCCGTCTCCTTCCTAGGGTATCGCATTTCCACATCAGTGGTGGATATGGAGAGTGTCAGGGGTGGAGATGGAGAGTGACCGCATTGCAGCCGTGCGTAATTGGCCGACTCCCACCATGGTAAAGGAGGTGCAGCGATTCTTAGGGTTTGCCAACTACTACCGGAGGTTTATCCGGGGTTTTGATCAGGTAGAGCCTCCCATTACTTCACTGCTGAAGAGGGACCCGGTGCGATTGCAGTGGACAGCTGAGGCGGACAGGGCTTTCAGCCACCGGAAGGCTTTGTTTACCTCGGCTCCCGTGCTGGCCCATCCAGATCCCTCTTTGGCGTTCATAGTGGAGGTGTATGTGTCCGAGGCTGGGATAGGAGCTGTCCTCTCTCAGTGCTTGGGTACGCCCACAGAAGCTCCACCCTTGTGCCATCTTCTCGTAGAAGCTCAGCCAGGTGTTGCGAAACTATGATGTGGGAGTTGTTGGCTGTCATCAAGGCTCTGAAGGCGTGGAGAAATTGGCTTGAGGGGGCTAGACACCCTTTTCTCATCTGGACTGGCCACCGCAATCTGGTGGGCAAGGTGGGCCATGTTCTTCACCCATTTTGTGTTTACCCTTTCTTACATACCAGGCTCCCAGAACGTAAAGACAGATGCATTGTCCTGGCTGTATGACACAGAGGAGTGGCCCATGGATCCCACTCCCATACTCCACGCCTCTTGTTTGGTGGTGCCTGTAGTGTGGGAGTTGGACATGGACATTGAGCAGGAGTCACGTGCAGAGCCCGCTCCCCCTCAGTGTCCAGCTGGGTGTCTGTTCGTTCCGTCTGCTGGCTGCGACCGGCTGATCTATTGGGCCCACACGTCACCCTCCTCTGGTCATCCTGTGATCGATCAGACGGTGAGCTGTCTTAGTGGGAAGGACTTGAGGGTTTATGTTTTCTCCTGCTCGGTGTGCGCCCAGTGCAAGACTCCTAGACACCTGCCCATTGGTAAGTTATAACCCTAACCCGTTCTACAATGGTCGTGGTCACACTTGTCGGTGGATTTCCTAACCGATCTTCCACATTTGCCGGGTAACACCACGATCCTGGTTGTTGTGGATCGTTTTTCTAAGTCATGTCGTCTCCTCCCTTTGCCCGGTCTCCCTACAGCCCTACAAACTGCGGAGGCCCTGTTTACACACGTCTTCCGGCACTACGGGGTGCCTGAAGATATAGTGTCTGATCGGGGTCCCCAGTTCACGTCAAGGGTCTGAAAGGCGTTCATGGAACGTCTGGGGGTCTCGGTCAGCCTCCACGGGCAGGTGGAGAGAGTTAACCAGGATGTGGGTAGGTTTCTGAGGTCTTATTGCCAGGACTGGCCGTGGGAGTGGGCGGCATTCGTGCCCTGGGCAGAGATGGTCCAGAACTCGCTCCGCCACTCCTCCACTAACGTTTCTCCCTTCCAGTGTGTATTGGGGTATCAGCCGGTTCTGGCTCCTTGGCATCAGAGTCAGACCGAGGCTCCTGCAATGGACAACTGGTTTCGGTGAGCGGAAGAAACATTGGACGCCGCCCATGTCCACCTTCAGCACGACGTACTGCGCCAGGAAGTTGGCGCAGACCGTCACCGCAGTGAGGCCCCGGTGTTCGCACCAGGGGGACAGGGTCTGGCTCTCGACCCGAAACCTGCCCCTCCGGCTGCCCTGTCAGAAGCTGGGTCCGCGGTTTGTGGGGCCATTTAACCTCTCTGGGATATGTGGAACCATAGCAGAGCGCCAAATTCAAATAAATTCCCTTTAAAATCAAACTGTCATGAATTCACACATGTAAAATACCAAATGAAAGTTACTTTAATATTGGAGACATATTGGAGTGCCAACGGAAGAAGCTCGTCAAAGGTAAGGCATGATTTATATTTTTATTTCTGCTTTTTGTGTCGTGCCTGCAGGGTTGAAATATGTTTTCTCTCTTTTGTTTATGGAGGTGGTATCCTCAGATAATAGTTTCGTTTGCTTTCGCCGAAAAGCCTTTTTGAAATCTGACATGTTGGCTGGATTATCAACACGTGTAGCTTTAATTTGGTATCTTACATGTGTGATTTCATGAAAGTTTGATTTTTATAGGATTTTATTTGAATTTGGCACTCTGCATTTTCTCTGGCTTTTGGCCAAGTTGGATGCTACCGTCCCACATATCCCAGAGAGGTTAAACAGGATTAGGGTAATGTGGCTGTACTGTCTTTCATGAGGTCACAAACATGAAACAAACTGGCCTGGGTCGTAGCTGGCTTCTCCACCAACCGTTTACACACTCTCCAAAATATGGATATTGTTCAATTCTCAAATTCTGGGATGTAGTAGAATTTGGTGGGAGTCCCTTTGCTCTACTGTGAAACTCTCTGCATGGCCAAGGGGAGAGAGTCTCCGCCAGGACTTTACGACCTGAGATAACAGAACCTGGTTGTAGGAGAGAGTGAGAGTGGGGAAGCCACAATCTATACCCAAAAAGGGCCACGTCATGACACAATCACACACATAGACATTTCCTCAAACTCTTCTTCCCTGAGGGTCGGGGTGTTAGATTGGAGGAGGAGGAAGAAGGGCCATGGGCGAGCAGAGAATGCAGCGAGAGAAGGAGAAAGGCAGGTCAGAGCAGGCACTGAACCAGCCAGATCATTCCTCAATGCTGGAAGGGAGATATTCTATTAGAGTGAGTGAGTACCACATTGACAGGCATGTGGGAGGGCTGAATTGTTTACTGGCCTTTATAGTCATTCCCACTCACCGGGCGCCTCAGAGTCCACACAGAGATCAATGTTCAAACTATAAGAGACAGATTTACTACGCATTTGCACTGGGAAAATTTCTCCATTTTCCAGTTGGGAATATATCAACTACATCATTTTAAAATGGTATATTAAGGTTAAGAGAAGGAATGAGACCTCAAATACCACCATAGGTCTCTTCACAGTCCCCAATTCCAGAACAAACTATGGGAGTGGCACAGTACTACATAGAGCCATGACTACACGGAACTCTGTTCCACATCAGGTAACTGATGCAAGCTGTAGAATCAGATTTAAAAAGCACATACACATGCATACAAACACATAACATATGCACTATACACACATGTGGATTTTGCATTGTAGAGACACGTGCTTCTACACCTGCATTGCTTGATGTTTGGGGTTTTAGGCTGGGTTTCTGTACAACACTTTGAGATATCAGCTGATGTACGAAGAGCTATATAAATACATTTGATTTGATTTGAGATAATGTTGTAGTGGAGTATGGGCCTGAGGGCACACACTTAGTTTATTGTAATGTTTTTAAAATTGTATAACTGCCTCAATTTTGCCAGACCCCAGGAAGAGTAGCTGCTGTCTTGGCAGCAGCTAATTGGGTCTATAATAAATACAAATGGAGGTAAGAATAAAGGCAATTGAATGGTTCAGCTTTGTTTTTTATTCTCTGAGAACAAACTTTGGACTGGTGCAAATCTAGGTTCCTATTGGTAGTATGGAAGAGAGATTATTTTGGACAGGCAGTGTTCCGAGAGAACTTTGAGCTTGATGCTAAAGGGTCTTCTAAAACTTCAGATCAGAATAGTCATTCCTGGCTGAAGTAAACATCTACTTTCTTAAAGTTGTTGTCAGGAATCTTCAGTTGGGTGCAGTTCTTTTGGGGTACTAAAGATTGACAGGCAGGCTTTTATAAAGAAACAACACAGACATATCTAACCCTGTCAGAGAGGATATTGTTACCATTGTACAAACACAAGATGGTCTGGGTAGCTATTTGGTGAACTATCTGCATTGACCCTTTTTGCACTAACTATTTTGAACTCTATGCACACACACTGGACTCTACCCACACACTCTCACATAATTATACTGACACTCCAAAACACACACGCAAACAACACGTACACATAAGCACATATTCGCCAAACACACACTTCCACACTCATCACATACGCTCCTGCTACTGTCTATTATCTATCCTACAGTTGAAGTCTGAACTTCAAATACATTTAAACTCAGTTTTTCACAATTCTTGACATTTAATCCTAGTAACAATTCCCCATCTTAGGTCAGTTAGGATCACCACTTTATTTTAATAATGTGAAATAGGAATAATAGTAGAGAGAATGAATTATTTCAGCTTTTACTTCTTTCATCACATTCCCAGTGGGTCAGAAGTTTACATACACTCAATTAGTATTTGGTAGCATTGCCTTTAAATTGTTTAACTTGGGTCAAATGTTTCGGGTAGCCTTCCACAAGCTTCCCACAATAAGTTGGGTGAATTTTGGCCCATTCCTCCTGACAGAGCTGGTGTAACAGAGTCAGATTTGTAGGCCTCCTTGCTCACACACATTTTCTATAGGATTGAGGTCAGGGCTTTGTTATGGCCACTCCAATACCTTGACCTTGTTGTCCTTAAGCCATTATTGCACAACTTTGGACATATGCGTCGGGTCATTATCCATTTGGAAGACCCATTTGCAAAAAAGGTATTAGGTGAACAAGAGGTAGGTTAAAAAATAAAACTACAGTAAAAAGACAGGCTGTACACAGTAGCGACGCTACATACAGACATCAATAAGTCAGACTGATTGAGGTAGTATGTCCATTTAGATATGGTTAGCACTGGTTGGTCGGCCCAATTTAGGTAGTATGTACATGAATGTATAGTTAAAGTGACTATGCATATATGATAAACAGAGAGTAGCAGCAGTGTAAAAGAGGGGTTGTGGGGGGACACAATGCAAATAGTCTGAGTAGCCATTGATTACCTGTTCAGGAGTCTTATTGCTTGGGGGTAAAAACTGTTGAGAAGTGTTTTTGTCCTAGACTTGACACTCCGGTACCGCTTGCCATGCAGTAGTAGAGAGAACAGTCTATGACTGGGGTGGCTGGGGTCATTGATCATTTTTAGGGCCTTCCTCTGACTGAGCCTGGTGTAGAGGTCTTGGATGGCAGGCAGCTTAGCCCCAGTGATGTACTGGATCATACGTACTACCCTCTGTAGTGCCTTGCAGTCAGAGGCCGAGCAATTGCCGTTCCAGGCAGTGATACAACCAGTCAGGATGCTCTCGATGTTGCAGCTGTAGAACCTTTTGAGGATCTCAGGACTCATGCCAAATCTTTTTAGTTTCCTGAGGGGAATAGACTTTGTCGTGCCCTCTTCACGACTGTCTTGGTGTGTTTGGACCATTCTAGTTTGTTGTTGATGTGGAATCCAAGGAACTTGAAGCTCTCAACCTGCTCCACTACAGCCCTGTCAATGAGAATGGGGGCCTTCCTTTTCCTGTAGTCCACAATCATCTCCTTAGTCTTGGGTACATTGAGGGATAGGTTGTTATTCTGGCAGCACCCGGCCAGGTCTCTGACTTCCTTCCTATAGGCTGACTCATCATTGTCGGTGATCATGCTCACTTTTGTGTCATCTGCAAACTTAATGCTGGTGTTGGAGTCATGCCTGGCCATGCAGTAGTGGGTGAACGGGGAGTACAGGAGGAGACTGAGCATGCACCCCTGGGGAGCTCCAGTGTTGAGGATCAGCGTGGCAGATGTGTTGCTACCTACCCTCATCATCTGGGGGCGGCCTGTCAGGAAGTCCAGGATCCAGAGTGAGGTGTTTAGTCCCAGGATCCTTAGCTTAGTGATGAGCTTTGAGGTCACAATGGTGTTGAAAGCTGAGCTGTAGTCAATGAATAGCATTCTCACATAAGTGTTCATTTTGTAGTGGTATTTATTAAGAGAGGGGTAAAGAAAGATTTTGTTCGGGCGCCAGGCAGGTATTAACCCTGCCGAAAGGAAAAGAGTAGAATAGAGAGAGTACCACTACCAGACCCACACACATCAGCAGAAGAGACTGCCTAGAGTGTAGCCTGTTTACCAGATAGCCAGTGGAGAGAAAAAAGAATACACACCATATAAAATCCACATCACAGCACAGGGGTAACCCAAACACGAATCCCTCATACAATAATACTAATACTAATAATGGCAGAGCAATTCAACAGCAACTTCATACAAGAACAAACCCAGTCATCAACATAGGATTTGCAATAATCTGTATAATTTTCTAGTGGGTGAGTGCAGAGGGTATGATTGTGGGGGGTGTTCATCGACACAACAAAGGCCTTAAAAATGTCCACAGTCTTCTCGGCCACGTGTCATTAGTACATCCCACCTCAATACAGTTCACATAATATACAGCTTGCAAGTAACCTACGAAAATGTCCATCCAAATACTTCTGGCAGTTAAATAATAGTCCAGCTGTAATGAACTTCAATGGGCAGTGCATTTAACAAATAGAGAGTCTGTTGCAGGGTAAAGCACTGGAATGAGAGTGAAGAGAAAGAGAGAGAAAAAGATAAATCTTAGCTGTGGTCTTCAGGCCTGCCGGTGTCTGACTGTCCGATGGTTTGTTGGTTTGTTTGTTAAAGCTTCGCAACAATGTTGCTACTAATCCATGCGATCCATAACGGGCGCGGTCCCAAACAAAAACAACCACGATCACACCGATGATTGAGTTAAATACTTTATAAACTACAAACGCTGAAAACAAACAAAACTTCTGCAGCACAGCACACACAATCAAACTGTCGCGCCACCCAAGAGTTCCTCCCCAAACAGCTGAACAAGCTCTCTTTATTTCCTCCTTCCTTACTGCTCATGCGCTCTTAAAGTGGCAACGCATGGTGAAGGCTCCGAGCAGATTTCGCCACAATTTTGTCCAGGTGGGAAAGTGTAGTGTGGAGTGCAATAGAGATTGCATCATCTGTGGATCTCTTTGGGCGGTATGAAAATTGGAGTGGGTCTAGGGCTTCTGGGATAATGGTGTTGATGTGAGCCATTACCAACCTTTCAAAGCACTTCATGGCTACGGACCTGAGTGCTACGGGTCTGAAGTCATTTAGGTAGGTTGCCTTTTGTGTTCTTGGGCATAGGGACTATGGTGGTCTGCTTGAAACATGTTGGTATTACAGACTCAATCAGGGACATGTTGAAAATGTCAGTGAAGACACCTGCCAGTTGGTCAGCACACGCCCGGAGCACACGTCCTGGTAATTCATCTGGCCCTGCAGCCTAGTGTATTTTGACCTGTTTAAAGGTCTTACGTCGGCTATGGAGAGAGTGATCACACAGTCGTCCGGAACAGCTGATGCTCTCATGCATGCCTCAGTGTTGCTTGCCTCGAAGGGAGCATAGAAGTGATTTAGCTCGCCTGGTAGGCTCGCGCCACTGGTTAGCTCGTGGCTGTGCTTCCCTTTGTAGTCTGTAATAGTTTGCAAGCCCTACCACATCCTGACGAGCGTCGTAGCCAGTGTAGTATGATTCAATCTTAGCCCTGTATTGACGCTTTGCCTGTTTGATGGTTCGTCGCAGGGCATAGCAGGATCTCTTGTAAGCTTCCGCATCAGAGTCCCGCACCTTGAAAACGGCAGCTCTACCCTTTAGCTCAGTGCGAATGTTGCCTGTAATGCATGGCTTCTGGTTGGGGTATGTACATCCAGTCACTGTGGGGACGACGTCCTCGATGCACTTATTGATAAAGCCAGCCAGTGATTGAGGTGGTGTACTCCTCAATGCCATCGGAAGAATCCCAGAACATGTTCCTGTCTGTGATAGCAAAGCAGTCCTGTAGTTTAGCATCTGCTTCATCAGACCACATTTTTATAGACCTAGTCACTGGTGCTTCCTGCTTTAATTTTTGCTTGTAAGCAGGAACCAGGAGGATAGAGTTGTGGTCTGATTTTCCAAATGGAGGGAAAGGGAAAGCTTTGTACGTGTCTCTGTGTGTGGCGTACAGGTGATCTAGAATTTTTTCACATCTGGTTTCACATTTAACATGTTGATGGAAATTTGGTAGAATTTATTTAAGTTTCCCTGCATTAACGTCTCCGGCCACTAGGAGCGCTGCCTGTTTCCTTATACAGCAGATTGAGTGCGGTCTTAGTGCTAGAATCTGTCTCTGTTGGTTAATTGACAGCCACAAAATGTATAGCTGAAACCTCTCTAGGCAAGTATTGTGGCCTGCAATTTATCAAAATATACTCTACTTCAGGCGAGGAAAATCTAGAGACTTCCTTAGATTTTGTGCACCAGTTGTTGTTTACTAATATGCACAGACCCCCCCCCCCCATCTTATCGTTGTGTGCTGTTCCATCTTGCCGGTGCAGCGTGTATCCCTCTAGCTGAATATCCATGTCACGTACTGTTTCCTAGAGATGAACGTACTTTGGTGCGAAAAGTGCAAATTAATCCCAGAACAACAGCAAAGGACCTTGTGAAGATGCTGGAGGAAACGGGACAAAAGTATCTATTTCCACAGTAAAATGAGTCCTATATCGACATAACCTGAAAGGCCGCTCCAAAACTGCCATAAAAAAGCCAGACTACGGTTTGCAACTGCACACGGGGACAAAGATCGTACTTTTTGGAGAAATGTCCTCTGGTCTGATGAAACAAAAATAGAATTTATTGGCCATCGTTTTGTTTGGAGGAAAATGGGGAAGGCTTGCAATTCCGAAGAACACTATCCCAACCGTGAAGCACAGAGGTGGCAGCATCATGTTGTGGGGGTGCTTTGCTGCAGGAGGGACAGGTGCACTTAACAAAATAGATAGCATCATGAGGTAAGAAAATGTGGATATATTGAAGAAACATCAAGACATCAGTCAGGAAGTTACAGCTTGATCGCAAATGGGTCTTCCAAATGGACAATAACCCCAAACATACATCCATAGTTGTGGCAAAATGGCTTAAGGACAACAAAGTCAAGGTATTGGAGTGGCCATCACAAAGCCCTGACCTCAAACCTGTAGAAAATGTGTGGGCAGAACTGAAAAAGTGTGTGCGAGCAAGGAGGCCTACAAACCTGACTCTGCTACACCATCTCTGTAAGGAGGAATGGGCTAAAATTAATCTAATTTATTGTGGAAGGCTACCTCAAATGTTTGACCCAAGTTAAACAATTTAATGACAATGCTACCAAATACTAATTGAGTGTTTGTAAACTTCTGACCCACTGGGAATGTGATGAAAGAAATAAAATCTGAAATACATCACTCTACGATTATTATTATTTCACATTCTTAAAATAAAGTGGTGATCCTAACTGACCTAAGACAGAGAATGTTTACTAGGATTAAATGTCAGGAATTGTGAAAATCTGAGTTTAAATGTATTTGGGTAAGGTGTATGTAAACTTCCGACTTCAACTGTAGAAGATATTAGCAACATACCCATCAAAGAACGTGACATATATTTTCAAATATATAAAACATGACACACATTTAAATATTTTATAATATATTCTTATAACATATACATCTCACACCACCATACAATGTATCTATTTTTTTCAATGCATGTATTGCTTTAAAATGTATTCCAGAAACTTATCCCAATGGCATATATTTAAACAGTACATCAATCTCACAAATAGGAATGAATTATTTTCTAATTGCGTTTAGTGTTAGACAACCTTATGACTACTTTGTTGTATCTTATATCTACTGTTGATGATACTTGCCATCTCATTTTGAGATTAGATTGAGATGGTGTAGACAATTTGAGGTTCATAATTTGTTTTGACAACACACAGAAACCTTTAGTGTGAATGTTTATTGTTGTAAGTATATTTCGTGGGATGTATAAATGTGAAGCAGCCGCTTGACGTCTCCAATCGCTACCAAATATGGTGATGAGAGGAAGCCCAGTGGCCTGCAAGTGGGAGAAGATGGAGGAAGATGGCTGACAGTATGTTGATTTGATTATTTATTAAACATTTGATCTCCATACAGTTTTCTGTTTCCCAAACGAGAATCTGTAACAAACAGAGTGGACTTCATTTTGTAGACATTACCTTATACATAGTTCTTTAGGAGTGCAATGACGAGTTATTGCACACGCGCACTTCACAGAGTAGGCGTTCCCTAATGGAAATATGCAAATAAATGCTACACCGCGCCAATAGGATCTCACTAGCCTACCTTTTGCTTGTTCTGCCCACTATGAATAATTTGATACCATTTGGGTTAGTTATAAAAAATCTTTGGTTTCTCCTCCTGTCTAAAATGTAAGTCAAAATGGTTCTGAGTGATACTTACCTTTTAATGTTGAAACTGTAAAGTTGAAATGTGTAAATGATCGTTTGAAAACTGTTAACAATCTTGACTTAGATGCCTGGGTTTGCGGCTAAGTACCAGTCAGAAGTTTTGACACACCTACTCATTCAAGGGTTTTTCTTTATTTTTTACATTGTAGAATAATAGTGAAGACATAAAAACTATGAAATAACACAAATTGAATCATGTAGTAACCAAAAGTGTTAAACAAATCAATAATTTATATTTGAGATTCTTCAAAGTTACTACCCTTTGCCTTGATGACAGCTTTGCAAACTCTTGGCATTCTCTCAACCAGAACTGGAATGCTTTTCCAACAGTCTTGAAGGAGTTCCCGCATATGCTGAGCACTTGTTGGCTCCTTTTCCTTCCCTCTGCAGTCCAACTCATCCCAAACCATCTCAATTGGGTTGAGGTTGGGTGATTGTGGAGGCCAGGTCATCTGATGCAGCACTCCATCACTCTTCTACTTAAACAGCTAACACATATTTGGGTCATTGTTCTGTTGAAAATCAAATGATAGTCCCACTGAGCACAAACCAGATGGGATGGCGTATCGCTGCAGAATGCTGCGGTAGCTATGCTGGTTAAGTGTGCCTTGAATTCTAATTAAATCACCAACAATGTCACCAGCGAAGCACCCGTAACCCCCCCCCCTCTAGGTGGGAACCACACATGAGGAGATCATCCATTCACCTGCTCTCCGTCTCACAGAGACACGGCCGTTGGAAACAAAAATATTACATTTGGATGTCACTCCCTTTGGTTCCTTCCCCAGGCGTAACTGTTTCGGTTCCAGTGTCATGTCTGCACATTGTTTATGTTTCTTGTTTTGTTGTGTTTATTCATGAAAACACTCACTCCCTGAACTTACTTCCCGACTCTCAGCGCACTCGTTACAGCAGTTGACGTGTCTGTTACTTGAACTCTGTGAAGCATTTATTGTTTTGGCTGCAATCTGAGGTGGTTATTTTAATGAACTTTTCCTCTTCAACAGAGGTAACCATGGTCTTTCTTTCCTGTGGCGGTCCTCATGAGAGACAGTTTCATCATAGAGCTTGATGGTTTTCGCGACTGCACTTGAAGAAACTTCCAGATAGACTGACCTTCATGTCTTAAAGTAATGATGGACTGTCATTTTGCTTATTTGAGCTGGTCTTGCCATTATATCGACTTATATCGATAACAACTGATTGGCTCAAACGCATTAAGAAGGATAGACATTTTATCAATTAACTTAAGGCACACCTGTTAATTGAAATGCATTGCAGGTGACTACATCATGAAGCTGGTGGAAGAGAATGCCAAGAGTGTGCAAAGCTGTCAAAGCAAAGGGTGGCTACTTTGAAGAATCCCAAATATAAAATATTAAAATTGTAACACTTTTTTTGGTTGCTACATGATTCCATTAGTATCATTTCCTAGTTTGTCTACACTGTAGAATAATAATGTTTAAAAAAATAAAACAACAAATGATCAGATATGTCCAAACTTTTGACTGGTACTGTATATATTCAGGTTTGTATTTATTGATTTGTAGCTCCAAGGTAGTGTTATTTTCTACTCTGTTTATATGGTCCAGGCCCTGATATCTCCCCACCCAAGTGTTATAATTTACAGAGTAGTATTTAAACTGTATACGCTAACACTATGCTGACTGCGCCTGTCAAGCCTTTAGGGTTGCTATTAGCTTAGTGGCTACTGTTAGCTGGCTCATTGAGATGGCTGTGCTGGTTTATGGTTCATTTAGATGTTTTAAGGCATTTTTATTGAAGCATAGTACATGAGGTTAAGAAAATACTGAGAATGCAAAATACAAGTCAATGCTAGTATGACTTAAATGCAGAGGATATGTGTTTCTGTACTTCCAGTACTTTCTAGTCTTCTACAGCATTAATAATTAATTGATGTCTTGCAGATGGAATTTCACCCAGGCTCAAACTTTAGTCCTAAAGAACATCTGGAGGGTGGCCATACAACCAGGCCCACTGTTCTACAGCAGTGGCAAAGACGTTTTTGGATGTTTCACTTCAAATCGTGGTCACCGTGTGTCTGTGAATCACAGCATTAAAGTTGCAATGCAGCCGTTTTGATCTCAATATGAGTACCTTACTGTGATTGTTTAATTAAAATGGTCAAAAAGAAACAAAAATAGCTTCTTAGAAAAGAGCAATTTCTCAATCAATAATTTTGCTAGGACTGTTTGGGAGTGGGGAGGGGAAAACTGAAAATGAGCTATTATTGGCAGGGAGGTTTGTAACTCTTTCTTATTGGTCTATTAACTAATTTACTGTTTGGTGATGTCACCAGGCAGGCCAAAACTCCATCCCACCAAAACAAGCTGACATTTCAGACGGCCTTTTCAAACACATCTTGTGCATAAAAGTCATCATCATAATTTTCACAGTATTATTCACTGGGCCTATATTATTCACTGGGCCTATAAAGAGGATGAGTGATCACATACACTACATGATTTTGGCTCCAATGTGTAATGACAAGTTTTCATAATGGTGATCAAAATCAAATCAAATCAAATGTATTTGTCACATACACATGCAGATGTTAATGCGAGTGTTGCAAAATGTTTGTGCTTCTAGTTCCGTCAATGCAATGATAACCAACAAGTAATCTGACTAACAATTCCAAAACTACTACCTTATAGACACAAGTGTAAAGGGATAAAGAATATGTACATAAAGATATATGAATGAGTGATGGTACAGAGTGGCAATAACCAATGAGAGCTCGACATAGATAAAGCCAGTGAGATGAAGTTGTATTGGATCGCCCAGAATGTGTAGACTCTGAAACAGGTGAGATGACTACTACTAGTATGTGTTTGGACTTTCCTTTAACCTCTTGCTCCTACCTGACACGCAGGTGTCCCATCTAGACATCTGGAAATGCAAATGCGCTACGCTAAATGCTAATAGTACTAGTTAAAACTCAAACGTTCATTAAAATACACATGCAGGGTATGGAATTAAAGCTACACTCGTTGTGAATCCAGGCAACAAGTCAGATTTTTAAAATGCTTTTCGGCGAAAGCATGAGAAGCTATTATCTGATAACATGTAACACCCCAAAAGACCCGCAGGGGACGTAAACAAAATAATTTGAATAGTCGTCGCTACACAAACCGCACAAATAAAATATAAAACATTCATTACCTTTGACCATCTTCTTTGTTGGCACTCCTAGATGTCCCATAATCACTATTGGGTCTTTTTTTCGATTAAATCGGTCCATATATAGCCTAGATATCGATCTATGAAGACTGTGTGATAAACGGAAAAAAGCGTCTTATAACGTAACGTCATTTTTTGAAATTAAAAAAGTCGACGATAAACTTTCACAAAACACTTCAAAATACTTTTGTAATGCAACTTTAGGTATTAGTACACGTTAATAAGCAATCAAATTGATCACGAGGCGATGTATATTCTTTAGCTGTCCGTCTGGAAATAATGTCCGGGTAAATCTCAACCAAAATATGCGGTCGGAGACCTGAAGAAATGGCTAGTCTCTTCTTCGTTTGACCAAGAAACAAAGCCTAGGCAAATGACAAGACTGTTGACATCGTGTGGAAGCTGTAGGTATTGCAACCTCAGCCCCATTTATTGTGGTTCGCCTTTATCAATGGGTTGAAGTGGCGGATGGATATATATTTCCATTTTCAGTGATCAGATTTTCCTGCGCTTTTGATGAAACGCACGTTCTGTTATAGTCACAGCTGTGATTTAACCAGTTTTATAAACGTCTGAGTGTTTTCTATCCACACATACTAATCATATGCATATACTATATTCCTGGCATGAGCAGCAGGGCGCTGAAATGTTGCGTGATTTTTAACAGAATGTTCGAAAAAGTAGGGGGTAGGCTTAAGAGGTTTTAATGAGTGCTTGTTTCCTTTTGAAATGGGATCTGTTTGAATAGACTCAAATTAACAGTAAAAAAATACTAAATGCTAGCTCCATCCTGGTGGCGCAGTGGACTAAATCCATTGATAGAGAACAGAAGATAATAGGTTTTAATCTCATTGACTCAATAAAAAATGTATATATGTTTGCATGATTAATGCCTAAGCAAATTCAAAGAGCATTAGGCTATATTAGCTATCTAGCTTTCTTACTTGAGAAGAAGCTCCTTGCTGGGGGTCCACCATGTTGCAATGTGGCTACCTGAGGATTTAAACATCAAGTTGCATGGGTCCAGCCTTCCATTTAGCTTGCCAATCTATGGCATTGTGACAAAACGCAGTGCTATATGATTGGACAATAAGGCTGCCATTCATATTTGAGTAACATGTCATTGTAGATTTGCGAGCCCACAGAAATCATATTTAGCGAGCACAGGTGAATTTCGAGCGAACACAGGAAATGGCAGGCAACCATATCCCAATCCAACCGATGTTAAGATTACCGTATGCTTCCCAATCGAAACAGTTTTTTAAGAACTTTTTGTGACGTTTTGGTGTTTGGCAGCGTTGGGACGTTATTATTTCCAGCTGTTTGAGCACAAATATTTTTCTTGAGGCAAGTTTAAGTTCGGTAGCGGAAAATCAATTCCACTTCGTCAGTGATAGATCAACAGTAGGGATTCTTCAAGTAAGTGTTTGTTGTTATTCAATGAGAGACATGTTATCATGCACATTTTTTCCTCTTGAGATATAACTAAGATGTTTGATGCAGTATATGTAACATTGCGCGACTAAGACCTCATCGGGAAAACCAGCAAACATTACAGATTTATCTTCAATGAATGCGAACTACTTTTAAGAAGTGTTATGGCTACGTTGTTGTATGGTGTCTCAAGAAGGACAAACAGTAATATTGCCACTTCTCATTTGTCAAGCAAAGGTCTTTTTATGGGAGTATGTGAGGCACAGACTTTCACTTCGCTTAGCGGAGTTTGAAATCGAACCTAGTATGCGGACACCTTTACTAGTCCTAACCTTGATAAATGCTTCCTATTAAAAATATGCCCTATGCAGAAATAGCTTCACCATTTCTTGATAATTTAAGTTCATATGACAAAACCATATGTTAGAGAATCATTGTACCAAACAGCTGTGAAATATCCAAAAATATTGTATTTTCAGCTGTTTGAAGCAGGTGTACAAAACCGAAAGCATAAGACGCAAAAACTAAACTTAAGAACGGGATGAATAGAAAGAGCACACATTGAACCGATCTACCGCTTCTTTGACTTGCGTTCAATGAGAATGACAGATCTATAACACACATTTCTAATTGAATTTCTAACAGATCGCCTAAAAAGCGACATATTGCACCTTTAAGCTGTGTAGCTGGCGTCCAGGTGGATAAATCCAGACATTAGGACGACAATTCCACCACATGCTCTGGCCGTTCATCTGAGTACTGCATTGCTGGTCACCATAATCAGACACACAGCTAATAATATTTCACTTGACTTACATTAGAAGACCAATGGCTGAATCACCATATTGTACATAATACTGCTACGCTATCAGATTCAGAACCATGGCTCTCCTGCCCCTCCCAGCATCACAGACTGAGGCAGCGAGTGCTGTTGTTGAGATGGACAAACTAATCCTATCCAATAGAGCTGTATTCATTATCTATTGTCATGGGTGATTTATAGTTCTGGCATTCTAAGTTTTTGCCAGCCATATGTTGGCCCATCCCAAAGTCCAAGCACTGGGACCTGCTCGATTAATGATGTTTGGTTATATCATCGAAAGACAAATACTCCAAATTAACTTTTAATGGTATCGAATCATGAACATTCACTAGTTTCTCTCTTGGCTCTACCGACTTTGCTCACCGAGTAAAAAACACGCAAGATGTCGATTTGAAAGCAAAACTCTACGAAGCAATTCTCAGGCCCTATTGCACTTGCCAAACAGCAACAAAAACTGCCATTTCTCTTTTCTGTGTTGAGTGTCCGCCTGCTTTGTATTAGATCCTGTTAGTGTAGCAATTACATTACACCCGAAGACACCCATTCATCTGGGGCCAATCTCAATTTGTCAAATGGTTCATTATCTGTTTAGTCCCTCGAATACCATGGAGATGATTAGCTGCACATCAGGTTTGGGATCTCTATGCTGACATGCCTATTCATTCAAGGGTTCTTTATTTTTACTATTTTGTATACATTGTAGAATAATAGTGAAGACAAACATTGAAATAACACATATGCAATCATGAGTCAACCAAAAAAAGTATTAAACAAATCAAAATGTATTTTATATTCTTCAAAGTAGCCACCCTTTGCCTTGATGACAGCTTTAAACACTCTTGGCATTCTCTTAATCAACTTGACCTGGAATGCTTTTCCAACCGTCTTGAAGGAGTCATCCCATACCTTCAATTGGGTTGTGATTGTGGAGGCCAGGTCATCTGATGCAGCACTCCATCACTGTCCTAATGTCCATTGCTCGTGTTTCTTGGCCCAATCAAGTCTTCTTATTTGGTTTCTTCGCAGCAATTCGACCATGAAGGCCTGATTCACGCAGTCTCCTCTGAAACAGTTGATGTTGAGGTGTCTTGTTACTTGAAATCTGAAGCATTTATTTGGGCTGTAATTTCAGAGAATGGTAACTCTAATGAACATATCCTCAGCAGCAGAAGTAACTCGGTCCTTCTTTCCTGTGGCGGTCCGCATGAGAGTCAATTTCATCATAGCGCTTGATGGTTTTTGAGACTATTGACTGACCTTCATGTCTTAAAAGAAATTATGGACTGTCGTTTCTCTTTGCTTATTTGAGCTGTTCTTGCCATAATATAGACTTGGCTCTATATGATAAAATACCATCTTCTGTATACCATCCCTACCTTGTCACGACACAACTGATTGGCTCAAACGCATTAAGGAAAGACATTCCACAAATGAACTTTTATCAAGGCACACCTGTTAATTGAAATGCATTCCAGGTGACTACCTGATGAAGCTGGTAGAGAGAATGCCAAGAGTGTGCAAAGCTGTCATCAAGGCAAAGGGGTGGGGTTCCGAGGTACCAGAACACAGAAAAAGCATCAAACCAAGTTGCCTACTATCTATGATGTTGATACGGAGTGCACTCTCCAAGGTGCTAATTCATTTGACGTCACTGCAGTATGCTCACATACCTGAGTGTAGCCACAGGACCTACACAAGTCAGAATTACTTATAGCCTCATTTTCTAGACATCAATGTACAGCAACATTTTTAGACGACACTGCAGAAGACCCGCCATATGCACACACTCAGTTGTGGAGCTTACAAATCCCGCATTTCATGTAATTGAAGGTAAATGTATCAGTAGAACAAATATCACAATAGCCAGCATATAACTTCAAATAAAATAGGTCAATGTAGGCTACAGCAGAACACGCACATGAGATTACATGCCTTCTGCCTATGTAATATGAAGCACATATTCAGATTGTATTCACAGCACAGGTCAAGTTTGTAAAGAAAGAAAAATAAGTCTTACCATGGTTTTCAAAACCTCCCACAGTGACTCTCCCCATGTCAAGTCCATCTAACTCCTGAGAGTCAAACTCTTGCTCAAAGCCATGAGCGGGCATGTGACTGATGTTTAGCCTCCTAATGCTGTTCTGAAGACTCTGGCTTTAATTTAATTTATTTTTCCATTTTGAGTATTAACCTGGGTGTCCTCTTTAACCTCGTCTACAATGCTTGCCTCCTCCAAATACGCCTTGGTTCAGGCATGTTCAAAAACCTTTTTTCTGAAGGCTGTGTTTAAAAAAAACATTTTTACATCTGATGCATAAAATGTTAATTTACTGGAATCAAACCAGGGTCTGTAGAGACGTCTCCAGCACCGAGATGCAGTGCCTTCGACCCCTGTGCCACTCGGGAGCCTCATAGGTTTGCTTTTTCTTGAACTGAAAATTGCACTTGCTCTGAGCACTTCAGCTCCCAGTCTTCCTCTCCCGCTGAGCCTGACTCGCTAGTAGAGGAGCAGGTAGTGATGCTGAACTGGCCCTCCCCACAACCTCTTTGTACAAATAAGAGAGCAGATCTGGAATCAGTGTGGCAGGATAGAATGATTACACAGAAGGATCACCATGCTTTTACATTATGCTCTTTCTGGGGAGCGGGAGAAATAACAAGGCGGCAACTTGATTTAATGCTGATCACTTTAATTAGAATGTCTACAGTGTGAACAGTGAAACAATGAATAACTCATGCTACAAGCAGTACCAGATTGGGGCAAATAGGTGCCAGAAACAAACAAAGTAAAATCTGAGAGATGCCGGATAGTGTTCCCGGCAAGATCCGTCTCAAATTAAGCCCAAATATGGTATCCATTTATCCAAATGTATGAGTGCTTTATTGATGTCTGCTCTGAGTTTGATTGGTTATACCTAGGACTTCCAATAGGGGCAGACGGGCTTGCCAGCTCAGTCATTACAAGTGGTTTGAAGCCGAAGCTATATCTCCATTACCACCCCCCCCCCCGTTCAAGTATGAATGCAATTTTGAATCTATTTGTTCATGTCAGAATGTGACATGTATTCCGATGTAATTTAGTCAGTAGTAAACATGTTTAAAACAATGTATTTTTTATATGTTTAGATCACTTGGAAATTAGCCATTAGCTAGCTTGCTAGAAGGCTGCTCACTTGCACAAGGTGACTTCCTGATCAGAGCGTGCCCGAGAGCCCGCGTGCAGACAGCTCCTGTGTGTGGGTGAATGGGAGCATTTGAAAACTTTGGGGAAATGTGAATGTTTTCTTTGTTATTAAGATGAGTTTGCATACTCATAGGAATTAGTAATAAATGGGTCAATGACGAATAAGGATTACAAAATGGGATTTAAAAATGCAAATTAAAGTTCTACCTTCATTAGTGTATGTATATTTTTAGTCATTGAGAATTACATTTAATTTTGAATCATTATTTCTCACATGAATAATGTCATTCGGTGTAATGATAGATTCTAATTATTAGATTATTTACCAGTATTAGCATTCAGCTGTTTATAGATTGATCTAAACAAACTAACATGTACCGCTTTGAACATCTAATTTGCATAAATTAATATCATACATTTTGGCTGTTCTACTAACGAACTCAATAGATTTTGGCACCCAAAACTTCACCATCATAAGGCGGAAAAAAATAATAATCTAAAAATGCTTTTCTGTAAAGTGGTGAAGATGATTATAGTTACATCTTTGAATTGATCCCAGTCCGGGCTGCAAAGATTTGAGCTGCGAATGGCTCTGGAATGGCTCTCTAAAAAGATCACATTGCTTGTGTCTGGCCACATGAAGGAGTTATTTCCCCAAGTGTGTCTCATGCAACTCACCTCAATGAATTCCCCACCAGATCAAGGACTTGGGCAATGAAAAGCTGGTCATCGTACATCAAACTTCTTTGTGCTGGTTGCAGTGTTAACTGAGGTTGTGGTGACAGGCTCCTCAGATCTTTCTTGACTGCAGTCCACCTAATTTGGACCGTTGCATTCACAATGTATATATATCTCTCTGAAGCTGCAGAAGCAGGACAGCTCACTGTGACTTCCAAGGGGTTTGTGAGGCTTATTTATTTTAATTGAGCCTTTAACCACTTGCAACTGACTCGCCACTGCATCGTCATATCTACATCTTCAGATATCCAAAAGTGCTTGAGCTTGTGTTCTCCTGTAGTTTGCTGTGCAGATATCTTGGGGTCTGGATATCTGCTCCCATTTTCAACATGTCATCAGCTCTACGTATGACTGCTCCACCGACTCCATCATGAGCAGCTTTACCGTGTGCCTTCTCTGAGAAGTTCCATGTTACTTCTTTGAATCCTCAAAGAAATGGAAGTGTGCCGAGTATGTAAACATTTATTTTGGTTCCTGTACTGTGTGTGGTTGGAGGTTGGAGGGATTTTGGAGGGATTTTGCCCCTTCAGTTCCTTCAGAATAGGCTTAAGGTGTGCCCACACGGCTCTTGCATCGTGGCAGAGGCTATCTGTTAATGTAGCGTAATGACTGGTACCACTGAGATGTACACACCACACTAGTGGTCTGCTTTCTGCTCCCTCCAAAATGGAAAGCCTGAACTTCTGTGTGCAATTTACATTAATATTTTTCTGAGAAGTCCATGGAAATAACTACCTCATTGTCGCCAATGTTTTCTTTAGATTTTAGCACTTCAACTTGATGAAGCCAGATGAAATGCTTGGCGAGCAGGTCAGGTTTTTTATTCAGGATTCTATTCAGACCTGCCACGTTCCTGTTTTTGTGAAAAGAGAACTAAGTTTGAATGTCTTTTCTTCCTTGCTGGTCTTCTCTCTTTCCCATTGATACAATGTGCTGTTTAAAAAAATATATAATTTTCACCTTTATTTAACCAGGTAGGCTAGTTGAGAACAAGTTCTCATTTGCAACTGCGACCTGGCCAAGATAAAGCATAGCAGTGTGAACAGACAACACAGAGTTAGACATGGAATAAACAATTAACAAGTCAATAACACAGTAGAAAAAAATGGGCAGTCTATATAAAATGTGTGCAAAAGGCATGAGGAGGTAGGCGAATAATACAATTTTGCAGATTAACACTGGAGTGATAAATGATCAGATGGTCATGTACAGGTAGAGATATTGGTGTGCAAAAGAGCAGAAAAATAAATAAATAAAAACAGTATAAAAACAGTATGGGAATGAGGTAGGTGAAAATGGGTGGGCTATTTTCCTATAGACTATGTACAGCTGCAGCGATCGGTTAGCTGCTCGGATAGCTGATGTTTGAAGTTGGTGAGGGAGATAAAAGTCTCCAACTTCAGCGATTTTTGCAATTCGTTCCAGTCACAGGCAGCAGAGTACTGGAACGAAAGGCGGCCAAATGATGTGTTGGCTTTAGGGATGATCAGTGAGATACACCTGCTGGAGCGCGTGCTACGGATGGGTGTTGCCATCGTGACCAGTGAACTGAGATAAGGCGGAGCTTTACCTAGCATGGACTTGTTGATGACCTGGAGCCAGTGGGTCTGGCGACGAGTATGTAGTGAGGGCCAGCCGACTAGAGCATACAAGTCGCAGTGGTGGGTGGTATAAGGTGCTTTAGTGACAAAACAGATGGCACTGTGATAGACTGCATCCAGTTTGCTGAGTAGAGTGTTGGAAGCCATTTTGTAGATGACATCGCCGAAGTTGAGGATCGGTAGGATAGTCAGTTTTACTAGGGTAAGCTTGGCAGCGTGAGTGAAGGAGGCTTTGTTGCGGAATAGAAAGCCGACTCTTGATTTGATTTTCGATTGGAGATGTTTGATGTGGGTCTGGAAGGAGAGTTTGCAGTCTAGCCAGACACCTAGGTACTTATAGATGTCCACATATTCAAGGTCGGAACCATCCAGGGTGGTGATGCTAGTCGGGCATGCGGGTGCAGGCAGCGATCGGTTGAAAAGCATCGAAAAGCATTGAAAAGTTCACGTCAGGCAGAGCTGGTTATACCTTACTTTAACAACATTTTGCACAGAAACAATACATACAGTTTTTGCTATTAGGGTCGCACACTGTGGAGGCCAGCAGCTCTGAGATGCTTGAGGTTTTCAAATATGAACTTTGGTTCAGTTTGACAGGAGCTTGACATTTTCATGATCAATACATGCGCATGTGTTGCGATCACTTGTTTTTGGTTATGTGACATAAACGGGACGCAAACACACAAACTGTGACAGGGAGAATTTATTTTGTTGTCTCTTTTTTATACTTTGAATGTAGCTCTTTCAAAAGGTTTGAGAAGGACTTGTCTCTAAACTTTCTCTTTGTGCTACGCTTTGTGTCTTTCTTCCCAGGCAGAAGTCTGCTATGTTCATCCCTACACATGAATTGAGTGGCCTGTGTCTTCTCTGCTACCAGTTTCACCCTCTTTCCATATATTTCTCACTCAGTTCTGCTTTTCCCCTTCTTTGCCTATTCTTTCTCATTTTCTCACATTTTCTCTTTGACTGTGCAAGTAGCATTTTAAGTCGGATCATTTGTTGGTTCAACTGTGCCTTTTCTTTACCCAACTGCGTACATCACCTGGATATCTATATCACTTCTCTCTGGGAATGATGAAGCAAGTGGTTGTCCCTGCTCTGTTGGTGGCTTCTCAGGTGGGTGCTGTAAAGGCAGTTGGCTTTGCTGTGGAGTTGAGGTGTGTGCTGCTATTGAGCTTGTGGATCTTTCCATTTATCCCTCCACTTTTCTGCCTCAAAGGGTAGTCATCTCCCTAACTCTCCCTAACCCTATATGCCCATCCTCCTAACGTCTGCAGTAGCTAAACACAGGACAAATATAATTACAGAGATAGTGTAGGCTAAATGAGTTCCGTTACATTAATATTTCCTAAATGTTATTGTAAACACCTTTGAGTAATCACCCACAGCTTTGTCTGACACTCATACATTGTATCGATTACCTAAAAGATCTAGCCTACTGCAAATGAGTGTGAACTTAGTCTTAAATCCGGTTTAGCGGTTACTGAACTTGTCACTTAAATGCATGACCACTACAATGCCTTGCTTTCCTGTTCAGAAGCCACTCTTGCCTAACTAGATGATCTGAGTTCTTCCGGGCCCTGAACCATGCAGCCCTCGTTTTGATGGATAGAGGCATCTATAAGGACAGATATTCCCACATCAAAACTGTACTGATAAAGAATTTATAAAACAATATGATAATTAAGTGCTTAATTATTTGAATAAGTCACTTCACAAAAAACACGTTGGAAGAGTTGCGTGACCAAATTGTGCCTGTAGAACAGTTGGGAGATGTCGCCCATGGCTATTTTCTCCAAGAGGATGTCCTGGTGAGAAAGTGGGTGTCTCATGATAGTTGTTTTCTGGGGGAGGCAATTAGTCAGGTTGTTGTACCAGTTAAGCTTTCTGAGTTGGTGTTGGAAACTTCTCACAGCGACGTTGCTGGTCATATGGGGGTGAGGAAAACCTACAATCGCATATTAAGACATTTCTTTTGGCCTAGATTAAAGAGGGATGTTTCTGATTTTATCAATACTTGTCACACCTGTCAATTAACTGGTAAGCCTAATCAAGCTATTAAACCAGTACCATTGTTTCCTATTCCTGTTACTCCGCCAACCTTTTGAGTATCTGATTATTGACTGTGTGGGTCCTCTGCCTCGTTCTAAAAATGGTATCAGTTACCTGTTCACTGTGATGTGTCAGACCACTAGGTTTCCTGCTGCCTATCCTCTCCGATCTATCACGACTAAATCTGTGTTAAAAGCTTTGACTCAGTTTATCTCATTGTTTGGAATCCCTAAGGTCATTCAGAGTGATCAAGGATCTAATTTCACCTCTAATCTGTTTAGTCAGGTTCTTCAACAGCTCCATATTAAACACAATTTGTCTAGCGCCTATCACGCGCAAAGTCAAGGAGCACTGCAACGTTTCCATGAAATGCTTAAGTCTTTGTTGAGAGCTTATTGTACTGAGATGGATAAGGATTGGGAGCAGGGGTTGCCTTGGTTACTGTTAGCCACTAGGGAGGTTTCACAGGAGAGCACGGGTTTCAGTCCAAATGACCTTTTGTTTGGACATAGGGTGCATGGACTTTTATCTGTTCTCCAGGATGACTGGAAGTCTCCCGAGCCTCCTCAGTCCCTGTTATCGTATGTGTGTGTGCTGTACGCCGCTGGTGAAATGGCTAAAGAGAAGTTATCATCTTCACAGGGGAGGATGAAGGGCATATTTGATCGGCGAACTGAGCCTCGTCACTTTAGTCCGGGTGACCAGGTTCTTGCTCTGCTGCCAATTGTTGGTTCTCCTTTTCAAGCCAAGTTTCAAGGTCCATATACAGTGGTGCGCCAGTACACTGAACAAAATTATCTAGTTGCCATTCCAGAACGGAGGAAAGCACACCAGTTGTGCCATGTAAATCTGTTAAAACCCTATTATACACGTTCCTCTAAGACTGAGGGACGGTATTCTACAGAGGAGGGTAAAACCTGTTATTTTGGCTGATACCGTTGTTTCCTTGGGTTCTTGTTGTGCTAGATCTGTGCGTGAGGAGGAAGATGTTCCTGGTCCTGACAATTGTATATTGCAGGGTAGATTGAAAAATTCAGAAACACTGGATATTTTAGACAGTCTTCTCACTCACCTACCGGTTGATGGGCGGAAAGAGATGGTTGGTCTGATTCAGAGATTTCCAGGTTTGTTTTTGGATACACGTACAAACTTAATAGAACATGATATTGACATTGGAGATGCTGACCCCATTCGTCAGCGGTTCTATAGAGTTTCTTCAGAGAAACTACGTTGTCTGGATGCTGAGGTCAAGTACATGCTGGAGAGTAAGATAGCAGAGCCTTCTTTCTCCAGTTGGGCTTCTCCCTGTATCTTGGTCAGTAAACCGGATGGAACAAACCGATTTTGTAAGGACTAGCGTAAGGTAAACAGTGTCACAAAGCCAGATTCATTTCCTCTTCCTCGGATGGAGGATTGTGTTGATCAAGTCGGTGCAGCTAAGTTTGTGAGCAAATTTGACCTGTTAAAAGGCTATTGGCAGGTGCCACTGACAAGTAGGGCACGTGAAATCTCTATCTTGTTCGGCTCAGTAAAGCCTCAAACCAATTGTCCACAACAGTGAAATGTGTTACCTCTATGTGAATTAATGAGGCAGAACACACCTCAAATCAAACTATTAGAAAATACTTTAAAATGGACAAGTTGAAACAGCCTATAGATAATTGACAAGCAGCATGGCTAGGATTGAAGGCAGCACGGGTCAAATGGGGGGCAAGGAGAACCCCAGCTCTGCTAAAACCATTGATACCTGTGTGGTTTTCAAGGGATTGTTAAGATAACAACCCACATATTCCATTGTGGGGTTTGTTATTTTACAGTTGATGTAAATAATTTGGGCTAATCATGTTATTCCAAATCAAAATCAAATCAAATTTATTTATATAGCCCTTCGTACATCAGCTGATATCTCAAAGTGCTGTACAGAAACCCAGCCTAAAACCCCAAACAGCAAACAATGCAGGTGTAAAAGCACGGTGGCTAGGAAAAACTCCCTAGAAAGGCCAAAACCTAGGAAGAAACCTAGAGAGGAACCGGGCTATGTGGGGTGGCCAGTCCTCTTCTGGCTGTGCCGGGTAGAGATTATAACAGAAAATGACCAAGATGTTCAAATGTTCATAAATGACCAGCATGGTCAAATAATAATAAGGCAGAACAGTTGAAACTGGAGCAGCAGCACAGTCAGGTGGACTGGGGACAGCAAGGAGCCATCATGTCAGGTAGTCCTGGGGCACGGTCCTAGGGCTCAGGTCCTCCGAGAGAGAGAAAGAAAGAGAGAATTAGAGAGAGCATATGTGGGGTGGCCAGTCCTCTTCTGGCTGTGCCGGGTGGAGATTATAACAGAACGTGGCCAAGATGTTCAAATGTTCATAAATGACCAGCATGGTTGAATAATAGTAAGGCAGAACAGTTGAAACTGGAGCAGGAGCATGGCCAGGTGGACTGGGGACAGCAAGGAGTCCTCATGTCAGGTAGTCCTGGGACATGGTCCTAGGGCCCAGGCCAGTTGAAACTGGAGCAGCAGCATGGCCAGGTGGACTGGGGACAGCAAGGAGTCATCATGTCAGGTAGTCCTGGGGCATGGTTCTAGGGCTCAGGTCCTCCGAGAGAGAGAAAGAAGGAGAGAAGGAGAGAATTAGAGAACGCACACTTAGATTTACACAGGACACCGAATAGGACAGGAGAAGTACTCCAGATAAACAAACTGACCCTAGCCCCCGACACATAAACTACTGCAGCATAAATACTGGAGGCTGAGACAGGAGGGTCAGGAGACACTGTGGCCCCATCCGAGGACACCCCCGGACAGGGCCAAACAGGAAGGATATAACCCCACCCACTTTGCCAAAGCACAGCCCCCACACCACTAGAGGGAAATCTACAACCACCAACTTACCATCCTGAGACAAGGCCGAGTATAGCCCACAAAGATCTCCGACACGGTACAACCCAAAGGGGGGGAACCCAGACAGGCCGACCACAACAGTGAATCAACCCACCCAGGTGACGCACCCCCAGGGACGGCACGAGAGAGCCCCAGCAAGCCAGTGACTCAGCCCCCGTAACAGGGTTAGAGGCAGAGAATCCCAGTGGAAAAAGGGGAACCGGCCAGGCAGAGACAGCAAGGGCGGTTCGTTGCTCCAGAGCCTTTCCGTTCACCTTCCCACTCCTGGGCCAGACTACACTCAATCATATGACCCACTGAAGAGATGAGTCTTCAGTAAAGACTTAAAGGTTGAGACCGAAGCGTCTCTGACATGGGTAGGCAGACCGTTCCATAAAAATGGAGCTCTATAGGAGAAAGCCCTGCCTCCAGCTGTTTGCTTAGAAATTCTAGGGACAATTAGGAGGCCTGCGTCTTGTGACCGTAGCGTACGTATAGGTATGTACGGCAGGACCAAATCAGAGAGGTAGGTAGGAGCAAGCCCATGTAATGCTTTGTAGGTTAGCAGTAAAACCTTGAAATCAGCCCTTGCTTTGACAGGAAGCCAGTGTAGAGAGGCTAGCACTGGAGTAATATGATCAAATTTTTTGGTTCTAGTCAGGATTCTAGCAGCCGTATTTAGCACTAACTGAAGTTTATTTAGTGCTTTATCCGGGTAGCCGGAAAATAGAGCATTGCAGTAGTCTAACCTAGAAGTGACAAAAGCATGGATTAATTTTTCTGCATCATTTTTGGACAGAAAGTTTCTGATTTTTGCAATGTTACGTAGATGGAAAAAAGCTGTCCTCGAAATGGTCTTGATATGTTCTTCAAAAGAGAGATCAGGGTCAGAGTAACGCCGAGGTCCTTCACAGTTTTATTTGAGACGACTGTACAACCATTAAGATTAATTGTCAGATTCAACAGAAGATCTCTTTGTTTCTTGGGACCTAGAACAAGCATCTCTGTTTTGTCCGAGTTTAATAGTAGAAAGTTTGCAGCCATCCACTTCCTTATGTCTGAAACACATGCTTCTAGCGAGGGCAATTTTGGTGCTTCACCGTGTTTCATTGAAATGTACAGCTGTGTGTCATCCGCATAGCAGTGAAAGTTTACATTATGTTTTCGAATAACATCCCCAAGAGGTAAAATATATAGTGAAAACAATAGTGGTCCTAAAACAGAACCTTGAGGAACACCGAAATGTACAGTTGATTTGTCAGAGGACAAACCATTCACAGAGACAAACTGATATCTTTCCGACAGATAAGACCTAAACCAGGCCAGAACATGTCCGTGTAGACCAATTTGGGTTTCCAATCTCTCCAAAAGAATGTGGTGATCGATGGTATCAAAAGCAGCACTAAGGTCTAGGAGCACGAGGACAGATGCAGAGCCTCGGTCCGATGCCATCAAAATGTCATTTACCACCTTCACAAGTGCCGTCTCAGTGCTATGATGGGGTCTAAAACCAGACTGAAGCATTTCGTATACATTGTTTGTCTTCAGGAAGGCAGTGAGTTGCTGCGCAACAGCCTTCTCTAAAATCTTTGAGAGGAATGGAAGATTTGATATAGGCCGATAGTTTTTATATTTTCTGGGTCAAGGTTTGGCTTTTTCAAGAGAGGCTTTATTACTGCCACTTTTAGTGAGTTTGGTACACATCCAGTGGATAGAGAGCCGTTTATTATGTTCAACATAGGAGGGCCAAGCACAGGAAGCAGCTCTTTCAGTAGTTTAGTTGGAATAGGGTCCAGTATACAGCTTGAAGGTTTAGAGGCCATGATTATTTTCATCATTGTGTCAAGAGATATAGTACTAAAACACTTGAGCGTCTCTCTTGATCCTAGGTCCTGGCAGAGTTGTGCAGACTCAGGACAACTGAGGTTTGGAGGAATACGCAGGTTTAAAGAGGAGTCCGTAATTTGCTTTCTAATAATCATAATCTTTTCCTCAAAGAAGTTCATGAATTTATCACTGCTAAAGTGCAAGTCATCCTCTCTTGGGGAATGCTGCTTTTTAGTTAGCTTTGCCACAGTATCAAAAAGGAATTTCGGATTGTTCTTATTTTCCTCAATTAAGTTAGAAAAATAGGACGATCGAGCAGCAGTAAGGGCTCTTCGGTACTGCACGGTACCATCCTTCCAAGCTAGTCGGAAGACTTCCAGTTTGGTGTGGCGCCATTTCCGTTCCAATTTTCTGGAAGCTTGCTTCAGAGCTCGGGTATTTTCTGTGTACCATGGAGCTAGTTTCTTATGAGACATTTTTTTAGTTTTTAGGGGTGCAACTGCATCTAGGGTATTGCGCAAGGTTAAATTGAGATCCTCAGTTAGGTGGTTAACGGATTTTTGTCCTCTGGCGTCCTTGGGTAGGCAGAGGGAGTCTGGAAGGGCATCAAGGAATCTTTGTGTTGTCTGTGAATTTATAGCACGACTTTTGATGTTCCTTGGTTGGGGTCTGAGCAGATTATTTGTTGCAATTGCAAACGTAATAAAATGGTGGTCTGATAGTCCAGGATTATGAGGAAAAACATTAAGATCCACAACATTTATTCCATGGGACAAAACTAGGTCCAGCGTATGACTGTGAGAGTGAGTGGGTCCAGAGACATGTTGGACATGTTCCACTATCATTAAGCAGTAATGATAGACATATTAGAAAATTAATCCTACTCTGTCTGCACAACTTCACAGGCAACCACCACACCAGGAATGCTGTGATACATAATCAGCTTTCCCAAGGCAAAGAAGGGTGGGATATTCTGTGAAGCAAGACCCACACTGTAAATTACAGTTATTCCTTTCAAATCTTCATCAACTGAGCATTTCAGACATACAAAAATTACTACAAACATTTGGATTAAATGTAAATGTAACCTAGCCAGCCTAATTTTGAATATAATCTAAGTTTGATCACATTCACATTTTCCCCTGACACACAAATTGACTATAAATACATAATGTTACCAATTAGTTTACCCTGACTAAAGTTTACCCTGGACAGGGCAGATAGGCTTTATGCAGCTGCTCTTATTAGTAGCCTACAGTTGATCAGACAGAAAAAACCTCCTTATCATCCAATACAGCATGTCAGATGTCTAATGTTTAGCTGTAGCCTAGGATGCTGCAACATTTATGTCATGAGTTTTTGCTTGTGTCTGTCGGGAGTGATTATGTGTTATCATCGTTGCTAAATAAATACGGGAGGAAAGTTGAAAGCCTAATTGAGCGCACGCAAAAAGAATGCACTGCGTCAGCCTCTTTAATCTAACTTTTAATGGTTGATGCGATGGAAGATATCAAATTATTCAGAATTGTTTGACTTGCCAGAGAAGATGTTCAGCATGTAAAGCATAGTAACGTGCAATTACAGGCAGCTTGGTGATAAGCCCTGTTAACCTCTTCCTTCTACCCCCTAATTTTTCGAACATTCTGTTAAAAGTCGTGCAACATTTCAGCGCCCTGCTACTAATGCCAGGAATATAGTATATGCATATGATTAGTATGTGTGGATAGAAAACACTCAGACGTTTATAAAACTGGTTAAATCACGGCTGTGACTATACCAGAACGTGAGTTTCATCGAATAGCGCAGGAAAACCTGATCACTGAAAATGGAAATAAATATCCTTGCGCTTACTTCCAGGAATTGTTCAAAGTGAACCGAATTACATGAGACCGAGGTTTCAGCGCCTACAGCTACCACACGTTGTCTAGCTTGTTAGGGAGTTATATTCCTGTGCGGGTAGCGTGACTACAGCTCAAACTCATTACCATAACGCACAATGCGCAAAAATATTCCTAAAAATATTTAACCTCCACACATTAACAAGTAAAATAGCTCAAATGAAAGATAAACAAGTTGTTTATCTAGCCAGCAAGTCAGATTTCTAAAATGTTTTACGGCGAAAACATAGCACATATTTATGTCAAACCACCACCGCAGACATAGCTCATTAGCATAGCCAAGTAGGAAAACATATGCAATCAACAAACGCAGGATTAAAAGAAAAATCATTTCACTAACCTTTTGAAATCTTCATCAGATGACAGTAATATAACATGTTACACAGTACATTCATTTGTTTTCAATAATATGCTATATATATCCATAAATCTCTGTTTACAATGATGCATCGTTCAAAAAATGCTACTAAAATGTCCGGAGAAATTAAATAGCTCCGGCAGATAACGTCAGCTAACAAGGAATACACATCATAAACTTTGACTAAATATGCATGTTTTACATATGTATAGGAAGATACACTTCTTCTAAATGCAAACGCTGTGTTACTTTTATTTATAACATTACATTTTGCGTTTACTAGGCTATAATAGGGAGTCGGCGCTCCCACATTAGCATAATGACTCCTCTATCTTGGAGTCGACAGAAACCCAAAATTAATACATAAATATTCCCTTACCTTTGCTGTTCTTCCATCAGAAGACCTGTAAGGGATTATACTCACCAAATTAGCGTTCAGTTTTCAAGTCTGCGTCTTTCGGTTCTCAAAATAGCCTGATTTTGGTAAAAATGTAGGCAAAATTGATGTGGGTGCGCACCAAAACGTCGAAAGTATATATAATATGTCGAGTAAACTTGTCAAACTATGTTCATAATTAAGCTTTAACATGTTATAAAGGTGTACAGCAATTTTGAGTACGAAGCTAAACACACACGTCTTGTCATTGATCATGAAGAAAAGAGAGAGCGGGAGCATAGCGGGCATACAGGGCACTATTTTTTTGGCGTGACCGTGTCCTTTCGGCACGCTCAACGTCTCGTGAGCGCACGATTCACACACTGACAAGCCCCATAGAAGGCAGCCTTCACGCTGAACACGTAGAAACTGTTCCCAGAGCGGTAGCCTTTTGGGAAGTGCGTTAAAGATGACGTCAAAGTAGGGGCAACTTTTTCCATTACAAGAGAGATTTTGGGAGAATGCATGCCCTGACACTTCTGCTTTACATAGAGACAAAATTAAAATGGTTTTAGAAGTGTTAGTGTTTTCTATTCAATAATATTTTTTATATGCAAATATTAGCAACTTTTGAAAAAAATGTATCCTGTTTTATATGGGTACCCAAATCCTCCAGAAGGGGCAGTAAAACCGTGGTATCCTGAACAGGCTAGAGTCTTGTCATTTGATTCAGCTTTGATTCTTGGTCTAACCGGTTCAAGGGAACTCCTTCCCTCCGGTCTCCGACCGGATGTTTTGGTCAAGCTCTCTCCGGCCATGTTTTTTTCCAGACGACACCTATAGAATTTACATCACCTCCTGATGAATTTTATCGCTTATTAACGTGTACTAATACCTAAAGTTGCATTACAAAAGTATTTCGAAGTGGTTTGTGAAAGTTTATCGTCGAGTTTTTGAATTTAAAAAAAATGACGTTACGTTATGAAACGCTATTTTTTTTAGTTTATCACACAGTCTACATAGAACGATATCTAGGCTATATATAGACCGATTTAATCGAAAAAAAGACCCAATAGTGATTATGGGACATCTAGGAGTGCCAACAAAGAAGATGGTCAAAGGTAATGAATGTTTTATATTTTATTTGTGCGTTTTGTGTAGAGCCGAATATGCTAATTATTTTGTTTACGTCCCATGCGGGTCTTTTGTGGTGTTACATGCTATCAGATAATAGCTTCTCATGCTTTCGCCGAAATGCATTTTAAAAATCTGACTTGTTGCCTGGATTCACAACGAGTGTAGCTTTAATTCAATACCCTGCATGTGTATTTTAATGAACGTTTGAGTTTTAACTAATACTATTAGCATTTAGCGTAGCGCATTTGCATTTCCAGAGTTCTAGATGGGACGCCTGCGTGCCAGGTAGGAGCAAGCTACACATTTTATACTAGTTGGTTTTGAACACTCATCTTTTCATCATTCTTCATGAAACTGATCTCAGGCAGAGGTCGACCCTTGCTTTTAGCACACACCTTTTCTAAGTAACCCGGAGAATGAAAGGGGTTCTTCAATAGGCCACAACATTTTTCGGCAGTATTGGCATTCTAGCGGAAAAAACTAAACACACACTGAAAGCTAGCTAGCTACTGAAGTTAGCAAGGCAAATAAATTGCACTAACTAGACACAAAAATAGTTCTAAATCCAAGAAAACAATTTATAAAATGTACCTCCATCTCCTGTAATTTGATTTTTTTTTTAAATTGAGTAATGTCCCAAAAGGGTTCAACTATCATTCTTCACTCTTAATCTCTATCCAACAATGTCACCAAGCTTCTCAACCCTCAATGCTCTGTGGCACAACCCCAATATAACATATTAGGTTCGTTCTCTGATCCTACATCTATGAATGGATGGGCAACACGTCAGTTCATACTGTGAAAGCTTTGGTTGGGGGGCGTCCACCAGAAGTGGTCATAAATTGGGGTGGCAGGGTAGCCTAGTGGTTAGAGCGTTGGACTAGTAACCGAAAGGTTGCAAGTTTGAATCCCGAGCTGACAAGGTACAAATCTGATGTTCTGCCCCTGAACAGGCAGTTAACCCACTGTCGTCATTGAAAATGAGAATTTGTTCCTAACTGACTTTCCTAGTTAAATAAAGGTTAAAAAAATTAAATAAGCAGCCCTCACCCTCCGAAGGACCCAGACGTGCTCAATGGGATTGAGATCCGGGCACTTTGCTGGCCATGGCAGAACACTGACATTCCTGTCTTGCAGGAAATCACGCACAGAACGAGCAGTATGGGTCATGTCAGCATGAGCCTGCAGGAAGGGTACCACATGAGGGAGAAGGATGTCTTCCCTGTAACGCACAGCGTTGAGGTTGCCTACAATGACAACAAGCGCAGTCCGATGCTGCTGTGACACACCGCCCCAGACCATGATGGACCCTCCACCTTGAACATGCTCCAGAGTACAGGCCTTGGTGTAACGCTCATTCCTTCGACAATAAACATGAATCCGACCATCACCCCTGGGGAGACAAAATAATGACTCCTCAGTGAAGAGCACTTTGACAGTCCTGTGTGGTCCAGCGACGGTGGGTTTGTGCCCAAAGGCGACATTGTTGCCGGTAATGTCGGGTGAGGACCTGCCTTACAACAAGCCTACAAGCCTGAAGGTCCAGCCTCTCTCAGCCCATTGCGGACAGTTTGAGCACTGATGGAGCGATTGTGCGTTCTTGATGTAACTCGGGCAGTTGCCATCCTGTACCTGTCTCGCAGGTGTGATGTTCGGATGTACCAATCCTGTGCAGGTGTTTTTACACATGGTCTGCCGCTGCGAGGACAATCAGCTGTCCGTCCTGTCTCCCTGTAGCGAAGTCTTAGGTGTCTCACAGTACGGACGTTGACATTTATTGCCCCGGCCACATCTGCATTCCTCATGCCTCCTAGCAGCATGCCTAAGGCACGTTCACGCAGATGAGCAGGGACCCTGGGCATCTTTCTTTGTTTTGTTAGAGTCAGTAGAAAGGCCTCTTTTAGTGTCCTAAGGCTCATAACTGTGATCTTAAATTCCCTATCGTTTGTAAGCTGTTAGTGTCTTAACAACCATTCCACATGTGCTTGATCATTAATGGTTTATGGTTCATTGAAAGTGTTTAAATGAAGATCTGAAGTAATTCGGATTTTTACAAATTATCTTTGAAAGACAGGGTCCTGAAAAGGGGCCATTTTCTTTGCTGAGTTTATGTTTGTAGAAGGGGGTGAGGCCTACCAGCCTCCTAGGTTTTGTACTGCAGTCAATGTAGCCAGAGGAGGACGGAAGCATGCTGTCCTCCGGCTACACCATGGTGCTAGCTCAGACAGTGCTGTTGAAGTTACTGTTGACCTACATGGCAAAACAGTGTATTTTAACTAATTATTTGGTGACATATGAACATAGTTTTATCTACAAAGAATACATTAATTAATGTTTATGTTTCACTATCTGTTTTTATTTGCATTGAATGTTACACTACTTTATTCCCTTTCCTCCTCTGGGGAGCCTCCGCTGGTAAAATCCTATACTCTCCATTGTAGCATCCTTCGATCGTGTAGTACTTTAGAATTTTGAAGAATAAAAAAAATAGTAGTATACTGTACAGTCGTGGCCAAAAGTTGAGAATGACACGAATATTCATTTTCACAGTCTGCTGCCTCAGTTTGTATGATGGCAATTTGCATATACTCCAGAATGTAATGAAGAGTGATCAGATGAATTGCATTTAATTGCAAAGTCCTCTTTGCCATGCAAATGAACTGAATCCCCCCCAAAATTCCATGCATTTCAGCCCTGCCACAAAAGGATCAGCATGTCAGTGTTGACGAGGACAAGGCTGGAGATCTCTCTGTCATGCTGATTGAGTTCGAATAACAATCTGGAAGCTTCAAAAGGAGGGTGGTGCTTGGAATCATTGTTCTTCCTCTGTAACCATGGTTACCTGCAAGGAAACACGTGCCGTCATCATTGCCTTGCGCAGAAAGGGCTTCACAGGCAAGGATATTGCTGCCATTAGATTGCACCTAAATCAACCATTTATCGGCTCATCAAGAACTTCAAGGAGAGTGGTTCAATTGTTGTGAAGAAGGCTTCAGGGTGGCCAAGAAAGTCCAACAAGCACCAGGACCAACTCCCCTAAAGTTGATTCAGCTGCTGGAATGCTTGCTCAGGAATGGCAGCAGGCATGTGTGAGTGCATCTGCACACACAGTGAGGCGAAGACTTTGAGGATGGCCTGGTGTCAAGAAGGGCAGCAAAGAAGCCACTTCTCTTCAGGAAAAACATCAGGGACAGATTGATATTCTGCAAAAGGTACAGGGATTGGACTGCTGAGGACTGGGGTAAAGTCGCTTTCTCTGATGAATCCCCTTTCCGATTGTTTGGGCTTCCGGAAAAAAGCTTGTCCAGAGAAGACAAGGTGAGCGCTACCATCAGTCCTGTGTTATGCCAACAGTAAAGCATTCTGAGACCATTCATGTGTGGTGTTGCTTCTCAACCAAGGAAATGGGTTCACTCACATTTTTGCCTAAGAACACAGCCATGAATAAAGAATGGTAACACATCGGCTGAGAGCAACTTCTCCCATCCTTCCAGGAACAGTTTAGTGACGAGCAAAGCCTTTTCCAGCATGATGGAGCATGATGGAGCACCTTGCCAGTGATACCTAAGTGGCTCGAGGAACAAAACATCAATATTTTGGGTCCTTGGCCAGGAAACTCCCCAGACCTTAATCCCATTGAGAACTTGTGGTCAATCCTCAAGAGGCGGGTAGACAGAAAAACCCCCACAAATTCTGACAAACTCCAAGCATTGATTATGAAAGAATGGGCTGCCATCAGTGTAACGGTCGTCTGAAGGAGAGGACCAAAGCGCAGCGTGATAAGTGTTCATCTTGGTTTTTAATAAGAATAGTGATCACTGAAACAAAAACTATAAAACGAAAAACGAACAGTCCTGAACGGTGAAATAAAACACAGAACAGAAAATAATCACCCACAACTCAAAAGTGAAACCAGGCTACCTAAATATGGTTCTCAATCAGGGACAACGATTGACAGCTGCCTCTGATTGAGAACCATACCAGGCAAACACAGAAATCCCAAATTATAGAAAAAGAAACATAGACTTCCCACCCCAACTCATGCCCTGACCATACTAAAACGAAGACAAAACAAAGGAACAAAGGTCAGAACGTGACAATCAGCCAGGATGTGGCCCAGAAGTTAATTGACAGCATGCCAGGGCGGATTGCAGAGGTCTTGAAAAGAAAGGTCAACACTGCAAATATTGACGCTTTGCATCAACTTCATGTAATTGTCAATAAAAGCCTTTGACACTTTAGAAATGCTTGTAATTATACTTCAGTATTCCATAGTAACGAATGACAAAAAAATCTAAAGACACTGAAGCAAGCAAAGATTGTGGAAATTAATATTTGTGTCATTCTCAACTTTTGGCCACGACTGTAGTATCCCTTGATCATGAAGTGCTTAATTTGGAATGTTGTTGTATACTGTGCAGAATATACTGCACACTGTAGTATCCCTCGATCACGTAGTGCTTACTTTAGAATGTTAAGATACATTGGACTGCCAGCCATCTTTACTGCTAGTCGATACGGTTTACATTTAAACGCCCTTTGTCGTAGGGGAGCTCACGCTGGGGATTTTGTCTGCGGTACCACCTCAATCTTGTAATGCTTACTATACTTAGTGTACAAAACATTAGGAACAACTGCTCTTTCTGTATTAGCGATTTGTCTTTCTTTGGTCATAGGAGTAACATGAATTTGGCTGAGGCAAAAATAATGCAGTGCGACTTAAGTTTCGCCATCAGCTGAAGGGAGGCAGAGAGGAGGGACAGTGAGTCAGGTGAGAGGCAGCTTCACCACTGCTCCCTCACCTCAGAATGACCATCAGATGCAGACCATCAGTCCAGTAAAAACAACAAAAGAAATTCAGTACAAGTCAAAAGTTTGGACACACCTACTCAGGGTTTTTCTATATTTTTACTATTTTCTACATTGTAGAATAGTGAACACATCAAAACGATGAAATAACACACATGGAATCATGTAGTAACCAAAAAAAAGTGTTACACCAATCAAAATAAATTTTTATATTTTTGAATTTTTGAAGTAGCCACCCTTTGCCTTGATGACAGCTTTGCACACTCTCGGCATTCTCTCAACCTGCTTCATGAGGAAGGCTTTTCTAAGTCTTGAATGAGTTCCCACGTATGCTGTGCACTTGTTTGCAGCTTTTCCTTCACTCTGCGGTGCAACACATCCCAAACCATCTTAATTGGGTTGAGATGAGGTGATTGTGGAGGCGGGGTCATCTGATGCAGCACTCTTTCAATCTCCTTAGTCAAATAGCCCTTACACAGCCTGAAGGTGTGTGGTGGGTCATTGTCCTGTTGAAAAACAAATGATAGTGGGACTAAGCGCAAACGAGATGGGATGGCGTATCACTGCAGAATGCTCTGGTAGCCATGGTGGTTAAGTGTGCCTTGAATTCTAAATAAAATCAATGACCGTGTCACCAGCAAAGCACCCCCACACCTCCTCAATGCTTCACGGTCGGAACCACACATGCAGATATCATCCGTTCACTTACGCCAGCACAGCCCAGTGCAGGCTATTCCACATCGCCGCACTGGCCTGGCTATGGGAAGCATTCAATCAGGTAAGGTTGGGCAGGCTCGGTGCTCTAGAGCTTCAGTGCGCCTGCACGGTCCGGTCTATCCGGTGCCACTTCCACGCACCAGCCCTCCGGTGGCAGAACCCCGCACCAGGCTGTCTCTCCATCTTCTCCCTATAGATGCTTCCAAATGTCCAGCGCTGCCAGAGCCTTCCTCCTGCCCAGCACCGCCTGAGTCTCCCATCTGTCCTGAGCCGCCAGAGTCTCCCGTCTGTCCTGAGCCGCCAGAGTCTCCCGTCTGTCCTGAGCCGCCAGAGTCGCCAGTCAGCCAGGAGCCGCCAGAGCCGTCAGTCAGCCAGGAGCCGCTAGAGCCGTTAACCAGCCAGGAGCCGCCAGCCAGCCAGGAGCCGTCAGCCAGGAGCCGCCAGCCAGCCAGGAGCCGCCAGAGCCGCCAGCCAGCCAGGAGCCGCCAGGGCCGTCAGTCAGCCAGGAGCCGCCAGGGCCGTCAGTCAGCCAGGAGCCGCAAGGGCCGTCAGTCAGCCAGGAGCCGCCAGAGCCGTCAGTCAGCCAGGCGATGCCAGAATCGCCCTTCACTCCGGAGCTGCCGGAGACTCCCGCCTGTCCGGCGCTGCCGGAGTTTTTCCATCCGAATCTGAAAACAATGCAGGCTTCCAGGAACGGCATTTCAATGAAGAGATATATGACAAAACACCTTGAGGATTGATTCAAACAACGTTTTCCATGTTTCAGTCGATATTATGGAGTTAATTCGGAAAAAAGTTCGACGTGTAGGTGACTGAATTTTCGGTTAGTTTCGGTAGCCAAATGCATAGTAACAAAACGGAACGTTGTGTCCTACACAAGCATCTTTCAGGAAAAACTGGATATCTGCTATGTAACTGAGAGTCTCCTCATTGAAACATCTGAAGTTCTTCAAAGGTAAATTATTTTATTTGATCCCTTTGCTGGTTTTTGTGAATATGTTGCGTGCTAAATGCTAACGCTAAATGCTAAGCTAGCTATCACCACTCTTACACAAATTATTGATTTTCTCTGGTTCTAAAGCATATTTTGAAAATCTAAGACAACAGGATTGTTATGAAAAGGATAAGCTTGAGAGCAGGCATATTTATTTCATTTCATTTGCGATTTTTAGAAATCGCTAACGTTGCGTTATGGTAATGAGCTTGAGGCTATGATTACGCGACCGCATGCGGTGTGGGTCGGCCTAAGAGGTTAAAGCTTAGAGGATTAGGTTTGCTTGTTTGACACACGTTAACAAGAGTACACCAAAATTACTTAGATCCGTCCACTAGCGTTCTGAAAGTGCTTTCAGAGACTCAGCTGACCAAGTTCACAAGATGACTGAAAACAGTGACAAACAAAACTGTAGTTCTTTATATATTTATTGTTTTCCCCCCTTTTTCAATCTCGTCTCATCACTGCAACTCCCCAACAAGCTTGGGTGGCGAAGGTCGAGTCATGCATCCCCCGAAAAATGACCCAGCTGTGACACTGTGTCGGAGGAAACACTGTTCAACTGACAACCAAAGTGTGCCTCCAGGCGCTCAGCACGCCACGGGGAGTCGCTAGAGCGCAATGAGCCAAGTGAAGCCCCCCCCCCCCGGCCAAACCCTCCCCTAACCTGGATGGCGCTGGGCCAATTGTGCGCCGGCCTATGCGACATTTCCTGCATGTCCTCCCCTAATAAGAGCAGAGTAACTGACCAAAACGTTGGTTCCTAGCCTGTCTGTCACACGATTGTAACTGATTTGAGGTTTAGGTGAGGGTTATGCCCATCTACTGTGGGACTCCAGTTAAAGAGCAAGCGGAGGCAGATGCAGTTCAGTTTAATAGTCTTTAAAAATTAAGGGAATGATTGACAGTTGACATGAGACTTGAATTGAGACTTGGTTGGCCTTGTATGGAGACAAAGGTGCAAATAAAAGCAATGAACATGCATCATTACATGTGCTGTTAAATGGAATATGCAATAAGCATATAAAACGGGTATTGCTCTGCATAAATATAGCAGCAGTTTGCAAAGTATGGCCAGCAATAGCATACAGATGGTAGGCCAAAGCTATCCAGCCTAATCTATCTGTGGCTGCATGGCAAACAAACAGTATAAAGCTAATGGTGAGGGAGTCCTCTTCTATAAGATAAAAAGCTTGTACTCACGTTTCAATGACACATACCAGTTGATTGTCATGCTCAATTACTCAGTTCTGTCTGGGAGAAGGACCAGGATTGAAAGGATGTGCTTTTTCTTCATCTTCTTCTATGATATAATGGCCATCCGCAAACCAACGTTAAAGGTGCATGCCTCCACCTATTGTGCTGGAGTGTGTGGTCAATCACGGTTTACAACATTTCTAAATACTCCTACCTAACTTCCCCCTACCTACTTATGAGAATAAATAAATAAATAATACATTTAAAAAAGAGCCCTGCTAATGTCTAATAGAACCTACCCATCCACAAAATCTCTTCCACCCCCCCAATCCCATCCAACCTCAATGACCCTACAGACATGTATTGTCTGTAAACAATTGTTGGACAAGTTGCTTGTGTCACGCACAAAGTAGATGTCCTAACCGACTTGCCAAAACTATAGTTTGTTAGCAAGACATTTGTGGAGTGGTTGAAAAACGAGTTTTAATGACTCCAACCTAAGTGTATGTAAACTTCGGACTTCAACACACATATATGGAAACCCTTCAGATTAATGAACTTGGCTATTTCTGCCACACCCATTGCTGTCAGGTGTATGCAATTTATAATGGACACTACCTGATTAAATTAATCATGTAAAAATTAACTCATTAGGATCTGGGGCACCACGAGAGTGGTTCTTTAAAGAGTTACCATCTCCTGAATTAAAACGCTAAAGTTCTTTACCTATCACATCTAGAAACAGTCAACGTATTAATCATAACCTCGTATTAAATCATTCTGAACAGTCATAACCTCCTTACATCTGCAAAAACGCGAGCCTTTCTTATGATTCAGTACTACACAAAATTGGTTTAATAATTTAATTTACACGATAATTAAATAGTAACACAGGATAAACATACACATTTAATATGTAAAAAATGGGTCCCTAGCAGACTGACCTCAATATGACTGCTTGTTTATAAAGAGATGGAGGGCAAGAGAGAGAGGGACAGAGACACATTGGTACATTTAGAAACTCTCACTTACAGTAATCATATACTTCGCACACAAACCACCGCCCTCTTTGAGTAACACATGAATGTATTTACGTGAAATGCCTGGTCCATCGTGAATCTCTCTCGGTGGACAGGTCCGCATAGGAAAGGGAGATGGGCCTTTTCAAGGTGCACTTGTAAGGCTGTGATTGTCCAAAAGTGTTCCAACACTGTTGTTCTTCTCTGTAATTGCCCAGTATCCAGTGACTTGTCGTGTAGTCCTGAACAGAACTACAGTTGATTTTCTTTCCATTAGCCCTTGAAGCTGCTTCTTTGAACATAGGCTAGCCAGCCGTGTCAATGGTTTGAGCAGAGTAACAGGATGGTCCCACTTAAATTTGCTTTCGAAGATACTTTTACAACTGTACCAGTGATTATCCGGGAGGTGAATTTATTATTTCTACCTCGTTGAGATTCAAAGTTCAAACCACTTTAACGTGTTGCAGCAACTTCACACTTTTTTGGTCTGGTATGTTAACTTCGTTACCCATCATTTATGCAGTTTGTTTGAAAGGGGCGGTTCTGTCAGGCTGACACATACTCTGACCTCAGTTGGGGGCGTGACTTGTCACTTGCAAAATGTATATAAAACCATTCTCATAGTTTCTCAAATCATATCCCCCTCTTAACAAAAACACTTTCATAATTTGTTCATATTACATGCACAACGCATAGGATGGAAACTTTGTACATCTAGTGGGTATATTTTCCAAGTTGCAGTATTTACCTTAACATTTTTAATGACATAAAATAAACAAAAGGACATTAGTGTTCTGTAGATCGCCTCTGACCATTCCATGTTAGAAATATTGTTCCATTATTCACTTTTGAAAGTGTTAGAGTTTCAGCAGGAAAAGTCTCAAACAAAAACATATTCCTTTGGGGAAGTTGAAGAGGAAGACCTGCATCTTCATTCCTTGATTTATAAAAGGGTGTGAGTTGTTAACCACCCCTAGTTCTTTCCTTCCCCCCCTCTCTCTCTGCCTCATTTGAAGTTATTCATTGAAAACCTGATCTGACCTTTTGGATTCTCGTGGACAGTCATGACAACCCTTTTGATGCAATTGCTTACAGTGAATTTTAGATTATTTATGGCATGCATGCCCAATGCAGGTGACTCAGGTCAACTAATGTTGAATACTTGTCATTACTAGTGAGATTCCAGTAACCAATCATTTATGATGTTTAAAAGTTGACAGCTATTACAAATCAGCTGTCAGAATCTGCATGAAGAGCAGTTTATTTTGAACTAATCAAAACTCAATATTTTATCTTAGTCCCTCTCCTAACCTCACGTTCTACACCATGGGCGACATGTTGAAAAGGAGCTAGAACGGAACGTGAAGAGCTTCCGCCATTCTAAGGAAAAAAAAATAACTTTCAAATTGTTGTGAGAAGTTGAATAATACTGAACTAAAAATACTCACTTATCTATCCCAACGTGCTGTGAAGGGGTTGAGGGAAAGATTGACGCCAGGATTTGGTTTTCACAAGGTTTTCACAAGGAGAACAAGCTGCTAGCGATTAGGCTACCAAAGCTATTGCTAGTTCATACGGAACCAAGCATAGTGTAACGGTATTGACTTGAAGTTGTTTGCAGGGGTGCCAGGTGTGTTGTGCCTACCAGAGAAAATATTGATTTCTCTTTTTTTGTTTGTGAGGGAATGAGTCCTGTCTGGGCCGTCAAGTCTACACTAATACAAAAGTCAGTATGGAAATTACTTTTCACAAACCCTTAAAACATTGGAAAAAACTTCAAAACAAATGTGTTCTTTTGTGTGGGTTGTATTATTAACAACATAAATGATCAAACACAATAATATAGCAAACAATGAGCTCTGGTTCCTCGAGAAAAGTCCCGTACCACGGGCCTAAAAAAGAGTCTAGCCCGATAAAGGAATTCAGGGAACTCAAGTGACCTTATTCACGCAATGTTTGTCCGTTCATAAAGTGTCGCGTAAGCCCAGTCTCAATCATACAATCCAAATATCAAAGTCTTACCACACAACCATAAAGAGTATCAAATCTCAATAAGTCTTCAACTACAACTGACCACATAAGTATACATTGTACTAAAACAAATTAAATACAGTATGCATTGTGGTCAGACAATCTAATCCACCAACAGGCGGAGAAAGGCCATGAAGAACCAGCAGAGACCAACTGAGATGTGTAGTCCAAATGAGGCAATGAGAGGATCCGATCCTGGTTAAACTTGAGACTTAGCTACAAAGCACACTTTTAAATACAACAAAACAAACGGCGTAAAGAAGATACGGAACTGAGGGTTGAACACATTCTCATTCGCTCCACTATCACAACCCCACTTTTGCACAGCTAATGCTAGTTATATTTATTTGGGAATTGAAGGGGAAGCGCCCTATTGGAAGGAGAAGCACTGAGACGGTCCAGGCAAATTCAGGGCCGTCACAATATGCACAAGCCGTTAACATTTAGGCAAGTTCAGCTATTAATCCATTGAAATAGAAAACGTTAGTGATCATGCTAATCATGCATTGCAAACTATTTTGGTTTTCATACTTTTATCAAATATAATTAGATATTATCATAATCCATTGTGGTACACAGTTATGTTTTATATTACTTTATAAGAAATGGGTGTAAGGACTAGTTGTGACAATACAGAGGCGGATGCAAGATGCAAGCAACGATGGTTTAATGAATACAATTTACAGCAGCAACAGGACAGACAGACTGTACTCAGACGGAATCCGACCCAGGGACTAGGGCGCATCTTCCGGTGATAGCGTGCTGAGAAATCCAGGGGAGTGTGTTCGGATGGGTAGGAAGGAGCACAGCAGATAATCCACACAAGGGCGGCGAGAGATGAGCACGGACACACGGCACAACCTCAGGGAAGTAACGACACAACCTCAGGGAAGTAACAACACAACCTCAGGGAAGTAACAACGATCTGACAACAAGAAACACTGGTTACAGAACATATAAAGGGAAGATAAGTGGTTCCAGCTGGCGCAGACAATCAGGCCGAGATTGGGAACCACGCCCACACAAACACGAGAGAGAGAGAAAGAGAAAGAGAAAGAGAGAGGGAGGCAGTGGATTCATGAACCGTGAAACTAGTACGTTCCATTTGCTCAGGCTAGTTTATTGTTTTTGTTAATGTGAGCCTTGTCCTGTATTTTCTTATTCCTGTAAGATATTAAAGCTAAGGGCTATATTAATGTTTATATGAAAGGTACTCATGGTATATATACTGTATATTGTGTGATCCTGTTTGTAAAACAGGTCAGATTTTTTAAGTTCCACCAAGGATGGCGAGTCCAGGACATCCATAAGAAGATTTGCATGGGATGATTTATTTTCATCGTTGTGCCATACATTGTAGTGAGTCTGTCATAAGAACATACCACATTTAAGCATCTTACAGTGTTTATTGATATGCACAGTCACTCACATTATAGTGGTTTATAAATCAGTAGTCTTAGTGAATTGGGTTGTTTTTTCCCTCTGGATTCGTGTTTATTGTATTTCTATTGAACTTTGCACATTGAAATCTGAGACACCCTCAGACTAAAATAGAGTTGGGTACACCCTAGTTAACTATAGGCTGAATATATAGCCGTCTATTGTGCTTTTGATGTATAGAATTAATATTTATCTCATAGTACAAAATTCACACATCAACTCAAGTTTACTCAAGTTGATAATTTTTTTAATGTATTTTTAAATGTACAAAATATAAGCTCGCATTCTTTTCCGAAATTATTCAGTTGTGTGGTCTTCATTTCTCCCTACTGCTCCAGTAGTGATAGAGTTTAAGCTTAAACATACAGTAGCCCATAGTGTCAAGCAATTGTTACACAGACATATAACCATTGAACTTGAACATGTGGCTTGTCATTTCTATACTAAACAACTTTGCGGTATTTGTTTGGTTTGTGTGTTATTTCTTACATTATTAGCCCAGAAAGTTTTTAGTGTTATTCCATACAGCCGGAAATAACTTGGCGGTAACTCACCAGCATTACGACCAGAAATACATCTTTCCCTAATTGGAATCTTTGTTCACAGGGCAATTGAACTTATCCCAGATGCTAATCCAAGACACGACCGGCAGAGAAGAGGTATTTGGAGTGGATTTCTGAGTATATTATCGCTAATGTTAAGTCTACAATAAAGTAGATTAGCTAAGGGCGAGGATCTCCTTCTAGAAAGACATCAGGGACTACAAAATACAAAATATGTTTCATGCAATCATGGCTCTCTAGGGATATTCTGTCCCCGTCCATACAGGGTGGAATTTAGTACATCACATAGACAGGAATAAAGAACTCTCTGGGAAGAAGAAAGGTGTGGTGTATGTTTCATTAACTTAATTAACATGGTGTGATTGTGATAACATATAGCAACTCAAATCCTTTTGTTTACCTGACCTAGAATACCTCACAATCAAATTCAGACCGTATTACCTCCCAAGAGCGTATTACCGTTATTACCTCCCACATGTATAGTCCCCCTCAAGCCAATACCACAACTTCTCTCAAGGAACTACACTGGACTTTATTGTAGCTGGGGATTTTAACAAAGAAAATTTGAAGAAAACGCTACCGAAGTTCTATCAACATATAGACTGTAATACTCACTCTGGGAAAACACTCGACCATTGCTACTCCCCCTTCCGGGATACCTACAAGTCCCTCCCCTGCCCTGCCTTCGGCAAATCCGATCACAACTCCATTTTGCTCCTCCCATCCTATAGGTAGAAACTCAAACAGGAAGTACCCATGCTAAGGTCTATTCAATGCTAGGCTGACTAATCGGAATCCATGCTTCAAGATTGTTTTGAGATGTGTAGTCCAAATGAGGCAATGAGAGGATCCAATCCTGGTTAAACTTGAGACTTAGCTACAAAGCACACTTTTAAATACAGCATAACAAACGGCTAAAGAAGTTTCGGAGCTGAGGGTTGAACACATCCTCATTCGCTCCGCTATCACAAACCCACTTTTATATTCCGGGTAGCCTCTGAGAGTTCATCAGGAAGCGTATAGGGGATGTTGTTCTCACAGTGACTATTACAACCTATCCAAACCAGAAACCGTGGATAGATGGCAGCATTTGTGCAAAACTGAAAGCGCAAACCACCGCATTTAACCATCGCAAGGTGACTGAAAATATGGTTGAATACAAACAGTGTAGTTATTCCCTCCGTAAGGCAAACAAGCAGGCAAAACGTCAGTTCAAAGTGAAGTAGCAATTCAAACCCTCAGACACAAGACATATGCTGCAAGGTCTACAGACAATCACATATTACAAAGGGAACACCAGACACTGACGTCTTGCTCCCGGACAAGGTTTTGCGCAAATGCCGCCATCCATCACAGTGGGTACAAATGTCTCCAATGCACTTCCTTATAAACTCACTCACCAAATCAGCGTATACGTCAATATTATTCTCTGAGGCTACCTGGAACATGTTCCAGTCCTCGTGATCAAATCTAGCTTGAAGCGGGGATTCCGATTGGTCAGACCAGCGTTGAATATTTCTTAGCACGGGTGCATCCTGTTTGAGTTTCTGCCTATAGGAAGGGAGGAGCTAAATGGAGTCATGGTCAGATCACAATAGCTCTGTGGTTATTTGTTGTGGTAGGCAAATATAGCACCACCAGAGCAAACGGATAATAAATGGGAAATAAATGTTGTCTGATGATTTTGTTTTGTTGATCTGGTAGCAATAAGTCAATGTGTGTATATAACTTGTTTGTTCAATTTTTGGGGGTTGGATTGAGAAATACGAACTTTGTGCTAATGCCGGATGTTTACTGGGTAACCTCTTGGTTGCACGTGCATATAGAACGTCTTATTGTTTTGACAGTTGAAAATGTCTATTTGGCTGCAATTTTCACTCCATTTTGGGGGGGTTTATGTCATAGCCCCTCTAGTAATTTAATAGGATCTCTATGAACAGGGCCTACAGAGCTAAATTGGTGTGTGGTTTAACCTCTTAAGACTAGGCCTCAATTACTGCCCCCTTTGGAGGAAGTGCGTGCCCATAGTAAACTGAAAATATGTTTTCCCAAAATTGCTAATATATGCATATAATAATGATTATTGAATAGAAAACACTCTAAAGTTTCTAAAACCGTTTAAATTATGTCTGTATGTAAAGCAGAACTCTCAGGGCAGCCTTTCTCCCAAACTCTCTCTTGTCAAGAGCAAAGTTGGGTCAACTTTGACGTCATCGCCCCCACCCTTCCCAGGCAGCTGGGAACAGTATGTATGTGTTCAGCGCGATGCCTGCTTTCAAATGGCGCATTCATTGTGAGAATCTCGCGAGCCCTCGTCGTTTGGCGGGCGAAAATGTTCGGGTCACTCTCAAATACATGCACTCTATTGCGCGCGGCCGATTTGGGGCACCTTCTTTTCCAAGAAACACCAATTGAAGGCGGTTTGTCTGTTCGCGCTGATCATTGTTTTACATGTTAAAAACATCATAAAGCTCGATTCTGCATTTAGTTTGACCAGTTTAGTCGACATATAATATGTAAATTTGAAGTTTTGATGCGCAAGAGTGCGGGACCAGAAGTCATTTTGGATGCATTTCAGCTGAAGCTGGTAGCATATGGTAATACAGAGACACACAACGTGAAATCAAACGATGTATTGGGTAAGTATGTCTCCTTCTACGTCTTCTGATCGAAGAACATCAAAGGTAAGGGAATATTTATGTGGTTATTTTGGGTTTCTGTGGACTCCAAACGTAGAGGAGACATACTGCTAATATCTGAGCGCCGTCTCATTGTATAGCCAGTGAACGAATTCTGTAACGTTAAAAATAAATGTAATACAGCGGTTGCATTAAGAAGAAGTGTATCTTTGTAACTATATGTAGAACATGTATATTTAGTCATGTTTATTGCTTGTTATCTGACGTTATCCGTCGGAGCTATCATCATTTCTCCGGACATTTGAGTAGCATTTTTTGAAATGTCGTCATTGTAAACAGAGATTTATGGATATAAATGGCATATTATTGAAAAAAATGTATTGTGTAACATGTACTATTTACTGTTATCTGATGAAGATTTTCAAATGGTTAGTGAATGATTTATATTTTAATCCTGCTTTTATAATTTTATATTTTCTGGGACAAAATGGCTGCCTCTCGTCTTTTGTTTCGGTGGTGGTCTAATATAAATATGTGCTATGTTTTCACCGTAAAACATTTTAGAAATCTGACTTGCTGGGTAGATGAACAAGGTGTTTATCTTTCATTTGAGCTATTGGACTTGTTAATGTGTGGAGGTTAAATATTTCTAAGAATATTTTTTGCATTTTGCGTTATGGTAATTAGCTTGAGCCGTAGTCACGATCCCAGATCCGGGATGGGTCGCCGCAAGACATCTATCTAAGAAGACTGATCAGCAGCAGGCCTTCTCCCAGCAGAAATAAGGTTTATTATGCAAAAGCTTGTTATTGAATTCAGAAGTTTCGCATTCTATCGCTTTAGGATTGCCTATTTTTTGTCAACATGACTTAGTAAAACAAACTAGGACTAAACACAAAACAGACACTTTCAATGTTGGCCAAAACGTATTTGTTTGAATAATTATCCTCAGAACTTAAGAGTTGCCAGAAATCATCCGTGAACTATCAATAATGTTATTGTTCACTGATCCATAACAGTAATTATTCATCACTTGCCTGAATCATTTTCTTTTGTAATAATAGAACAAGACATGACAGTCAATCTTTAAGTTTACAGCTCCAGGCTCAGTTCACCCTTTTCCGGCGGGGAATGCCACGGCATGAACATAGGAGAAAAAGGGGAATAAACAGAAATAAAGGCCTGTTGTTGTTTATTGATTTGATTTGCGCATGCTTAGCGGTATGGCGGCGGCAGCCCTGTGATGCCAAATATCAGAGCATAACTAATGACCCATACTATAATGGCACTATGGAGGTTTTGACTGATCCCCCACCATTCCCAAATGCCTCCACCCCCGACACACTGATTTATATTTGACTCCCCCCATTAGCTCCAGGCCTGCGCTCGGCGGTAGGAAAAGTGCCATGACAGAAGAGAAGAGGAGTAGAATTAAACCTTTTTTTTAAAACTCTATAGATCTATCATGGCTGCAGGGAAGATGTGTCTGTGTGTGTCTGTCAAAGGGGCAATGCAATCATCTTGTAAAAGTGGGATGAAAAATGTGTGGGTGATTGCTAGTGCTAATGGCTCGGTTAGCGTGTGAATCAGAAGGCACAGTAGAGAGAGAGAGAGGAAAGGAAAGATGATGAGCGTGATAGAAAGGAGGTGAAATGGGAAAATGGATAGAGAACTGAGGAAAAACACATTAAGAAGAGAAAGCACAAGAGGTGTGGCGTGTGAGAACATTAATTTAAGAGAAACGGGTGAAAGCGGCACAGTACTAGAAATGAATGGGAATGAGAAAAAAGAGAAATGAGTAGATGAGTGTGATTTATGCTAAAGCCGCAGCGTGGTGGCTGTGTGTGACTGGAACTCTGTCTGCACTCTGTCATATTAGTAGGAGTGTTAATGAAGTGCATTAGGCAGCAGTGATATATCTGAAGAGTGGGATGTTCCCTCTCTCCCCTCCCCAGATCTGTCTACCTCCCTTTATTTAAGGACTTTAGCTAAACATGCCGACTCTGACTATGATAAACATGGTCTGTGTAGCAGCCAGCCAAAACCAGTCTCACTGGGAGCATCGTCCCCGGGGCAGTGTTCACCCATTAACAGAACTTCACAAGACAGTAAAGTAAGAGACCGCACAGAGCGAGGCAAAGATGCCACTAATGCCACCGCTGCTCTATTCAGTCAGACGATTTATGTACCAGCACTTTGCAGAGTAACTGCATATTAAGCTACTTATTCATTTTAGGTGACTCAGGGACTTTACTTTAAAGTTTCCCTGTCTTCACAACTCTGACTCACCGTATAGTATCCTGTCTCTGTCACCCCAACATCATCTTTCTCTTTCCCTCCCTCTTTCCTGATGTATCTCTCTCCCTCCCTCTCTCTATCCTTCCCCCCCCTCCATCCTGCCCACACCAACCTCTTTTTCCCTTCCTATCTCTCACTGCATCTGTACCTCCTCCGTGCCAGGAGGCCAAAACCACTGTCGCCGCCACTACACACCACACCACACACACACACACACACACACACACACACGCACACACACACACACACACACACACACACACACACACACACACACACACACACACACACACACACACACACACACACACACACACACACACACACACACACACACACACACACACACACACACACACACACACACACACGCACACACGGCTGCCAGCTCAAAGGAGACGGTCAGAGAGGAGGCCAGCGTGCGAGCTGTACCACGTAGGGCAAAAAAAACTATTCCAACTCCCCTCCCAGCCCATTTCCCCCTCCCTTCCTGTCCCCTTCGCTGGAACCGCCATGACGACTGGCCACTTCACAGCAAGCCCGTAGGGAGACAGCTGAGGAAGTTGAGGGAAAAGCAGAGAGAGGTTGTTGTTTTTTTGTTTTACTTAGTAACAAAGACATTTAGTACAAACAGATTGTGACACACCAGGAAAAGAATAACAAATTAATTAAATTGTACCGTTATTGTTTGAATGCCCTTATTGAGGGACCTAGATGATGATGTAGGATGATGTTTGGATGATATACAAGCAGCACTACAATCCTCTGGAACTACCGGTTAGCAGATTATGACTGGTCCAGGTTTACTGCTATGCTACACTGTTGTAGAATGTGAGCATGACTTATTCATCCATGGATGTCAGCTAGCTAGCCAAGACTATCTTAGCCTTTAGCAGAAAGGTCAAAGCATGTTTCCAAGGCTGAGATTGAACGTCTTGTCACTTTAGCATCAGATTGGATGGCAAGACGTTTTCTGCGACATTTCAACGCATGCAAACTAAGCATGAGCAATTCCGTTATTGAACTTCTCAAACTGCATCCTTTCAGGGGAGCCATGGACACTAAAATAAGTTGATCCGGCTATGCCTCGGCCTTGGCTTTTAATTAACTGTCCGTGGTACTGAACACAGTGAAGAGCCTCCTCTGGGTACACAAGTTCATAACTTATTAATAATGTATTTACCTTTACAAGTGTGAACATCACTAGGGTACAAACTGGGTATGTTTGACTAATTGACACACCCTGGGACATTGGAGGATGAAATATCTCTATTTGAACAGTGCCTAAGCAGTTGAAAGACTTACTCCTTACTCTACTTACTATACACTACTATATGGAGGCTGCAGTTCCACCTAATCATACCCAGCTTCCAATCGGCTCATTCATTCCCCCACCTCTCCCCTGTAACTATTCCCCAGGCCGTTGCTGTAAATAATGTGCTCTCAGTCAACTTACCAGGGAAAATAAAGGTTAAATATACACATATTGAACTATAATAATAATATATGCCATTTAGCAGACGCTTTTATCCAAAGCGACTTACAGTCATGTGTGCATACATTCTACGTATGGGTGGTCCCGGGGATCGAACCCACTACCCTGGCGTTACAAGCGCCATGCTCTACCAACTGAGCTACAGAAGGACTGTAGGAACTGTAGGACGAAGGCTGACCAGTCGAGTGCCACTGGAGATGAAATGAAGCTCACACTTGCCAGCATGCAGATATTCTAGCTGCACTACTTCAACTAATTAGTGACTCTGGGGTACATGCTGGCCGCTCTACAAATAGATTTGATCAAGATCATCATGAAGAAAATTGTCAAGGGATAGGTCTGAGTACCGTTAGTCTGAGTACTCCTTTTCTTTGGCTGAGCACTATGCTGGTGTGAGAAATGAAGTGAGGGGTTAGGTTTCCACCACGTTGCTTTTACATGACAGCATTTAGGATGTGTCATGATAACCTTATAAAGGAGGGAAGGAAGGAAAGGAGGACGGATGGAGAGACAGAAATTAGGTGGAAGAAAGGAAAGACGAAGAATTGAAGGGAAGAAGGAAGTGATTGATAAACTAATCTCTATCAAAAATAATACAAATGGCGTGCAAAGCAATGAGCATACATGAACAGTTTCAGCACCATTTATATGACCAAGATGAATCTCACCTTCAACAACATTAATTGGACATATACTCTTTAAATAAAAGGGTGTACAGGAATAAGTGATGAATGCTTCTGCTTGTGAGTAATAATCTGGTGAAATACGTTTTTAGTGTAGTATGGGGTAACAGAGGACTGCATGTGGAAGGAAGGAAGCTGGGTTTGTTGGCTAACTACTTCCCATCATTCATTTGTTCTCTCAGTTCCCGCTCAGCTCCATCCTCTGGTAACATTACTATAATGACAGAACCTCATGCTGCGCAATCAATTTCTCTGATAAATAATAATGATGAAGCCCGCGCTGGGCGCCTGGCGACGTGGCAGATTTCTGCTTATAACGAGGACCATTTTCATCATAACCATTATGGATGCCTGCCATGGGACGGCGGTGAATCCTGGGTAATATTTTCCTGATGAGATGTTTGCAAGGAGGGAGGGTAAACAACTTTACATATGTGCTTGTTTAAAAAATTTATGAATGGTGATAGAATGCTTCACATTAGAAAGTAATATCTACTGGGTTGTCTGTGACAAACTGACAACAATCCTAATGACACTATTCAGTATTCACAATGTCACTTGATTGCCTAACTGTTTAAACATACGTTTGGACATTTGTACTGCAAACAACACCATAAAGGATCTCGCCATTTTTCTCACTTGTTTTTTTCGTATTATAAGACTAACACAGTTGCCGGCTTGTAGAGCAGACCAAATGTATAATTCTGGGGAAGCACACATTGTTAATACGTCCTTGAATCAAGAGTCCACAGAAAGAACAGCTGTTATAAAAATGTATTTAGAATAAAACATATGTAGCCTTACATGTACTGTGGTCAATTTACACCGCATACCTCAGGCAAGACCATCATCATCATCTCTATCATCAGTCCAAGGACATAGTTGGAGGAGGTTATAGTAGTGTTATTAAAACGAACAAGTTTTACAGGATAGCAAAGCACAAAACACGACGCATAACACTGAGAGAGACCAGTGCTAGAGGTCTGACAGGGGAAAATCAACACATACAGACACGGTATACTGATGATGGGCAGCAGGCCACAGACCCATCGGTGGTAAAGTAATAGGATGTGTTTTGTCTACTAGGTATCTCCCCAAAGCAGTACACATCTATAAGCAACACACTTAGAATGTTTTTCGGTTCGTTTTCTTGTCACGAGTACAGTAAAATTGAAATGAAACAAGCTACAGACCACGCAAATGAAAAGGTGTTTGTGTCTGAGGTAGCAAGGCAATCATGGCTTTCTTATTATTTTTTTACATCGATTTATAAAACTATTCTACACAATGACCTCTTACAATTGCCACTTACAAACCCAATTATTTCTGAACAGCTTTAAATTAAATTAATTTATTGTTTCCACTATCACGCCTTAATACAACAATCCAAATTAATTACTACAACGGTAAACCAGTCTGCCACACTTGGAGTGACAACTGTATAGGCACAGAAGAGGTTAAGTTCACATTGCAATTGCGGCCGGCATGACAACTCCGACAGAAAAGCATTATTTACGCTTTAAAGAGGAAAAATACGTTCAAAAACAAACGTGAAGCTTCAAAGGACTGACACAGAGCCGATTGTCTAAAATGATCATTTGAGGCGATAATCTTAAATTGGGCCTTCTCTTTCCCAAATCAGAGAGAAAAACAGTGAACATGTCCATCGTGGAGACGGCAGAGGGTACAAGCAGAGGGAGGCAGTGGAATAACAACAATGTAAACAGTTTGATTCTCAGTTTAAGCGGAACAAAACAAAAGCAACAAAAATATTCCCAAAAAGCATCTGCTCTTATACAAAGCCCCCGAACTCCATAACAATCGGCATGTTCTTAAAAATCACTGACAAATGTTTAACCGACTCCAGGTGCAATCTACAGTTCATAAAATGTACATTTTGCATAGTACTAGACGATGACGACGTGGTTATAGCAGTAAAGTTCTGTATGTCTTTGGGTTTTAGGGAGGTCTCTTGCTAGGGGCTCTAGCTCTCCGTCTGTCCCCCAGAAAAGGGAGAGCGTATAAGCTGTGTGTTTGGGAATGTTTCTCTCTCTCCGAAAGGAACTTTCTGAGGGTCCTCACATCACCTGAAAACAGAGATAAAACACACACATTACATAGCAGACCATCCACATACAAACACACACACACACACACACACACACACTGGTGAGCACACACATGCACACAAATTAGCTATACTAAACAATGTTGTCAGACAGGTCAAAAATGATCAAGATCAAAAAGTGTCTCCTTATCTCTGGGTAAATACATTTCTCTGTCAGAATAATCACTGAGGTAAAATACACATTAAGCAGAGCAAATACACTCTTTCAAAATGTCATGCCCTGACCTGCTACACGATAGAGAAACAAGGGCTCTCTATGGTCAGGGCGTGACTAGGGGGTATTCTAGTTTATAATTTCTATGTTGTGTTCTAGTTTATATTTTCTATATTGGTGTTTTGTATGATTCCCAATTAGAGGCAGCTGGTAATCGTTGTCTCTAATTGGGATCATATTTAAGTAAATATTTTTCCCACCTGTGTTTGTGGGATATTGTTTTGGGTTTGTGCAGGTGCACCACGTACTCACGTTTAGGTGTTCGGTTTAATATATTTTGTTTTGTTTAAGTTTCTCTTTGAATTGAATATGTGGAACTCAACATCCGCTGCGCCTTGGTCCCGTTCTTACAACAGCCGTGACACAAAAGAAGACAAAATAAATGTTTCTACCCACAGTTATTTCTATATAGGGAGGGAATGAGAGTTCATTCATGCATAGAAAATAAATATATTTTGCTGTGTTTTGATATAAACCACACACATCAGCAGATAAAGTATCAGAGGCTCTTAAAATGCAATCAGGGCATGTTGGAAAACAGACTGGCAGTCTCTCAAGCCCTTCACAACTCATTTAGAGAGAGGAGACAGGAGACATAAGGGACGCAGATGGGCACTAAGGATTCTGGGAGAGGCTTTTAAAGGCGTCTCCTCGGAACAAGAGGCTGGGATCTGAATGGACATTTCAACCTATTTAACTGTACTCTGGGGTTAGAGGAATTTACAAGAACTACTTTTAATAGAGTTACAATGAACAAAAATATGAACACAACATTTAAAGTGTTGGTCCCATGTTTCAAGAGCTGAAATACTCCAAGAAATGTTCCATACGCGCAAAAAGATTCATCTCAAATGTTGTCGTTCTACAATCTCCTCTCTCCCTCAGTGACATGAATAAGGCTATTTCATATTTTTTCAAGTGTAGAGGTCAGAACCCATCAGTATAGATAAGAAAGGAGGGAATAAAAGAGATAAGTGGCAAATGTGTGTTGACTATCGGTGCATATTAAGAGGACATAAATACCAAAACTGACCCAGGTTTAATTAAATCTGTGAAAAAAAATCAGATAGCACTGGCTAACATAATGGACATCAAGGGAAGAAAAAAAATACTGGCGAGGGAAAAGAAATTGGCTCTTGTGAAGGAGCGGCCAAATACTACTACGTAACAAATAAATGGTTTAACTGACTGTAAGGCAATGGGAAGAGTTGAGATGAGCTGAGATGTTATTAGGCGAGAGGGTGGGAGAGAGAGATAGAGAAGACGACACAGTAATTAGAGTAACAGCAGTAAACTTGTGCTGCTGGTCTACAGCGCCTCAGAATCCATCTCTGCCTCCATATACAAGTACATTTCAGTGATCTATTTTATTTTCTGTGTGTTTTGTTACTCCCTCCCCTTTGTCCTATCTACTGCCCTTGATAAGCACAAAACTGACATTCTCCTCCAGAGAGTGCCTGAATCTCTTGTACATTCAGTTCATTGAACAGTTGGAATGCATGCCAAGTAGCTAGCGGCAGTATACATGTTTTTCTCATTCACCCATTACGAAATGAGCCCCAGCTAATTTCCTCCTATCAGATCCTGAGTGCAGCGGATATTATGCAGAGGGATGAGAAATATAGATTACCTGTGGTCTCGAAGAGAGGCTTGAAGCTACAAGAAAAGCAGAAACAACTTTGTGAGAAAAAACACAATATTGACCCTCTCCCTGCACCAACACTGCTCCTACACACACACACGTGCGAGTAAACTAAATAAACTCAGAAGAAACGCCCTCTCACTGTCAACTGCGTTTATTTTCAGCAAACTTAAATATTTGTATGAACATAGCAAGATTCAACAACTGAGACATGAACGGAACAAGTTCCACAGACATGTGAATAACAGAAATTGAATAACGTGTCCACCAGCTGCATTAAGTATTGCAGTGCATCTCTTCCCCATGGACTGCACCAGATTTGCCAGTTCTTGCTGTGAGCTGTTACCCCACTCTTCCACCAAGGCACCTGAAAGTTCCTGGACATTTCTGTGGGGGGGGGGGTGCTCAATGGGATCCGGGCTCTTCGCTGGCTATGGCAGAACACTGCCATTCCTGTCTTGCAGGAAATCACGCACAGAACGAGCAGTATAGCTGGTGGCATTGTCATGCTGGAGGGTCATGTCAGGATGAGCCTGCAGGAAGGGTACCACATGAGGAAGGAGGATGTTTTCCTTGAAACGCACTGCATTGAGATTGCCTGCAATGACAACAAGCTCAGTCCGATGATGCTGTGACACACTGCCCCAGACCATGACGGACCATCCACCTCCAAATCCTGCTCCAGAGTACAGGCCTCGGTCTAACGCTCATTCCTGAGAACAAAACACAACTTTTCTGAGAAGAGCACTTTTTGCCAGTCCTGTCTGGTCCAGCGATGGTGTGTTTGTGCCCATAGGCAACGTTGTTGCCAGGTGAGGACCTGCCTTTACAACAGGCCTACAAGCCCTCAGTCCAGCCTCTCTCAGCCTATTGCGGACAGTCTGAACACTGATGAAGGGATTGTGCGTTCCTGGTGTAACTCGGGTAGTTGTTGTTGCCATCCTGTACCTGTCCCGCAGGTGTGATGTTCGGATCCTGTGCAGGTCTTGCTACATGTGGTCTGCCACTGTGAGCATGATCAGCTGTCCGCAATTGCAATTTATTGCCCTGGCCACATCTGCAGTCCTCATGCCTCCTTGCAGCATGCCCAAGGCACATTCACGCAAATGAGCATCTTTCTTTTGGTGTTGTTTAGAGTCAGCAGAAAGGCATCATTAGTGTCCTAAGTTTTCATAACTGTGATCTTATTTGCCTACCGTCTGTAAGCTGTTAGTGTCCTAACAACTGTTCCACAGGTGCATGTTCATTAATTGTTTATGTTTTTTTGTTTTTTTTACCAGGTAAGTTGACTGAGAACATGTTCTCATTTGCAGCCACAACCTGGGGAATAGTTACAGGGGAGAGGAGGGGGATTAATGAGCCAATTGTAAACTGCAGATTATTAGGTGACCATGATGGTTTGAGGGCCAAATTGGGGAATTTAGCCAGGACACCGGGGTTAACACCCCTACTCTTACGATATAAGTGCCATGGGATCTTTAATGACCTCAGAGAGTCAGGACATCCGTTTAACGTCCCATCCGAAAGACAGCACCCTACACAGAGCAGTGGGATATTTTTTAGACCAGAGGAAAGAGTGCCTCCTACTGGCCCTCCAACACCACTTCCAGCAGCATCTGGTCTCCCATCCAGGAACTGACCAGGACCAACCCTGCTTAGCTTCAGAAGCAAGTCAGCAGTGGTATGCAGGGTGGTATGCTGCTGGCTCATGGTTCATTGAACAAGCATGGGAAAAAGTGTTTAAACCCTTTACAATGAAGATCCGTGAAGTTATTTGGATTTTTAAGAATTGTCTTTGAAAGACAGGGTCCTTGTAAAAAAGGGACGTTTCCTTTTTTGCTGAGTTTATTATCTATTAGTGTTGTTGAGATCATTGTTGAAATCTTTGAGTCATTGCACCTGCCAAGTGAGCAGTAAAACCAATATTGATACCCATACAGGACCCTGTTGATTACTTTTAACAAAACTCCTCTTGCCCAGGAAAAGGTAAGAGCAGAGGGAGGTAAACAGAGAAAAGACGAGAGGGAGGTAGAGTTAGAGGATTTACGACTGCACTCAGGATAAGTGGTGATGATCTGTTCCAAGATGTCTGCCTTGTCAGAGCTTCTGTTGTGTGAGTGGTACAACAGCTCATCTGAAACACACACATACAGTTTAACACACCGTGTGTGTGTGTATGTGTGTGTCGAACCGACCTGTGTTTTCGGTGGGGGCCCTTCGCTCTTGCATGCTGGGGGACGACACTCCATTCACCCTGGAGTCCATCTCCGGCTGAGAGAGGAAAAACGATGAATAGTAAAGAGGGCAAGGGAGGAGGGGGAAAAAACAAGAGGAGGGTTTGAGGATCAAGTAAGACGAGAAGAGGCTAACAGAAGAATCGAGAGAAAAACAGGAACAAAGTCAGAAAGAAAAGTAAAGAACAGGGAGGGAGAGAGACAAGGACAAGCATCATTACTAAAACATGGAGTCCTCACTCTTCATTATTTATAGTGGCATACTTCACTGTAGAGGCATCAAACAAAATATTGCTCTGCATAGAAATCATCAGTCACATACAAGGAAATACCACACAGTGTGACATGATGGGGCTGGGATCAAATATGTCATCACGTGTAGTAATATTGACATGTGTCTATTGCCCTGTCCCAATTTGTGTCAAACACCGTCACTCCCTGTCTTTGAGTTCCGCTAAATATCTAATGGTTTGGGTTCTTGTTAGTTTAATTCGATGACTTTTAGTCATGAAAAAGTCTAATTATTTCATGGGGAACTGGCTTAGAAACTTCTGTGAATCCATGTTGTGTACTTGGCAAAGGCATTTCAGTTACCATGAAAAAGAAAGAGAGACATAATACCAAGAAAATGGATAAACAAAGTTAATACTGTAAGACAGCATACTCAACATGTTTTTAAGGATCTTCAAGCAAACTTGACAGTTCATCAATGCAGTAAAAGCATGAATGTATGAACACGCACGAACACAGAACAGGGCACCTGATATCCACTGACATTTACTATCTAGTCCAATATGCCCCTTAGCTTTCCAGAGACAATCAAATTAGCCTGCCTGCCTATGCTATCCCATCCCTCGCTCCTCTCCTCTCTCCCCGTCTGTACAATCTCTGGCTCGTCTCCTAACTCCTATTCAGTCCCCAGCGGTATTAAAGGTTAACGTGATGGAAACCTCTCCAGAGCATTCACACAATGTCTATAGGGTTCACTGAAATTTGCACTGACTACACAGAGCTCTCTAATAAAACCTGAACATGGAGTACAAAATATCATATTTTTTGTTTAGCGTTTATTGCAATTTATTCGGATTTAGAGGCCTACATTGGTATTTTGGGTAATTTCCTACAGACAAAATCATGGATACATTTTTATGTCTCTGTGTGCAATTTGAAGGAAGTTGAAGGTAGCATATCATTAGCCCAGCTTCTCCTCTTCTTACTACTCCTAAACTGGGTGGTTTGTCATTTAAGGTCTTACAAAGCTATACATAGCTATCAATATTTTAAACACCAGTTAACTGTACTTCCTCATTTACGGACTACTTTGTGTTCTGCCTGCGCTCTCTTCCTGCAAGGCTTGCTGGGGTTTTGTAAACAAAACTCCCAGGAGACAGCCAGCTGTTGCGTACTGTAGCAGCTAAAGTAGCTAGCTTTCTTCGTATTGGCAAATCATCATAACATTTGATAAATCATGTCGGACTTTGAGATCTTTTTTTTATACAGAGCCATATTTATTTGACGCTGAGCAACACAGAATGAGGCTGAATCAACAGAGCCTGTAGCCGAGCTACCAGGAGCAGTGGCAAATACCAGGTCTGAGGGGGAGTGGTGGTGCAACCCATGGCAACCAACGATGAGTGTTTGTGCTGCACAGAGTGGGACTTGTTATGCCATAGATTGGGGGGCTTGATATCTGCAGAAAAGATAGCAGCACAACCAGAGATTGTGTAACAAACCTCGAAGACTTTTCTGCGCTCATCAATCCTGGAGTTGAAAATAAAACTGGAAGAAGCAGCTCATACCTGCTGGACTGAATGGACACCTGTCTATCAAGTAAGTGACATTATTCTTGCTTGTCCCAGCACAAAATAACAAAATATAAAGAAGATAATCTATTGGTAACCTTTGCTTTATAATTGCACTCAATTCACAATTAACTTATATTTGTTCATAGTCAATACAGGCTGGTTGCATATCGACTGGTGTTGGAGTGGGCACTGAAGGGAGAGAGACTGGGACAAGGGAAAGGAAGAGTCTTGCCTTAATGTGGAGTTTTTGCAATTCCGCGCAAATATCCCTCACCGACAGGAGTCTAAATGGGATTCAAGGAGGCTGAGGATGTAATGGGTCTGTTGTAATTATACTCTCATGATTCAGCTTCACAGCCAGACATTGCTTGACCAATTTTATCAAATCAACCTATTTTGTTACTATCTACTATAAGTGATTCATTACAGTATGCCACATGAGATAGTGTTGTATATGAAATACAGTATAGCAGTCAGATCAATGTATCAGTAACATGTTAATACTAAAGATACATTGGTAAAAGCCGAGAAATCATAGTGTAGACCAGGGATGGGCAACTGGCAGCCCACATGGTATGGATGTGGGTACTCAGACCCTGTGAGGCACTGCAGCCCCTCGTGAGGAATTCAGATCTTCTTTGGCCCCCACCCCTATCAAAGTCATTCTGTTAGACAGTAGCCTGTGGAATGGCAGACCAATCAGGACTCATTTCTCACCAGCCCCACCATTGTCTTAGCCAATCAAGTGTAGCCAGGAAGAATCCTCCATAATTATTATGACTTATTCATATTTACAGATCACCTATGAGTTTGTTATTAAGGTTCAAGAAGGCATTTCTGCAACCAAAATATTAATACATTTTCAAATGTTTCCTGTCAATTAGTAACATTTATCTTATGCCTCACTTCAGAGATCCATACACATTTGGTTAGCCATAAACTGACAATGATGAGCTAAAAAGATTAATAAACATTTATTCTGTAAGGGGTGCGTACTGTTGGCAGAGAAGTCAGGCGCAGGAGAGCAAAAACTGTGTTACAACGGCTCAGTTTAATAATTAAAATCACCGTAAACAGAACAATAAATACAATGGGTACAAAACCCGTCGCACACCAGAAATAACGTGCACAAGCACTTACAATAAACAATTCTGAACAGGGACATGGGGGGGGAACAGAGGGTTAAATACACAACATGTAATGATGGAATTGAAACCAGGTGTGTGGGAAGACGAGACAGAACAAATGGAAAATGAAAAATGGATCAATGACGGCTAGAAAACCAGACGATTCCGACCGCCGAACAAGGAGAGGAATCAACTTCGGCGGAAGCCGTGACATATTCTGTGAATGTCAGAGAACTACAGAAGGCACATTTCTTTAATAAATCTCATTTGAACGACTTATCTTTTGAATGATTTATAATCTCGTTCAAACAACGTAGTACAGTTTAAAAAAAAAATAGAATGTTCATTGTGGCTGAGTCAGGATCTGGATATCTGAGGACTCTGTGTATGCATGGATGTGTCTATGCTTGGATGTTCGTGTTTGTGTAAGATACCGGGCTGTGGTGTGTTTGTGTGCATGAGTGTGAGTATGTGTTTGTGAGTGTGTGTCTTGCAAGGTTTAAATGAGCCCCTAATCCCCTAAAAATCAGCCAAATCACCTTTTCTCCCCCAGGCTGAGATTACTTAATACTTTGCCTCTCAGCTTTCAGCTCCAGGGCCCTGGGTCAAAACCTACCTGCCTGCCGTTTATCTGCTCTGATTGACTCTGTTTGGTTGGAGAGATTTAATTTAATTTATTTAAATCATCCTAATTTACTGAGCATCAGGCGAGGCATTCACAGAGGAAAGAAGGATAGGTTACTGGAAAGGGAGGGATTAGGAGGCTGGTTGCAATATGATCAGGTTCTAACTTTATAGGAATGAGTTATAAAACAAACAAGGACACTTTCTAGGCTAAGAAGGATGTTTTGTTGTTGTTGCATGATCAGTGCAATAGAAGTAATGCCACAGCTGGAACATGCATGTTTGTCACTCTATGTGTGTTATCAACACACAAATTGCACTAACAAGCTGTCTGAGTTGGTGTGTGTTCGTATACTGTATGTGTCCCTCTATGTGTTCCCCACCTGGTGCAGTAGCTGTCTGAGCCGGTGGAGCTGGGACTCTAGCTGTTTGTTGTGCTCCTCCAGTATGTGCATGCGGGCCTCCAGACGGCCCTTGTGCTGCCGGAGCAGTTTGGCCTCAGCCAGCAGGTCAGCATCATCAGGACCCCTGGGGTGAGATGACCCCTCAGGGTCCCAGAGCCCCACAGAACCAGGCCCCCGCTGACCCCCATGCTGCTCCTTCAGCTGCTCATACTCCCTCTGCAGGGTCCTTGGGGAGACACACAGAGATAGGAAGATGCAGGAGTCCGACACACTGCACATGCAGACGCACACACACATGCAGACACACAAGCACACACAGTCACTACACAATCGTGCCCACACATACTGTATGATGAGCCCAATAGTACTACTAGAATCTCCCTTTACCCCTTCTCTGTCTCAGTGAAATCTTATCTGAATCCACTGTACAAAGAGGTCCTGGCCCTGTTTTTATCTGTGTGTATAGAGCCGTAGGCTCCAGACTGACTGTATTATTAATTTAGCTGGCGTTTATAGCCTGGCTCATAGAGCAGACTGAGCAGAGCTAAATCACAGACACAGCCACTGCCTCAGACAGAGAGAAAAACACAGCAGCTTCAAATACAATAGAATGCAGTCATCGCTGACCTTACACTACCCCAATTCACTATTCAAAGAGGGGGAGAGAGAGAGAGAGAGCTGACTGAGACACCCTGAGGTAACAGTGTGTATGTGTGTGTGTAAAAGTTTTTCTAGGGTAAAGAGAGAGCGAGAAGAGATGAGGAACTATGAGGAGAAGACACTGGGCATCACTTTTGGTAAGACAACCTATCCCTTACCACTGCTCGTCCTCCAGACGCTGGATGATTCGCTCCAGCTCTCCCCGCTCCTCTCTCTCCACGGCCTGTAGGATCTGGGCAGGGCTCTGGGGCTGGCTGCAGGGAGACACCTCCCCCCCTAGGTTCTGGCAGTACTGCAGGATCATAGCATGCTCATCATCCCTATGGGAGAGAGAAGAGAAACTAATCAATACTAATTAACTGCATGACTTTTACGGGTTATGTCTTGACTTTTGATTTGAAATGTGTCTATGTCCTGACCTCCTTTTTAATATGTCTTATGTATGTATGTATACTGTCTGTTGCATATAATGTTTTCATGTTTATATATTCACCTGGACGGGAACTGCACATGTAAATGAGCTGTTAGCTAAATCTGGTACAACACATCACTTCTCACATCTGAGACTTATGTTTTGATGTACATTGTCGTTGCTCAAATAAACGTAATAAATAAATACAGTGCTTATTGTCATTCTACAAGAGTTTCATTATATTAGATGGATTGTGTGACAGTGTGCTCCACCTCGAACTAAGTTTACGTTCAAAGAGTTTATCTAAATAGTCTTTGGTAGTTCCACAACATGGGCTCAGTGGTTTTGACTTTAGCTTTGGCTAGCTGTTGTAGGACTGTACTGTATGGCTGGGAGCTAGATCCTCTCTGCAACACAGATCTGACAATCTCCACCATCAGATAAACGCATGAGAGCGATAGAAAGGAGGGAGAGCGAAGGGGAGTAGGAGAAAGGAGACAGACATGGAGAAAGAGTGCTTTCCTACACAACAGCAAGAGGAACTACCCCTCCCTACCTTCAGGCTATGCTCAAACCCAACTCCAACTCAGCCCCTCTCAGCTACTTTACCTTAAAATGTAGTTTGTATGTGATATGTGGTTGTCCCCACCTAGCAATCTTAAGATCAACGCACTACCTGTAAATCGCTCTGGATAAGAGCGTCTGCTCAATTACTAAAATGTAAAAATGTAAAGAGAAGGAAGGATGGGTTCACGTTTTTCTGTGTCATATTTGAATGATCTGAGATGCGGTAGCAGGTCTTCCTAAACCACAGCTATCACCTTCACTCAACCCCCCCCCCCACACACACACACATGCCCAGGGATTAAACCACAACAAACCATCACACATGCATGGAGGGGTAGGATGATTCAGCCACCTGTCCATTACCACAGGAAGTGCCATCCATGGCCAAAGCCACACTGACAGCCAGAGAGACTGTTTCCATTTGGCCAACTTGAAAGCAGTGTTTTTAATTGAAACTAGACGCCATGTTGGCTCTCCCAGGACACATTCGATCCATCCCTTCACAATTTCTATTGCCAGTCCAATTCTCATTCTTTGGCTTGGCTGGCTAGTTACAGTGCTTTCAGAAAGTATTCATACCCCTGGACTTATTCCAAAATGTGTTGTGTTACAGCCTGAATTGTTGTTGTTTTTCACCCATCTACACACAATAACCCACATTGAAAACTTATTTTTTAGACATTTCTGCAACTGAATTGAAAATGAAATACAGAAATACTGTATCTCATGTATATAAGCATTCACACCCCTGAGTCAATACTTTGTAACCGCTGTGAGTCTTTCTGGATGAGGCTGGGTTTTCCACACCTGGATTGTGTAATATTTGGCCATTATTCTTTAAAGTATTCAAGCTCTATCAAATTGGTTATTGAATATTGCTAGACAACCATTTTCAGGTCTTGCTATAGATTTTCAAGTAGATTTAAGTCAAAATTGTAAACCTGCCACTCAGGAACATTCATGGTCTTCTTGGTAAGCAACTCCAGTGTAGATTTGGTCTTGTGTTTTAGGTTATAGTCCTGCTGAAAGGTGAATTCATCTCCCAGTGTCTTATAGAAAGCACATAACCAGGCTTTCCTCTAGGATTGTGCCTGTGCTTAGCTCTATAGCATTCCTTTTAATCCTAAAAAACTCCTAGTCCTTGCCGATGACAATCATACCCATAACATGATGCAAACACCACTAGGTTTGAAAATATGGAGATTGTTCCTCACTTTCTATTCGGGACAAAAATGTAATTGCTTTGCCACATTTCTTGCAGTATTATATTAGTACCTTGCTAAGCACTATTATTGTCCATGCAACTTATTATATGACTTGTTAAGGACATTTTTAATCCTGAACTTAATTAGGCTTGCAATAACTAAGGGGTTAAACACTAATTAACTCAAAACATTTCGGCTTATAATTTTTATAAAAAAATGTAATAATAATCTAAAAACATAATTCAACTTCGATATTATGGGATATTATTGTGTGTAGGCCAGTGACCCCAAAAAATCTAAATTTAATCAATTTTAAAATCAGGCTGTAACAAAACATGTAACACAAAACATCTGTAATGACTGTTATTGTCAGTCTATGGCAAGGTCAGGGCCATGGCTGGCGCATGTACCGCTAACTGTGTTGTTAGCATGGCTAGGCTAAGCAAACACCATCTGGCTAACACAGCGCCAAACTCCTAATGTACAGCACCCAGGAGCCACATTTCAGAACCCAGACACAGCATTCCATAAAGTCCCAAGTAGTCAGGTACTCATTAACATTACATTCATATTCAGAGGGTTTAGTAAATGAAAGATTTTGTGGATAAAGAATGCTTTGCTTCACAGGTAATTTCAGTTCTATTGTGTTCAAAAGAAGGTAGACTCCTAATGGATTCATGGCCAAATATGGCTAAATGGCACTGATGACAGGATAGAATATTGCAAGGTTAAACAAGGTGGGTAGGGAACTTGTTTGTCTATCCTTTATTAATGACCAAAATTGTCCCAAACAATTGGCATAAATAAAAATAAATATATGTCAGTTTTACTTTAGGACCAAAATGCTGACCGTGGCACCATGCAGGTTGCAAAATAGTGGGGAAGAGATTTTCGATGTGTCGATTCCGTGGCACATAACATCTTCCATCCAAGATGGCGTAACAGTGCAGATGTGTTTGTTATTGTCACGTGTAAATTGATTTTTCCCCCATTTGTTTTGAAATATGTACAATCTCTTTTTTCATTTCTAAATTAAATATACCTTCCGGCAACCCACCTCACCCAATGTGATACGGATCTGCTATTTTTAGACCTTACAGATAGAACCTCTATCATAGCTAGCCATCAGATGCTAACCAGCTAATTAGCTACTAGCTATTTAGTCGTTGTTAGCCACTGCTAGCAGGCCTTTACCTTTAGCTGAGCCACTTTTAGCCTGGATAATACCCGCCAGTCTGCACAGCACGAAATCAACCCTGAGCATACCGGACTGCTTTTCTCCACTACATCATCAGATTCCTGCCGTAAGCTCTAGACCATTACTCCATATCATCGCAGCTAGCTAGCTGCTACTGAGTGGCCAGCCCTGAAGCTCCCGGCCTGCTCAGTGGACCCTATGATCACTTGGCTACACAGCTGATGCCTGGTTGTTCTTTAAAAGTAATTTCCTCACCATCTTAAAAAGCATGCCCCTTTAAAAACACTCGGCTACACAGTACAGGATGCCTGGTTGTTCTTTAAAAGTAATTTCCTCACCATCTTAAAAATCATTCCCTTGGTTCAGAACAGATATTGCCCTTGGTTCACTCCAGACCTGACTGCCCTCGACCAGCACAAAAACATCCTGTGGTGTACTGCACTAGCATCGAATAGTCCCTGTAATATGCAACTTTTCAGGGAGGGCAGGAACCAATACACACAGGCAATTAGGAAAGCAATGGCTTTGTCAAACAGAAATTTGCATCCTGCAGCTCTAACTCTAAAAAGTTCTGGGACACCGTAAAGTCCATGGAGAATAAGAGCACCTCCTCCCAGCTGCCCACTGTACTGAGGCTAGGAAACACTGTCACCACCGATAAAACCACAATAATCGAGAATTTCGACAAGCATTTCTCTACGGCTGGTCATGCTTTACTCCTGGCTACCCCAACCTCAGCCAACAGCTCAGCAACCCCACAGCTACTTGCCCAAGTCTCCGCAGCTTCTCCTTCAGCCAAATCCAGATTGCAGATCTTCTGAAAGAGCTGCAAAACCTGGATCCGTACAAATCAGCTGGGCTAGACAATCTGGACTCTCTTTCTAAAATTATCCCCTGCAATTGTTGCAACCCCTATTACAAGTTTGTTTACTCTCTCTTTTGTATCATCCGACATTCCTAAAGATTGAAAAGCTGCCACGGTCATCTTCAAAAGGGGGTGTCCCTCTAGACCCATACTGTTTACAAACCTACAGTATATTCATCCTGCTCTGCCTTTCCAAAGTCTTCGAAAGCGAAGTTACCAAACATTTCACTGACCATTTCAAATCCCACTGTGTAATTTGACTTCCGAGCTGGTCATGGGTGCATCTCAGCCACACTCAAGGTACTAAACGTTATCATAACCACCATCGATAAAAGACAGTACATTGCAGCTGTTTTCATCGACCAGGGATTTCGAATCTGTCAATCACCGTATTCTTATCAGCAGAATCAACAGCCTTGGTTTCTCAAATGACTGCCTTGCCAGGTTCACCAACTACTTCTCAGATAGAGTTCAGTGTGTCAAATCGGAGGGTCTGTTAACCGGACCGCTGACAGTCTCTATGGGGGTACCACAGGGTACAATTCTCGGGCCGACTCTTTTCTCTGAATATATCAATGAAGTCGCTCTTGTTGCGGATGATTCCTTGATCCACCTCATCGCAGACAACACCATTCTATATACATCTGGCCCTTCTTTGGACACTGTGTTAACTTCTTGGTGACGGGGGGGGCAGTATTGAGTAGCTTGGATGAATAAGGTGCCCAGAGTAAACTGCCTGCTACTCTGTCCCAGATGCTAATATATGCATATTATTAGTAGTATTGGATAGACAACACTCTGAAGTTTCTAAAACTGTTTGAATGATGTCTGTGAGTATAACAGAACTCATATCTCAGGTGAAAACCTCAGACAAATCCAACCAGGAAGTGGGAAATCTGAGGATGTGATGTGTCTATGGGGCCATATTGCACTTCCCAAGGCTTCCAGCAGATATCAACAGTCTTTAGAAAGTTGTTTGAGGATTCTATTGTGGAAGGGTGTCGAATAAGAGCTGTTTCAACAAGTGGACTAGGCTGAGGCCAATCAGTTGTTTACTGCGAGGGCACGCCGTTCCTTCTTTTTCCTCTGTAATGAATACGCTATTGTCCAGTTGGAATATTATTGAAGATGTATTATGAAAAGACCCTAAGGATGATTGTAAACATCATTTGACATGTTTCTACAAACTGTAATGGAACTCTTTTGACTTTTTGTCCGAATTTTCCGTCTGCTTTCACCGTAATGCCTTTTTGAAATCTGACACTGCGGCTCCAATACCTTGACTTTGTTGTCCTTAAGCCATTTTACCACAACTTTGGAAGTATGCTTGGGGTCATTGTCCATTTGAAAGACCCATTTGCGACCAAGCTGTAACTTCCTGACCGATGCCTTGAGATGTTCCTTCAATAGCCACATAATATTCCTACCTCATGATAGCATCTATTTTGTGAAGTGCACAAGTCCCTCCCGCAGCAAAGTACCCCCACAACATGATGCTGCCACCCCAGTGCTTCCAAGACCAGCGTAATCACTGTAAAGCATTTGCACACGTTTCAAGTGTTTGCAGGAGTAAAAAGACTAGATGTACAAGTTGTGGAAAAGTGACCTGCTGCAATTGTGGCAGGAAACATGAAGCCACGTCTTTGAAGCCACTGTATAGCGATACGATGGCTGAGTGGTCCCATGGTGTTTGTACTTGCGTACTATTGTCTGTACAGATGTACGTGGTAACTTCAGGCGTTTGGAAATGGTCCAAAGGATGAACCAGACTTGTGGAGGTCTACAATGTTTTTTCTGAGGTCTTGGCTGATTTATTTTGGATTTTCCCATGATGTCAAGCAAAGAGGCACTGAGGTTTGAAGGTAGGCCTTGAATTACACCCAAAGGTGCACTTCCAATTGACTCAAGTCATGTCAATTCGCCTATCAGAAGCTTCTAAGCCAAGACATACATTTCTGGAATTTTCGGGAATTTTTTTTTCTGGATTTTTTTCCAAGGCACAGTCAACTTAGTGTTTGTAAACTTCTGACCCACTGGAATTGCGATACAGTTAAATAATCTGTCTGTAAATAATTACTTTGTCATGCACAAAGTAGATGTCCTAACCGACTTGCCAAAATTATAGATTGTTGACAAGAAACTTGAGTGGTTGAAAAACAAGTTTTAATGACTCCAACCTAAGTGTATGTAATCTTCCGACTTCAGCTGTATATTGGTTATACAACCATCTAATTTCTGCAGATTTTTCTATGAAGAGACAATCATTAGATCACTTATTTTTATATTGGCCCTATGTAACTTGGTTCTGGTCACAGATTCAGGAATTAATCTAAAACGAATCCTACAAATAGCACGGTTGGGAGATTTGGAAGACCACAGTCAATCAGCCAACAATATAGTAAGACTTTCAGTAAAAAATACTTATCTTTAACTTAAAATCTGCAGATACGATGTGATTGGACAGGTTCAGAATGTATGTGCAACATAACAGCAGAGTTATTATATGGCACATGAAAGTCATGAGAGGGCGGTTTATGGAAATAGGTGTAGATGGACTGAGAGTAGATGAGGAGTGGGCCTAAAAGTTAATGTGCTATATATTAGTTATGACTGAAAACACAATGTATAATGTAATGTCTAGATATGTTTTTCAAAATGTCAAATTACTTTAATCTTGCTATGTAACTACTGTATTAATTATTGCTGTAATTAAAAAAAAATATATATATATGTAACATGTGTGTAAAATGTACATGTGGTGGTGGTGGTGGTGGTTGGGCCCCCAAAAAATGTATTAATAAATAAAGTTAAAAAATAAAGTTAAACAAGAGCCAAGAAATGTTACCGTAGCCATACATGTATTCAGGTTCTCCATGATATACAGTACTAGATGAAGTGAGTCGAACTTGTCAGTCAGTGCAATCAATGACTGTCTGCCTCAAGGCTAAGGGCTGTGATGCTGTGTAGGAATGGAATGAGCTATGATGGTATAAATGTACTATGAAGCTATGAAGGTATGAAATTCTATTCTTCCCCTTTCTGTACGGTGTGATTGATGCTTCCATTAGTGCTTACTCCACTGCATAGTAGAGCTTCACATGTGAGCGTACGCACCCATGCACCCATGAACGCACACAGACACACTCTCTCACACACACACACACAAGCCTGACATACTCGACTCTCACCTCAAAGACAGTCAGCTATCAATCTTCTTTCAGTTATAGAATGAGTGCCATGCCTGAAATCACTGAGCCATAGACAATGACATAAGAGCTAGGCGGAGAATGGAGCTAAATCTCTCCAGGACATGTTTACAAGCAACACATCTAGCCATAATATACAGTTGAGGTCGGAGGTTTACATACACCTTAGCCAAATACATTTAAACTCAGATGTTCACAATTCCTGACATTTCATCCTAGTAAAAATTCCCTGTCTCAGGTAAGTTAGGATCACCGCTTTATTTTAAGAATGTGAAATAGGAATAATAGTAGAGTGATTTATTTCAGCTTTTATTTCTTTCATCACATTCCCAGTTGGTCAAACGTGTTCATACACTCAGTTAGTATTTGGTAGCATTGCCTATAAATTGTTTAACTTGGGTCAAGCATTCCAGGTAGCCTTCCACAAGCTTCCCACAATAGGTTGGGTAAATTTTGGCCCATTCCTCCTGACAGAGCTGGTGTAACTGAGTCAGGTTTGTAGGCCTCCTTGCTCACACACGCTTTTTCAGTTCTGCCCACAAATGTTCTATGTGATTGAGGTCAAGGCTTTGTGATGGCCAATCCAATACCTTGACTTTGTTGTCCTTAAGCCATTTTGTCACAACTTTGGACGTATGCTTGAGGTCATTGTTCATTTGGAAGACCCATTTGCAACCAAGCTTTAACTTCCTGGCTGATGTCTTGAAATGTTGCTTCAATATATCCACATCATTTTCCTACCTCATGATGCCTTCCATTTTGTGAAGTGCACCAGTCCCTCCTGCAACAAAGCACCCCCACAACATGATGCTGCCACCTTTGTGCTTCACGGTTGGGATGGTGTTCTTCGGCAAGCAAGCCTCCCCCTTTTTCCTCCAAACATAATGATGGTCATTATGGCCAATCAGTTCTATTTTTGTTCCATCAGTTCGGAGGACATTTCTCCAAAAAGTACGATCTTTGTCCCCATGTGCAGTTGCAAACCGTAGTCTAGCTTTTTAATGCTGGTTTTGGACCAGTGGCTTCTTCCTTGCTGAGCGGCCTTTCAGGTTATGTCGATATCGAACTCGTTTTCCTCCAGCATCTTCACAAGGTCCTTTGCTGTTGTTCTGATTTGATTTGCACTTTTCACACCAAAGTACATTCATGTCTAGGAGACAGAAAGCGTCTCCTTCCTGAGCGGTATGATGGCTCGTGGTCCCCTGGTGTTTATACTTGCGTGCTATTGTTTGTACAGATGAACTTGGTACTTTCAGGCATTTGGAAGTTGCTCCCAAGGATGAACCAGACTAATGGAGGTCTACAATTTATTTTCTGAGGTCTTGGCTGATTTGTTTTATTTTCCCATGATGTTAAGCAAATAGACACTGAGTTTGAAGGTAGGCCTTGAAATACATCCACAGGTACACCTCCAATTGACCCAAATTATGTCAATTAGCCTATCAGTAGCTTCTAAAGCCATGATTTCATTTTCTGGAATTTTCCAAGCTGTTTAAAGGCACAGTCAACATAGTGTATGTAAACTTCTGACCCACTGGAATTGTGATACAGTGAATTATAAGTGAAATAATCTGTCTATAAACAATTGATGGAAAAATTAATCGTGTCATGCACAAAGTTGATGTCCTAATCGACTTGCCAAAACTATAGGTTGTTAACAAGACATGTGTGGAGTGGTTGAAAAACAAGTTTTAATGACTCCAACCAAAGTGTATGTAAACTTCCGACTTCAACTCTATGATATGGGGAGGGAATATGGAACATGGAACGGGAAGGAGAGCTGTGTGAGAAGGTGCTAATATAGGGCCAGGATGAAACCTTGACCACTATGAGTGACCAATTAAATAGTGAGAGAGAGACAGAGAAACAGTGTATGTGTGAGAGAGAGAGAGAGAGAGAGAGAATGGGAGCGAGAGAGAATGCGAGACAGAAAGAGAATACAAGTTGGAGAGAGAATAGGAGAAGGGAAGAGATCATGTTATGTATAGTATGGGTTAGAGAAGGACAGTGTGATTGTCACGCCTTCTCCCACTCTCCCTTTCTGGCACTCGAGGGCACCAGGCTGCCCTTCATTACGCACACATGTCACCTTCATTACTCGCATTAGCTCTCACTGGACTCACCTGGACTCCTTCCCCTGCCCAGACACTGTTCCTGTTCTGTTTCAAGTCCGTTGTTTAAAAAAATATTCTCCCTGTACCTGCTTCCCGTCTCCAGCGCTGTACCTTACATAACGCTGACACCACTATACGAAGCATCAGGGAGGTCTTTATGTTTAGGTTGGTGACTTCGGGTCCAGGTGTCGTCGCTGATGGAACCGGGGGTGCCTCAGCTAGCTCGTCGGGTTTCCACGCCTTAGCTGGCTCTAGAGGTCTTGCCTCGGTGGGCTCGGCAGGCGCCCATCCCCGTCATGCTTGAAGGGCACCTGGCTACCCTTCATTATGCACACCTGTCACCTTCATTACCTACAGCTGTGCAATATTGGACTCATCTGGACTCCCTTACCTTGTTGATTACCCTCTCTATAACTGTCTTCTCCCCCGTTTGTTCCCGGTGTCAGCTTTAATGCTGTTATGTGTTTATGTCCAGACGCTGTTTCTGTCCTGTTCCATGTGCGTTGCTAATTAAATGTTCTCCCTGTACCCGTTTCTCGTCTACCAGCGTCGATCCTTACAGTGGTAGGGTAGAATTTTGCCAGCTTTACTGCAACAGTGTGTTCAGGGCTCTGTGCCTAGAACTTCACAAAGCACAGGCATCCCAATGAAGCTGAGTGACCAAATTAGGCAGAGAACTCTTTCATGCCATACTTCAGATGAGATTTCAAACCTTTTCTCTCCTGGGACCGGTGCTATGGAGTCGGTTGTGTGGAGGTTTGAGGGGGAGGAGAGGGGGGGGTCATCAAATGGTTCATTTCAGGTGATTTTTGTGTAGTTTTTCTCTGTGATGCAAAGTGGGTAAATTGAATTCAGAGTTGAATGAGAAGCCTGGTTTAAGCCCATAGGTAAAGCTTGATTTTACTAGAGCCAAATCAGATGGTGTGTAAGAGCGGAGTTGGAGGGAGAAAAGGAAGGAAGAAGGGAGGGACAGAGCGAGAGGGAGAGAGAGATAAACATGTGAAGAAAAAGGAAGAGTCACATAGGGAGAAGATTAGAAAGAGATTGAACTATTGGGGCGAAGGAGACAGAGAAGAGAGGAAGCACAGGCAGAATCCTGGCACCTTGGTGATTAACAGCAGCATCAATGACCACACTTAGGCTTGGCTGGAGATAACACATAATAAGCAGCTCTCTGGCTTGCCTGGACACATGCACAGCACAACAACAAACACACACACACACACACACACACACACACACACACACACACACACACACACACACACACACACACACACACACACACACACACACACACACACACACACACACACACACACACACACACACACACACACACACACACACACACACACACACACACACACACACACACACACACACACACACACAATTAAAGAGCGTTCTAAGACACAGGTGGTGTTGGAGAGATGAAGAACTCTCGAAAGATCAAGTGTAGGTGGAACCGACCTAGATATGATTGAAATCATTAAGTGTGACATAAAAGGGAATCAGAATGAATCCTTAGCGGAGTACATGCTGAACTCAGTGTTTAAGCCTGGCCGCCGTCCAAACGCATCACACAGCTTAGACAGGATTTACGGGTGTTAACACGTTTGTCCACAGATTCCAGGCAATTAATCCTGTTAAAGGAAGCATCGCCAATTTGCCTGTTACAACTGACACAGGGCGCAGTCTTGGAGTTAAAACAAAATTAGGAGAACATTGACAAATTTTATCCTCATCCCAAAACGTCTGACGCACTTTGCCGTTTTAGCATTACCTTTCAAAAAATACAATATCATGTATTTTTATAAATGTGTAGAGGGGGAAATCTATTACTGAATGGGGAAGAAAATCTACATGAACATATCAGGATATAATTTGACGATATATCCTATTGTATCGTTTTGACAATATCACAATAAAAATGTTGTGCTAGTTTGCTGTACCTGCACCAAAACTCAGTATTTTTCCTTCACAGCCTGTTCTCCATCTTCTTTTTAAATAGGGAGACAATTTGTTTTCAGCACTTTTATTTCCATGACTGATCAAAACTCATTTTCTCGTGGCTCTCTCTTGTCCCTCTGCAGCAGACGTAGGGTGAGCAATGATGTTTGGAACATCAAATCGCAGTAAAATAACAGTATTGAATCGCAATACATATAGAATCATGAGAACAGCAATACATATCGTATCGACACCTAAAGTATGGTGACGATATCGTATCGTGAGCTCCCTGTCAATTCCCAGCCCTGGAATCTACTTGAGAAAATACGTGTCAAAACATAATTAAAGTAAGCTATATAATGGGATATTACCTGAGCAGAAAGGTGTAGAAAAATCCTTACAGTGGGTGTACTTACTGAGCTGATGAGAGGATAAGTAGTTTGAGCCTGGAGGCTGTTTTTACTCTGCTACTTCTAATGGAGCTATCACATTAACCTTCCTCATCCTCATAATCATCATCCTTCACCTATCACTTGTGTCTGGCCCTGTAAAAAAAATATAATCTCTATCCATCCGTCTTTTCCTCCCTCTTTCCTCTCATCGATCCGAAGCAGATCACATTGTTAGGTAAGGGTGTAATCTAAGCAAAAAGCATGTTCAGGACGTTACTGTGGTGAAACAGTACTTTGGGGTGTCTCGAGCAACAGCTGTTTTAAAATAGAGTTTTTTAGCAGAGTGGGCAGGCGGACAGAGGGAGGTGTGGGGGCAGATGGCTGAAAGGAACACAAACACACGTGAGTATGGACACTCACAAACACACATGCTTCGTAAAACAACAGGTGTAGACTAACAGTGAACTGCTTACTTACAGGTCTTTTTCCAATAACGCAGAGTTAAGAAAAAGAGGGCTTATCACTGAAATGATGAGACGGCCTATAGGGAGGAGGTCAGAGAACTGGCAGTGCGGTGCCAGGACAACAACCTCTCCATCAATGTGAGCAAGACAAAGGACCTGATTGTGGACAACAGGAAAACCAGGCCCCCAATTACATCGATTGGGCTGTAGTGGAGCGGGTCGAGAGTTTCGTGTTCCTTGGTGTCCACATCGTCAACGAAGTATCATGGTCCAAACATATCAGGGCAAGACAAAACCTTTTCCCCCTCGGGAGACTGAAAAGTTTCGGCATTGGTACCCAGACCCTCAACAGGTTCTACAGCTGCACCATAGAGAGCATCCTGACCGGTTGCATCACCGCCTGGTATGGCAACTGCTCGGTATCTGACTGTAAGGCGCTGCAGAGGGTAGTGCGAACGGCCCAGTACATCACTGGGGCCAAGCTTCCTGCTATCCAGGACCTATACAATAGATGGTGTCAGAGGAAAGCACATAAAATTGTCAGACTCCAGTCACCCAAGTTATAGACTGTTTTCTCTACTACCGCACGGCAAGCGGTACCGGAGTGCTAAGTCTAGGACCAAAAGGCCCCTTAACAGCTTCTACCCCCAAGTCATAAGACTGCTGAACAATTAATAAAATCGGCACCAGACAATTTACATTGCACCCCCTCCCTTTTGTACACTGCTGCTACTCGCTGTTTATTATCAATGCATAGTCACTTCACACCTACCTACATGTACAAATTACCCTGCACACTGACTCGGTACCGGTGCCCCCTGTATATAGCCTCGTTAGTGTTATTCTTATTGTGTTGCGTTGCATTTTATTCATACTTTTTATTTTAGTCTACTTGCAAATATTTTCTTAACTCTTCTTGAACTGCACTGTTGGTTAACGGCTTGTAAGTGAACATTTCACGGTAAAGTCTACACTTGTTGTATTCAGCGCATGTGACAAATAACGTTTGATTCGAAGATACGAAAGAAGATTGTAAAAAATCTCTAGTGGCATAATGATAATTACACAATGAATAACAATAATGAGTTAAAGTACTGGGAGTACCAGTACCGAGTCGATGTGTAGGGGTACAAGGTAATTGAGGTAGCTACGTGCATACTGTATAGGTAGGGGTAAAGTGACTAGATAACAGGATAGGAAATAGACAGTAGCAGCCGTGTAATGTGGTGAGTGTGAATGTAGGTGAGTGTGTGTCATCAGTATGCATGTGTGCGTGTGCTATGTGTGTGTGTGTGCGTCCAGTGTGTGTGCGTAGAGTCAGTGCAAGAAAGGGTCAATACAGGTAGTCTGGGTAGCCATTTGATCAGCTATTTAGCAGTCTTGTTTAGCAGTCTTATGGCCTGGGGTGGAAGCTGCTTAGGATCCTGTTGGTCTCAGACTTGGCGCTCCGGTACCGCTTGCTGTGCGGTAACAGAGAGAACAGTCTACAGTTTGGGTGGCTGGAGTCTTTGACAATTGTTTGGGTCTTCCTCTGACACCACCTGGTGTAGAGGTCCTTATGGTGCTTACGTGCCCTCTTCCCAACTCTGTGGGTGTGTCTGGACCATATTAATCTCAGTTATAAGGACACAGAGGAACTTAAAGCTCTCGACCCACTCCACTACTTGCCCGGCCGTTTCCTGTAGTCCACGATCAGCTGCTTTGTCTTACTGACTTTGAGGAAGTGGTTGTTGTCCTGGCACCACACTGCAATGTCTCTGACCTTCTCCCTATAGGCTGCTGCATTGTCAGCGGTGATCAGTCTTACCACCACTGTGTTGTCAGCAAACTTGATGATGGTGTTAGAGTCGTGCGCGGCCACACAGTCGTAGATGAACAGGGAGTACAGAAGGGGACCAAACACACACACCTGAGGGGCCCCTGTGTTGATGGTCAGCATGGTGGATGTGTTGTTACCTACCCTCGCCAGGATCCAGTTGCATATGGGGGTGTTCAGACCCAGAGTCCTAAGCTTGGAGTAGTACTAATCCCCCTCTATTTTTACATAGATAGTCCTTTTGTCCAGGTGGGTGAGGGCAGAGTGGAGTGCAATAGTGATTGCGTCATTTGTTGATCTCTTGCGGCGATATGCGAATTGGACAGAGCCATGACCAGCCTTCAAGGTATTTCATGGCTATAGAATGCTACAGGGCTCACACTTCTTCCATATTTCTGTCACTCTCTTATCCCTCTCCAATCTGTCTATCATGCTCACCGTGTTCCTGATTATGTTTCTCTCTTACACAGTTGTCTCCCGCTCCCTCAAACACGCCTGATGCGCCTTCGTGTGTGGATTGATTTTTTCCAACGTGTCCTCACTGAAAACCATTTCCAAATCCCACATGTGCATAAGTGAACGCACACGTGCACACATGCAGATCATCTGAGTGATATATGCAGACTTCAGCTTGGCTTCCTCCCTCTTATCAGAGCAGGTTGAGGGATCATCACATTCTAACCCCCCTCTAAACCCAGGATCATAGCAACAGAGGGGGTACAGAGAGCTGTGTGTGTGTGTGTGTGACCTCAGAGGGCGTCAGAGAGCTCAGAGAACTCATTCCCCTGATAAGAATCTCAGTTGGGATTAGGTCTTAAAACTCTCAAACTCGCTCTCTCTTTCTCTCTCTCCCTCAGACAGACACACACACAAATCTGCGGCGTCAGTATTGCTTACCGCCTCTCTATCTTTTGTCATCCCCTCTCCCTCTCTCGCCCCCGCCTTTTCTCTTGAAAGTTCTCTCTTCCCATAACCATCTTCCCACTCCAAGATCATTCATTTGAATCTATATCAAAGCAAACCATCTTTGTCGCTTTAACGCACTCTTTTCATCCTTATCTTTCAAACTCTTCTCCTCCCTCTCTGTTTTTCCATCTCCATTTCTCCTCCTTCTCCCCCATCCTCTCCGCATCCTCTTTTCTATCTATTGTTCTCTGCTTGTTCAATTATTATCATAGACCAAATAATGACAATAATAATCATATATAATAGTTTTTTTTTTTTTATGCCACTCAAAGCTCTAACACATGAATTAACTGAGAGACTTCAATATTTTATGGCAGGGTGAGACAGTCCACAGAGCCAAACATAACACAGGTAGTCATGACAGAGATATGAAGTCCATTAGTCTAACCTCAAGGTTGACAAGTAGGTGGACAGTAGGGTAATGGAGAAACCTAATGTTTACTAATGGTTACTTGTGGTTACTAATGTTTACTTACATGCTTCCTGTAGTTGAGCTGCTGTCAGTGGGCAGAGAACCATTGGAGCGTTCCATCTGAGCCAGTCTGAGAAACACAGATGAGTTAACGAACGTTAAGTTGGGGGTCAATGCCTACGAAGCATTACTGGGTACAGAAGAAACTGCTGCTGGCTAGTGCATGTGACATAACGAGTGGACAACAGACATCTGACATTCAGACAGAGTTCAGTCCAACAGCCAGAGGATCAGCCACTACAATATGGGATCCAATTATGACATGAGATGGATTACAGTACAGTAACTGGGATGAGAGGTTCAGAACCACACTGGTCCATTCCCATTGGGCACGGGTGGAGTGTTGTTGTTGTGATAGATCCATGCGGTTGGGAAGGGAACACAGTGGATTACTGGCCTTACACTGGCCCACGGCTAACACTGGGATAGGGCTTGTATGCTAATACAGAGTCTGCGTGTACAGTATGTGTATGTTTGCGTGTGTGTGCGTTAAGGCAGCTTGTTAACTGGTAACAGTGAGGTGCATTGAGCTGTGGGTTAATGGTTCATGAAAGGGAAGGATAGGTCAGACCAGGTGGTCAAATCCTGTCAGTGTAAATCAAATTAAATGTTATTCGTCACATGTGACTATGCATAGGTGATAAACAGAGAGTAAACAGAGAGTAGCAGCAGCGTAAATATGGAGGGGGGGGGGTAGCCATTTGATTAGCTGTTCAGTAGTTTTATGGCTTGGGGGTAGAAGCTGTTAAGAAGCCTTTTGGACCTAGACTTGGCGCTCCAGTACAGCTTGCCATGCAGTAGCAGAGAGAACAGTCTATGACTGGGGTGCACAGCAATTTTCAGGTCCCTCCAGAGATGTTCGATCTGGTTCAAGTCCGGGCTGTAGCTGGGCCATTCAAGGACATTCAGAGACTTGTCCCGAAGCCACTTCTGCATTGCCTTGGCTGTGTGCTAAGGGTCGTTGGCCTGTTGGAAGGTGAACCTTCGCCCCAGTCTGAGGTCCTGAGCGCTTTGAAGCAGGTTTTCATCAAGGATCTCTCTGTACTTTGCTCCATTAATCTTTCCCTCGATCCTGACTAGTCTCCCAGTCCCTGCCGTTGAAAAACATCCCGACAACATGATGGTGCCACCACAATGCTTCACAGTAGGGATGGTATTGGCCAGGTGATGAGCGGGTCCTGGTTTCCTCCAGACGTGACGATGAGCTCAATGTTGGTTTCATCAGACCACATTTTTTTTCTCATGGTCTGAGAGCCCTTTTAACAAACTCCAAGCGGGCTGTCATGTGCCTTTTACTGAGGAGTGGCTTCCATCTGGCCACTCTACCATAAAGGCCTGCATGGTGGAGTGCCCCAGAGATGGTTGTCCTTCTGGAAGGTTCTCCCATCTCCACAGAGGAACTCTGGAGCTCTGTCAGAGTGACCATCTGGATCTTGGTTACCTCCCTGACCAAGGCCCGTCTCCCCCGATTGCTCAGTTTGGCCGGGCAGCAAGCTCTAGGAAGAGTCTTGATGGTTCCAAACATCTTCCATACATGATGGAGGCCACTGTGTTCTTCGGGACCTTCAGTGCTGCAGAAATGCTTTGGTACCCTTCCCCAGATCTGTGCCTCAACACAATCCTGTCTTGGCACTCTACGGACAATTCCTTTGACCTCATGGCTTGGTTTTTGTTCTACAATGCACTGTCAACTGTGGGACAATATTTTGACTGGCGTATGCCTTTCCAAATCATGTCCAATCAATTTAATTTACTACAGACGGATTCCAATCAAGTTGTAAAAACATCTCAAGGATGATCAATGGAAACAATGCAATTTCGAGTGTCATGTTTTTTTTTTAAATTGCAAACATTTGTCATAATGGGGTTTTGTTTGTAGATTGAGGGAAAATGTTTTTCATCCATTGTAGAATAAGGCTGTAACATAACCAAATGTGTAAAAAATGAAGGGGTCTGAATACTTTCCGAATGCACTGTATATATTCTCAACTTCTACACGACCAAGTGTGTGCAAAGTTTGTGTGATGGAAGTGTACAGTACCTGCTAGCGTACTGCTCTATCCTGGAATGAGTGTCATCATGAGAGAGCTGGGGTGACTGGGAAAGCCTGGAGAGGGGGAATGGAAGGGTGGAGATGGGTAAAAAATGAGACACAATAACACAACCAAAAAGACTGATTACAAAATCAAATCAAATCAGCAGCGAGAAATCAATGAATATAATAAATAAATAAACAAACAAATCAACAACAGAAGATTTTGATGATCTAGGTAGCCAGTCAGGAGTTACTGCACCTCTAGTGGGATGAAAGAATGTTAGGAGGAAGAGGATGCTGTGAGGAAGAGGAGGAGGAAGTGCTTGCTTGGTAGATCGGGCAGACAGGCAACATGCGGTGTGACGGCTGAGTGGGGGTGGTTGGGGTGGTGTGTTTTAGATGTCGGGGAACATTCTGATCTGGAGGGGGACACATGCAGATACTCACTCATACTGCTCCGGACACATGCTGATGAGAGTGACGGGACTGCAAGAGAAACAGACGGGAGGGGAGGGGAGGAGAGGAAAGGCACCGGCAGAAAATCTACATTTAGGACCACATAACAGGAACACGTTCAAGAACCAAATACAACAGGAGAGTACAAGTGGTAGGGTTCCAACCAACAGCATGAGAGGGTCGATGCTTGGTACAGCCAGAAGTGTGTGACAACAGGAGCACGCATCACACCAGGTAGATGTTGCCCTTAGGCACAGGTCTAGTATCAGCTTGCCCACACCAAATCCTAACCTTTACTATTATAGAGGAAAATACACTGACCTGAGGAGCAAGTTCATCCTATTCTCAAAGCCAGCTCCAAATAAAATCTTCCCTTTCGTCTTAAGCCTATGGTCCAATGGTTTCTAGTAATTAAACTATTAAGTTCCAAGTGATATTGTAACTGACTGCAAGGACAAATGTGCAGCTATTATTAGGCTTACTTGACATTTGCCAGCATTACCGAGATTATCAAAATACCATATCCTATCTGTGCCATTCCCTTATTACAGTTACATTTAATTTGCAGACTTCAAAAGGTCTAAACTTGTAATGCACAGTGCCGAAATAAATGAATTTAATGTACCGAAAAATAAGTTGCTAAATATAAATGTGACAGGAAGAGAAGGAAAGGACGTTTGAGATGCTAAGGTAATTGCTTGTGAGCTCTGAAAGTTAGATCATTCCTTGTTTTATAGTTCGCAATAAGAAAGTGGAGACATTCAAACGCAAAACGCTGAATCGTGGATGTGTGTGTCTCGCATTGGTAAAGAAAGCTGTAGTCACTTCTCTGCCAAAATGAGACTCCTATTGTACATGATCACTCAGTGAAGGAGAGATTTCGCTATTTGGGACTGCTGTCTGCAGTCTACTAGGACTTTGTGCACCCCCGTTAACTGGTGACATAAGGACATTATTTTTTACAGAGGACAACACCAACTAGGGTTTTAGTATAATTTTTTCTAAACCAGACAGACACACTGCTGTGATGAGATGGTTTTCTCTCCTCCATTTTTTCTCATGACAGGCTGAATGGGTGCCATCTTATGAAAAAGATGAAGAGAGCGAGGGAGGAAGGAGAGAGGACATACTTTGGAGCGTTTAGCTCTGCCTAATGTTGGTGCTGCTGCTGTATAGAGCACAGGCAGCAGGAGTAAGGGGCCTGGAGAGTCAGTGATGCTGGGCCTTAAGAGTTCACTTTTCCCTGGGATGGCAGCAGGCCAAAGGACAGCGCAGCTACAGCCAACCTCCCTGGATATACTGAGTAACCACATTTAACCACCATGATCTACAGGAATGATATTGTCACTGTCAACAACCAGCAACTATAGAAGAAAGTTAGAAATTCACAATGATCACATGACAAACACAAACATGTTCAATGTATACCCCTGATATAGAATAGTCATAATACACTTAGTAGCCCCTTTCTGACAAAATGGAAGGAATAACTGTTGGTTTAACTATTTTCTGGTAAAAACAATTCTTCAAATTATTTTTAAACACATTGCATTAAAAAAAACAGATTCATTGAAATTCACACCTAAACAAAAACTTGTCTCTGCATTGAAGCATGTCCCTGGCACCATGGAGACTTTGTGTATTTGTATTAGGGAAAGGGACTGACTGGTATGTACAAAGCCAACAGTAGACTCCCACACTGACTCTGAAAATGAAGGGGAGGGAAGGGCATTTTCATATGCAAAGCCTTGATCACATGATGTTGTGTGTGCAGAGTGCTGAATATACTGTGGTGTCAAATGTGATACCATACAGAGTTGTTGCTGGAGTTTCTACAACAACTAGCCTACATGGCACACCACCATACACCCCCCCCCCCACACACACACACTGTTGCATGTGTTGAGTGTTCCATACTGTAGCAAAATGTTTTCCTTACCATTATTGTTTGCATGATGTTGTATTATATATTCTATCTTTTCACTGAATACCAAAACACATATTAAATCCAATTCAATCCTGATTATTCAAACTCACCTGTATGCCAGTGCAGCTCAACAGGTCTTGAGGGACAAGTTGCCCTGACACTCACTTTTTAACTTAAATCTCTTTTGGGATAGGGGGCAGCATTTTCACTTTTGGATGAATAGCATGCCCAGAGTGAACTGCCTCCTACTCTGTCCCAGATGCTAATATATGCATATTATTCGTATTGGATAGAAAACACTCTGAAGTTTCTAAAACTGTTTGAATGATGTCTGTGAGTATAACAGAACTCATATGGCAGGCGAAAACCTGAGAAAAATCCAGCCAGGAAGTGGGACATCTCCGGTTTGTAGTCTTTCAAAGCTTGGCCTCCGGAATACACATATGGATGAAGTTGCACTTCCTACGGCTTCCACTAGATGTCAACCGTCTTTAGAAACTTGAATGAGGATTCTACTATAAAGGAGGGGCTCATGAGACCTCTTTGAGTCAGTGGTCTGGCAGAGTGCCCTGGTCTCATGACGCGCTCCCGACAGAGTTACCTCTCGTTCCAGTACTTTTCTTCAGACATAGGAATTCTCCGGTTGGAACCTTATTGATGTTTTATAAACATCCTAAAGATTAATTCCATACATCGTTTGACATGTTTCAAAAGGATTGTAATGGAACTTTTTGAGTTTTTGTCTGGACTAAGTGCCTGCGCTTCATGAAGATGGATTACTGGGCTGAACACGCTAACAACATGTGGCTATTTGGACATAAATGATGGACTTTATGGAACTTTATGGAAAAAAATCAGTCATTTATTGTCGAACTGGGATTCCTGGGAGTGCCTTCTGATGAAGATCATCAAAGTTAAGTGAATATTTATGGTGTAATTTCTAACTTCTGTTGACTCCAAAATGGCGGATATTCCTCTGGCTGTTTTGGGTTCCGTAAAGTTTCTTTGAAATCTGACACAGCGGTTGCATTAAGGAGAAGTCTATCTTTAATTCTGTGAATAACAGTTGAATCTTTTATCAATGTTTATGATGAGTATTTCTGCAAACTCTCCGGATGTTTTGGAATCAAAACATTACTGCACGTAACGCGCCAATGTAAATATGCACAGTATCGAACACAATATACATTTATTGTGTAACATGATGTCCTATGAGTGTCATCTGATGGAGATCATCAAAGGTTAGTGATTCATTTTATCTATATTTCTGCTTTTTGTGACTCCTCTCATTGGCTGGAAAAATTTCTATTTTTTTGACTTGGCTATTACCTAACATAATTATATGTTGTGCTGTAGCTGTAAAACATTTTTGAAATCGGACATGATAGGTAGATTAACAAGATGTTTATCTTTCATTTGCTGTATCGGACTTGTTAATGTGTGAAAGTTACATATTTCTAAAAACTATTTCTGAATTTCGCGCACTGCCTTTTCAGAGGAATGTTGTGGAGGGGTTCCGCTAGCAGAACGCCTGCCCTAGAAAGGTTAACAATGTCTGTTAACAATGTTCTTTCCTCCCCTCTCCTCCTCTATCACCCTCTCCTCTCCTCTATAAAGGGGGTAAACAACACATGTGCACTCCGACACCTTTCCTTGCTTGACAGACAGACAGAGAGGGTGCTGGGAACACAGAAACACTGCCATATGTTCGGAAGGAATTTCATTAGCCCGCGCTCGCTACTGCCGCCTCTGCTCGGGTTGACAGAAGTGTGTGTTTGTGTTTGTCAGAACGATGTACATCTCTGTGTTATTGTGTGTTATTGAGTCCACACAAAAGTCTGAGTTAATGTGTTTTAAGATGAGTCCCCAAATGCACGCTCTCAAACTCCAACCCACACAACTCCTAAACTCATCAGACTCCCTGCTAGAGTTAATGTAGTGTACAGCCTTATCCTGAGCTCTCACAAATAAGGGTGGTGAACGACACATAACACAGCAAGGAAGGTGGCTCCAATGCGTCTTTCAAATTAACATATGTCTCTTAGTTAGAAATCCCATTTGTCGTGTAATGAAGGAAGAGCAGGTGGGAGGGAGTTAACAGTGTGTGTGATTATTTTTTGAACAGTCATATTTCTACAAGCCACCATTTCCTTTGCAGCATTTTAAAGAATCCCTTCCCAATTTTCGAACTTTTCTCCACCTTTTAAAGGTTCCGTAAAGTTGTGCATGTGGTACACTATATTTACTAAAGTATGTGGACACCCCTTCAAATTAGTGGATTCGGCTATTTCAGCCACACCTGTTGCTGACAAGTGTATAATATCGAGCACACAATCATGCAATCTCCATAGACTAGCATCGGCAGTAGAATGGCCTTACTGAAGAGCTTAGTAACTTTCAATGTGGCACCGTCATAGGATGCCACCGTTCGGATTTCTGCCCTGCTAGAGCTGCCCCGGTCAACTGTAAGTGCTGCTATTGTAAAGTGGAAGTGTTTAGGAGCAACAGCGGCTCAGCCGCAAAATGGTAGGCCACACAAGCTTACATAATGGGACCACCGAGTGCTGAAGCGTGTAAAAATCATCTGGCTTTGGTTGCACTCACTACCAAGTTCCAACCTGCCTCTGGATCCAATGTCAGCACAATAACTGTTTGTCGGGAGCTTCATGAACTGGGTTTCCATGGCCGAGCAGCCACACAGACAGACAAAAATCTGATTTTGGCGGATGCCAGGTATATGCTACCTGCCCCAATGCATAGTGCCAACTGTAAAGTTTGGTGGAGGAGGAATAATGGTCTGGGGCTGTTTTTCATAGTTCGGGCTAGGCCCGTTAGTTCCAGTGAAGGGAAATTTTAATGCTACAGTATTCAATCACATTCTAGACAACACTGTGCTTCCAATTTTGTGGCAACAGTTTGGTAAAGGCCCTTTCCCTTTTCAGCATGACAATGCTCCTGTGCACAAAGCGAGGTCCATACAGAAAAGGATTGTCAAGATTGGTGTGGAAGAACTTGACCTGCCTGCAGAGAGCCCTGACCTTAACCCGACCAAACACCTTTGGGATGAATTGGAACACCGACTGCAAGCCAGGCCTAATTGCCCAGCATCAGTGCTCGACCTCAATATCAATGATTTTGGAATTATAATTTTGACGAACAGGTGTCCACATACTTTTGGTAATGTATTTTATGTCTAAGGGCACAGAGAGAGGAGGGAGGAAAAGCAAGACAGAGTGGAGAGATGAGTGGAATGAGGATGGTGGGGTAATCAATCTGAGGAGTGGCTGTATAGATCTGGAATGTGCGTGCGTTAGTGTGTGTCTGTGTGAAGGAGATAGAGAGAAAGAGAGAGAGAGACATACAAAGATGGAAAGATACTGATAGAGGAGGATATATCAAAAAGGGGTGAGATAAAGAGATGTGGGGAGAAAGAGAGACATTCGTTGAAGCTACTAGTTTATGGAGACAGAGAGGGGGACATAACTCACACCTCCCGCCACCTGACTCTAGCATCTGCATAATCTGCAATAGTTAAACACCATTACTGAGGATTTATGTGTGTCTGAGCGAGCGACCAGCGTAAATCCAGACAGACTCACTCCACAGCAGAGCAGCAACCCTGTGCTACAGCTCTGTGCTACACAGGAGATAAATTGCCTGAGTCTGCCAGAGGGTATAACAGTCCGCAGACAGGTAAGTAAGCACACAGGGAGTGTAAATTAAAGTCATGACAGGAGGGCAACACGACGAGACCATCCCTTCAAGGCACTTACATCTCCATATTGTCTCCATCAAGAACAGTCTGGACTGGTAAATAGCCCAAACGGGGGGTGCTTGGCAAAGTACTTCTTGGAGCGGAACTTGTTTTTCAGCACCTTGGTGAAATCACGCATGTCCTCACCTGACGTGGTCTGGAGGAGAGAGAGAGAGGAGAAAGATTGTAAGACGGAGAGGAGGAAGTGTGTGTTAAATATTTTTTTTTTTCTGTTTTCCTCGTTAATGAGTTAATTAGCAACCAAATTTCAAATCATATCCAATTGTATTTGTCACGTGCCGAATACAACAGGTGTAGACCTTACCGCAAAATGCTTACTTACAAGCCCTTAACCAACAATGCAGTTCAAGAAATAGAATTAAGAAAGTATTTACTAAATTAACTAAAGTAAAAAATAAATAAAAAGTAACAATAAAATAACGAGGCTATATACAGGGGGTACTGGTACCAAGTCAATGTGCGGGGTACAGGTTAGTTGAGGTAATTTGTTAATGTACTGTAGGTAGGGGTAAAGTGACTATGCATAGATAATTAACAGCAATTGGCAGCAGTGTAAAAACAAAAGGGGAGGGGGTGTCAATGAATATAGTCCGGGTGGCCATTTGATTAATTGTTCAGCAGTCTTATGGCTTGGGAGTAGAAGCTGTTAATGAGCCTTTTGGATATAGACTTGTCGCTCCGGTACCGCTTGCCGTGCGGTAGCAGATAGAACAGTCTATCAATTGGATGACTGGAGTCTGACAATTCTTTGGTCCAAATTTTTTGGGACACCGCATAGTATATAGGTCATGGATGGCAGGAAGATTGGCCCCGAGTGATGTACTGGGCTGTACGCACCACCCTGTCTAGTCATTGATGCAACAAGTCAGGATGCTCTCGATGGTGCAGCTGTATAACGTTTTGAGGATCTGGGGACCCATACCAAATATTTTCCTGAGGGTAAAATATTTCCTTCACAACTATCTTGGTGTGTTTGAACCATGATAGTTTGTTGGTGATGTGGACACCAAGGAAACTCTCGACCCAATCCACTACAACCCGGTCAATGTTAATGGGGGCCTGTTTGACCCTCCTTTTCCTACAGTCCACGATCAGCTACTTTGTCTTACTCAAATTGAGGGAGAGGTTGTTGTCCTGGCACCACACCGCCAGGTGGGAAAGGGCAGTGTGGAGTGCAATAGAGATTGCATCTGTGGATCTGTTGGGGCGGTATGCAAATAGGAGTGGGTCTCGGATTTCCGGGATGATGGTGTTGATGTGAGCCATGACCAGCCATTCTAAGCACTTCATGGCTACCGACCTGTATGCTACAGAGTGGTAGTCATTTAGGCAGATTATCTTTGCTTTCTTGGGCACAGGGACTATGCTTGAAACGTAGGTATTACAGACTCGGTCAGGGAGAGGTTGAAAATGTCAGTGAAGACACTTGCCAGTTGGTCCGTGCATGCTTTGAGTACACATCCTAATAATCCGTCTTGCCCCGTGGCCTCATGAATGTTGACCTGTTTAAAGGTCTTGCTCACATTGGCTACGGAGAGTGTGATTACACAGTCTTCTGGAACAGCTCGTGCTCTCATGCATACTTCTGTGTTGCTTGCCTCAAATCGAGCATAAAAGGCATTTAGCTCGTCTGGTAGGCTCGCGTCACTTGGCAGCTCGAGGCTGGGTTTCTCTTTGTAATCCGTGATAGCTTGCAAACCCTGCCACATCCGACGAGCATCAAAGCTGGTGTAGTACGATTCAATCATAGTCCTGTATTGAAGGAGTTTTCAAATAGGCTTTTCCTTCTCTCAAATAGAATCTTTTCCTTCTCTCCGAGGTCCAAACCGTCTCAATTTGGTTGAGATCGGGGGATTGTGGAGGCCAGCTTATTTTATGCAGCACTCTATCACTCTCCTTCTTGATCAAATAGCCCTTACACAGCCTGGAGGTGTGTTGGGTCATTGTCCTGTTGAAAAACAAATGATAGTCCCACTAAGCCCAAACCAGATGGGATGGCGTATCACTGCAGAATGCTTTGGTAGCCATGCTGGTTAAGTGTGCCTTGAATTCTAAATAAATCAGAGTTCACTGTGTCACCAGCAAAGCACCCCCACACCACAAGACCTCCTCCTTCATTTTTTACCGTGGAAAATACACATGCGGAGATCATCCTTTGACCTACACCGCTTCTCACAAAGACATGGCGGTTGGAACCAAAAATCTTCAATTCGGACTCCAGACCAAAGGACACATTTCCACTGGTCTAATGTTCGTTGCTTGTGTTTCTTGGCCCAAGCAAGTCTCTTCTTATTATTGTTGTCCTTTAGGAGTGGTTTCTTTGCAGCAATTTGACCATGAAGGCCTGATTCACTGAGTCTATTTTGTCTGCAATTTCTGAGGCTGGTAACTCTAATGATCTTAGCCTCTGCAGCAGAAGTAACTCTGGGTCTTCCATTCCTGTGGCGGTCCTCATGATGGCCAGTTTCATCATAGCGGTTGATGTTTTTTAAGACTGCACTTGAAGAGACTTTCAAAGTTCTTGAAATGTTCCGTATTTCTTAAAGTAATGACGGATTATCGTTTCTCTTTGTTTATTTGAGCTTTTCTTGCCATTATATGGACCTATTATCTCCCTACCTTGTCACAACACAACTGATTGTCTCAAACGCATTAAGAAATAAATAATTTTCACAAAATAACTTCTTAAGGCACACATGTTAATTGAAACGCATTCCACACACATCAAGCTGGTTGAGAGAATGCCAACAGTGTGCAATGTTGTCAACAAGGTGGCTACTTTGAAGAATCTCAAAAAAAAAAAAATATATATATATATATATATATATTGACTTGTTTCACACTTTTTTGGTTACTTCATGATTCCGTATGTGTTATTTCATAGTTTTGATGTCTTCAATACTATTCTACAATGTAAAAAAAATGTTTAAAACCCCCTTGAATGAGAGTCTCTCTCTCTCTCTCTCTCTCTCTCTCTCTCTCTCTCTCTCTCTCTCTCTCTCTCTCTCTCTCTCGCTCTCTCTCTCTCTCTCTTTCAGAAATTATAAACATTATTTCATGGTTTGTTCAGTCAAATACAATTTGCTAAAGGCTCCTGAAGTTGATGTAGCTGGCAGGACAAGTTGCAAACACTAGTGATTTGTTGAATGAGGTTGCACAGAAGTGTGTGTGTGTGTTCCTCACCGGCGTGCAGTACTCCACCATGGGGTAGTTGAGCTTGTGGCCCTTTGCGGTTCGTCCAGAGAAGAAGCAGCTCTGACACACGTCATAGTTAAAGTGCTTCAGACTGCGATACCTAGGGAAAAACAAGATAATAAGAGTAATGATTCTGTCAAACAGATTCCTCCATTTCCCAATCTTGTTCTTGCATATGCTATCGCAATTCCAGGGCCTCCTGTCATCACGTTCTTTCTCCAATCCCTCTGCTAAGATCGAAATGAAGCACCTGCAGCTCTATCCCAAAACACCTTTTCATTGTACTAAAATCAGAATATATAAGACATTCGTACAACAACTGTATATTAAGATGAACCGAATTCATGCGCAACATCAGAAGTCTTCCATCCCTCTGCTTCTAATATATAATAATAATAATATAATAATATAAAATAATATATGCCATTTAGCAGACTTTGTAATAGTCCCTCCCTCCCGACAGACAACCAAGGGAATGTGTTGTGTCAAATGTCTTCTAGTGTTTCACTCAGACATTCTCTAGCTGGTGTAACTACTTAGTGAGTAACCAGAAATACACAACACTGGACACTAGATTCTGGCTAGCATGGTGTTGTATCTTATTCTGCTCCCATTCTGTGACTGATGTCATATCCCCTCGCCATCAAAGGCAGAACAGGAGAGTTAAGTGAATAGTTGTAAAAGAGGATGACAGCAAACAATAGTGTTTAGCCTGTGGACATCTTTGAACTCAGCTCATCACAGGGAGGTCTTTGGAATCAGAAGAGTGTGATTATGTTAAACTACTGACATATCAGCCGGGGGTGTTGGTTCATTTGTGTGAAAGAGACCTTTAGGAGTCTTTTGAGACCCCCAGTATGTATCACAGGGGTGGTCTGTTATGCACTGTTTGTGGATGTCTGCGTCTGTGTGTGTGTACGTGCGTGTCCAAGCGCGTGTGATTATAGATGTCCTCCTCCAGTTGGTATTTAGTCAGAAGTTTATGATCTGCGGACATTTAGATAAATGCCTGCCCTCCAGAGCAGGCCTGCCCTTTCTGCCTTTCTGCTCTACTCTACTAGAGCAGGGAGACCAGCATGCATGAACACACTGTGTGTGTGTGTGTGTGTGTGTGTGTGTGTGTGTGTGTGTGTGTGTGTGTGTGTGTGTGTGTGTGTGTGTGTGTGTGTGTGTGTGTGTGTGTGTGTGTGTGTGTGTGTGTGTGTGTGTGTGTGTGTGTGTGTGTGTGTGTGTGTAGGGGGGGGACAAAAATAGATAAGATCTTCCTACTGTGGAAAGGAAAATATCTGTCTATTAATTTAAAAATCACCCTGATTAACTCTTTAGTCTTATCCCAGTTGAACTATTTGCTTATGGCCTGGCGACATTTTTTAATTTAATGAGCACATTTTTTCCCCATTCAATTTGGAATGGCAAGCCAGACAAAATTAAGTGTGCCTATTTATATAATGACCTTAAATCTGAACTGGTTTTCTGAAAGATTAGTATGTCTCAAAATGCCTTAAAATATCCCAGATTGACTGACCTTCATGCCTTAAAGCAATGATGGACTGTTATTTCTCTGTGCTTATTTGAGCTGTTCTTGCCATAATATGGACATAGTCTTTACCAAATAGACCTAACTAGTATACCAACCCTACCTTGTCCATGTGTGATATTTCATAGTTTTGATGTCTTCGCTATTATTCTACAATGTAAGAAAAAATAATTTAAAAATAAAGAAAAACCCTTGAATGAATAGGTGTGTCCAAATGTTTGACTGGTACTGTATGGCAAAACAAACAAAATATAAATGTGTATGTTTAAGTTGGAAGTAGAGGCCTAAGTGTTGTTGTCCATTTGTTTACTCCAATTAGGGATTCATGTCAGGGTTACGGGAAAATAATAAAGGAAATATATTTTTTAAAGATATATAATTTATATATATACTGTGAGGAAATATTTCCCCCAACATTATATATATATTTCCCAAAAATATATGGGGGATTGGATATTACGCAGACAATTAAATTGATGGAAACCACTCTATCTGCAACCAATCTATCTGCAATTTTAAAGCTGATCTACTGCCCCCCCAATAGAAAAAAAGAAAAGGAACTAACATCAGTTAGTTGCTGTGTGTGTGCACATTTGTGCCTATATGCGTTTTTGTGTATTTTTACCTGAACCCTACAATGGGACACTCTTTACAGATGTTACACTTGGCCTGGTGCTTGGCAGTCTCAGCAGCCGCCACTCTATGTAGCACAGGAAGCCACACCACAGACTGGGGCTCCAGTCTCATCCAATCAACAAACTGCCTGGGCTGCAGCTCCACCTTATTGGTCACCTGGACAGTAAGAGGAGAGAGGAATTGGAGATTTCAAGTCAAAATTAATTCAACAACTAGGTTGAATCCAAAATGTCACTCTATTCCCTATATACAGTGGGGCAAAAAAGTATTTAGTCAGCCACCAATTGTGCAAGTTCCCCCACTTAAAAAGATGAGAGAGGCCTTTAATTTTCATCATAGGTACACTTCAACTATGACAGACAAAATGAGAATAAAATTCAAAAAATAACATTGTTTTTTAATGAATTTATTTGCAAATTATGGTGGAAAATAAGAATTTGGTCACCTACCAACAAGCAAGATGTCTGGCTCTTACAGACCTGTAACTTCTTCTTTAACTTCTTGGATATAGGGGGCGATATTTTCATTTTTGGATGAAAAACGTTTCCGTTTTAAACAAGATATTTTGTCACGAAAAGATGCTCGACTATGCATATAATTGACAGCTTTGGAAAGAAAACACTCTGATGTTTACAAAACTGCAAAGCTATTGTCTGTGAGTGCCACAGAACTGATGTTACAGAAAAACCCGGATAAAAATCCAATTAGGAAGTGCCGCATTTTTTGAAACCGCCTCATGCCAATGACTCCTTATATGGCTGTGAATGGGCCATGAATGAGCTTTTAGGATTTCTGTCGCTTCCCCAAGGTGTTGACAGCATTGTGACGTATTTGTAGACATATCATTGGAAGATTGACCATAAGAGACTACATCTACCAGGTGGTAACTTGGTGTCCTCCGTCGCAATTATTGCGTAATCTCCAGCTGCAGTATTTTTACGTTTGCTTCTGATGAGAAGCCAACTGCCACCACTGATATATTATCGAATAGCTATGTGAAAAACACCTTGAGGTTTGATTCTAAACAACGTTTGCCATGTTTCTGTCGATATTATGGAGCTAATTTGGAAAAAGGTTTGGCGTTGTAAGTGACTGCATTTCCGTCTTTTTCTTAGCCAAACGTGATGAACAAAACGGAGCTATTTCATCTCCACAAATAATATTTTTGGATTTTTTTTTACATTTGCTATCTAACTAAGAGTCTCGTCCTTGAAAACATCCGAAGCTCTTCAAATGTAAATGATTTTATTTGAATGCTTTTCTTGTTTTTGTGAAAATGTTCCCTGCTGAATGCTAGGCTTAATGCTATGCTAGGCTATCAATACTCTTACACAAATGCTTGTGTAGCTTTGGTTGAAAAGCATATTTTGAAAATCTGAGATGACAGTGATGTTAACAAAAGGCTAAGCTTGTGTTTGAATATATTTATTTTATTTCATTTGCGATTTTCATGAATAGGAAAAGTCACGTTATGGTAATGAGCTTGAGGCTATGATTACGCTCCCGGATACGGGATTGCTCGTCGCTAGAGGTTAAGAGGCTCCTCTGTCCTCCACTCATTACCTGTATTAATGGCACCTGTTTGAATTTGTTATCAGTATAAAAGACACCTGTCCACAACCTCAAACAGTCACACTCCAAACTCCACTATAGCCAAGACCAAAGAGCTGTCAAGGGACACCAGAAACAAAATTGTAGACCTGCACCAGGCTGGGAAGACTGAATCTGCAATAGGTAAGCAGCTTGGTGTGAAGAAATCAACTATGGGAGCAATTATTAGGAAATGGAAGACATACAAGACCACTAATAATCTCCTTCGATCTGGGGCTCCACGCAAGATCTCACCCTGTGGGGTCAAAATGATCACAAGCAAAAATCCCAGAACCACACGGGGGGACCTAGTGACCTGCAGAGAGCTGGGACCAAAGTAAAAAGCCTACCATCAGTAACACACTACACCGCCAGGGACTCAAATCCTGCAGTGCCAGACGTGTCCCCCTGCTTAAGCAAGTACATGCCCAGGCCCGTCTGAAGTTTTATAGAGAGCAGATTCGGAGAATGTCATATGGTCAGATGAAACCAAAATATAACTTTTTGATATAAACTCGTCGTGTTTGGAGGACAAATAATGCTGAGTTGCATCCAAAGAACACCATACCTACTGTGAAGCATGGGGGTGGACACATCATGCTTTGGGGCTGTGCAAAGGGACCAGGACGACTGATTAGTGTAAAGGAAAGCATGAATCACATCGTAAAAATCCTACAATGTGATTTTCTGGATTTTTTTTCTCATTTTGTCTGTCATAATTTTTAAGTGGGAGAACTTGCACAATTGGTGGCTGACTAAATACATTTTTGCCCCACTGTATAGTGCACTACTTTTGACCAGGACCCATAACATTGCACTATACTGGGAACAGGGTGACATTTCAGGCACATCCCTAGTGTCAGACCTATATTCCTTACCATTTACAGAGGTATTAAATCCTTTTACACCTCGAGATCGCTGTTGTCCAAAATACAGCAAACACACCTGACCTTTCAGTTGCCACGGCTACCCACAAGGTCAGTGAGTAAACACAGAGGGAAGAGAGAGACTATACAGACATGCCTGGTGCCACAAAAATATTACGCATTTTGCGCAGCGAGAGTTGAGTGAGTACGAAGGGGGTCCACATCCTGGAGTCCACATCAAACGTACAAAACATGACAAAGTACAGAACAAGAGTTATAAATTGGAAAGACACCAAGAGACAACAAAAACACAAATGTTTTTTATCTGTTTTTTTAAGTTGAACTCGCTTTTTGCTTGAGGAACCACGACATGGCTCTATACATTTGAAGTCGGAAGTTTACATACACTTAAGTTGGAATCATTAAAACTTGTTTTCAACCACTCTACAAATTTCTTGTTCACAAACTATAGTTTAGGCAAGTTGGTTAGGACATCTACTTCATGCATGACACAAGTAATTTTTCCAACAATTGTTTACAGAAAGATTAGTTCACATAATTCACTGTATCACAATTCCAGTGGGTCAGAAATGTACATACACTAAGTTGACTGTGCCTTGGAAAATTCCAGAAAATGATGTCATGGCTTTAGAAGCTTCTGATAGGCTAATTGACATAATTTGAGTCAATTGGATGTTTACCTGTGGATGTATTTCAAGGCCTACCTTCAAACTCAGTGCATCTTTGCTTGACATCATGGGAAAATTAAAAGAAATCAGCCAAGGCATCAGAAAAGAAATTGTAGACATTCAAAAGTCTGGTTCATCCTTGGGAGCAATTTCCAAATGCCTGAAGGTACCACGTTCATCTATACAAACAATAGTACGCAAGTATAAACACCATGGGACCACACAGCTGTCACACCTCTCAGGAAGGAGACGCGTTCTGTCTCCTAGAGATGAACGTATTTTGGTTCGAAAAGTAAAAATCAATCCCACAACAACAGCAAAGGACCTTGTGAAGATGTTGGAGGAGACAGGTACAAAAGTATCTATATCCACAATAAAACGAGTCCTATATCAACATAACCTAAAATGCCGCTCAGCAAGGAAGAAGCCACTGGTCCGAAACCACCATAAAATAGCCAGACTACGGTTTGCAACTGCACATGGGGACAAATATCATACTTTTTGGAGAAATAACCTCTGTTCTGATGAAACAAAAATAGAACTGTTTGGCTATAATGACCATCATTATGTTTGGAGGAAAAAGGGGGTTGCTTGCAAGCCAAAGAACACCATCCCAACCATGAAGCACAGAGGTGGCAGCATCATGTTGTGGGGGTGCTTTGCTGCAGGAGGGACTGGTGCACTTCACAAAATGGAAGGCATCATGAGGATGGAAAATGATGTGGCTATATTGGTCGCAAACGGGTCTTCCAAATGGACAATGACCCCATGCAAACTTCCAAAGTTGTGGTAAAATAGCTTAAGGACAACAAAGTCAAGGTACTGGAGTGGCCATGCGAAAGCCCTGACCTCATTTGCAAAGAACATTTGTGAGCAGAACTGAAAAAGTGTGTGCGAGAAAGGAGAACTACAAACCTGACTCAGTTACTCCACCTCTGACAAGAAAAATGGGCCAAAATTCACCCAACTTATTGTGGGAAGCTCGTGAAAGGCTTCCCAAAATGTTTGACCCAAGTTAAACAATTTAAAGGCAATGCTACCAAATACTAATTGAGTGTATGTAAAATTCTGACCCACTGGGAATGTGATTAAATGAATAAAAACTGAAATAAATAATTATTATTCTGACATTTCACATTCTCAAAATAAAGTGGTGATCCTAACTGACTTATTAAGACAGGGAATTTTTACTACGATTAAATGTCAGAAATAGTGAAAAACTGAGTTTAAATGTATTTGGCTAAGGTTTATGTAAACTTACGACTTAAACTGTATACAGGTAAGAGACTAGCTACAGTTTCAGATATTTTCTAATTTTGGCAGAAAGTTGCTTATATATTCCAAGTTAAATCATACTGTTAGCTAGCTGTCATTAGATGACTGGGTCGCTAACTACCATTGTTATCTCAGAATGCCATTTCATGTTGCTAGTTCTAGCCTTAACTAGCTAAATAGCGAACATAGAAACTATATGCTTAACTTTAGCTAGCTATGACAATCCATTTGTATTGCTAGTACTCTATGGTTTGGGATTATGGTTAATTGTCTAGCTAGTTAGCTAGCTCCAGGTATAAACAAAAGACACCAAGATAAAGCTGACTATTATCTAGCTAGCTGACATTAGAATGCTGGCTCGCTAGCTAACATTACGTTTATTATCTGTGTGTAGTAATGTTATGTCAAATGCCATTTCACGTTGCTATTATAGCCTATTGTTAGCTTGCTAACTTTCTAACTTTGAACCTATTTGGTTAACTCCTAGCTAGCTATGACAATTGGTTTGTATTGCTAGTACTGGGATTATGGACTGGGATTATGGTTCATTGTCTAAACTAAAGACTCCACTTCGCCAGATGTGTTATCATTTTAACTTCCAGTTTCCAAGATTATGTTTCTGTTTGCAGTGCTGCTGCTCTGCACATTTGTTAGCTAAATGAATTTGTTAGGTAAGTTACATTTACCTGATAGTGACGCATTAAAAAATGATATTACGTTTTACATTACATTTTCTTTTCATTAACTTATATTATTGTTCTTTTGTTGTTTGCAGGTGCACTATCTTTCTGACCCAATGCAGCCAGGTCCCATCTACTTTTTCACTCTTCAAAATGTGGCTTGTTCTGTGTCTGCTGTGCAGGAATACCACAACTGACTTGCCTAGTTAAATAAAGGTCTAAATCATATAAAATACGCATCAGCAACCACCATTAACGAAGTCACTGAAACCCACTTCTTCGGGATAGGGGGCAGTATTTTCACGTCCGGATGAAAATTATTCCCAAAAGTAAACTGCCTGTTACTCAGGCCCCGAAGCTAGGATATGCATATGCATAGTGGTTCTGGATAGAAAACACTCTAAAGTTTCTAAAACTGTTCAAATAAAATCTGTGAGTATAACAGAACTGATTTGGCAGGGAAACCCCGAGCACAATCCATCCAGGGAAATTTTGTTTTTAAGTCATTGTGTTTTCCAATGCTTTTATATGGGAATCCTGATTTACTAGTGCTCAGATTGCAGTTCCTATGGCTTCCACTAGATGTGAACAGTCTTCAGAAATTGGTCGATGTTTTTCTTTTGAGAAATGAAGAAGTAATGCTGTTTTTTGTACGTGTCACTCCGAAGGTCTCTAGTATTTTAATGCGCGTGTACAGGAGCACACTCCGTTTATCCCGTCTTAAATTTGTTTGATTATTTACATTTTAGGATACCTGAGCTTGGATTTGGAACGTTGTTTGAAATGTTTGGACCAGGTTTTCAGGTAATTTATTAGATACTTTGTAGTCATGTTGGAACCGGTGTATTTCTGAATCAAACACGCTAAATAAATTGTCATTTTGGGGATACAAAGAAGGAATTTATCGAACAAAACTACAATTCATTTAGTCAATGAGTCATTTGAGATTCCAAAAAGATGAAGATCTTCAAAGGTAAGGCATTTATTATATGGCTATTTCTGACTTTTGTGTCGCATCTGCCTGGTTGAAAAATGATTGTCATGTGTTTGTTCGAGGGGGCTGTCCTCAGATAATTGTATGGTTTGCTTTCGCCGTAAAGCATTTTAAAAATCTGATAGAGTGGCTGGATTAACAAGAAGTTAAGCTTTATTTTGATGTATTACACTTATATTTTCGTGAATGTTGAATATTTATATTTCTGTAGTTTAAATTTGGCGCTCTGCAATGTCACTGGATGTTGTCAAATCAATCCCGCTAACGGGATTCGAGCGGGATTTGCATTTAAGGGATCCCTTAAGCTGCGGCTGGCAAGGAAGAGAGCATCACGTCTTCATTGTAATCAGAGGGCTAAGAGTTGAGGAAAGATGACTGCATCACTTCTTTTTATACGAAACATTAATGTGTTGACATATCCAAGACAAACTGCCTATAGCTCAGGCCCTGAAGCAAGGATATGCATATTATTGGTACCATTTGAATGGAAACACTGAAGTTTGTGGAAATGCGAAAGGAATGTAGGAGAAAATAACACAATAGATCTGGTAAAAGATAATACAAAGAAAAAAACATCTGGTCTGTTGTATTTTTTTGTACCATCATCTTTGAAATACAAGACAAAGGCCATAATTTATTTTTCCAGCCCAGGTGTAATTTAGCTAATTTTGGCCACTAGATTGCAGCAGTGTATGTGCAAAGTTATAGACCGTTCCAAGGAGCCATTGCATTTCTGTTAAAAATGTTGTATCTCGACTGCCCAAATATGCATAATTTGTTTATTAATGAGTTCTCATGTTCAAAATGGTGCACTCTCCTCAAACAATAGCATGGTATTATTTCAATGTAATAGCAACTGTAAATTGGACAGTTCAAATCAAATCAAAGTTAATTTGTCACGTGCGCTGAATAGAACAGGTGTAGACATTACAGTGAAATGCTTACTTACAGGCTCTAACCAATAGTGCAAAAAAGGTATTAGGTGAACAATAGGTAAGTAAAGAAATAAAACAACAGTAAAAAGACAGTGAAAAATAACAGTAGCAAGGCAATAAACAGTATCGAGGCTATAAAAGTAGCGAGGCTACATACAGACATGGCTTAGTCAGGCTGATTGAGGTAGAATGTTATTGTAGATATGGTTAAATTGACTACGCATATATGATGACCAGAGAGTAGCGGTAGCGTAAAAGAGGGGTTGGCGGGTGGTGGGTGGCGGGACACAATGCAGATAGCCACGTTAGCCAATGTGCGGGAGCACTGGTTGGTTGGGCCAATTGAGGTAGTATGTATATGAATGTATAGTTAAGGTGACTGTGCATATATGATAAACAGAGAGCAGCAGCAGCGTAAAAGAGGGGATGGGTGGAGGGGGGCACACAATGCAAATAGTCTGGGTAGTCATTTGATTACCTGTGTAGGAGTCTTATGTCTTGGGGGTAAAAACTGTTGAGAAGCATTTTTTGTCCTAGACTTGGCACTCCAAAACCGCTTGCCATGCGATAGTAGAGAGAACAGTCTATGACTGGGGTGGCGGGGGTCTTTGACAATATTTAGGGCCTTCCTCTGACACCACCTGGTGTAGAGGCTCTGGATGGCAGGCAGCTTAGCCCCAGTGATGTAATGGGCCGTACGCACTACCCTCTGTAGTGCCTTGTGGACGGAGGCTGAGCAAATGCCGTACCAGGCAGTGATGCAACAAGTCAGGATGCTCTCGATGTTGCAGCTGTAGAACCTTTTGAGAATCTCAGGACCCATGCCAAAACTTTTTAGTTTCCTGAAGGGGAATAGGCTGTGTCGTAACCTCTTCACGACTGTCTTGGTGTGTTTGGACCATTCTAGTTTGTTGTTGATGTGGAATCCAAGGAACTTGAAACGCTCAACCTGCTCCACTACAGCCCTGTCGATCAGAATGGGGGCATGTTCGGTCTTCCTTTTCCTGTAGTCCACAATAATCTCCTAAATCTTGGTTACGTTGAGGGATAGGTTGTTATTCTGGCACCTCCAGGCCAGGTCTCTGACCTCCCCCTATAGGCTGTCTCGTCGTTGTCGGTGATCAGGCCTACCACATTTGTGTCGTCTGCAAACTTAATGATGGTTTTGGAGTCTTGCCTGGCCATGCAGTCGTGGGTAAATAGGGAATACAGGAGGGGACTAAGCATGCACCCCTGGGGAGCTCCAGTGTTGAGGATCAGCGTGGTAGATGTGTTGCTACCTCCTCTCACCACCTGGGGTTGGCCCGACAGGAAGTCCAGGATCCAGTTGCAGAGGGAGGTGTTTAGTCCCAGGATCCTTATTTTAGTGATGAGCTTTGAGGGTACGTACTATGGTGTTGAATGCTGAGCTTTAGTCAATGAATAGCATTCTCACATAAGTGCTCTTTTTGTGCAGGTGGGAAAGGGCAGTGTGGAATGCAACAGAGATGGCATCATCTGTGGATCTGTTTGGACGGTATGCAAATTGCAGTGGGTCTAGGGCTTCTGCTTGAAACATGTTGGTATTACAGACTTAATCAGGGACATGGTGAAAATGTCAGTGAAGACACCTGCCAGTTGGTCAGCACATGGCCGGAGCACACGTCCTGGTAATCCGTCTGGCTCCGCAGTCTTGTGTATGTTGACCTGTTGAAAGATCTTACTCACATCGGCTACTGAGAGCGTGATCACACAGTCATCCGGAACAGCTGATGCTCTCATGCATGCCTCTGTGTTGCTTGCCTCGAAGCGAGCATAGAAGTGATTTAGCTCGTCAAGTAGGCTCGCGTCACTGGGCAGCTCGCGGCTGTGCTTCCCTTTTGTTGTCTGTAACAGTTTGCAAGTCCTGCCACATAAGACTAGCTTTAGAGCCGGTGTAGTATGATTCAATCATAGCACTGTATTTACGCTGTACCTGTTTTATGGTTTGTTGCAGGGCATAGCAGGATTTCTTGTAAGCTTCCAGGTTAGAGTCCTGCACCTTGAAAGTGGCAGCTCTACCCTTTAGCTCAGTGCAAATGTTGCCTGTTATCCATGGCTTCTGCTTGGGGTATGTACGTACAGTCACTGTGGGGACAACGTCCTCAATGCACTTATTGATAAAGCCAGTGACTGATGTGATTTACTCCTCAATGCCATTGGAAGAATCTCGGAATATGTTCCAGTCTGTATAGCTGAAAACTCTTGTTGTGTGGCCTGCAATTTATCATAATATACTCTACTTCAGACGAGCAAAATCTAGAGACTTCCTTAGATTTCTTGCACCAGCTGTTGTTTACAAACATGCCCTTACCCCCCCCCACATCTGACTGGGGTGTGCTGTTCTATCTCTGTGGTGCAGCGTATGTCCCGCTAGCTGAATATCCATGTCGTCATTCAGCCACGATTCCGTGAAACATAGGATATTACAGTTTTTGATGTCCCATTAGTAGGATATTCATGAACATAACTCGTATAATTTATTGTCCAATGATTGCACGTTGGCGAGTAGTATTGACAGTAATGGCAGCTTTCCCACTCGCCTTCTGCGGGTTCTCTCGAGGCATCCGGCTCTCTGTCCTCTGTACCTGCGTCGCTTCCTCTTGCAAATAACAGTGATGTCGACCCCGTCGGGTGTTTGGAGAATGTCCTGTGCGTCGTGCTTGTTGTAGATAAAATCTTTGTCTAATCCGAGGTAAGTGACCGCTGTCCTGATACCCAGAAGCTCTTTTTTTACGGAAACATCATGTACAAAATAAGTTTCAAATATTGCCAAAAAAACACATAACAACACAATTGGTTGGGCACCCGTAAAACTGTTGCGATTGCTTCCGGCACCATTTTGCAGCAGTTAGATTAACAAGAATTTAAGCTTTCTGCCAATATCAGATATGTCTATATCCTGGGAAATGTCCTTGTTACTTACAATCTCATGCTAATCGCATTAGCCTATGTTAGCTCAACCGTACCATGGACAGGACACCAATCCCGAAGAAGCTTCTTTGGGACAGGGGGGCAGTATTGAGTAGCTTGGATGAATAAGGTGTCCAGAGTAAACTGCCGGCTACTCAGACCCAGTTGCTAATATATGCAAATTATTAGTAGATTTGGATAGGAAACACTCTGTAGTTTCTACAACTGTTTGAATGACGTCTGTGAGTATAACATAACTCATATGGCAGGCAAGAACCTGAGAAAAATCCAACCAGGAAGTGGGAAATCTGAGGTTTGTAGTTTTTCAAATGATTGCCTATCGAATATACAGTGTCTATGGGGTCATATTGCACTTCCCAAGACTTCCACTAGATGTCAACAGTCTTTAGAACCTTGTTTGATGCTTCTACTGTGAGGTAGGGGGGAATGAGAGCTGAATGAGACAGAGGTCTGGCAGAGTGGCATGAGCTGATCACATGCGCTCACGTGAGAGTTAGCTGCATTCCATCGCATTTCTACAGACAAAGGAATTTTCTGGTTGAAACATTATTGAACATTTATGATAAAAACATCCTAAAAACTGATTCTATACTTCGTTTGACATGTTTCTACGAACTGTTATATGACTTTTCGTCTGAACTTTCACCTGGACTTGCTCACTCGTCGTGGGTTTGGATTGTGTACTAAACGCTCGAACAAAACGGAGGTATTTGGACATAAATGAGGGACTTTATCGAACAAATCAAACATTTATTGTGGAACTGGGATTCCTGGGAGTGCATTCTGTTGAAGATCATCAAAGGTAAGTGAATATTTATAATGCTATTTCTGACTAAAGTGTTTTTGAAATCTAACTCAGCGGTTGAGAAGTGGATCTAAAATTCCATGCATAACAGTTGTATCTTTTATCAATGTTTATTATGAGTATTTCTGTAAATTGATGTGGCTCTCTGCAAAATCACCGGATGTTTTGGAACTACTGAACCTAACACGCCAATGTAAACAGATTTTTGGATATAAATATGATATTTTTCGAACAAAACATACATGTATTGTGTAATATGAAGTACTTTGAGTGTCATCTGATGAAGATCAAAAAAGGTTAGTAATTTATTTGTACTTTTTGTGACTCCTCTCTTTGGCTGGAAAAATGGCTGTGTTTTTCTGTGACTAGGTACTGACCTAACATAATTGTTTGGTGTGCTTTCGTCGTAAAGCCTTTTTGAAATCGGACACTGTGGCTGGATTTACAGTTTATCTTTAAAAATTGTGTAAATGCTTGTATGTTTGTGGAATTTTAATAATGGGATTTAATGTTGTTTTGAATTTGGCGCCCTGCAATTTCACTGGCTGTTGGCGAGGTGGGACGCTACCGTCCCACATATCCCAGAAAGGTTAACCCTAGCAAGGCTATCGGCCCAGACGGGAACATTAGCTGCGTCCTCAGATCATGAACAGACCAGCTGGCTGGTGTGTTTCTGGACATATTCTCTTTACTGTCCCTAGTAAAGGATCATATCACCTCCACCTTACCTGTCACCCTAGACCCACTTCGATTTGCTTACCAACACAATAGGTCCACTGACATTGCAATCGCCATAACAGTGCACACTACCCTATCCCATCTCGACAAGAGGACTACCTATGTATGTAAGAATGCTGTTCATTGACTATAGCTCAGCATTGAACACTAAAGTTTTTAAGTTCGTCGCCGTACACATCAGGGACAAACTGAAATGGTCTACCTATGCGGACATTGTGGTGAAGAAGGTGCAACAGCGCCTCAGGAGGCAGAATAAATTTGGTTTCTCACCTAAAACCCTCACAAACCTTTACAGATGCACAATTGAGAGCATCCTGTCGGGCTGTATCCTGTATCACCGTCTGGTATGGCATCTGCACCACCCACAACCACAAGGCTCTCCAGAGGGTGGTGTGGTCTGCACAATGCATCAACGGCGGCAAACTTCCTGCCCTCCAGAACACCTACAGCACCCGATGTCACAGGAAGGCCAAAGACCCGAGCCACTGCCTGTTTCCCCCGCTACCATCCAGAAGGTGAGGTCAGTACAGGTGCATCAAAGCTGGGACCGAGAGACTGAAAAAAAGCTTCAATCTCAAGGCCATCAGACTGTTAATCATCCATCACTAACACCGAGAGTCTGCTGCCTACATACAGACTTGAAATCATTGCCCATTTAATAAAGGTATCACTAGTCACTTTAATAATGCCACATTAATAATGTTTACATCAACTCAAATTTATTTATATAGCCCTTCGTACATCAGCTGATATCTCAAAGTGCTGTACAGAAACCCAGCATAAAACCCCAAACAGCAAGCAATGCAGGTGTAGAAGCACGGTGGCTAGGAAAAACTAGGAAGAAACCTAGAGAGGAACCAGGCTATGTGGGGTGGCCAGCCTCTTCTGGCTGTGCCGGGTGGAGATTATAACAGAACATGGCCAAGATGTTCAAATGTTCATAAATGACCAGCATGGTCGAATAATAATAAGGCAGAACAGTTGAAACTGGAGCAGTAGCACGGCCAGGTGGACTGGGGACAGCAAGGAGTCATCATGTCAGGTAGTCCTGGGGCATGGTCCAAGGGCTCAGGTCCTCCGAGAAAGAGAAAAAAAGAGAAAATTAGAGAAATCATATGTGGGGTGCCCAGTCCTCTTCTGGCTGTGCCGGGTGGAGATTATAACAGAACATGGCCAAGATGTTCAAATGTTCATAAATGACCAGCATGGTCGAATAATAATAAGGCAGAACAGTTGAAACTGGAGCAGCAGCACAACCAGGTGGACTGGGGACAGCAAGGAGTCATCATGTCAGGTAGTCCTGGGGCATGGTCCTAGGGCTCAGGTCCTCCGAGAGAGAGAAAGAAAGAGAGAAGGAGAGAATTAGAGAACGCACACTTAGATTCACCGAATAGGACAGGAGAAGTACTCCAGATATAACAAACTGACCCTAGCCCCCCGACACATAAACTACTGCAGCATAAATACTGGAGGCTGAGACAGGAGGGGTCAGGAGACACTGTGGCCCCATCCGAGGACACCCCCAGACAGGGCCAAACAGGAAGGTTATAACCCCACCCACTTTGCCAAAGCACAGCCCCCACACCACTATCTTGTATTACTCATCTCATATACATACAATGTATTTTATACCATCTATTGCATCTTGCCTATGCCTCTCTGTCATTGCTCAACCATATCTTTATATGTATATTTTCTTATTCCATTCCTTTACTTAGATTTGTGGGTATTAGGTAGTTGTTTGGAATTGTTAGATTACATGTTAGTAGTGGTGGGCCGTCAGGGCCAGCAAGTCCTTCTCTGCTGGCCTAAACATCATCAGAATATATCTTTTTTTGTAAATATATTTTCCCACAAATATGTATTAAATTATTCCCCACAGTAAGAGTTATACTCTTCATTTCATAGCTTTCCTCTTGGTTGCACTGCTTCCAGCCCAAGGTTGAGATTTGGAGGGCTGGTCTTTATGTTAGATCTTTTATCCAATCATATTCAGCCATCATGTGTTGCCAGGGGTCTAAAATCTGCCCTCAGGCCTTCAGATTCAACAGTGCGGGCGCTTAGGGCAAGGTGAGACATCTACGTCTCACTTAGCCAACAGGAAATGCAAATGCGCAACGCCAAATGCTAATAGCTCTCGTTAAAACTCAAACGTTCATTAAAACACACATGCAGGGTACTGAATTAAAGCTACACTCGTTGTGAATCTAGCCAACAAGTCAGATTTTTAAAATGCTTTTCGGCGAAAGCATGAGAAGCTATTATCTGATAGCATGCAACACCCCGAAATACCTGAAGGGGACGTAAACAAAATAATTAGCATAGCCGGCGCTACACAAAACGCAGAAGTAAAATATAAAACATTCATTACCTTTGACGAGCTTCTTTGTTGGCACTCCTATATGTCCCATAAACATCACAATTGGGTCTTTTTTCTGATTAAATCATGTCCATGTATACCCAAAATGTCCATTTATGAAGCCCGTCTGATCCAGGATAAAACTGCTTTACAAAACGCAACGTCATTTTTTTTAATTAACAAAGTTGCCTATAAACTTTGACAAAACACTTCAAACTACTTTTGTAATCCAACTTTAGGTATTAGTAAACGTTAATAATCAATCAAATTGATCACGGGGCGATGTGTAGTCAATAGCTCCACGTCTTGAAATTATGGTCGATATTCTCTCTTCCAAAACATCCTGTCGTGTACCGGATGACATGAAGTGCCTCTTCTTCATTTGACCAAGGATCAACTTCAAGCCAATTGCCAAGACTGGCGACATCATGTGGAAGCTGTAGGACTTGTAAACTGGGAGCTATCTATTTTCCCTTGCCATAGACAATAGAGCCAACTGGCGGATTGATATTTTTCTTTTTTTTGGGTGAACAGTTTTCCTTGGGCTTTTGCATGCTCCACATGTTCTGTTATAGTCACAGACATGATTTAACTAGTTTTATAAACTTCAGAGTGTTTTCTATCCACACATACTAATCATATACTAATCATATGCATGTACTATATTCCTGGCATGAGTAGCAGGACGTTGAAATTCTGCGCCATTTTTAACAAAACGTTGAAAAAAAAGTCCCGAGCCCTAAGAGGTTTTAAAGTGAATGGAAATGAAAATTTAGTGTCAACAATCAGCTTTAGAGTTGGCTATTGTACACCTGCTGGCAGGCTCCAGTGTTACACAGGAGCCATCTAGCAGGCGTAGTGCGTGCACGTCTTTTGATTGGATTACCAATATTGAGAGGCAGGTCCTATATGGGCAGGTATATGCAAACCTCAGAACTAGGAAACTGAATTTGATCAACTAACTAAGCTGTTTTTCTTAACCCACAATGGCGGAAGGAGGAGAAGATATCGATTTGGTCGAGGATATAATTATAACGCCATAAGACAAACTTTTCAAGAAAAGTTAGACATTGTCAGGAGAGGTCGCCCGATGCCGACGCTACAGAGCCTGTCACAGGCGGGAAAGGGGTTCGTTCGCCACTTTCAAAGTTCCAACTACGAGCGCTATCAATGGCTCACAGGCTCCGAGAAGCACTGCAAACTGTACTGCTGGGAATGCCTATTATTTGCAAGTGATAACTTTGGTGTTTGGAGCCACACTGGCTTTGCAAACGTTGTCTAACCAAGGCAGCAATGAGACACGGCTGGGCACTTACAAGCAAAGGTGCTTTTGAAAACTTTTGGGGACACCCGAGTGGATCTATAGCTCAACGAACAAGCGCGCAGGGCAATGGGAGCTGCACAATGAAAAGGTATTGTACTCTTCCCCTGCAATTCTATGAATAAAAATATAAATTTCAAGATGACGCAATGCCTGGTTTTATACTGCATTTCTGTCTAAATGTATAGTGTCTAGAGCCATGGCATCATGATGATGGTAATAAGAGGTGGATTAATTCGGGTGGGACTGTGTAGGATCTCACTGAAGGCCCAGCCCCCAGGCCCACGGCACGCCACTGCATGTTAGATATTGCTGCACTGTCAGAACTAGAACCACAAGCATTTCACTACACTCTAAATAACATCTGCTAACCATGTGTAACCATGCTAACCATCTGCTAACCAATAAAACGTAATTTGATTTGAAATAAACATCACTTTCTTTTATAGTTTTTAGTAGCGCCATGCTGCAGTTGTTGCCAGCTTAAACTAGCTAGCTGGGAGGGCTCTTCTGGACGACTGACTGAACCAGATCCATTCGTCTCTACTTGACTCTCAGCTGTGCAACATAAGTCATCAATTTCGGCACCAGGTGTGTCCATACAGCGTCTCCCAAGAGGGAACTCTCGGGACGCGTGGAAGAAATTGTCCGCAGGTCACAAGATACTCACCCACAAAGTGAGAATCACCATGGTTTTGGTCAATGAGCTGAAAGTTCAAAACCTTTTCCTGTGTGTGTGATCTCTGTTTTTTTACAGTGACCTCTAGCTGAGTGCCTCTGTTGGGGCTAAATGTCAGATATATGTGATTCAGCTCTGAGATCACACACAGACAGAAAGACATGGAGAACCTGTTCTGGAGTTGCAAGGCATTGAGCCAGAAAGCAGACACCACCGACCCTTCCCTAAATTTTCCTCCCAGTTTTCTCGTTCTCTCGTCTGTTTCCCCCTCCCTCCCTCATCCCTGAGTCCCTCCTGTCATCCAAGGGGCAGAGTTACGGCACTTACAGATCAATTACCCGAAGGAAGTAGGGAAGGAGGGATGGCGAAAGAGGAAAATGGGAGGTCAAGGTCCGTAGAACAGGCCGTATTTATGGGCCCCCACCTCTTCATTACAGCCCCATTCAAATGGATTGGGTGACTGCACTGTGGCGGCTCTTCGCTGACTGGCTGATACAGGGAGGTCACATAGACAGAGAGCGAGACAGAGAGAGAGAGAGAGAGAGGCTACTGGGCAGAGAGGCCAGAGCCATCAGTCACTCTCACCATGAACTTTAATGCATTATGAATTGTACCGTGAATATCACACCGTCTCGTTGTAATGGTGGTGGTGCGAAGGATGGTGTGCATGCATGTGTGTTCAAGATGTTCAAGATGTTTATTTGTCATATACAAAGGGAAAGGGTGATACCTAGTCAGTTGTACAACTGAATGCATTCAACTGAAATGTGTCTTCCTCATTTAACCCAACCCTTCTGAAAGTATTTAGACCCCTTCCCTTTGTTATGTTACAGCCTTATTCTAAAATTCATTAAATTGTGTTTTCCCCCATCAATCTATACACAATATCCCATAATGACAAAGCAAAAACAGTTTTTTAAAAACTTCTGCATATATATAAAAATAAAAAACAGAAATACCTTATTTACATAAGTATTCAGACCCCTTTTCTATGAGACTTGAAATTGAGCTCAGGTGCATCCTGTTTCCATTGATCATCCTTGATGTTTTTACAACTTGATTGGAGTCCGTCTGTGGTAAATTAAATTAATTGGACATTATCTGTCAATGTAAGGTCCCACAGTTGACAGTGCATGTCAGAGCAAAAACCAAGCCATGAGGTCAAAGGAATTGTCTGTAGAGCTCCGAGACAGGATTGTGTCGAGGCATAGATCTGGGGAAGGGTATCAAAACATTTCTGCATGATTGAAGGTCCCCAAGAACACAGTGGCCTCCATCATTCATGAATGGAAGAAGTTTGGGACCACCAAGGCTCTTCCAAGAGCTGTCCACCTGGCCAAACTGAGCAATCGGGGGAGAAGGACCTTGGTCAGAGAGATCCAGAGTTCGTCTGTAGAGATGGGAGAACCTTCCAGAAGGGCAAACATCTCTGCAGCACTCCACCAATCAGGCCTTTATGGTAGTGTGGCCAGAGGGAAGCCACTACTCAGTAAAAGGAAATATGACAGCCCGCTTGGACTTTGCCAAAAGGCACCTAAAGGACTCTCAGACATTGAAAAACATGATTCTCTGGTCTGATTAAACCAAGATTGAACGTTTGGGCCTGAATGCCAAGCGTCACTCCTGGAGGAAATCTGGCACCTCCCTATGGTGAAGCATGGTAGTGGCAGCATGATGCTGTGGGGATGTTTTTCAGCGGCAGGGAATGGAAGAATAGTCAGGATTGAGGGAAAGATGATTGGAGCGAACTACAGAGAGAGCCTTGATGAAAACCTGCTCCAGAGCTCTCAGGACCTCAGACTGGGGCGAAGGTTCAACAGGACAACAATCCTAACCACACAGCCAAGGCAACGCAGGATTGGCTTCAGGATAAGTCTCTGAATGTCCTTGAGTGGCCGAGCCCAGACTTGATCCCCATCAAACATCTCTGGAGAGACCTGAAAATAGCTTTGCAGCGACACTCCCCATTGAACCTGACAGAGCTTGAGAGGATCTGCAGAGAAGAATGGGAGAATCTCCCCAAGCTTGTAGCGTCATACCCAAGAATACTTGAGGCATGTAATCACTGGCAAAGTTGTAATGTAATCACTGGCAAAATGTATAGATTTGCAAAAATGTCTAAACCAGTTTTTGCTTTGTCATTATGTAGTATGATGAGGGGAAAAAAATAATTTAATCAAAATTCAGAATAAGGCCATAACCTAACAAATTGTGAAAAAAGTCAAGGTGTCTGAAAAATTTCTGAATGCACTGTACACATGATATTCATGGAGTACACAGTGCAAGGAAATGCTTGGCAGGCTCACCACTCAACAATGCAACAACAATAGGAAAGTAAATATGTGAATAAAAAAGTCATAACAATAAAAGCTTAATTAAGACAAATATAGTGTAAGGGGAAAGGGGACAAGGGTGTAATGGGGGGATAGAATGGAAAGAGATTGTAGGTAGATAAGGAATGAGAGGAGGGGGACTGTTGAGGCGATAGGAGAACATACAGACAGTAAAGACATCTCCAGATCCGTAGCGGCTCCTGTTACACTGTATGACATTCCCAATGTCAGCCGCGCTCCATTACCCCCACTATTTTGGGAGCCCGAGCAGCGAAATCTGGGATATTTATTGCTTACTAATTTAATTCTGCCAAAGAGTTTATGACTGACGAAACATGAGTCATGGGAAAAGAGAAAAAATGAAAATGTGAACCCAAGGGATGGAAAAGTCATTAAACAGGAGTGGTGGCCAGACATAAACACAGGGAAAGTGCTTGGGTGGCCGCAGTAAAACATTAGAGGACAGGCCAACCACGTGAACGTTTATATTTGTACTTTCATGAGCAATGTGTTTGTGTTCTGAGTGCCTGTGCGCATGCATGCTTGTGTGCGTGTGTGTGTGCACATGCAGGTGTGTGTACGCATTTACATACATGTTGGAAGCAGCTCCGGACACTGGGTTCGATGTTGCTCCCTCCAAACGCGGAGACCTCTCCTAGTTGCCGTGGTATCTGGATAGCGTCATGGAGCAACAAACCCAGCTGTCTCTGGTCACACTTATCCCCTGACGATGCCACCTGACTGAACAGGTCTGGAAGAAAGAAAGAAAGAAAGAAAGAAAGTGTTTGATCTAGGAGACTACACAAATACAGTTTCTCATCCAAGAGTCCACTGTCACTTTTTATCAGCATGTTGTGTGAGTCAGTGTGTTGTGTGAGTGTGTGTATTAATAGCTTCATGTGGGTAGTCATCACTAAGAGCTCCGGAAGGAGGAGGTATAGTAGAAGAGTCCTGGTGAGATGAGCAACACTGTCAGAAGTGTTTCTCTCGGTCTTTCTCTCGCTCTCTCCCTCTGTCTCCCCTTGCTCTCTTCCTTTCCCTTCCTCCCGCTGTCTCTATCACAGGAGAGCAATCAATTTCCCAACAACCCCTGCCCTGAGCGGAGAGGAAGGGGCATCTGCCCGTTGTTAAAAGGGATGACAGAGTTCTAGACGTACACACCTAACGTTTTTTTCTTCTTTAAGTTGTAAAACAAAACAAAACCAAATTGAAAGCAAGAGCTCAGTTGATTCTTGTCAGAACTCTGTCTGCATTGTTACTCATACATAGGACAAACAAGGAGAGAGAAAGAAAGAGAGAGACAGTGAGAGAGAGAGAGATGAGGGATGAAGGGAGAGTGAGATGAAGAGCGAGAGATGGAGAGCTACTGAGAAGAGAAGAAAATACAGGGATGCAGTAGACAGCGAGAACGTTGGAGAGAGAAATACAGTAGAGACGATAGATAAAAGGCGATAGAGAGTAGGATGGAGAGATGTGGCTCTTCTATCTATCTGTTCTGCCTGGCCATGTATTTGATCTCTGTGTGAGACCCTGCCTTGATGTAAACTCTCATTATGTGGAATGTGGAATGTCGCTTCTACCATACCGTGTGTGTATGTCTGCATGTGCACAAACCCAGTCTTGATGTCAGCTTGCATTAGGTTAAGTAATTATGGCTCTTCTTCGTTAGTGCACGGCCTGAGCCGAACATACTTATTCATGAGCAGCCATGTGTTTGAGATATACATAAGCCTTCATAGCCACTACGTAGGACATCATTGTGAACGACCTCAAAATCACATGAGCCCCAGGCTTACTTAATATTTCCACTCTGAAGGACAAAACGAGGACACAAAAACGGGTGAACAACAGAGCACACTCCCCCAGTGCACCGGCCATATCCCTAATCCCCCTGCAATAAAAAAATAATACTAGTGGGAGGTCTCTCATCTAATTAGACGGGCCATTCACTGGCATCCTCTGCCACGGGTCCAGCCGTTCGTCACCCTGGGTAACTGAGCTGGGATTACAGCCTGGCAGAGGGCATTATGGGATACACTGGCACGGAGAACACTGCAATGCTCACCACAGGGCTGTTCTCAATTCACCTCAGTGCGTGTGTGTCAAAGTGAGTGATAAAGTTGACTTCACTTTGTGTGTGTTTGAGTGTTTCTGGGTGTGTTATGTGTGTGAAAGAGGTTTTGTGTGATGGTTGGTACTTACATTTGTATTTCTCCTCCAGATGGCCTTTGGAGAGCGAGAGCAATCCTATCTTCATGGACAGGACACGAATCTTCCCACTGCGTCCACTACAGAGTGAGGGAACACACATACACAAGAAGTAAAATAAAATAAATACAAATTCTACAAGGGGCGTGTGTGTGTTTAATACATGAAAATAATGTGTGTGTCGACGTACGTGTCATAGACATTTAGCAGCCAGTTGAGACACATGTCGACACAAAGCGGAACATTGACGAGGTCCTTGTGCTGCTGCTCCAGCCCGTCGTAAATGGATGTCAGACAGTTGATCACATCAGGCACTGTCAGCAGCTGGGCATTCTGGGTAAGCTTGTGTTGTTCAAAGGTGCTCTGGGCCACCTTCAGGTCCAACAGGTCCACTGGATGGAGGGAGGGATTTCCCAAAGTTGTTTACTAAGACCACTCAATTACAACTAAAGGGCATTAGAAAATGGTGAAGAACAGTGGGAACTGCCACTGCAAATTACAGATGGCTGGAATGTCACAACAAGGCCGTAGACAGGATATGAGGTGGCTGTAGACATTGGTGTGATACCAGGGTGGCAGGCCAACCAATTTATGTTACAGCTTCTGCAGCCTACGGCTCAGAGTTAATCTAATTAGCCATTTAACCTTTTACGACTAGGGGGCAGTATTTACATTTTTGGATAAAATAACGTTCCCGCTTTAAGATATTGTCTGTGAGTGCAACATAACTGATGTTACAGGCGAAACCCAGATAAAAATCCAACCAGGAAGTGCCGCATTTTTTGAAACCGCTTCATGCCAATGACTCCTTATATGGCTGTGAATGGGCTACGAATGAGCTTACACTTTCTACGTATTCCCCAAGGTGTCTACAGCATTGTGATGTCTTCTTTTTGTGAAGAATAGCCGTAAGGGACAACCTTGAGCAAGTGGTCACATGATGGCTCCCGCAGAAAATCTTGCGTAAAGTACTGAGGTAGCCATTTTTCCAATCGCTTCTTATGAGAAACCAATTGTCCCGACGGATATATTATCGAATAGATATGTGAAAAACACCTTGAGGATTGATTCTAAACAACGTTTGCCATGTTTCTGTCGATATTATGGAGCTAATTTGGAAAAAAGTTTGGTGTTGTAGTGACCGCATTTTCCGGTTGATTTCTCAGCGGAAAATTGCTGTCTGAGTGTGTGGGAGACAAATACACATGTCTCACAGTGGGGGTCCATGGAGGAAAAACAAAACACCTGCTATCGGGAAGGGGTTTGAGGAAGATATACCAACTCGTTCCCTCTCTCTCTCATCCCCTCTCTCTTACTCTCCTTCCCTTCTTTTCTCACTCACTGTATGTTTCAGAGCTCAAATTAAGCCAGAGTAATAACTAATAAATACATATCCTGTGTCTATGCTTCAGGCTTCTACTTGTAATCTAATGGGTGAAATTGAATCGGAACGCCTCTGGTCCAAATCAATCAGTTGTACTAGGAGATCTCATCTCATCATCACAAGCAAATAGAGGCAAAGTATTAGAATGCAATATGAGATGAACCCAAAGCGCCTCAATCATCTAAAATCATTAACACACACACTGCTCCATGCATAGAACAACAAGACGCTGAACACACACCCAAACTCTGTCACCTACTCTCAGCACGACAAGCACCTACCCATCCTCACCCACCCACAGCACGACAGAAAGCAGACAGCGAAATAGGAAAGTAAAGCCGTGAAGTTTGGGGTATTAGTTGGAGCGCTCTGAATAACATAAACACCTGGGTAATTATGGTAGAGAGCCTGGCTCAGTCCCATCAGCAAGGTACAGACAGTACCCAGAGGAACAGGTGATCATATCTCTGCACTGACACACACCAACAGGGAACAACTAACACAATGATAGCTATAGCCAGCTGGTTATTGTAGAAGACAATATGATCCCTTCTAGAATGAAACAAACAAGGGCACAGGTGGATTCTCAGCTAAACAAAATGATGTACACACACACACAGGCACACATAAACTCAATCACATACCTACGCACACACCTGCAAAGTGGGATGGACATACTTCAAAATTAGCCCCTCCATGTCAGACTAGAGCCAAACGGTTTGGCAGTAGATCAGGTCATTAAGGCATCTGATGCCTTGCACCTGGACTATGATGTGAGGAGGGAGAAGATTCTGATGGCACAGGAATCTCTACAGCCTGAGGACATTTAGCTGAGGTGTGTGTAAGTGTATAGAAAAGGACACTTACAGCATAGTGCTTTCTGTAGCCTGCGGATTTTCATGGCTGTTCTGTAAGCGGAAAATCTCACGTTGTTTAGGTCGGCTAAAAAAGAGAGAGAGAGAAAGATAGAAAGAGAGAAACCAGAGGGAGGAAATACATCATCAGAATGTATAATAGCGATCTGACACATGGGCATAAAATAACTGGAAAGGCGGGGAGACATGAAATAATTATGTCAAACTGAAAACCTGTTGAAAAAATGTGCTGTAGTGTAATTTATATGTGGTCACACAGGGATGGCTGGAAATTAATGGTAATTTAGTTAGTGAGTCCTCTCTTGGAGGAGTGGAGTCCTATTTGTAGAGTGTTGGCCCTCAGGAAATGTTCCCACAGCTTATTACTGATCCACCTGCTCATTAAAGAACAGTCACACTCGCCACCGCAATGGCATGACTACATGTATTTGGATGTTACAGTCAGTGTGAGTGGGAGAATGTGAGTGTGTGTGCATGTGTGTATGTGTGAGAGAGAGGGCGAGTGAGAGAGGGAGAAAGAAAAGGTGTGAGAGAGAGAACTTTGGAGCTACTCCATGGTGTAAAATGTGTGTGAGGTGAAAGTGAATTTTTGGTGATTATTTATATATTCATTTATTTCACCTTTATTTAACCAGGTAGGCCAGTTGAGAACAAGTTCTCATTTACAACTGCGACCTGGCCAAGATAAAGCAAAGCAGTGCGACAAAAACAACGACACAGAGTTACACATGGGATAAACAGATATAGTCAATAACACAATAGAAAAAGCTATGTACAGTGTGTGCAAATGTAGTAAGGTTAGGGAGGTAAGGCAACAAAATAGGCCATAGAGGTGAAATAATTACTATTTAGCATTAACACTGGAGTGAAAGATGCGCAGATGATGATGTGCAAGTAGAGATACTGGGGTGCAAAAGAGCAAAAAAATAAACATGAGCATGAGGTTGTTGGGTGTGCTACTTACAGATGGGCTGTGTACAGGTACAGTGATAGGTAAGCTGCTCTGACAGCTGATGCTTAAAGTTAGTGAGGAATATCTAAGTCTCCAGATTCAGGGATTTTTTGCAATTCATTCCAATCATTGGCAACAGAGAACTGGAAGGAAAGGTGGCCAAAGGAGGTGTTGGCTTAGGGGGTGACCAGTGAAATATACCTGCTGGAGCGTGTGCTATAGGTGAGTGTTGCTATGGTGACCAGTGAATGGTGACCAGTGAGCTGAGATAAGGTGAGGATTTACCTAGCAAAGACTTATAGATGACCTGGAGCTAGTGGGTTTGGTGACAAATATTTAGCGAGGGCCAGCCAACGAGAGCATACAGGTCACAGTTGTCACGGTTCATGAATCCACTGCCTCCCTCTCTCTCTCTCTCTCTCTCTCTCTCTCTCTCTCTCTCTCTCTCTCTCTCTCTCTCTCTCTCTCTCTCTCTCGTGGTTCCCAATCTCGGCCTGATTGTCTCTCTCTCTCTCTCTCAGATCGTTGTTACTCCCTGAGGTTGTGTTGTTACTTCCCTGGGGTTGTGTCTCCGTGCTCATCCGTGTTTGTGTGGGGATTTCGTGGTTCCCAATCTCGGCCTGTAAATTGTATTCATTAAACCATCATTGCTTGCATCTTGCATCCGCCTCTGTATTGTTACAACAGTGGTGTGTAGTATATGGGGCTTTGATGGCACTACATCCCGTTTGCTGAGTAGAGTGTTGGAGGCTATTTTGTAAATGACATTGCCGAAGTCAAGGATCAGTAGGATAGTCAGTTTTACGAGGGTACGATTGGCAGCATGAGTGAAGGACGCATTGTTGCAAAATAGGAAGCCGATTCTAGATTTAATTTAGGATTGGAGATGCTTAATGTGAGTCTGGAAGGAGAGTTTACAGTCTAACCAGACACCTAGGTATTTGTAGATGTCCACATATTCTAAGTCAGAACCGTCCAGAGTAGTGATGCTGGATGGGCGGGCAGGTGTGGGCAGCAATTGATTGAAGAGCATGCACTTAGTTTTAATAGCATTTAAAGAGAAGTTGGAGGCCGCGGAAGGAGTGTCCAAGGAAGGGCCAGATGTATACAGAATGGTGTTGTCTGTGTAGAGGTGGATCAGAGATTCACCAACAGCAAGAGCGACATCATTGATATATACAGAGAAAATAGTTGGCCCATGGAGTCACACCCGTGGAGACTGCCAGAGGTCTGGACAAACGGTCCTCCAATTTGACACACTGAACTCTATCTGAGAAGTAGTTGGTGAACAAGGCGAGGCATTCATTTGAGAAACCAAGGCTATTGAGTCTGCCGATAAGAATGCGGTGACTGACAGAAGAGAGGAGACGGGAGAACAGTTAGTTTTCGTTTAGTCAAAATCCCTCGTGCTCTACAGTTCCCGGAACCCGAGTGCGCATATTTACATTTACATTTAAGTCATTTAGCAGATGCTCTTATCCAGAGCGACTTACAAATCGCATATGCATTTCCTATTAGGTGTAGTAACGTAACACTGCCGTTTTGCATTACTGCTTAGTAACAGCACAGTAACTAATATAAACAGATGTAGATCCCAGATACTACACTCCTCCCCCATAGAGAACAAGGTAAATATGTTAGGTAACTACTAACGCAATATCTGAACAATGCATTCTTAAACATTTTTCAACTATTGGGTTGAAGCAGACTTTTCAGAGCACAGCACAAATCCAGGGGATTATTCTGTCCCGAAGATGGAGTTTGTGTCCTAATAACTAACCCAGGTAATGTCATTTTTCTTTCCTTTTATCTAGGACATTGTCACACCCTGGCAAAGTATTTTGTGTTTATCTTAATGTATTGGGTCAGGCCAGGGTGTGGCATGGGGTTTTTGTATTGTGGTGTCGGCCAGGATCTGCCAGTCGGCCAGGATCTGCCAGTCTGCCAGGATCCGCCAGAACTGCCAGTCAGCCAGGATCCGCCAGTCAGCCGGGATCCGCCAGTCAGCCAGGATCTGCCAGTCAGCCAGGATCTTCCAGATCTGCCAGTCAACCAGACTCTTCCAGATCTGCCAGTCAGCCAGGATCCGCCAGTCAGACAGGATCTGCCAGTCAGCCAGGATCCACCAGTCAGCCACGATCTACCAGTCAGCCAGGATCTGCCAGTCAGCCAGAATCTTCCAGATCTGCCAGTCAAGCAGACTCTTCCAGATCTGCCAGAACTGCCAGTCGGCCAGGATCTGCCAGTCGGCCAGGATCCGCCAGTCAGCCAGAATCCGCCAGATCCGCCAGTCAGCCAGGATCTGCTGAGACCACCAGCCAGCCAGGATCTGGTAGATCTATCTACCTGCCTGAGCTTCCTCTCACTCCTGAGCTTCCTCTCACTCCTGAGCTTCCTCTCACTCCTGAGTTTCCTCTCACTCCTGAGCTTCCTCTCACTCCTGAGCTTCCTCTCACTCCTGAGCTTCCTCTCACTCCTGAGCTTTCTCTCACTCCCGAGCTTTCTCTCAGTCCCGAGCTGTCCTTCAGTCCCGATCTGCTCCTCAGTCCAGTGGGGTTCTGGGTGAAGACTACTAGGCCATGGTCGGCGGCGAGGGTGGACTATCCAGGGACGCAAGGAGAGGGGACTAAGACATTAACTGAGTGGGGTCCACGTCCCGCGCCGGAGCCGCCACCATGGACAGACGCCCACCCGGACCCTCCCTATTGTTTTGAGGTGCGTTCTGGAGTCCGCACCTTAGGGGGGGGTTCTTTCAAGCCCTGGTCGAAGTATTTTGTGTTTATCTTCATGTATTGGGTCAGGCCAGGGTGTGGCATGGGGTTTTTGTATTATGGTGTGTTTTCTCTTGGGGTGATCTAGCAAAGTCTATGGCTGTCTGGAGTGGTTCTCAATCAGAGGCAGGTGTTTATCGTTGTCTCTGATTGGGAACCATATTTAGGCAGCCATATTCTTTGAGTTTGTCGTGAGTGATTGTCCTTAGTGTCCTTGTTCCGTGTTACGTCTTTTGTTCATTAAACATGGATCGCAATCTACACGATGCAGTTTGGTCTGACTCTCCTTCACCACACCTATAAAACCGTTACAGACATATTAAAATGTTTGTTTTACTGTCTGTTACCTCCTTAACCAGCTCAACTCACAGGTCAAGATTTTGACTTGCCCTTCGCTGTCGAATAGGATATCTCCGCTCCTCCTGGGCTTCCTGTGGTGGGCCAGGTTCGGGTGGAAGGTCAGGCTCTGTCTCTCCCGTACGTCCACAGTCAGGAGAATAGTCCTGGGGGTCGTTATTGTTCTTGTTCTCTCGGCATGTCTCTGCTGGGGCATTGGACCATAGCAGATGATCCACATGAACGTTGACCTGGCGATGACCAATTTGGACTTGGTAAGTCAAAGGTCCTCTGCGTTGCAAGATCACACCTGAGTTTCACAGGCGCTTAGGGTGTCTGAAATCACGTACCATCACCCTCTCTTCCTCTTTGAATTCTATGGTCTGGTTTCAACAATGTCAGGCGGGTACGTGGTTGGCGTTTCAGAAACAGTTCAGCTGGTGTACATTCCGTTACTGTGTGTGGGGTGTTACAGTAAGTAAACAGGAACCGGGGAAGCCTTTGGTGGGTGGGCACAGACTGAACCTCGAGTCTAGTTCAGGCCTTCTTAAAGGTTTGCATGGCTCTCTCCGCTGCTCCGTTTGATTGCGGATGGTAAGGTGGTGACAGGATGTGCCTTACTCCGTTGTTCTTGAGAAACATTTCAAAATCGTTTGACGTGAACGGAGGGCCATTGTCCGATACGAGCTCCTTGACTAGTCCAAAGGATGCAAACAGGTATCTGAGAAGATTTATGGTCTTCTCAGCTGTGGTCAGTTGAGTAGGGAACACTTCCATCCACTTGGAATGGACATCGACGACAACAAGGAAATGCTTGTCAATTTCGGCGTAATCCACATGGATGCGTTCCCAAGGTGTAGCAGCCCAGGACCATGGATGAAGAGGTGTAGCAGCCCAGGACCATGGATGAAGAGGTGTAGCAGCCCAGGACCATGGATGAAGAGGTGTAGCAGCCCAGGACCATGGATGAAGAGGTGCAGCAGCAGGCTTGTTGCGAACAGCTTCACAAGGTGAGCAGTGGCCTACATGCTGTTGAATGTCCTGATCCAGTCCAGGCCACCACAGATAACTGCGAGCGAGTGCTTTCATTCGAGTGATCCCTGGATGTCCCTCATGCAGGTCAGATAGCAGTTTTCTCTGGAATTTGTGAGGTACCACCACCCTTGATCCCCACAGAACACACCCTTGATCAGTGGACAACTGGTCTTTCTTGTCGATGAATGGACAAAGGTTATCATCATTTACGCAGGTTGGCCAACCGCCTAATGTTAAGTCCAAGACTTTGGAAAGCACTGAGTCTTTCCTTGTGTCCTCTGCTATGTCAGAAGCAGATATGGGCAGTTCATTAATGAGAGAGATCGGGAAAGACTGCTCTATCATCTTCACTGTCAGAGTCCCTATTGCACGGTAGTCTCGATAGTGCATCGGCATTTGCGTGATCACTGGATCGTCTGTACTCAATCTTGTAGTCGTAGGCTAACAATATCAGAGCCCAACGTTGCATTCGAAGGTCAGCAAGGGTTGGTATAGCTGGTTTTGGTCCAAGGATGGCCAACAGAGGCTTGTGATCTGTCAGCAGTTGGAACTTCCTTCAGTAGAGGGTGTTCTTCACCTGACGGTAGAACATGTGAGATGACGGCTCCTACTCCATATGGAGATGCATCACACGCGAGTCTCAGCTTCATCTCTGTGTTATAGTGGGCAAGGCACTTGCTCTTTAGCAGACGCTGTTTGCAAGTCTTGAATGCTTCTTCGCATTGTGGGGACCAATTCCACTTTGTATCGGCCTGCAGCAGTTGGTGAAGCGCATGCAACAATGTGGACAAGTTTTCCACAAACTTTCCATAATAGTTTAGGAGCCCCAAAAATGACCTCAGCTCTGAGATATTTGTGGGTGCTGGTGCGTTCACGATTGCTTCCACCTTGCTGTTGGTTGGGTGCAGGCCTTGTGCATCAATCTTGTATCCGAGATACTCCACTGAGTCCTGGAGGAACTCACACTTGCTGCGCTTCATTCTCACTCCGTATTTCTCCAGTCTTGACATCACTTTGTCCAGCACTACAAGGTGCTCTCCAATGGTTGGTGCTGACGTGAGGATGTTGGCCATGAAGCACACAACATGGTCTATACTGTCCAAGATCTGATCCATTGTTTGTTGGAATATCGCTGGAGCTGTCGAGATTCCATAGGCCAAGCGATTGAATCTGAATAGCCCCTTGTGTGTATGGATGGTCAGATACTGTTCTGACTCCGGATCCAGCTTCAGTTGCTGATAAGCGAATGCCAGGTCCAGCTTACTGAAATCCTTCCCACCAGCTTGAGTGGCAAACAGATCTTCAGCATTTGGTAGTGGATATTCCTCTGGTAGTATGCAGCAATTTACTGTGACCTTGTAGTCACTGCACATTCTGACGGTCTTGTCTTTCTTTGGGACTACAACAATCGGAGCGTCCCAGTCGCTCCTCGCTACTTTCGTGATTATGTTATTCTTCTGTAGGCAGTCCAGTTCCTTCTCTACTGCTTCCTTAAGAGCATGACTTTTGCTGTGAAGTCTTGTATTTCACCGTAGCCATCTTTGAAAAGTTATTTGTGCATCTCCAGCATGTTAGTGAGTGTAGCCTGACTGGTTTGTCATTTCTGAGACTGAAGATTTCTCCCCAGTTCAACTTGATCTTTTGTAGCCAGTTTCTGCCTGACAAGGCTGATTTTTCTCCTTTAACAATGACAAGCGGTAGCGTCCACTCCTTCCCTTCATACCGGACTGGTACCTGGATCTGCCCTAACACAGGAATAGTGTCACCTGTGTATGAAGAAAGGCGGATGGACGCGGGCTGTTTTTCTTTGTATAGTCTCTCTGGAACCAGAGAGACAGATGCTCCGGTGTCCAGCTGCATTTTTACTGGTTTTCCCGCTAACTCCATTACGAGATAGATTCCATCTTTTAGTTGTTGAGCTGTGTACACTGTGAACAGTTACACTACTGTTTCAGTTGTACCTTCCTCTTCTTGTGTTGCGTCTGACACTTTGTGCGCTCTTGCTGTGCGTTTCGAGGCTTTACACACTCTCTGTACAACCTTTCCACACTTTTCATTTTGGAATCGACATTCACTGTGATGATGACTATCTCCACCACATCTGTAGCAACTTGGCTTAAACCTTTGAGATGTGGGCTGCTTTGTTCTTGTGTAACCTTGAGGACGGGACTGAAAAAAGTGTGACTTTTGTGAGATTTTTTCACCATGTGCATCACTGACCTTGTGAACACCTTTCTGACGTTCTGCATGTCCCGATAGCTCAATAGTATCCCTGTGGGCAAGCTCGAGTCCAAGTGCTATATCACAGGCTTTCTTAAAGGTCAGGTCCTTCTCTGACAGGAGCCTTCTGTGATATGCTTCACCTGTGAGACCACATGCAAACTTGTCTCGGAGAGCGTCATCAAGAAATCGTGCAAACTCACATGTACTTGCCAGCCTTTTCAAAGCAAAGATGTAGTCAGCCACGGTTTCCCCTTGACTCTGGTGACGTTGGTCAAATCTGAAACGTTCTGCAATGAGAATTGGCTTAGGCTTGAAATACCTTGAAAGAGTTTCAGTCAGTTCTGCATAGTTCAACTCCACTGCTTTCATTGGTTCAATGAGACCTTTCAGCAATCCATACTCAATTGGACCCAAAACACTGAGAATATTTCTGCTTTCTTTCCATCTTTGATTTCATTTACAGCCAGCCAACGCTCAAAACGCTCCAAATAGGAATCAAAATCCTCTTTTGTAGCCTCAAACTCTGGTACTCGACCAATGGTTGCCATTTTCACAGTTAATTGTTCAGTTTCCTTATTCCTTGTATTCCTTAATTTTCATCTAATTCTTCACTTCAGCAGTTTCTGCAATTACTTCATTCACTGCACTCATTTGTAATAATGTACACACCGTGTTACAATTTTTGTTTACAATATTTCTCTTCTCTGGTCAGATCAATGAAAATGGCTACACAGTAATGTCTTTTATCTATGCCGGTTATGGTATCCTTTAGGACCTTGAGCGTGGCTGAGGTGCACCCATGACCAGCTCGGAATCTAGATTGCATAGTGGAGAAGGTATGTTGGGATTCCAAACAGTCAATGATCTGTTCGTTATCTTGGCGTTCGAAGACTTTAGAAAGGCAGGGCAGGGCAGGATGGATATATGTATGTAACAGTTTGGGTCTAGAGTGTCTCCCCCTTTGAAGAGGGGGATGACCGTGGCAGCTTTCCAATCTCTAGGGATCTCAGGACTCAGTGGAGTATCTCGGATACAAGATTGATGCACAAGGCCTACACCCAACCAACAGCAAGGTGGAAGCAATCATGAATGCACCAGCACCCACGAATTGCAAAAATCGCTGAAGTTGGAGACTTTTATCTCCCTCACCAACTTCAAACATCTGCTATCTGAGCAGCTAACCGATCGCTGCAGCTGTACATAGTCTATCGGCAAATAGCCCATTTTTACCTACCTCATCCCCATACTGTTTTTATTTATTTACTTTTCTGCTCTTTTGCACACCAATATCTCTACCTGTACATGACCATCTGATCATTTATCACTCCAGTGTTAATCTGCAAAATTGTAATTATTCACCTACCTCATGCCTTTTGCACACAATGTATATAGACTCCCCTTTTTTTCTTCCTATTGTGTTATTGACTTGTTAATTGTTTACTCCATGTGTAACTCTGTGTTGTCTGCTCACACTGCTATGCTTTATCTTGGCCAGGTCGCAGTTGCAAATGAGAACTTGTTCTCAACTAGCCTACCTGGTTAAATAAAGGTGAAATAAAAAATAAATAAATTGAAAAAATTGAAATTCTCAATTATCGTAGATTTATCGGTGGTGATTGTGTCAAATAGCCTCAGTGCAGTGGGCAGCTGGGAGGAAGGTCTCTTGTTCTCCATGGACTTTACAGTATCCCAAAACGTTTTGGAGTTACAGCGACAGGATGCAGATTTCTGTTTGAAAAAGCTCGCCTTAGCTTTCCTAACTGACTATGTATATTGGTTTCTGAGTTCCCTGAAAAGTTGCATAAGTTGCATGCGGGGGATATTCGATGCAAACGCAGTACGCCACAGGATGTTTTTGTGCTGGTCAAGGGCAGTCAGGTCTGGAGTGAACCAAGGGCTATATCTGTTCTTAGTTCAACATTTTTTTGAATGGGGTATGCTTATTTAAGATTGTTAGGGATACACTTTTAAAGAACAACCAGGCATCCTCTTCTGACGGGATGAGGTCAATATCCTTCCAGGATACAAGGGCCAGGTCGATTAGAAAGGCCTATTTGCTGAAGTGTTTTTGGAAGCGTTTGACAGTGGTGAGGGGTGGTCATTTGACCGTAGGCCCATTACGGAAGCAGGCAATGAGGCATTGATGGCTGAGATCCTGGTTGAAGACAGCAGAGGTGTATTTAGTGGGCAAGTTGGTCAGGATGATATCTATGAGGGTGCCCATGTTTACAGATTTAGGGTTGTACCTGGTAGTTTTTGTCATGCCCTGGTCTTACTATTTTGTGTTTTCTTTATTATTTGGTCAGGCCAGGGTGTGACATGGGTTTTTTATGTGTTGTGTTTTGTCTTGGGGTTTTTCGTAGGTATCGGGATTGTGGCTTAGTGGGGTTTTCTAGCATACTCTATGGCTGTCTGGAGTGGTTCTCAATCAGAGGCAGGTGTTTATCGTTGTCTTTGATTGGGAACCATATTTAGGCAGCCATATTCTTTGAGTGTTTCGTGGGTGATTGTTCCTGTCTCTGTGTTTGTTTGCACCAGATAGGCTGTATAGGTTTTCACGGTACGTTTGTTGTTTTTGTATTGTTCGTTTTTTCATCGTTATTAAACATGCATCAAGAATACCACGCTGCAATTTGGTCCGACTCTCACCGCAAGAAAACCTTAACAGTTTTCTTGATAATTTGTGTGAGATTGAGGGAATCTTGCTTAGATTGTAGGACGGCCGGGGGTGCTAAACATGTCCCAGTTTAGAACACCTAACAGTACGAACTCTGAAGATGGATGGGGGGAAATCAATTCACGTATGGTGTCCAGGGCACAGTTGGGAGCTGAAGGGGGTGGGGGGGTCTATAACAAGCGGCAAAAGTGAGAGACATTTCTGGAAAGGTGGATTTTTAAAAGTAGAAGCTTGAACTGTTTGGGCACAGACCTGAATAGTATGACAGAACTCTGCAGGCTATATCTGCAGTAGATTGCAACTCTGACCTCTTTGGCAGTTCTATCTTGATGGAACATGTTGTAGTTGGGCATAGAAATCTCTGAATTTTTGGTGACCTTCCTAAGCTAGGATTCAGACATGGCAAGGACATAAGGATTGGCGGAGCGTGCTAAAGCAGTGAATAAAACAAATTTAGGGTGGAGGCTTCTGATGTTAACATGCATGAAACCAAGGCTTTTACGGTTACAGAAGTCAACAAATGAGAGCGCCTGGGGAATAGGTGTGATGCTGGAGACTACAGGACCTGGGTTAACCTCTACATCACCAGGGGAACAGAGGAGGAATAGGAAAGGGTACGGCTAAAGGCTATAAGAACTGGTCGCCTAGTGCGTTGGGAACAGAGAATAAAAGGGGCAGATAGGCGTGGTAGAATAGATTCAGTGCATAATGTAGAGACAAGAGTATGGTAGGAAGTGAGTACAGTGATGGTAAACCTCGGCAATGAGTAACGATGAGAGAGCTTGCATCTCTGGAGACACCACCTAAGCCAGGTGAATGTCTCCCCGTGTGTGACAAAATAGCTATCTCAGGCATGTTGAGCTGGTCTAGTGGGTCTACAGTGAAAGAAAACAATAACTGACCGAAACAGCAGAAGACAAGGCATATTGACATTAGAGAGAGGCATGTGGAGCCGGGTGATCATATGATCCGATAAACAGCAGTTGGTGAGTCCGGAAGCTGTTCGGTAGTCGCTACTATGCTAGGCGAGCAGGACGCACGGTGTTCAGAAAGCTAGCGGGCCGGGGCTAGCAGATGGGTGACATCGCAACGGAAAGACCTGTTGAAACCATATCGGACGATTACGTCGGCAGACCAGTCGTGATGGTTCGGCGGGGCTCCGTGTCGGCAATAAAGGGTCCAGGCCCTTTGGCAAAAGAGGTATTGTAGCCCACAAATTAGCGGGTATACCTCTTTTGCTAGTCGAGAGATGGGTCTAGCTTGAGGCTTGCTCAAGACTACCTGGTGCTTGCTTTGGGACAGAGGCGTTAGTCAGCGGTAGCCACTCTGTCGCAGCTAGCTTGCTGCGATGATCCGGTGTAATGGCCCAGATCTTGCGGCAGGAATTTGGTGATGTGTTGGAGAAAAGCTGTCCGATATTCTCTGGGTTGATATCGCGCAGTGCAGACTGGCAGGTATTGAAGCTAAAGCTGACTGGTGTCCGATCTAATGGGGAAGACCGCTAGCCGTGGCTAACAGTGACTACTAGCGATTAGCTAGTTAGCTGGCTAGCTTCTGATGGAGGTTCCAGTGATAACATATAAAAATACAGATCCATACCACATTGGGTGAGGCAGGTGGCAGGAAAGTATAATTAGATCGTAGGTTGATATATTAAGATTAAAATATATACGAAAAAAGTTAGACTGGACAAGACAAACCCACGTCCAACTGCTACGCTATCTTGGATTGAACGTTTTTGAGTGGAGTAGAATCTGTGTGTGCGCATGCATGTCTGGTTGTGTATGTGTTCCATACCAAGCGATTGGTAGAGCTCTGTCATCTTTGGATGGTCCCAGCAGGTAGTCTGAGTCTGGTGGCTGGAAAACAACAGGGGATAACGATAAGGCTTTTGTCACACACACACACACACACACACACACACACACACACACACACACACACACACACACACACACACACACACACACACACACACACACACACACACACACACACACACACACACACACACACACACACACACACACACATAAATTGCTCTGTGCAATCACTGTCTAGACTGCCTTCTCTACCTGTTGTCTTATCGGCTTAAAGATAGAGGCCCATGTACACAAATCAGAAACGCGGATTTGATTGTGATTACCAAAGCATACAAATTATCCAGGACGCCTTCAGAGTGATGCACAAGGAGACACAAACAATCACACCCCTCTCACACACCCCTCTCATCTCCGCATGCCCCCTCTCAATATGGTATGGTAAATCAACAAAAATAAACATTTGAACTAAAAAAACAGATCTGATCAAGGAGAGAGAGTCGTGTTGAGTCTAGTACTCCAGACGACAACATTGATAAGCAGGAGTGGTGTTTGTGTCAGTCTGTCTGCTGCACTGCTTCATGTGATCAGAGAACTGATAAAAATTGGAGGTATTCCGTTTCGAAAAAAAAACCTGCCTGTACCCACACTGGTATCAAGGGACTGTAATGATTTAACGTTTTAAAAGAAGTCGTGGGTTTAAAATTAGATGTCTATTCTGTTGTGAACGCCAGTGTCTCTGTGATTAGGTTGTTGTGGATGAGACTGTCTCCACAGAGAGAGAGACAAAGAGAGTTGGAAAGAGAGAGCGAGAGTGAGAGAGAGAGATTGAGAAAAAACAGGGTAGCTAGTGAAGTGCTGACAGTAGAACACAGGGGAGACTGACTACAGAAGCCGTCAGCAGGTGTTCATCCCTATTCATCATGCTCTGAAATGGCTGACACTTTCACACCTTCCTCCACACACACACACACACATCTTGCATTGCAAATATGACTGGAGCACCGCTCAGAGTGTCTTTTTTTAGCTGTCCTACACTAGTCAGGGCCTGATTCAATCACGGTCGATTGGATATTATTGTGTCCCAGTGAGAATTTGGACACCAAGCAGTCAGAAATGGACAGTTTGAGCATTTAGCCCCGGTTGTGGCATCAACATGTACACACACACGAGCACATGCACGCACACAGCAAAACTCGAACAGCTTGAGGATTCGGCCGCAGTTGTGGCATAAACATGTACACACACATGCATGCACATGAGCACATGCACGCACACAACAAAACTCATGTCAACAGCAGTCGGAGTAATTACAATAAATGTTGCAATTCCAATAAGTGTCAAAGAGTCACATCAAAGAGAAGCCAGCCTTAGCCCCAAAGATGAAAAACGGGGAGTTGACTGATCTGGCAACCCAACCTGTGTCTTGCCACGATGTATTCAGACCAAAGCAGCGGAGTGACAAACACAGAACGAAGGACACTGTCTCAATCAACAAATGGACCACCCTAGCTGCCTACTACCTCCTCTGGATCTGGATTGGAAATTTCAGGACTGTCGTCATGTAATTAACCGACAAGAGTTGTCAGGTTCTAACTTTCCTCAATCATCCATACCCTCTCCCTTTGCCTTCCGTCTCCATTTATCCTCAGAAACTCCCAAGTTTAAGATTACCTGCAGTAACCTTAACAAGGACAAAGCTGTGACGTATGTACACATGTTAAAGCTTGAAGAATACAAGGATCACAGATGTTCAGGTCCCAGAATGTGAAAGAGATGGTTTGGTACCAAGGACAGCGTTTTGGAATCGGTAGTCACTAGTTACCCCAGCAACAAAGGCATAATTATGGCTAAACCCCAACAATTTCTAAAATGCATCTTCATAAAATCTGATTTTAAACGTAACCCTCACCTTAGACACACTGATAAACTTATACCTAACCTTAAAATTATATTACATTCATTTTTATGATATAGCCTATTTGATTTGAAGAACACAGAGATGCATCTTCTTAAATAAGCAGTTAAGGTTGGCTGTTCTGAAGCTACTGCCTGAATCGACCAAAGGGGCTTGGAAGTGCCATATAGAATGCAACATTCATTATCAAACTCGGTTAGAGATTTAGTCTTTTCCATGTGTGCACCAATGTTTCCGAGTCAATTATATTCTACTTGTAATGCCTATTGGAATGTAACTGTTGTGTATTATCTGGTGCCAACATGGAAGATATAACAGCTTTGGGTAATGAGCTCAGACAGGAACTCAGAGATCAGCACCACCGGTGTTGATGTGTTGAAGGTACCGAACTGTCTCATCGGTGCCAAACAAGACCTGCAACCAGAGGAGAAAATGGCAGATGTTTTATGTGCCCACAGCCGATTATGTTATTTTGCTCGCTTATTTGCTGTGTTTCTAATTTATTATTTTACTTATTTTGTACATAATGTTGCCGCTACAATCTCTTATGACTGAAAATAACTTCTAGACATCAGGACTGTGATTACTCACCACGGACTAGCCGAATCCTCTTTTTCCTTTCACGACCCTGACGAGCCAGACGCGAAGGATTCGCTGCCTTCTGATACAGCTGCCTTCTGAGGCGGGAAAAGAGGGGCCGAAGGTTCGACTGCCTTCTGAGAATTCGCAGGTAATCAAATAAACCCCCACTCCCCTCCATTCTGCTAGCGAAAGTGCAATCTTTGGACAATAAAATAGACAAGTTTCGCGGAAGATTAAACTACCAACGGGACATTAAAAACTGTAACATCTTATGCTTCACCGAGTCATGGCTGAACGACGACAACATCAACATACAGCTGGCTGGTTATACGATGTACCGGCAGGATAGAAGAGCAGCGTCTGATAAAGACAAGGGGCGGCAGTCTATGTATTTTTATAAACAGAAGCTGGTGCACGATATCTAAGGAAGTACCGAGCTATTGCTCACCTGTATTAGGGTTTCTCACGATAAGCTGTAGACCACAGTACATACCGAGAGAGTATTCCGCCATAAGCAAAAAAGAAAGGGCTCACCAAGAGGCGGCACTCCTAGTAGCCGGGGACGTTAATGCAGGGAAACTTAAATCTGTTTTACCAAATTTTACCAAAAATGTTTTACCAAAAAGTCTGACCATTTTTCTATTTTCCTGATTCCTGTTTTCTAGCAAAAATGAAAGCAGGAAGCACCATTGTCTAGATCAATAAAAACAGTGGTCAGATGAAGCAGATGCGAAGCCACAGGATTGTTTTGCTAGCACAGAACGGAATATTTTCCGGGATTCCTCCGATGGCATTGAGGAGAACTCCACATCAGTTGTTGGCTTCATCAATAAGTGCATCGAAGATGTCGTCCCAACAGTGACCATGCGTACATACCTCAAACAGAAGCCATGGATTACAGATAGCAGGCTAGAGCTGCCTAAAGACTAGAGCTACCACTTTCAAGGAGCTGGACTCTAACCCAGAAGCTTATAGGAAATCTCGCTATGCCTTCTGACGAACCGTAGAACAGGCAAAGCATCAATACAGGACGAAGATCGATTTGTAATACACCGGCTCTGACCGGAATTGCAAACCATTGCAAACCAGACTATAAAGGGAAGCCCAGTTGAGAGCTGTGATCACGCTCAGTGTGTGTCAGGACCCGGTTACGAACCCAGGTCTCCGGAGTGAGAAACAGTCACTTAACCAACTGAGCCACGAATAGTCGGCAGAACCCAGAAGATGAGGCAGACACAGCAGTACTTGAGACGGTGTATTTAATGAAGTAAAAAGTGAAGTTCTTCAGGAAAACATGTAACTCCACAACCTCAAAAGGAATCCTACAAGAATAAAAAAGGTAAATCCACAAGGTAAAGCACAAAAAGCCTCAAAAAATACTCAAAAAACAAACAAACAAGAACAAAAAACAGAATTCCACAAGAGAGTCCACCGGGATCAACAAGAGTTCTCAGAGTACTAGGGCTGGGTGCTAACATACAAACACAGAGCAAAGAACAGAGGAAAACAAAGGGTTTAAATACAGTCAGGGGAAACGAGGCACAGGTGCAAATAATAATGGGGATTAAGGGAAAACAAAAGGTCAAAAGGCACATTGGGGGCATCTAGTGACCAAAAACCGGAACAACCCTGGCCAAATCCTGACAGTGTGATCACGCTCTCCGCAGCCGATGTGAGTAAGACCATTAAACAGGTCAATATTCACAAGGCCACAGGGCCAGATGGATTACCTGGACATGTACTGCGAGCATGCGCTGACCAACTGGCAAGTGCCTTTTCTGACATTTTCAACTTCTCCCTGTCCGAGTCTGTAATAACAACATGTTTTAAGCAGACCACCATAGTCCCTGTGTCCAAGAACACTAAGGTAACCTGCCTAAAAATCTACCGACCCATAGCACTCATGTCTGTAGCCCTGAAGTGCCTTGAAAGACTGGTCATAGCTCACATCAACACCATCATCCCAAAAAACCATAGACCCACTCCAATTTGTATACTGCCCCAAAATATCCACAGATAATGCAATATCCATTGCACTCCACACTGCCCTTTCTCAACTGGACAAAAAAAAACACCGATGTGAGAATGCTATTCATTGACTACAGCGCAGCGTTCAAGACTATTGTGCCCTCAAAGCTCATCAATAAGCTAAGTAACCTGGGACTAAACACCTCTATCTGCAACTTCAATCTGCAACCTGAAACTGCAATCGGGCCAACCCCAGGTGGTAAGGGTAGGTAACAAGATGATTGTGGACTACAAGAAAAGGAGGACCGAGCACACCCCCATTCTCTTCGATGGGGCTGAAGTGGAGTCTGTTGAGAGCTTCAAGTTCCTTGGTGTCCACATCACCAACAAACTAACATGGTCCAAGCACACCAAGCCAGTCGTGAAGAGGGCACGACAAAATCTATTCCCCCTCAGGAAACTGAAAAGACTTGACATGGGTCCTCAGTACATCACCGGGCCAAGCTTCCTGCTATCCAGGACCTCTATACCAGGCGGTGTCAGAGGAAGGCCCTAGTCATAGATTGTTCTCTCTGCTACTGCACGGCAAGTGGTGCCGGAGCGCTAAGTCTAGGTCCAAGAGGCTTCTAAACAGCTTCTACCCCCAAGCCATAAGACTCCTGAACATCTAGTCAAGTGGCTACCCAGACTATTTGCAGACTCTGTATCGGTACCCCCCTTTATAGTCTCGCTAACCCTAACCCTAACCCTAACCCTAACCCTAACCCTAATCTCTTATTCTTATCTGTATTTCTTTAACTGCATTGTTGGTTAGGGGACTAATAACATTTTATTTAATTTTACTTAAATACCCAAGTCCAAGTCCAGAACAGAGGCTGGGAAACACACAGTATTAAATAGAGCCATGACTACATGGAACTCTCTGCAACCCTAGGTAACTCAAACTAGCAATACAACCATATTCATGAACACATTACGGCACTACGGGACTGTGAAGAGAGACAGACATATGTTTCTATTTCATTTTTGCATTGCAGTATGTCCTGATATGTGACACGTGGTTGTGATACGACTGTGATATGTGGTTGTCTCACTTGGCTATCTTGAGATTGTACTGGCTGTGGGTCGTTCTGGATGGGAGCATTTGCTAAATTGTAATGTAAATGTAGTGCTATGTATATTGTGTATTTTATTTGTTGTGTTTTGATTCCTGTTTGGACCCCAGGATGAGTAGCCGCTCCCTTGGCAGCAGCTAATCGGGGATACTAATACATACTATTATTACTGAATCTTTCCTCAGCAGGGAGTGAATGAGTGAGTGATATAGATAGCAGCACATTTCCCCCGAAAACATCCTTAAATGACATATCTGTGTGAAGAGTGAACATCATTACAACGGGCCTCTGGGATGGAATACTACCTAAAACCTAGGAAACTCTACATTTATGTAACCAAAAAGCAACAGGAAAGTGTTGTTGACAAGAGTGTGTGGCCAAGCTGCAGCAGTGTAGTGTGAATAGAATGACAGAGGTGAGTCTGCTATTCTGCTTCTTCCTGGCTCCAGGTTGCCTCGGATACTGGGTGCATAATTACAGTGTTTAGAATCCTCTGCATAATGACTACTTCCCCTGGAATTTCCTGTTTGGCTTGGCTACTTCATCCACATCACAGACAAGAGAGAAGATGAAGGATGCATAAATGTCATACCCCCCAAAAACATGCTAACCTCCCCTGTTATTGGTAATGATGAGAGGTTAGCATGTCTTGGGAGTATGATCTTTGTGCCTCGCTTTCTGATTCATTATTCACAATTCATTCAGGATTATCTATAACCATGGTGGCATCCAGAGTCATGCAGAAGTGTTCAGAAACATATTATAATCTTACTTACAATAAAAGGGACTCCAACATGACACTGATGATTTACCATTGAATTCTATTGGCGACAAAATAATCTGAAACACAACTAAAACTGCAAATATATCTAACAAGTATATCTAACACTTTTCCAGCATCTTCTGTGACAGTCCTTGTGGTAGACTTATCTCCAACCAGAAGTACCTGCATTCTCCAAATGACATATTCCAAATACATTTTTCCTCTACTCCTACCCTCAAAATGTTATATATTTTTTCTCTCCTCTTCTCCTTTGCATTTAGAAAAATGCAAACCCATGCCCCGTAGAGTGTAATGTGAAGCTTAAGCTAGCTCTTATGTGGACAGAAGACAGCGGCAGTCCACTATTATACCCTGACAGTGTTCTGGACGTCTGAGCCCACTGAAATGCCAGAGGTCAGCTGGGGGTCAACTAGGATGGCAGAGTGTGTTGATGTGTCCGTGTGTAACCGTTTGATTTGCTAGGTTGTCGCTTCTCCCGGGGAGGGGAGGGACGGGGTTACAGCGTCGTTTAAACAGCGGTCATTGTGCAATCAGGCCGACCAGAAAGTGGGATGAGAGAGGTGGGGGGCAAGAGCCAAATTAATGTGCCAAAGCCTGATGTTGTGGTCACAGAAATATCACTACACTGTAAGTGACCTTACAATTAGCCCTGTGAAGGCTGTGGCAGAGTTTTGAATTCACTCAGAATATATTTGACAGATGTTTAAAAACAGATGACAACAGTGGCGATAACTGAGTGTTGCAGCTCCCGATGGTGGCATTCATTTGAATGAGGTGAAAACCTTACAGCGTTTTGGATTTGAGGAAGGCTGTCAATAGGCTGATTTCTCGACCCTTTCTCCCCATCTTATAGGGTCACTCAGGATGAATGTGAGCGGGGCTCAGCTAAACCCGTGGTGAAGTTGTTGTGCTATGTAATACAGAGTCAAGAATGGTACATATGGTAAAAAGTGTGTTTGTGTGTGTGTGTGGGGGGGGGGGGGGGGCAAAGGTTCGGTAGTCGGCCGCTTGAGGGCCAACACCTGTGATCACAGAGAGCTTTTGTTGATTCCAGAGTTCTAAGCCCGTCCTCTCTTCCCAGCCTCTTGCTGCTTTCATCTCTGATGCTTTCCAGTGCAAAGCTCCAGGGCTAAACAAATTGCAGGTGTTCACAGGGATGCTTCCCTGTCTCACTCAGTATCCCTCACAACCTGTATCTGTACCTCTACCTCCTTATCACCCCCTCTCCCTTTTTCATCCTCACTCCATCTCTCTCCGACTGTCATTTCCTATTAATCACTATTTTTCTCTTTCTACTCATATCCTTCTCTCTCAGTTTACTTATCTCTCAGTAGCCCTCATATCTCTATCCACTTTCTGTGTCCACCTGTCTCTCTCTGTCTCTTTCTCTCTGCATGTGTCGGTCTGAAAGCCATCCTGAGTGGCTATCAGCACAAGCCTCTCCCTCCCTCTCTGCTTTTTTAATCGACCATGCTGCTAAGCCTGTCTGTGAATGTATTACAATGGGCACCTATCTTAAGCTGTGATACCGCTGCTATAGACCGACTGCAAAAGGGTCCATGAATACTTTGTCATTATCACAGGTATTATGCAAATCGGAAAGACCCCCCCCGGCAAAATGAATGAGCAACAATTGATATTGCACTGCGAATCACTTCAAATTCAATATTATGCTTGTGGAAACATTCAAGAATTGAATCCAACCCTTAAAGTTTAATACTTAATTGGTGAAACTGCCACGTCCGTTTGGGACGCTCGTCTCCCCTGTTTCTCCTCTCATAAACAAAACAAAAACTACAACAAAGGTGCTGGGGGCAAACAGTGGCGCTGTTTCCCCAAATGAGGATTCGATCTTTAAAGGAAACTTCAGAGCATTAATAGAATCACGCACTCACAAGTCAAATGAGTTACCATACAATAAGCATAAAGACAAATGATTCTTATAGCATGCAAAAGCAGCATGTTTTCAGAAAGTGTTACTCACTTGATGTAGTACGGAACCTTATTCTGAGAGAGCGCCCTCTGCCACGGGAGCTGCACAGAGGCTGTTGAGAAAAAGGAGGAAGATGCACCACGTGAATATAAAAACATGCATTATTTGCAGCACAAACCTTTCGAGCCGCACGCATGCTTTTTAGTCTTTCACAGCCGCACGCTTCTGCAAATATCCGCTAATGGTTCCATAATGTAATTGGCTTGTTGTACAAATGCGATTCCCACTATGCATGAAATTGAAAACATTATGGGTATAACTTTTGATCAGTGGAAGTAAGTTAAGACGGCCGTATCTTGTAAAAATGTACTGCGTCATCTAAATAACCGGTTAATGTGTTCTAACGGCATGTTATTGTTAGACAACACAGGTAAAGGTCAGAACAAAACTGAGAGAAGGAAAGTGGATGAATTAGCTGAACTCCAAAGCTAAAACACAACCATCATGAAGTGCTTTGAGAGACGAGTCAAGAATCATATCACCTCCACCTTACCTGATACCCTAGACCCACTCCAATTTGCTTAACCGCCCCAACAGGTCCACAGATGACAATCACCATCACACTGCCCTATCCCATCTGGACAAGAGGGATACCTATGTAAGAATGCTGTTCATTGACTACAGCAATGAACAGCTGTTCATTCGTGAGGCTCGGAACCCTGGGTCTCGACCCCACCCTGTGCAACTGGGTCCTGGACTTTCTGACTGGCCGCCCCCGGATGGTGAGGGTAGGCAACAACATCTCCACCACGCTGATCCTCAACACTAGGGCCCCACAAGGGTGCGTTCTCAGACCTCTCCTGTACTCCCTGGCCATAAACTCAATCATCAAGTTTGCAGATGACACTATAGTGGTAGGCTTGATTACCACCAACGACGAGACAGCCTACAGGGAGGAGGGGAGGGCCCTCGGTGTGTGGTGTCAGGAAAATAACCTGTCACTCAACGTCAACAAAACAAAGGAGATGATTGTGGACTTCAGGAAACAGCAGAGGGAGCATCCCCCCATCCACATCAACGGGACAGTAGTGGAGAAGTTGGAAAGTTTTAAGTTCCTCGCCGTACACATCACAGACAAACTGAAATGGTCCACCCACACAGACAGTGTGGTGAAGAAGGCGAACAGTGCCTCTTCAACCTCAGGAGGCTGAAGAAATTTGGCTTGTCACCTAAAACACAAACTTTTACAGATGCACAATCGAGAGCATCCTGTCGGGCTGTATCACCGCCTGGTATGGCATCTACAGCATGGCTCTCCAGAGAGTAGTGCGGTCTGCACAGCGCATCACCGGGGGCAAACTACCTGCCCTCCAGGACACCTACAGCGCACAATGTAACAGGAAGCCATAAAGATCATCAAGGACAACAACCACCTGAGCCACTGCCTGTTCAACCCGCTATCATCCAGAAGGCAAGGTCAGCACAGGTGCATCAAAGCTGGGACTGAGCGACTGAAAAACAGCTTCTAACCTCAAGGCCATCAGACTGCTAACCTGTTGAATCTAGGGGTCATTGTTTTGGGGGGGGGGGTAACGTTCCCAAAGTAAACGGGCAATTTTTCAGGACCAGAAAATAGAATATGCATCAGCTTAGGACAGCTTAGGATAGAAAAAACTCTAAAATGTTCAAAACTGTAACGATATTGTTTGTGAGTATAACATAACTGATATTGCAGGCAAAAGAATGAGAAAAATCCAAACAGGAACGCAACGGTTTCTAAATAAGAGTCCCTTCGTATTCTTCCCTATTTAGCAGTGAATGGGATACCAACGACATTCCTTTTTCTATGGCTTCCATAATGTGTCTAGTATTACAAGACATAGTTTCAGGCTTTTATTTTGAAAAATGAGTGTGTACAACAACATTGCGTCAGTGTCCACCTGATGGCTCTTTGTGCATTTCTCGCGCAAAAGACAGAGGTAGCCATTTTTCCATCCGGTCTTACTGACAAAAGCTCTGTCCCGGTTGATATATTATCGAATACATATTTGAAAAACACCTTGAGGATTGATTTTAAACAACGTTTGCCATGTTTCTGTCGATATTATGGAGCTAATTTGGAATATTTTTTGGCTTTGTCGTGACCGCAATTTCCGGTCGTTTTCTCATCCAAATGTGAAGAACTAACAGAGTTACTTTTGGCTACAAAAATATTTTTTCTGTAAAAAAGGAATATTTGCTATCTAAATGGGAGTCTCGTGAGTGAAAACATCCGAAGCTCATCAAAGGCAAACGATTTAATTTGTTTGTTTTTCTGGTTTTCGTGACCAGATTGCATGCTGCTGGCTAGGCATAATGCTATGCTATGCTAGGCTATGGATAAACTTACACAAATGATTGTCTTGCTTTGGCTGTAAAGCATCTTTTCTAAATCTGAGATGACAGGGTGATTAACAAAAGGCTAAGCTGTGTTTGAATATATTTCACTTTTGATTTCAATTATCCCGGATCCGGGACGGGTAGATCCAAAATTAAACGGCCATCACTAACATAGAGTGGCTGCTGCCAACATACAGACTCAAAACTCTTGCCACTTTAATATATTTAATAAACGGAATTAATAAAGGTATCACTAGTCACTTTAAATAACGGCACTTTAAAAATGTCTACATATCCTATATACTCATCTCATATGTACTGTATAGGGGAGGTAATCAGGAAGGTTATGGAGTCCAGATGAGTATCATGATGACGGGCAGGTGTGCGTAATGATGAATCCCAGGACTGCTGGTTAGTATACCAGCAATGTCGAATGCAGTACCCCCCCCCCCCCTCCGGCCGCAGAACGACGCCGACCAGAGGGACGACCCCGAGGACGAGGAGCGGGTGGCGAAGGTGGAATTCACAGATGATGTTGGGAACCAGAATGTCCTCTACCGGAACCCAACACTGCTCCTCTTTGCCATACCCCTCCCAGTACACCAGATACTGGAGCCGACCCTCACAACGTCGAGCATCCAGTAGGGATCTGATGGCATAGTCCGGACTCCCCTCGATATCCAGGGGAGGGGGGGGGTGGAGGGGTGTCATGCGGGAAAGCATTAGCTAGGGGACCAGGAACCACCAGCCTGAGAAGTGAGATTTTAAATGAAGGTGAGCTACATTTGTCACTCGGAACCTGTAATCTATAGGAGAACCTTGAACAGCCCCACAAACCTGCTGCTCGGTTCCTTGCAGAGCAGGCAGAGTGCGAGGAGGCCTGGTAGACAGCCAGACACGATCCCCAGGGTGGAACACAGGGGTCGCAATGCGGTGGCCTGCTCCTTTTGACAGTGGAGTCTCATGTGAGTGTCGCTCCACATTTCTGCACGCCGGAATCACTCATCAACCGCAAGAGTGTTGGTCTTGGTCCATGGAGCCAGGGCTGGCTGAAAACCCAGAACACACTGGAAGGGGGTCAACCCAGTGGAGGAGTGACGTAGCAAATTCTGGGCATATTCTGCCCATGGAGGGAGAAGGAATTGAGCCCACTCTCCCTGCCGGGCCTGACAGTGACTCCTCAGGAACCTCCCCAGCTCCTGGTTCCTCCTCTCTACCTGTCTGTTGGACTGAGGCCTGTAGCCGTAAGTGAGGCTGACCATGACCCGTGAGCTTCTCCATAAAGGCTCTCTATCCTCCGGAAGGATATAATGCCAGAAGATCTGCTGGAATAGTGCCTCAATGACCCGGAGAGCAGTAGGGAGACCAGAAAGAGGAATTAAACCACAGGATTTTGAAAATGTATCCACAACAACCAAAATGGTGGTGAAACCGTCTGAGGGGGGAAGATCAGTAACAGAGTCAATAGATAGATTGGACCAGGAACAATAAGGCGCAGTATGGGCTTTCCCTGCTGCAGTGTTCCAGGGGGATTTGGTTTGGGCACGTATGGAACAGGAATGTACGTAACATCTTGCGCCAAGGTGGGCCACCAGTATTTCTCAGATATGGATTGGATAGTGCGAGAAAAACCTGGATGTCCAGCGACGACAGCTGTGTGTGCCCAGGTCAGCAGCCCGTCCCTTATCCGCATAGAAAAGTAGATGCACTCGGCAGGACAGTTGGTGTGTGTGGGCTCCCTCTCCAGAGCCTGGTGGATGTCCAGATCTATGTCCCAGATCACATGGGCTATGACTCGAGAGGATGGGATTATAGATGCGTTCTGGACTGGACCCTCTCCCGAATCATAGAGACGGTACAAGACATCGGCCTTGGTGTTCTTTCAACCTGGCTGATATGCCAGTGTGAAGTCGGACCGTGTCAGGAAAAGGGCCCGCCTTGCTTGGCGAGGATTCAGCCTCCTCAATTTCCGTATGTACTCCAGGTTCCGATGGTCAGTGAGGATGACAAATGGTTCCTTGGTGCCCTCCAGCCAGTGCCTCCACTCCTCTAATGCCAACTTCACTGCCAGGAGCTCCGGATCCCAAATGACCCAAGTGACCGTCTCTCTGCTCTTGAGGATCCTGGATTAGGAAGTGCCGGACACCGCTAGAGCTGGTGGCCCCCTTGACCACAATACAGACAGAGCCCCTGCTGTCTCCGTCTGTGTCGCTCCACCGTGGGGAGGCGTGTGACTCCTACCTCCATGGGTTCAGGCTCTGATACAGAGGGAGAGAAGAATTGAGAGTACCGACGTTCCCGAAGTAGGTTATCCAGATGGATGGTCATCGCAATGAGTGCGTCCAAGGAGAACTTGTCATCTCGACAGGCCAGTTATGTCTGGACCTCCTCGCACAGACATCTTCTGGATGCTGCTATTGTCCAGAAGGTGAGCACCTACTTGGCAGCAGTCTGGTCACACTGCCGTAATTGGAATGAGCTCAAACCCCCTCTCTGCCCTCAAGGGAGATGATCGAAGAAACATTTAAACAGAGCCATGAACCCCTCATAAGAATCTAGCTCCTCCGCCAGACGGCCACAGCCCATTTCAACACCCGCCCAGTCAGCAGAAAAATAACCATGGCAACCTTGGTCCTGTCGGTGGTGGGAGCTCCCACCTGGTGTGTAAAGTAGCGGGAGCACTGAAGTAGCAAGCCACAGCATTTAGATATTTTTTATCATATTTATCAGGGCGGGACAAACAGGCGTCCCTGACCTGAGCGGGTTGCTGAATGGGCTGTTGTGCTGGGTCGACTGGTTGTAGAGTATCATCCGCTAGTTAACGAAAACGCCTCCCGGGTATGTTCGAGACGTTGCACACTGCGAAGAACCACTTCCATAGCTGTACCCAGTTGTGCCAGCTGGTCATGTTGTTGACTTAGAAGGTATCCCTGCTCGTCGAGTTGTCTGGAGATATTCTGTGTTCCTGCTGCTTCCATTGGTTGAGTCAGTATTCTGTAACGGAGATGATGAGAGTCGAGAAGCAGGTGCAGGTGAAACATTTAATAAAACAACAAACATGAACTGAAATAACATAACAGTAACGTTATATCATTATGTGTACGCTTAAACACAGGAACAATACTGACTGATGAAATAACCAAAGGGAGGGACAGATATAGGGGAGGTAATCAGGAAGGCGATAGAGTCCAGGTGAGTATCATGGTGAATTGCTGGTGCGTGTAAGGAATGATGCCAGGTGTGCATAATGATGGATCACAGGACCTGTGGTTAGTATAACGGTGATGTTGAATGCCGGAGGGGAGGTGCGGGAGTAGACGTGAGGGTGAATGCATATCCAATATGAGTGTGTGCATGCATTGAGTTATTGAGCTTGTTTTGGCTGATTTCAAGGGGATTCATATGACAACCAATCTTTTCCCCTTCCATTTGTACTGATCTTTAACCAGTAATGATGACATTCCCGTGGGAAGAAGGGGGTGGCCATTTGGAGTCTATGGTTGGAGCCCTATTCACACACAGTCAGTTCGCTAAGGCAATAGATACATCTTTGGGAGCAAGGTAAGAGAGAGACCGATTAAGTTGATGAATAAAGTTTGGGTGGCAATCAGCTTTGAAATCAGCATATTTTGCATTATGGTTTGCATATTATCACAAACAAAGGGTAGTGAATTGATGTTAGCTGCCTTCAGCTGTAAGCTAGCAAGGAAAGAGAAAAAATGTTAGCGAACAGTAATTAATAACAGTTTCAACATTTTTACATTGTGTGTTGCATTATTCAAGTGTGTTGACTTCTGTGCAGCATGACAGAGCTAACATAATGCAGCCCAGACTCCCAGTGCAAGCTAAGCGGAGCGGGCACGGTGCAATCACGTTAAATACGGGGACATCGGCTGCGCTGATAGACAGACTTGATCTGTGAGACACATTTGACAGAAATACCAAAAGTAAAACTAAATCTAGTACCGGGCCCTTTTTCACGTTCTAGTATCGAAGTACAGAGGTTCAGAATACCAACACTAATCAGGAGAGATTATAATAAGAATAAAATAAAGAACAGAGTAGCAGCAGCATATGATGATTGTGAAAGTGTGGTGTGTATGTGTGTTGTCGGTTTGTGTGTTTGTGCGAGAGTGTCGGTGTAATGTGTGTGAGTGAGTGTATATATTGTGTATATACAGTCTTCCAAGTGTGCATAGTCAGTGCAAGATAGGGTCATTGCAGATAGTCTGGGTAAACATTTTATTAACTATTTAGCAGTTTTATGTTTATTTAGCAGTCTTGTGGCTTGGCGGTAGAAGTTGTCCCGGAGCCTGTTGGTCCGAGAGCCGATGCTCTGGTACTGATTGCTGGAAGGTAGCAGAGTGAACAGTATGTCTATGGCTTGGGTGGCTGAAGACTTTGGCAATTTCTTGGACCTTCCTCTGATATAGAGGTCCTGGATGGCAGGGAGCTCAGCCCTAGTGATGTACTTGGCTGTCCATACCACCCTCTGTAATGATTTAGTGTTGAGAGCAGTGCATTTGCCATACCAAGTGGTGATGCAGGCGGTCAATATGCTCTTAATGGTGAAGCTGTAAAAGCCTTTGAGGATCTGAGGACCCATGCACAATCAGCTCCTTGGTCCTACTGATGTTGACGAAGCTGTTGTACTGACATCACACTTTCAAGGCTCTGATCTCCTCCCTGTAGACTGTCTCATCGCCGTTGGTGGGTCAACAGCAGTACATTAGGGGACTAAGCACACACCCCTGAGGGGCACCCGTGTTGAGGGTCAGTGTGGCGGAGGTGTTGTTGCCTATCCTCACCACCTGGGGCTGACCCATCAGGATGTTCAGGATCTAGTTGCAGAGGAAGATGTTAAGTCCAAAGGTCCTGAGCTCGGTGATAAGCTTGGAGGGGACTAAGATGTGGAACACTGAGGTGTAGTCTATGAACAGAATTCTCACAGTTATTTCCGCTCTTGTCCAAGTGGAAGAGAGCAGTGCGAAGTGCAATTGAGATTGCGTGATCTGTTGGGGCGGTATGCAAATTGGAGTAGGTCCAGGCTGTCTGGGATGATGGCTTTGATGACTGTCATGACCAGCCTTTTAAAGCACTTTGTAAATACAGATGTCAGTGCAAGGAGAATATAGCCATTTAGGCAGGTTACCTTTGAGTTCTTGGGAACAGGGTCAATGGTCTTCAGCATGAAACATCTTGGGATTACAGACTGGGGCAAGGAAAGATTCATAATGTCCGTGAAGACACTTTCCAGTTGGTCTGCACATACTCTAAGAATGCACCCTGGTATTCCATCTGGCCCGGCGGCCTTTTAACCTGTTTAAAGGTTTTACTCACATCGGCCACGGAGAGTGAGATCACACAGTCAACTGGAACAACAGTAATCTGTGTTTTTCGGTTTGGTTAAATTTGTGTGGTCACTCTGGAGACTACATGATGAAGCCTGTGACTGATATGGTAAACTCCTAATGCTATCGGATGAATCATGGAACAGATCGCTGTCTGTACTAGCAAAACAGTCTTGTCGCCTCACATCTGCTTCATCAGATCACTTCCAGTTTGAGCTTTCGTTTTTTAAAATGGGAAGCAGCAGGATAGAGTCATGGTCGGATTTGTCGAAGGGAGGGCGATGGAGGGCCTTCTATGCATTGTTTTGGGTAGAATAAAAGTGGTATAGCATTTTGACGCCCCTTATGGTGCAAGCGACATGTTAGTAGAAGTGAGGTAGAACGTTTTTAAGTCTCCCCGAGTTAAAGTTTCCTCCTAAAAGATGCCCCTGGGTGTGTGGTCTTTTGTTTGTTTATGGCCCCATAAAGTATTGTTGGCTTCTGTTGGGATGTAGACAGCTGTGATATTTTGGATGAGAACTCTCTTGTTAATTAAAAAGGTCTACAGCTTACCATGGGGCATTCTATGTCTGAGTTTCCTTCGCACTGGAAGAGGCGCACCAGTTGTTGTTTATGAAGGGGCAGACCAGTCCCCCTTCACCTTGTGTTGCTAGCCTGACCACTATATTATTCTGTCATAATTTAAGTAATTTGTTGTAACGAGAGGTACTAGGGGTGTTGTACAAAAAGTTATCAGCGATTGGATTGTCTAACCAATCAGAGTATCATAGCAAATGGCAAATTTTATAGCTGCCACTTTACCCATGTGTGGTCTGGCTCTGGCCCGAACCATCAGTTTCTGGACCAATCAGACAGCCCCTAATGTGTTCGCATTCAGTGAAGGGGATGTACTCAGATCCAAACTGTCGTCCATGGGCGTGGCGTAGCATTTGGTCGGAGCAAGGAGTCTGTGTATCCAGGCAATAATAATGCAGCTTTTCAAGTCTCTCTGATAGGAGACTCTGGAACGAAGCTCATCCATCGTATTCTCGAGTGACTGGACATTTGCCAATAAAACAGAGGGGAGTGCCAGTCGATTTTCTCTTCATCTCAATCTCACCAGGACTCCAGCCTGTCTGCCACGTCTACAACTGCAGTGTAACTGTCGATCTAACGTCAAAAGTGATTGGCGGTATTGTGTGATAATAGTAAGAACTTTAAAACTTCATAAACTCAAAAACATGTGCTAAAGTTGGGTTGAAACTTGTAAAGTTTCGACCTTCTCTGTCGGTTACTATGAGAAGGAATGGTAGATTCTGTCTATGAGAGATGAAAGGGGAGCCAGAATGGCATCTTCTAACACTTCTGTATAATTTGGAGTAAATGGGGATGGAAGGAGGGGGTGAGGGGGGAGGGGTGTGGCTTTGTCTGTCATTAATGATCCCTCCCTCCCTCCCTTGTTAATGACCACTGGTCTGAAAGGAAAGTGAGTCAGAGGAGAGTTGTATAATTAAGCCTTCAATGATTCAAGAGTGAAGAACCTTGCCTCCTGTAAACAACCTGCTTGAGTGTGTGTTTGTGTGTGGGTGCGTGTGTGTAGGAGGCAAGGGATGAGGGCAACCCTGACAAAAAGTACAACAGCAACAACAAAACATAATGGATAGGCTACCTCCTAGACATTCATAGGCTGAATCGATAAACATCAAGGGAAGTCATTGGAACGCGAGGTCAGTACAGGTGCATCAAAGCTGGAACCGAGAGACTGAAAAACAGCTTTGATCTCAAGGCCATTAGACTGTTAAATAGCCATCACAAGTCAGCTACCACCCATTTACTCAATCCTACACCTTTTATTTATTTTTTATTTCACCTTTATTTAACCAGGTAGGCAAGTTGAGAACAAGTTCTCATTTACAATTGCGACCTGGCCAAGATAAAGCAAAGCAGTTCGACAGATACAACGACACAGAGTTACACATGGAGTAAAACAAACATGCAGTCAATAATACAGTATAAACAAGTCTATATACAATGTGAGCAAATGAGGTGAGAAGGGAGGTAAAGGCAAAAAAGGCCATGGTGGCAAAGTAAATACAATATAGCAAGTAAAACACTGGAATGGTAGTTTTGCAATGGAAGAATGTGCAAAGTAGAAATAAAAATAATGGGGTGCAAAGGAGCAAAATAAATAAATTAAATACAGTTGGGAAACAGGTAGTTGTTTGGGCTAAATTATAGGTGGGCTATGTACAGGTGCAGTAATCTGTGAGCTGCTCTGACAGTTGGTGCTTAAAGCTAGTGAGGGAGATAAGTGTTTCCAGTCTCAGAGATTTTTGTAGTTTGTTCCAGTCATTGGCAGCAGAGAACTGGAAGGAGAGGCGGCCAAAGAAAGAATTGGTTTTGTGGGTGACTAGAGAGATATACCTGCTGGAGCGTGTGCTACAGGTGGGAGATGCTATGGTGACCAGCGAGCTGAGATAAGGGGGGACTTTACCTAGCAGGGTCTTGTAGATGAGATGGAGCCAGTGGGTTTGGCAACGAGTATGAAGCGAGGGCCAGCCAACGAGAGCGTACAGGTCACAATGATGGGTAGTATATGGGGCTTTGGTGACAAAACGGATTGCACTGTGATAGACTGCATCCAATTTGTTGAGTAGGGTATTGGAGGCTATTTTGTAAATGACATCGCCAAAGTCGAGGATTGGTAGGATGGTCAGTTTTACAAGGGTATGTTTGGCAGCATGAGTGAAGGATGCTTTGTTGCGAAATAGGAAGCAAATTCTAGATTTAACTTTGGATTGGAGATGTTTGATATGGGTCTTGAAGGAGAGTTTACAGTCTAACCAGACACCTAAGTATTTGTAGTTGTCCACGTATTCTAAGTCAGAGCCGTCCAGAGTAGTGATGTTGGACAGGCGGGTAGGTGCAGGTAGCGATCGGTTGAAGAGCATGCATTTAGTTTTACTTGTATTTAAGAGCAATTGGAGGCCACGGAAGGAGAGTTGTAATGGCATTGAAGCTTGCCTGGAGGGTTATTAACACAGTGTCCAAAGAAGGGCCAGAAGTATACACCTTCGAGGCTGCTGCCCCATATTTTTTTTTTTCAAACTTTAACTGGGCAAGTCAGTGAAGAACATATTCTTGTTTACAATGAACTACCTTGTTCAGGGGGAAGAACAACACATTTTTACTTTGCAATTCAGGGACTCGATCTAGCAACCTTTCGGGTAATAGCCCAATGCTCTAACCACTAAGCTACCTATACTGTACATAAGCATTGAATCACTGCCCACTTTAGTAATGGAAAAATAGTCAAGTAATAATGTTTACATACTGTTTTACTCATCTCATCTGTATATACTATATTCTATTCTACTGTATTCTAGTCAATGCAACTGACATTGCTCATCCTAATATTTAGATATTTCTTACTTCATTATTTTACTTTTAGATTTGTGTGTATTGTTGTGAATTGTTAGATATTACTGCACTGTTGGAACTAGGAACACAAGCATTTTGCTACACCCGCAATAACATCTGTTAAAAGTGTGTATGTGACTAATATACTTTGATTTGGCTACTCACTGGATAGGAAGTGCTGGGAGGAAGGGCCAAAGTCTCTGTGGGCTTCCTGAAGGACCTTTAGTCTCTCTTCAATGGCCACCTGCACACCAGAAAGCGGAGAGAGTTAGACACACACAAAGACACACCTGCATCCCGCCAGCACTATATTGACCGGTCCAGCTGAGTGTGTGTGTGTGCGTGCATGTGTGTGCATTGCTGAGTGTCCTTACTGTGTGCAGTGACTCAGTCATCCTCCCTAGAGTGAGGATATAAGGCAGTCTCTACACAGGGAACCAGAAGGCAGACAAAATGTGTCTTCCACACTTTCATCCATCCGCAGTGAATCTCTATGGGGTGCCTGGTGACTGAGTCCTGCTCTGCCGTTTGCCCTTCTGTTTGATCAGACCAAAGTGGCACAGAGTCCTATCTCAGTGGTCATCATCAACTCCAGCATGGCAATACAAGGGGTGGGGGGGGGCATGGAGAAGGTAAGGGACGGAATCTAATATCTCTCTCTTGATGTCTCTTTTTTTCGCTTTGTCACACACACACACACACACGCACACACTTTAATCTAAACAGCATAGTGACAAATGAGCCTGAGGGGTGCACGAGTAAAGCTCTGATCCTGGACCAGGACACTAGTCCGCTGTGTCAAAAAGTGTTATTTATCTATAGTGACAGAAGTACACAACATAGAACTCAGTAACCTGTAGAGGTAGACAAGGGGAAGGCCACCTCTCCTCACCCCTCTATGTGTCTGAGCTAAAGTACAGCAGGCTGACAGAGAGAGAGACGGCAGGAATAATGAGAGAAAGCAACAACAAAATGACACAAACAGGTGGAAAGAGATGGACAGAAGTACTTGATTACAAAGACAGCAAGAGGGCTAATATGACGTTGACAGAATAAACATGAGCATACAGACAGGTTGAGATCTGAATAAGGTGGGTGAGAAAAAAAGAGTAGAAAGTAGAAAAGTCAAGATTATGATAGCTCGTAAAAGGAGGAAGGTTTTACATTTGACCTTTTAGTCATTTAGCAGTGGCACGTACTCCCAAGTATGACAACTCCTAAAAGGGAGGAGGTTTGTAGCTGTGACACCTCTTAAGTATGACACATAAAAGGGAGATGGTTTTAGGCATGAGACCCGTTGCCCACCTGTAAAAAGGGGAAGGTTTTAGGTGGGACACCCATAGCCCACCTGTAGTAGTTTCCAGTGCATGTTGAGGTCATCCAGTTGCCTGGAGGAGGTGGAGGACAGCTGCACATCCAGAGGAGCTAGTTCACCAGACAGCTCATTCACACCATTCACATCCTGCCTCAGAGGGGCCATCTCTTCCTTGAAAGCCTGGAACATACACAGGATGCACACCCACAGGTCAATGTTTTGATGTGGGCAGATGTATCTATAACATACTGTTATGGTGCAGGGGTGATACCTGTACCAATGGTGATTAGATGTTGACCTAGGTAATTCATTTTTTTGACGCTGATTTATGTACAGGTTAATCAGTACCTACACTTGTTGGCCCTAAATGTTTTGTAGTGGATGTAAAAAAACAACACCCCTCTCTCTCTTTCCCCCTTAATAAATCAGTAACACCCCAGTGACTCCCCTCACCGTGGTCTTCTCTATGTGTTCCTGCAGTGAGTCTATGAGCAGGTCTCCTACAGGCTGCCAGCCAGCCTTGGTCTCTTCTGCCCTGGCTAGCCGCAGGTCCAGCTGGTTCATGTTGCTCTGGAGCTCTTGTAGCCTCTCAAATGCCCTTTCTACCTGACTCTGCCATCCACCAGCGTGGTCTTGCAGACGCTCCCAACGCTCCTGCACCTCCGCTGTCTGCTGCCTGATGGCCCTGGCCACACCCTGCGCCATCTCCTCTGGAGTCAGGTCTGTGAGAAGAGTAGAGAGTTAGGGAGGGAGAGAGAGGGGGAGAGAGAGAGAGAGAGAGAGAGAGAGAGAGAGAGAGAGAGAGGAGAGAGAGAGAGAGAGAGAGAGAGAGAGAGAGAGAGAGAGAGAGAGAGAGAGAGAGAGAGAGAGAGAGAGGGGGGGGAGCAAGGACAAAGACTTTAACAACCTCAAAGGGGAAGGTTGGTTGTACAATAAAAGCAAGCATTTAAACTTGAAGAGAGACTTATGAGCCAAAGAGAAAAGAGCATGACCAATGTCCACAGTCAACCATCTTGTCTGCAGACCTGAAATCTAAATCATAAACACCCTAAGCACACATCAAGGGTCTGTCTGTCTGTTAGTCTGTTAGTCTGCCAGCCAAGCACACATCAATGGTCTGTATGTCTGTTAGTCTGTTAGTCTGCCAGCCAAGCACACATCAAGGGTCTGTCTGTCTTTTAGTCTGTTAGTCAGCCAGCCAAGCACACATCAAGGGTCTGTCTGTCTGTTAGTCTCCCAGCCAAGCACACATCAAGGGTCTGTCTGTTCGTCTGTTCGTCTGCCAGCCATAGATGCCACACAGACAGGACCAGTGTGGGGTAAGTCTGCCACACACCCCAGACAGGACCAGCGTGGGAGCTGTCTGTTTTGAAAATAAGAAGGCCAGGGAAAGTCTGGGAGCATTTGATTGGGTTGAAGAGGATCTGAAGACTAAGGTGTTCTCACCCAATGGGTTCAGTTAGACTAGAGTAGACAGAGGTGTCCGTGCTGGCACTGGTCTCAGTTTTACCCTGTGAAGCCCCTTGTCCCTCCTGTGAAAGCATCCAATCACAGGTTTTTAGATCAGATTGAGATCAGATATACCCTTTACAGTCAAACACCCCTTTCGAATGTATCCGAGGTCATTGCAGGGCTGGTTTCAGATTACACCTACCCTCTGATATACCACGCAAAGAAATCATCCGACCCGTCACAGCCCTTAGATCAGTTCTTAACCACCGATTAGACCAAAGCCCCCTTTGATAATTACATCAAAGATCACACAGAAGGGCCAGATCTCTGCCTGCTCGGAGCTCTGGCCACACCCTCCCAGATTGTCTCAGGGGCCTGCTACATTATTTAACAACACGATTCTGTTAAAGAGGAAATGTGCTGACACAGCGATGACTTCACTGTTTCATCCTCTTAGGCCCAGCAGCCTTTAGATACAGAATTACTAATGAGTTCTGGTGCGTATTTAGTGTTTGGGTGTATTCTGAGCCTCATAGCACACACCACATAAACATCAAGTGGATTGGGCAACTTCTGAGGTGCTTTTCAAGGATATTCTCACCCACCCTAATGGGCGGCAGGGTAGCCTAGTGGTTAGAGTGTTGGACTAGTAACCAAAAGGTTGCAAGTTCGAATCCCCGAGCTGACAAAGTACAAATCTGTCGTTCTGCCCCTGAACAGGCAGTTAACCCACTGTTCCTAGGCCATCATTGAAAACAAGAATTTGTTCTTAACTGACTTGCCTAGTAAAATAAAAATACTGTTCTTTGGAGGGCCACTATGTATGCAAGTTAAACGGAATGGTCAACATAAACTGACCAATACTGACATCCCTTACGTAGGTTATGGCACATAGTAGATTTTATAAAGGAGATCAATTAAATTATAACGTAAGACTAAGTGACGGTTGATGTCACTGGACTTTGGCGTGTGCGTATTCAGGCAAGTCAGTGACAGGAGACTCACCTGTTTTGGGCTGTAGGTCCTTGCATGGTTCTCCCGGCCCCTCGATGGACTGGTCAGCCAGGAATGTGTGTGCCTGGTCCAGTGTATTGGCCACAACATGCTCGCGGTCGTTCAGCTCCAACCGCAACACCTGGGGAGAAACACACACTGGTCAATTGATACTGTCCTTTCAACCTGAATGTTTTACTCAAATTGTATTACTCCTAACTGAGCTCTTTCAAATCAGTTAGAACATTTTGCCTGATATCATCAAAGAGTGCGGGTGGGTCAAATCACTGGGGAAGCCAAGTCCCCCAAAAATATTACAACCCACAGTATGTGTTGTGATAATTGCGTTGTTCTCTCTGTAACCCGTCAGATCAAATCAAATTGATTTATATAGCCCTTCGTACATCAGCTGATATCTCAAAGTGCTGTACAGAAACCCAGCCTAAAACCCCAAACAGCAAGCAATGCAGGTGTAGAAGCACGGTGGCTAGGAAAAACTCCCTAGAAAGGCCAAAACCTAGGAAGAAACCTAGGCTATGTGGGGTGGCCAGTCCTCTTCTGGCTGTGCCGGGTGGATATTATAACAGAACATGGCCAAGATGTTCAAATGTTCATAAATGACCAGCATGGTCCAATAATAATAAGGCAGAACAGTTGAAACTGGAGCAGCAGCATGGCCAGGTGGACTGGGGACAGCAAGGAGTCATCGTGTCAGGTCGTCCTGAGGCATAGTCCTTGGGCTCAGGTCCTCCGAGAGAGAGAGAGAAAGAAAGAGAGAAAGAGAGAATTCGAGAGAGCACATTTAAATTCACATAGGACACCGAATAGGACAGGAGAAGTACTCCAGATATAACAAACATACCCTAGCCCCGACACCTAAACTACTGCAGCATAAATACTGGAGGCTGATACTGGAGGCTGAGACAGGAGGGGTCAGGAGACACTGTGGCCCCATCCGAGGACACCCCCGGACAGGGCCAAACAGGAAGGATATAACCCCACCCACTTTGCCAAAACACAGCCCCCACACCACTAGAGGGATATCTTCTACCACCAATTTACCATCCTGAGACAAGGCTGAGTATAGCCCACAAAGATCTCCGCCACGGCACAACCCAAGGGGGGGGGAGGGGGGTGCCGCCAACCCAGACAGGATGATCACATGAGTCAGTGACTCAACCCACTCAGGTGATGCACCCCTCCCAGGGACGGTATGAGAGAGCCCCAGTAAGCCAGTGACTCAGCCCCTGTAATAGGGGTAGAGGCAGAGAATCCCAGTGGAAAGAAGGGAACCGGCCAGGCAGAGACACCAAGGGCGGTCCGTTGCTCCAGAGCCTTTCTGTTCACCTTCCCACTTCTGGGCCAGACTACACTCAATTATATGACCCACTGAAGAGATGAGTCTTCAGTAAAGACTTAAAGGTTGAGACCGAGTTTGCGTCTGACATGGGTAGGCAGACCGTTCCATAAAAATGGAGCTCTATAGGAGAAAGCCCTGCCTCCAGCTGTTTGCTTAGAAATTCTAGGGACAATTAGGAGGCCTGTGTCTTGTGACCGTAGCGTACTTGTAGGTATGTACGGCAGGACAAAATCAGAGAGATAGGTAGGAGCAAGCCCATGTAATGCTTTGTAGGTTAGCAGTAAAACCTTGAAATCAGCCCTTGCATTGACAGGAGGCCAGTATAGGGAGGCTAATATGATCAAATTTTTGGGTTCTCATCAGGATTCTAGCAGCCGTATTTAGTACTAACTGAAGTTTATTTAGTGCTTTATCCGGGTAGCCGGAAAGTAGAGCATTGCAGTAGTCTAACCTAGAAGTGACAAAAGCATGGATACATTTTTCTGAATCATTTTTGGACAGAAAGTTTCGGATTTTTGCAATGTTACGTAGATGGAAAAAAACTGTCCTTGAAATGGTCTTGATATGTTCTTCAAAAGAGAGATCAGGGTCCAGAGTAACGCCGAGGTCCTTCACAGTTTTATTTGAGACGACTATACAACCATTAAGATTAATTGTCAGATTCAACAGAAGATCTCTTTGTTTCTTGGGACCTAGAACAAGCATCTCCGTTTTGTCCGAGTTTAAAAGTAGAAAGTTTGCAGCCATCCACTTCCTTATGTCTGAAACACATGCTTCTAGCGAGGGCAATTTTGGGGCTTCACCATGTTTCATTGAAATGTACAGCTGTGTGTCATCCACATAGCAGTGAAAGTTCCAATGACATCCCCAAGAGGTAAAATATATAGTGAAAACAATAGTGGTCCTAGAACGGAACCTTGAGGAACACCGAAATATACAGTTGATTTGTCAGAGGACAAGCCATTCACAGAGACAAACTGATATCTTTCCGACAAATAAGATCTAAACCATGCCAGAACTTGTCCGTGTAGACCAATTTGGGTTTCCAATCTCTCCAAAAGAATGTGGTGATCGATGGTATCAAACCAGCACTAAGGTCTAAGGAGCATGAGGACAGATGCATAGCCTCGGTCTGATGCCATTAAAAGGTAATTTACCACCTTCACAAGTGCAGTCTCAGTGCTATGATGGGGTCTAAAACCAGACTGAAGCATTTCGTATACATTGTTTGTCTTCAGGAAGGCAGTGAGTTGCTGCTCAACAGCCTTTTCTAAAAATTGAGAGGAATGGAAGATTCGATATAGGCCGATAGTTTTTTATATTTTCTGTGTCAAGGTTTGGCTTTTTCAAGAGAGGTACACATCCGGTGGATAGAGAGCCATTTAATGTTCAACATAGGAGGGCCAAGCACAGGAAGCAGCTCTTTCAGTAGTTTAGTTGGAATAGGGTCCAGTATGCAGCTTGAAGGTTTAGAGGCCATGATTATTTTCATCATTGTGTCAAGAGATATAGTACTAAAACACTTGAGCGTCTCTCTTGATCCTAGGTCCTGGCAGAGTTGTGCAGACTCAGGACAACTGAGCTTTGAAGGAATACGCAGATTTAAAGAGGAGTTCATATGCATATAACAAAAGTCCAAAAAACATATTGCATGTAACAAACAGTTAAATGACCTCCAAAATGGTCAAGCACGGTAATGTTTCTGACATTTTCGGACTACTAAACAACTAATGATTTAGAACCACGTAGTTACCAAGATGCAAAGAAAACAGGAGCTGCCTCCACTAATTCCAGCACCATTTCTACTTCAACATCATCTAATCACCTATGCTTAGTCTAAAAAGGTGAAAACTAAAAGAAACCAAAAATGATTTAGTCCAATCAACATAAGCTAGATATGATGTGGCTGTCCATGGTACGGATTTCTCTGTGTGTGCGCGCACAAGTAGGAAAAACATGTTGACTCACCCTACTCGTAGAGAAACGCCAATGCCATTCTCTTTCATGTTGACTAAACAGTCCATGACTCTGTCATACAGCACATGCTTTTAGTTTTTGTTGTCCTAGGCTACTTGGTTAAAATGTTTGTTTGCTAGACTCACCTCATGGGCAACGATGTGCCAGGCCAGCAAGTAAACATTTGCATACTACATCAAGTTAGGAATTGAACTTCCATCCTCTCTGGTCAGGGGCACAATGTATGAATTAATGGTTGGATCAGAATCGCCGTTGTAATCATTGGCGAGCAGTGCAAATTAAGTAAAACCACTAGTCCAAACCTCCAGCCATGGCTAATTTAGGAAAGGGATTTTAACTTGCTAGCTTGCCACCAGAGGACATCGACACAACGAGATGCAACAATTCCATTTTTTTTCCTGTCAATTATGTTTGGCTTCTGATGTGATTGGTTTGAAGCCAAATCCAAACTGGCTTCCTTTGACACTTTTCTTTGTTGCGCCAGGACCATTCACAGCTCAGCTCACTCAGTTCAGGTTGTCTAATATTCTATAATGTTTTTCTATCAAGGGAGGCCAAATGCTCGCTGGCTTCCTTGGCATTCAATGCTACAGGCGGAAACAATGTCATACTCTTTCTGACCAGACAACATCAGATAGATACGCTACACATCCTGAGACAGAGGGGTGCTGTTTCGTTCACTCAGATGCTTTTGCCGGTGAGATACACTACACGACCAAAGGTATGTGGACACCTGCTCATCAAACATCTCATTTCAAAATTATGGGCATTAACATGGAGTTGGTTCCCCTTTGCTGCTATAACAACCTCCACTCTTCTGGGAAGGCTTTCCACTGCTGGAACGTTGCTGTGGGGACTTGCTTCCATTCAGCCACAAGAGCATTAGTGAGGTCGGGCACTGATGTTGACAGATTAGGCCTGGCTCGCAGTTGGCGTTCCAAATTAATCTCAAATGTGTTTGAGTGGTTGAGGTCAGGACTCTGTGCAGGCCAGTCAAGTTCTTCCACATCAATCTCTACAAATAATTTCTGTATGCACCTCGCTTTGTGCACAGGGGCATTGTCATGCTGAAACAGGAAAGGGCCTTCTCCAAACTATTGCCACAAGTAGGAAGCACAGAATTGTCTAGAATGTCATTGTATGCTGTAGCATTAAGATTTCCCTTCACTGGAACTAAGAGGCCAAGCACGAAACATGAAAAACAGCCCCAGACTATTATTCCTCCTCCACCAAACTTTACAGTTGGGACTATTCCTTCGGGCAGGTAGAGTTCTCCTGGCATCCCAGATTCGTCCCTCAGACTGCAGGATGGTGAAGCATGTTTCAGCACTCCAGAGAACATGTTTCCAGTCCAATGGCAGCGAGCTTTACACGCCTCCAGCCAACACTTGACATTGTGAATGGTGATCTTAGGCTTGTGTGCCGCTGCTCGGCCATGGAAACCCATTTCATGAAGCTCCCGACGAACAGTTATTGTACTGACGTTGCTTCCAGAGGCAGTTTGGAACTTGATAGTGAGAAGATTTTACACGCTTCAGCACTCGACGGTCCTATTCTGTGAGCTTGTGTGGCCTACCACTTCGCAGCTGAGCCGTTGTTGCTCCTGGACGTTTACACTTCACAATTAATAGCACTTACAGTTGACCGGGGCAGCTTTAGCAGGGCAGGAATTTGACAAACTGACTTGTTGGAAAGGTGCCATCCTATGACTGTGCCACTTCGAAAGTCACTGAGTGACGAAAGAGAGAGAAAAGATAAATTCATTTGTACATTTCTTTTCTTGGTCAACTTGTTTGGCATCTATGAACACACACGACTGCACATTAGTGAACTCGAACAATAATAGTGTTGTTTTCATCAAAATGATAGATACTGCAAGGACCCTCTTTATCTCTAAATGTCCAAGTGCCTCAGTGGAAGTGCCTGCATTGGAATCATAGTTTTCAGCATTGTGAACTCTATGTGAACCTTATTTTCCCCACTGTTCAGATTCCTATGGCAGCCTATCCACTACAAAATTACCATCTCCATATCAAACAAGTAAAAAAATAAAATCTCACTTTATTCAACCCCACCTTACATTCGACAACAAGACATTTTCCATTCAAAGGAACGGGCGTCTAGACGCACACATACTCATACCCACGCACGAACGCAAGCATGCGCACACACACGCAGACTATACTGAGATGGGTCTCACCTCATCCCAGCACTGTAAACAATAATCTCAACATCTATTCAGGTGATGGCATCAATTCAGAATGTGCTCCCTATCTAACCTTCTCTCATCGAAAGAGACAACAAGAGATCGAGAAGAAAGAGAGAGAGGAAGATAGCAGGAGCAGCGATTGAAGGAGGGAAAGACGGGTCAAATGAGATTTCCCTGAGGTCATAGTGAAATTAAATGAGCGATTTAGAATAAAGTGATACGTTCACACAACACAGCAGCCTGCAGGTTTCCTCATAGGACTCACTAATACCAAATTATATCACCCACACATTCTCTCTGTCATACACTCCCTCTCTCTCACTCTACCATCCTTTCCACTATCCTCTCTCTTTCTCCCCCACATCCTCCCTTCACACACACACACACACACACACACACACACACACACACACACACACACACACACACACACACACACACACACACACACACACACACACACACACACACACACACACACACACACACACACACAGGTTAGTCCGGTGGGGACTAGCGGTCACTCTCTAAATGAGTAGCAGTCACTCTCTAAATAACAATTATTTAGGCAATTATTCTTATTTACAATGACGGCCTACCCCAGCCAAACCCCGACGACACCCTACAGGAATCCCAATCACGGCCTGATGTGACACAGCCTGGATTTGAACCAGGGACTGTAGTGACACCTCTTGCCTTAGACTGCTGCGCCACTCGGGAGCCAAACTAACATGTGTGCCAAAACATCCACTACAAGGGACGAGAGGAAGAAGGGGATAGCAGGACTACATGTACCAGAGTAATTATTCTTGTTTTGATATAGCAGCCGGAACCCCAGGGGGCCTCTGATGCCTAACGGGCTGTATGATTGCTTTGTGAGAGGACGATGTCAGAGAGAAATAAAGAGGAACTGCATTGTTGACATTACATTTCAGGTAAGACCCAGGTGCAGACAATGTCAAAGTAACAACAGTTTATTCATTGATCAGGGGCAGGCAAAAGACAGGTCCAGGGCAGGCAGAGGTCAGTAATAAAGATAGGTGGGGCAAAGGTATAGAACAGCAGGCAGGCTCAGGGTCAGGGCAGGCAGAATGGTCAACACCGGGAAAACCAGGAAACAGGCACAATCGAGAGAAAGGAGCAGGGTGAAAAACGCTGGTAGGCTCGAAGAAAGAAAACGAACTGGCAACAGAAAAACAGAGAACACAGATATAAATACACAGGGGATAATGGGGAAGATGGGCGACACCTGGAGGGGGGTGGAGACAATCACAAAGACAGGTGAAACAGATCACGGTGTGACAATTGTGAGCCTTGCTGTTTTTATAAAGGCTTATGGTTTAATCAGACAGGACTAGATGAGGAAGAGAGAGTACCGTTGAAGAGATCATGACAGCATGCTGGGTTGAGTATTGTAGTAGGATACATTTCTTAACACCTCTTGAATATAGAGGGCACTATTTTCATTTTTGGAAAAATAACTTTCCCTAAGTAAACAGGCTATTTTGCCAGGAAAAGATGCTATAATATGCATATAATTGACAGCATAGGATAGAAAACACTCGAAAGTTTCCAAAACTTTAAAAATACTGTCTGTGAGTATAATAGAACTGATATTGCAGGCGAAAGCCTGAGAAAAATCCAATCAAGAAGTGACTCGGCATTCCTATGCATTCCTATGCGTCCCTATTGAGCAGTGAATGAGATATCAACCAGATTCCTTTTTATATGGCTTCCCTAATTAGTCTAGTGTCACAATACATAGTTTCAGGCTTTTATTTAGAAAAATGAGCCTGAACGTCAACATTGCATCAGTGGTCAGCTGAAGTCTCTCAGAGTGTTTTGTGCATAAAGGACAAATGCGGCCATTGTTTCTCTCTACTAAAAAGCCATCTGTCACGGGTGATATATTATCAAATAGATATTTGAAAAACACCTTTGCCATGTTTCTGTCGATATGATGGAGCTCATTTGGAATACTTTTCGCCGTTGTCGTGACCGCAATTTCCGGTCGATTTCTCAGCCAAACGTGAAGAACGAAAGGAGTTATTTTTGGCTACAAAAATAATATTTTTGGAAAAAAGGAACATTTTCTATCTAACTGGGAGTCTCGTGAGTGAAAACATCCGAAGCCCATCAAAGGTAAACTATTTAATTTGATTGCTTTTCTGATTTTCGTGACCAGGTTGCCTGCTGCTAGCTCGGCATAATGCTATGCTAGGCTATCGATAAACTTACACAAATGCTTGTCTTCCTTTGGCTGTGAAGCATATTTTCAAAATCTGAGATGACAGGGTGATTAATCTGTTACTCCTACCCCCTACTTTTTCGAACATTCTGTTAAAAATCGCGCAACATTTCAGCGCCTTGCTGCTCATGCCAGGAATATAGTATATGCATATGATTAGTATGTGTGGATAGAAAACACTCAGACGTTTATAAAGCTGGTTAAATCACGGCTGTGACTATAACAGAACGTGCGTTTCATCGAAAGCGCAGGAAAATCTGATCACTGAAAATGGAAATATATATCCATCCGCCACTTCAACCCATTGATAAAGGCGAACCACAATAAATGGGGCTGAGGTTGCAATACCTACAGCTTCCACACAATGTCAACAGTCTTGTCATTTGCCTAGGCTTTGTTTCTTGGTCAAACGAAGAAGAGACAAGCCATTTGTTCAGGTCTCCGACCGGATATTTTGGTTGAGATTTACCCGGACATTATTTCCAGACGGACAGCAAAAGAATATACATCGCCTCGTGATCAAGTTGATCGCTTATTAACGTGTACTAATACCTAAAGTTGCATTACAAAAGTATTTCGAAGTGTTTTGTGAAAGTTTATTGTCAACTTTTTTAATTTAAAAAAATGACGTTACGTTATAAGATGCTATTTTTTTTCGTTTATCACACAGTCTTCATAGATCGATATCTAGGCTATATATGGACTGATTTAATCGGGAAAAAAAGACCCAATAGTGATTATGGGACATCTAGGAGTGCCAACAAAGAAGATGGTCAAAGGTAATGATTGTTTTATATTTTATTTGTGCGGTTTGTGTAGCGACGACTATGCTAATTATTTTGTTTACGTCCCCTGCGGGTCTTTTGGGGTGTTACATGCTATCAGATAATAGCTTCTCATGCTTTCGCCGAAAAGTATTTAAAAAAATCTGACTTGTTGCCTGGATTCACAACGAGTGTAGCTTTAATTCAATACCCTGCATGTGTATTTTACATTTACATTTACATTTAAGTCATTTAGCAGACGCTCTTATCCAGAGCGACTTACAAATTGGTGCATTCACCTTATGACATCCAGTGGAACAGCCACTTTACAATAGTGCATCTAAATATTTTAAGGGGGGGGAGGGGGGGTGAGAAGGATTACTTTATCCTATCCTAAGTATTCCTTAAAGAGGTGGGGTTTCAGGTGTCTCCGGAAGGTGGTGATTGACTCCGCTGTCCTGGCGTTGTGAGGGAGTTTGTTCCACCATTGGGGAGCCAGAGTATTTTAATGAACGTTTGAGTTTTAACTAGTACTATTAGCATTTAGCGTAGCGCATTTGTATTTCCAGATGTCTAGATGGGACACCTGCGTGTCAGGTAGGAGCAAGAGGTTAACAAAACGCTAAGCTGTGTTTCAATATATTTAACTTGTGATTTCATGAATAGGAATATTTTCTAGTAATATTTATGTCCGTTGCTTGCGTTATGCTAATTAGTGTCAGTTGATGACAACGCTCCCGGATCCGGGATGGGTAGTACCAAGATTAACAGACATATGGGAATACTTACAAAAAAGGAAACATTAACCTCTTACGACTCTAGGGGCAGTATTTCATTTTTGGATAAAAAGACGTGCCCGTTTTAAGCACAATATTTTGTCACGAAAAGATGCTCGACTATGCATGGAATTGATAGCTGGAAAGAAAGAAAACACTCTGACGTTTCCAGAACTGCAAAGAATTTCACTGTGAGTGCCCTAGAACAAAAGCTTCAGGCAAAACCAAGATGTTTCTGCAACCAGGAAATGAACAGGATTTCTGAGGCTACGTTTTTCATTATCTCCTTCTTCGACAGGAATGAGCCTACCCTTTCTATCGTTTCCCCAAGGGGTCTGGAGCATTGTGACGTATTTACAGGCATATCATTGGAAGATTGACCATAAGAGACTACACTTGCCAAGTGTCCGCATGGTGTACTGCGTGGAAATTGGTGTGCAAAACTCAGCTGCTGGTATTTTTCCATGGGATTCTGAGAAAAACCATGCTTCCACGAACGGCATATCAATGAAGAGATATTTGACAAAACACCTTGAGGATTGATTCAAACGACGTTTGCCATGTTTCGGTCGATATTATGGAGTTAATTCGGAAAAAAGTTTGACGTTTAGGTGACTGAATTTTCGGTTAGTTTCGGTAGCCAAATGCGTAGTAACAAAACGGAGCGATTTGTCCTACACAAAGAATCTTTCAGGAAAAACTGGACATCTGCTATGTAACTGAGAGTCTCCTCATTGAAACATCTGAAGTTCTTCAAAGGTAAATTATTTTATTTGATTCCTTTGCTGGTTTTTGTGAATATGTTGCGTGCTAATTGCTACGCTATATGCTAAGCTAGCCATCAACACTCTTACACAAATGATTGATTTTCTATGGTTCAAAAGCATATTTTGAAAATCTGAGATGACAGTGTTGTTAAGAAAAGGCTACGCTTGAGAGCAGGCATATTTATTTCATTTCATTTGCGATTTTTAGAAATCGTTAACGTTGCGTTATGGTAATGAGCTTGATGCTGTAGTCACGATACCGGATCCGGGATGGCTCGGCGCAAGAGGTTAACAGTTATATTCGAGTATGTGTCACGCCTTGGTCATTGTATTTTGTGTTTTTGTTATATGTTTGGGTAGGCCAGGGTGTGACATGGGTTTATATGTTGTTTTCGTATTGGGGTTTGTATTATTTGGGATCGCGGCGATTAGGGGTGTTAGGCTTGGCTGCCTGAGGCGATTCTCAATCAGAGTCAGGTGCTTATCGTTGTCTCTGATTGGGAACCGTATTTAGGGAGCCATAGTTTCGCTTTGTATTTCGTGGGTGATTCTTCCTGTCTTTGTGTAGTATTCACTAGATAGGCTGTAATTAGTTTCACGTTCCTTTTGTTGTTTTCGTCTTTAAGTTATTTCATGTACCGCGATTCTTTCATTAAAGTCATGAGTAACCTACACGCTGCATTTCGGTCCGACTCTCTTCTTTCAACAGACGAACGCAGTTACAGTATGCTTCATGTCAAATCAGATTTTAGAATATATATTTTCTTCATAATAATATATATAATTTCTACTTTGGCAGAGTTCAGGAAATAAATGAAGTAAGGGAAGACAAGGACATTGAGAGGCAGAGGTGATTCATGTGCCTTTATATAAAAAGAAAAGAGGGAAATTGAAAGTGTGTCGGAATTGGCAGTGGGTATAAAAATAGCCGTGTCTTCAAATATCTTCCTGACGAAATATTGAATTATGTTATATTATGCATATGTCCCCTATGGTGGACAGAACACGTTACTACTACATTACACAGACGGAACATTTTCACCACACAATAATAACAGGAAATACACACTTTTGTAAAACCTCAGATTGGTGATGATGCTATAAAAGTTTAAAGTCATCACAAAATCGATTGAGCAACAGCATCAGTTTCAACTTGTGTTTTAGGAATATAAATAATTGTTTTAACATATTTTTTTACAGGATTCTACTTAATCAGGTAAAACTACTGAATGAGCTCTTGAGTTTGATGATATTACTGAAATCGTGAAAACGTGTTTGTCTTGCCTACTAATGGACAGGGCCTTGAGGAAAAACACTCAAAGTAGAAAACAACCATTAAAACACAAGCTGATGCACCCCCTTTCAAGAGGAAGTAAAACAACCTCCCTCAATTGCCGTGATGAGATAAGAGATTCCGATCTGTCTGAGGAGGAGAAAATAGGGAAACAAGATGCATGAAAGGCAAAGAGGTTGACACGGTCTTCTGTTAACTTCTCTCCGCTCTGATACAGTAGTTGCAGTATTGGTTTTGGCACTAACACTAACAGATTTGTGACTCTTCAGAAAAACATTATTCTTCAACTAAGAGCAGAATAAGTGGTGCTACAGGGACAAAAATTCCCCCAGGATGACATTTTTTCAATGCCCTGTAAGCCTGGAGTGTATCTTGTGAGACGTGACCTTGACTGTGTGTTGTGTACAAAACAGCAGAGAAAACGGTCTTATCGGCCCCTACCCTGTGCAGATGAGGAGATGATAGCATTACAACACAGTAGAGAGGAGAGAAGGCTATTTTCAGACCTCCATGAATCCGGCCTCTCTTCCCTTTCACTTCCCCTCTCCTCAAGGCGGTCAGCAGAAATATGCTAACTCTGGAAGACATAGCTGATAGGATTGGAACCTGGTCTGGTCGTCTGCTGCAATAGCCAATCCGTGACAATGACTGTGTCATGTTTTGTCATTTATTATCTTGTCTTGTCCCTGTGCTTCCCATTCTATTCGTTTCCCTCTGCTGGTCTTATTAGGTTCTTTCCCTCTTTCTATCCCTCTCTCTCCCCCTCCCTCTCTCACTCTCTCGCTCTCTCTTCTCTCTATCGTTCCGTTCCTGCTCCCAGCTGTTCCTATTCCCCTAATCAATCATTTAGTCTTCCCACACCTGTTCCCGATCCTTTCCCCTGATTAGAGTCCCTATTTCTTCCTTTGTGTTCCGTTCCTGTCCTGTCGGTTCCTTGTCTAGAATTCACCGTGCTGTGTTTGTGTATCGCCCTGTCGTGTCGTGTTTTCCTCAGATGCTGCGTGGTGAGCAGGTGTCTGAGTCTGTCTGGTTCAAGTGCCTTCCCGAGGCAACCTGCTGTTCACCTGCTGTTCAAGATCGAGTCTCCAGTTTGTCCTCGTCATTTCGAGTGAAAGTTGTGTTTTTTGTTTGTATTTACTTTACTGGATTAAAGACTCTGTTTTCGCCAAGTCGCTTTTGGGTCCTCTTTCACCGGCATGACAGAAGGAACCGACCAAGGAATGGACCCAGCGACTTCAGACGCTCGTTACACTGCCGTCGAGATCCAAGGAGCCATGCTCGGCAGACACGAGCAGGAATTGTCTGCTGCTCGCCATGCCGTGGAGAACCTGGCCGCTCAGGTTTCCGACCTCTCTGGACAGTTCCAGAGTCTACGTCTCGTGCCACCTGTTACTTCCTGGCCTGCCGAGCCTCCAGAACCTAGGGTTAATAACCCACCTTGCTACTCCGGGCAGCCCACTGAGTGCCGCTCCTTTCTCACGCAGTGTGAGATTGTGTTCTCTCTCCAACCCAACACATACTCTAGAGAGAGAGCTCGGGTTGCTTACGTCATTTCACTCCTTACTGGCCGGGCTCGAGAATGGGGCACAGCTATCTGGGAGGCAAGGGCTGATTGCTCTAACAAGTTCCAGAACTTTAAAGAGGAGATGATTCGGGTTTTTGACCATTCAGTTTTTGGTAGGGAGGCTTCTAGGGCCCTGGCTTCCTTATGCCAAGGTGAACGGTCCATAACGGATTATTCTATTGAGTTTCGCACTCTTGCTGCCTCTAGTGAGTGGAACGAGCCGGCGCTGCTCGCTCGTTTTCTGGAGGGACTCCACGCAGTGGTTAAAAGATTCTCTCCCGGGAGGTTCCTTCAGATGTGGACTCTTTGATTGCTCTCGCCATCCGCATAGAACGACGGGTAGATCTTCGTCACCGGGCTCGTGGAAGAGAGCTCGCATCAACGGTGTTTCCCTGCTCCGCATCGCAACCATCTCCCTCCTCTGGCTCAGAGTCTGAGCCCATGCAGCTGGGAGGGATTCGCATCTCGACTAAGGAGAGGGAACGGAGGATCACCAACCGCCTGTGCCTCTATTGCGGAGTTGCTGGACATTTTGTTAATTAATGTCCAGTAAAAACCAGAGCTCATCTGTAAGCGGAGGGCTACAGGTGAGCGCAACTACTCAAGTCTCTCCATCAAGATCCTGTACTACTTTGTCGGTCCATCTACGCTGGACCGGTTCGGGTGCTACATGTAGTGCCTTGATAGACTCTGGGGCTGAGGGTTGTTTCATGGACGAAGCATGGGTTCGGAAACATGACATTCCTTTCAGAGAGTTAGAGAAGCCTACGCCCATGTTCGCCTTAGATGGTAGTCATCTTCCCAGTATCAGATTTGAGACACTACCTTTAACCCTCACAGTATCTGGTAACCACAGTGAGACTATTTCTTTTTGATTTTTCGTTCACCGTTTACACCTGTTGTTTTGGGTCATCCCTGGCTAGTATGTCATAATCCTTCTATTAATTGGTCTAGTAATTCTATCCTATCCTGGAACGTTTCTTGTCATGTGAAGTGTTTAATGTCTGCCATCCCTCCCGTTTCTTCTGTCCCTACTTCTCAGGAGGAACCTGGCGATTTGACAGGAGTGCCGGAGGAATATCATGATCTGCGCACGGTCTTCAGTCGGTCCCGAGCCAACTCCCTTCCTCCTCACCGGTCGTATGATTGTAGTATTGATCTCCTTCCGGGGACCACTCCTCCTCGGGGTAGACTATACTCTCTGTCGGCTCCCGAACGTAAGGCTCTCGAGGATTATTTGTCTGTTTCTCTTGACGCCGGTACCATAGTGCCTTCTTCCTCTCCGGCCGGGGCGGGGTTCTTTTGTTAAGAAGAAGGACGGTACTCTGCGCCCCTGCGTGGATTATCGAGGGCTGAATGACATAACGGTTAAGAATCGTTATCCGCTTCCCTTATGTCATCAGCCTTCGAGATTCTGCAGGGAGCCAGGTGCTTTACTAAGTTGGACCTTCGTAACGCTTACCATCTCGTGCGCATCAGAGAGGGGGACGAGTGGAAAACGGCGTTTAACACTCCGTTAGGGCATTTTGAGTACCGGGTTCTGCCGTTTGGTCTCGCCAATGCGCCAGCTGTTTTTCAGGCATTAGTTAATGATGTTCTGAGAGACATGCTGAACATCTTTGTTTTTGTCTATCTTGACGATATCCTGATTTTTTCTCCGTCACTCGAGATTCATGTTCAGCACGTTCGACGTGTTCTACAGCGCCTTTTAGAGAATTGTCTCTACGTAAAGGCTGAGAAGTGCTCTTTTCATGTCTCCTCCGTTACTTTTCTCGGTTCCGTTATTTCCGCTGAAGGCATTCAGATGGATTCCGCTAAGGTCCAAGCTGTCAGTGATTGGCCCGTTCCAAGGTCACGTGTCGAGTTGCAGCGCTTTTTAGGTTTCGCTAATTTCTATCGGCGTTTCATTCGTAATTTCGGTCAAGTTGATGCCCCTCTCACAGCTCTTACTTCTGTCAAGACGTGTTTTAAGTGGTCCGGTTCCGCCCAGGGAGCTTTTGATCTTCTAAAAGAACGTTTTACGTCCGCTCCTATCCTCGTTACTCCTGACGTCACTAGACAATTCATTGTCGAGGTTGACGCTTCAGAGGTAGGCGTGGGAGCCATTCTATCCCAGCGCTTCCAGTCTGACGATAAGGTTCATCCTTGCGCTTATTTTTCTCATCGCCTGTCGCCATCTGAGCGCAACTATGATGTGGGTAACCGTGAACTGCTCGCCATCCGCTTAGCCCTAGGCGAATGGCGACAGTGGTTGGAGGGGGCGACCGTTCCTTTGTCGTTTGGACAGACCATAAGAACCTTGAGTACATCCGTTCTGCCAAACGACTTAATGCCCGTCAAGCTCGTTGGGCGTTGTTTTTCGCTCGTTTGAGTTTGTGATTTCTTACCGTCCGGGTAGCAAGAACACCAAGCCTGATGCCTTATCCCGTCTGTTTAGTTCTTCTGTGGCTTCTACTGATCCCGAGGGGATTCTTCCTTATGGGCGTGTTGTCGGGTTAACAGTCTGGGGAATTGAAAGACAGGTTAAGCAAGCACTCACGCACACTGCGTCGCCGCGCGCTTGTCCTAGTAACCTCCTTTTCGTTCCTGTTTCCACTGTCTGGCTGTTCTTCAGTGGGCTCACTCTGCCAAGTTAGCTGGTCATCCCGGTGTTCGAGGCACTCTTGCGTCTATTCGCCAGCGCTTTTGGTGGCCGACTCAGGAGCGTGACACGCGCCGTTTCGTGGCTGCTTGTTCGGACTGCGCGCAGACTAAGTCGGGTAACTCTCCTCCTGCCGGTCGTCTCAGACCGCTCCCATTCCTTCTCGACCATGGTCTCACATCGCCCTAGACTTCATTACCGGTCTGCCTTTGTCTGCGGGGAAGACTGTGATTCTTACGGTTGTCGATAGGTTCTCTAAGGCGGCACATTTCATTCCCTCGCTAAACTTCCTTCCACTAAGGAGACGGCACAAATCATTATCGAGAATGTATTCAGAATTCATGGCCTCCCGTTAGACGCCGTTTCAGACAGAGGCCCGCAATTCACGTCACAGTTTTGGAGGGAGTTCTGTCGTTTGATTGGTGCGTCCGTCAGTCTCTCTTCCGGGTTTCATCCCCAGTCTAACGGTCAAGCAGAGAGGGCCAATCAGACGATTGGTCGCATACTACGCAGCCTTTCTTTCAGAAACCCTGCGTCTTGGGCAGAACAGCTCCCTGGGCAGAATACGCTCACAATTCGCTTCCTTCGTCTGCTACCGGGTTATCTCCGTTTCAGAGTAGTCTGGGTTACCAGCCTCCTCTGTTCTCATCCCAGCTTGCCGAGTCCAGCGTTCCCTCCGCTCAAGCGTTTGTCCAACGTTGTGAGCGCACCTGGAGGAGGGTGAGGTCTGCACTTTGCCGTTACAGGGCACAGACTGTGAGAGCCGCCAATAAACGCAGGATTAAGAGTCCAAGGTATTGTTGCGGCCAGAGAGTGTGGCTTTCCACTCGCAACCTTCCTCTTACGACAGCTTCTCGTAAGTTGACTCCGCGGTTCATTGGTCCGTTCCGTGTCTCCCAGGTCGTCAATCCTGTCGCTGTGCGACTGCTTCTTCCGCGACATCTTCGTCGCGTCCATCCTGTCTTCCATGTCTCCTGTGTTAAGCCCTTTCTTCGCACCCCCGTTCGTCTTCCCTCCCCCCTCCCGTCCTTGTCGAGAGCGCACCTATTTACAAGGTACATAAGATCATGGACATGCGTTCTCGGGACGGGGTCACCAATACTTAGTGGATTGGGAGGGTTACGGTCCTGAGGAGAGGAGTTGGGTTCCGTCTCGGGACGTGCTGGACCGTTCACTCATTGATGATTTCCTCCGTTGCCGCCAGGATTCCTCTCGAGTGCGCCAGGAGGCGCTCGGTGAGTGGGGGGTACTGTCATGTTTTGTCATTTATTATCTTGTCTTGTCCCTGTGCTTCCCATTCTATTCGTTTCCCTCTGCTGGTCTTATTAGGTTCTTTCCCTCTTTCTATCCCTCTCTCTCCCCCTCCCTCTCTCACTCTCTCGCTCTCTCTTCTCTCTATCGTTCCGTTCCTGCTCCCAGCTGTTCCTATTCCCCTAATCAATCATTTAGTCTTCCCACACCTGTTCCCGATCCTTTCCCCTGATTAGAGTCCCTATTTCTTCCTTTGTGTTCCGTTCCTGTCCTGTCGGTTCCTTGTCTAGAATTCACCGTGCTGTGTTTGTGTATCGCCCTGTCGTGTCGTGTTTTCCTCAGATGCTGCGTGGTGAGCAGGTGTCTGAGTCTGTCTGGTTCAAGTGCCTTCCCGAGGCAACCTGCTGTTCACCTGCTGTTCAAGATCGAGTCTCCAGTTTGTCCTCGTCATTTCGAGTGAAAGTTGTGTTTTTTGTTTGTATTTACTTTACTGGATTAAAGACTCTGTTTTCGCCAAGTCGCTTTTGGGTCCTCTTTCACCTGCATGACAGACTGATGAGGTGTGCATTCTGAGATGCCGTTCTGCACACCACTGTTGTACTGTGCTGTTATTTTGTTTGTTTGTGGCCCGCCTGTTAGCTTGCACGATTCTTGCCATTCTCCTTCTACCTCTCAACAACGAGCTGTTTTCCCCACAGAACTGTCCGTTCTAATGTTCAATCAAGCAGTAACTGAATGCCTTGATGCCTGTCTGCCTGCTTTACATAGCAAGCCATGGCCACATGACTTGCTGGCTGTATGAGCTCCCGTGGGACAGCAGTCTAAGGCACTGCATCTCAGTGGTAGAGGCGTCACTACAGACACCCTGGTTCAAATCCAGGCTGTATCACAACCGGCTGTGATTGGGAGTCCCATAGGCTGGCGCACAATTGGCCCAGTGGCATACGGGTTTGGCCGGTGTAGGCCGTCATTGCAAATAAGAATTTGTTCTTAACTGACTTGCCTAGTTTTAAAAAAAGGGAAAAAAGGAGCAAACCAGCTTTGTGAATGGGGTGGTGTATCTAATATACTGGCCACTGAGTGTAGTTTTTCATTCATGCTGGACGGCACACCTACAATGTAAACTGCTTCCTACAGAGGCTCTGGGCACTAAAATAAATAAGAGACATCTTCAAGGCAGTTTCATCCAAACGAAGGGTACTTCTCTAGCTCTGGCCCTGGCCCCTCAAAAGTCAGAAAGCTCCCCTACAACCCAGTAAGACATGACATTCGAGACTTGGCTTTGCTAAGTAAACAAACTGAAAGCCAACCAACACAATAAAGGACTTTAAAGTTCACCAGGCTCAATTCAGATTCATAGGAATCCCTCAACACTCGAGGTTTCTAAAGTTAAATAAGGATAAACAAATTAAAAGTTAAGTCATCAATGATAGGTAATTATTCACAGAAGTTCAAAGTCAGAAAGTCTCTCTCTGCTCTCTCTGTTTCACTCTCTCTCTGGTTCTTTCTCTCTATCTCTCTCAATCGCTCTCTCTTTCTCCCTCTGAGAGAGATAAGGTTGTGGCAACGCAGCAGTTTAATTTCATTTTACTTTACAACCTGCCCACCCAGGTACAAATGGTGCTAATCAATCAAACAGACAGTGTGATTAAACCATTTTAGCGTAGCTATACAGATTATATTAGCTTCAACTTTGGCTTCCATAGTTTAACATAGGCTGTGTAAAAATGTTAGCTTGGTTTAGCCTCTCAACTGACAGTAATATTAGCAAAATGAGGACAACAACACTCGAAACTTAAGCCTCCAGAAACAGTGAGTTAATTAAATCCCTTCAAAGCCAGTAAATAGCAGACACACACTCCTAATCACTCCTTTTAATGATATACTTCACTCAGTTTTAATTATATACTTACATACAACATATTGTTGTAGCTTCTGCCCACACTGAGAAGAAAATGACAACTGTTGCAGGGAGATAAAAGTAGAGTGATTAAAAAAAGGCCACAAGTGCTCTCTTCTCGTCCCCCTCTCTCCCCCTACGCCTCTCTCTCCCGCTCTAAAATCGGTTAATTTAATAAAGCTGATTGATGAGTTTAATCAGTGAGACGCTTACACAGGGCTTTTATTGGATAATTGAATGTGTGATTAATAAAAGCTATTATCAGCAGACAAAAACACAGACACAATCTGGAGGAGGAAAAGAGCACTGTCGGGCAACACCCAGCCCCGGAATAACAAAATGTCTTCCTTTTCCGCCCTTTCATTTGTTTACATTCATCTATATGCACTGTAAACAACTAGCTGTATTCATAAAAAACAGAGGAGAAATTATGTTGTTGACTTGGTGATGTACGGATTGATGTGCCCCAATAAAAATGCAACGGTTCTATCGTTCTCTCTGAGGGATTCAGAAAATGTCTCTTTACTCCCTCCTGAGCTCTTCATCTCAATCTCGCCACCTCCTCCTCTGCTTCTACGCCTGTCTCTCCATTAACATCATCCTTCTCTCGCACTCCTCTCTCACTTCTTCTCCATCGCTCTGTCTGTCTGCTTGATTTCTCCGACCGTCGTTTCATCATCCTTTTCTCCCCTCTCCTTTCCACTCTACTCCAGCCCTCCTATATCTTCCTCTTTATTCATGGGAGTGGCTTAGCTTCCTTACATTTCCCTGTATCTTCATAAGCCTCCATTCAGACCTCCAATTTCCATATACCCATATATTTACTGTATGTATCGTACACCAAAATATAAAAGCAACATGTAAAGTGTTGGTCCCATGTTTCATGAGCTGAAATAAAAGATCCCAGAAATGTTCCATATGCACTAAAAGCTTTCTTCTCTCGTATTTTGAGTACAACTTTGCTTACATCCCTGTTAATGAGATTTTCTCCTTTGCCAAGATAATCATTCTTATGACATGTGTGGCATATCAATAAGCATTGTGCTAGGGACAATAAAAGGCTACTTTAAAATGTACAGTTTTGTCACACAACACAATGTTACAGATGTCTCAAGTTTTGAGGGAGCGTGCAATTGGCATGGTGACTTCAGGAATGTTCATCAGAGCTGCTGCCAGATAATTTAATGTTGATTTCTCGACCATTTCTCTACCATTTCTCTACCTCTAACGTCATTTTAGAGAAGTTGGCAGGACGTCATGTGGGCAAGCGGTTTGCTGATGTCAACGTTGTGAACAGAGTGCCCCATGGTGGCGGTGGGGTTATGGTATGGGAAGGCATGAGCTACGGACAACGAACACAATTTCATTTTATTGATGGCAATTTAAATGCACAGAGATACCGTGATGAGATCCTGAGGCCCATTGTAGTGCCATTCATCCGCCGCCATCACCTCATGTTTCAGCATGATGATGCATAGCCCCATGTCGCAAGGATCTGTACACAATTCCTGGAAGCAGGCATGGTAATGACTGTGTAAAAGTTGTGTTACGGTACTGACCTTGCAGTGGTTGTGCTGCTGCAGCAGGGTGGGGACATCTCCTCCTATGGGCATCTGTTTGGCCAGTTCCTTCTCCTTCAGACAGATCCACCTCCACAGCTCCTCCAGCAGGCTCTGAAGACGACTCCAACGCTCTGCACTCGCCTCCAGGTGAGCCCTGGAAACAAATGGCCATAACGTGGTTAAAATATGGTTAAAACACAGTTACAACCCAGGTAAAATATGTTCACAATACGGTTATAACCTGGTCGAAACATGGTTACAAGAATGTTATGACATGGTCAGGTCCATCTCCATGTAAAAAGTAAGTTGCACAGGTCTTAGATTGCCTAGTGTGTGCCGGAACGACTCAGAGAAGCAGGAGTCTCCTATCTCCTGGGTTCTGTAGCCTGAGGCACAAGAATACCCCCTGGACAGGACTCTAGTCTATCGCCTGGCCATACCCCCAATCTATTTCCTTAATGCTGAGTGAGCAAGTAGAGACGCACCGGGTCCCATTTTTTAAGTCTTTACATGGTGTGACTCTCAGGGCAACACACAAACATCAAGGCCTCTACGTTTCGTGTCTCCATATAAGCAGAATGTGAAACCAGCCATACAAGTCCTAGTGGATACTACAACAGAATAACATGGTTAGGCCATGGCTAGACTGGTGAGGTTGGGGTGGATTGGTGTGTCACCCATTACAGTTGGCCGCATTTCAAAGTAGCACATTTGCTGGATATCTCTTGTCCAGCATCTTGAAGCACTAAGACCTGGAGACAAGTGAGCATTAGAGGGGAAATCTACTCTCTCTGGAGGGCAGCAAAAACCACTTATACTTGGAGTGTATGTGGGTTGGTGCATTGTGTGCATCAACGTGTGTGGATATACAGCATAATGTGTATTATTATTTAATGTGTGTGTTCTTAAATGTTTTGTTTTGACATCCTCCACTCACCGTAATGCACCTGACCATTATGTACAGCAGCAACGTTTCATAGCAGCTACTCATTATTATTATGTACAGTAATTAAGACATAATGTGCTCTAAATAGTACACACATTGCGGCACACACACCCATGCGCTTGCATGCACAGGCACACTGAATGCACGAACACAGCACACACACACGCACACACACACACACGCACACGCACACGCACACGCACACACACACACACACACACACACACACACACACACACACACACACACACACACACACACACACACACACACACACACACACACACACACACACACACACACACACACACACGCACACGCACAACCTGCTGACAGCTCAGCTTTGCCTCCATCCTATGGAGATACACAGAGTTACATGGTTTATAGGGAATACTAGTGCTCTTATGAATATGCTGTTATCTTTATGGAACTTTGCAGTGTTTCTGTCTTATTTCACTCCATCTGTGTCTCTTTTGCCCCCTAGTAGTAGTAGTTGGGGCTGTCAGGCTGTGAAGTGTTGATCTTCACCTGCTCCTACCTTCTCCTCTCATAACATATTTCACCCTCACTCTGCATCTACCTCTTGATCTAATGTTTTCCAGTACATTGTAACCTACCTTCACTGTTCCCCACATATGACTTTTCTCCTTCGCTCACCACACCTTCTCTTCCCCTTCACAAACTTTGCTCCTATCAACATCTCCACCTTGCCCCTGCCACCTTCACACTCTCCCTCCATCTCTCTTTCACTCTCGGTAGATCTTCCACTCTCTCCATCTCTCTTTTTATTTATGCCAAGGTTGTGGTCGCTCCTCCACTGTTCAGGTCCTGAAGAGTTCTGTGACACCATAATGGTTATAACTCTCAACAGAGGCAAATAAAGCATACATGCTCCAGTTACAGTTTATTGAATGGTTTAATCAACAAACAAGTCAGCATGGTTATGAACAAGTCAGCATGGTTATGAAACACCTACTCATTCAAGGGTTTTCTTTAATTTTCTTTATTTTTACATTGTAGCATAATAGTGAAGACATCAAAACCAAAAAAAGTGTTTAACAAATCAAAATAGATTTTATATGTGAGATTCTTCAAATAGCCACCCTTTGCCTTGATGACCGCTTTGCACACTCTTGGCATTCTCTCAACCAGCTTCATGAGGTAGTCACCTGGAATGCATTTCAATTAACATGTGTGCCTTCATAAAACCTCTTAAGACTCTAGGGGCAGTATATCATTTTTTGATAAAAAGACGTGCCCGTTTTAAGCGCAATATTTTGTCACGAAAAGATGCTCGACTATGCATGGAATTGATAGCTTTGGAAAGAAAACACTCTGACGTTTCCAGAACTGCAAAGATTTTCACTGTGAGTGCCCAAGAACAAAAGCTTCGAGCAAAACCAAGATGTTTCTGCAACCAGGAAATGAACAGGATTTCTGAGGCTACGTTTTTCATTATCTCCTTATATGGCTGTGAATGCGACAGGAATGAGCCTACCCTTTCTATCGTTTCCCCAAGGGGTCTGGAGCATTGTGACGTATTTGCAGGCATATCATTGGAAGATTGACCCTAATAGACTACATTTGCCAAGTGTCCGCACGGTGTCCTGCGTGGCAATTGGTGCGCAAATCTCAGCTGCTGGTATTTTTCCATGGGATTCTGAGAAAAACCATGCTTCCATGAACGGCATATCAATGAAGAGATATTTGACAAAACACCTTGAGGATTGATTCAAACAACGTTTGCCATGTTCGGTCGATATTATGGAGTTAATTCGGAAAAAAGTTTGACGTTTAGGTGACTGAATTTTTGGTTAGTTTCAGTAGCCAAATGCGTAGTAACAAAACGGAGCGATTTGTCCTACACAAAGAATCTTTCAGGAAAAACTGGACATCTGCTATGTAACTGAGAGTCTCCTCATTGAAACATCTTCAAAGGTAAATTATTTTTATTTGATTCCTTTGCTGGTTATTGTGAATATGTTGCGTGCTAAATGCTACACTAAATGCTAAGCTAGCCATCAACACTCTTACACAAATGATTGATTTTCTATGGTTCAAAAGCATATTTTGAAAATCTGAGACGACAGTGTTGTTAAGAAAAGGCTAAGCTTGAGAGCAGGCATATTTATTTCATTTCATTTGCGATTTTTAGAAATCGTTAACGTTGCGTTATGGTAATGAGCTTGAGGCTGTAGTCACGATACCGGATCCGGGATGGCTCGGCGCAAGAGGTTAAAAGGTCATTTGTGGATTTTTTTTTCATCATAATGCATTTCAGTTGTGTTGTGACAAGGTAGGGGTGGTATACAGAAGATAGCCCTATTTGGTAAAAGACCAAGTCCATATAATAGTCAATCATCACTTTAACTTCTTCGATATAGTGGGCGCTCTTTTCATTTTTGGATAAAAAAAACGTTCCCGTTTTAAACAAGATATTTTGTCATGAAAAGATGCTCGACTATTGACAGCTTTGGAAAGAAAACACTCTGACGTTTCCAAAACTGCAAAGATATTGTCTGTGAGTGCCACATAACTAATGCTACAGGCGAAACCAAGATGAAATTTCATACAGGAAGTGCCCCAGATTTTGAATGCGCTGTGTTCCAATGTCTCCTTATATGGCTGTGAATGCGCCAGGAATGAGCCTACACTTTCTGTTGTTTCTCCAAGGTGTCTGCAGCATTGTGACGTATTTGTAGGCATATCATTGGAAGATTGACCATAAGAGACTACATTTACCAGGTGCCCGCTTGGTGTCCTCCGTCAAAATTATTGCGTAATCTCCAGCTGCGTGCATTTTTCCAGTTGGTTCAGAGGAGAAACCAAACTGCCACAAATGATTTATCATCGAATAGATATGTGAAAAACACCTTGAGGATTGATTCTAAACAACATTTGCCATGTTTCTGTCGATATTATGGAGTTAATTTGGAAAAAAGTTTGCCGTTGTAATGACTGAATTTTCGGGGGTTTTTCTTAGCCAAACGTGATGAACAAAACGGAGCGATTTCTCCTACACAAATAATATTTTGGGAAAAACTGAACATTTGCTATGAGAGTCTCCTCATTGAAAACATCCAAAGTTCTTCAAAGGTAAATAATTTTATTTGAATGCTTTTCTTGTTTTTGTGAAAATGTTGCCTGCTGAATGCTAGGCTCAATGCTATGCTAGCTATCAATACTCTTACACAAATGCTTGTGTAGCTATGGTTGAAAAGCATTTTTTGAAAATCTGAGATGACAGTGTTGTTAACAAAGGCTAAGCTTGTGAGCCAATGTATTTATTTCATTTCATTTGCGATTTTCATGAATAGTTAACCTGTTGCGACGAGCAATCCCGTATCCGGGAGCGTAATTATAGCCTCAAGCTCATTACCATAACGCAACGTTAACTATTCATGAAAATCGCAAATGAAATGAAATAAATTAACTCTAAACATTGTTTAGAATCAATCCTCAAGGTGTTTTTCACAAATCTATTCGATGATAAATCAGAGATGGCAGTTTGGTTTCTCCTCTGTTCAAAATGGAAAAATCCACGCACCTGGAGATTACGCAATAGTTTCGACGGAGGACACCGAGCGGACACCTGGTAAATGTAGTCTCTTATGGTCAATTTTCCAATGATATGCCTACAAATACGTCACAATGCTGCAAACAACTTGGGTAAATGACAGAAAGTGTAGGCTCATTCCTTGCGCATTCACAGCCATATAAGGAGACATTGGAACACAGCGCCTCCAAAATCTGGCTCACTTCCTGTATGAAATTTTATCTTGGTTTCGCCTGTAGCATTAGTTCTGTGGCACTCACAGACAATATCTTTGCTGTTTTGGAAACGTCAGAGTGTTTTCATTCCAAAGGTGTCAATTATATGCACAGTCGAGCATCTTTTCGTGAAAAAATATCTTGTTTAAAACGGGAACGTTTTTCATCCAAAAATGAAATACAGCCCCCAGAGTTTCAAGAGGTTAATGTTGCATTATGGTAATGAGCTTGAGGCTATGATTACGCTCCCGGATACCGGATTGCTCGACGCAAGAAGTTAACAAATGAAGGTCAGACAATAAGGACAATTTCAAGAACTTTGAACATTTCTTCATGCGCAGTCTCAAAAACCATTAAGCGCTATGATGAAACGGGCTCTCATGACAACCACCACAGGAATGGAAGACACAGAGTTACCTCTGCTGCAGAGGATAAGTTCATTAGTTACCAGCCTCAGAAATTGCAGCCCAAATAAATGCTTCACAGAGTTCAAGTGATAGACACATCTCAACATCAACTGTTCGGAGGAGATCAGTCCTTCATGGTCGAATTGCTGCAAAGAAACCACTACTAAAAAACACCAATAAGAAGAAGAGACTTACTTGGGCCAAGAAACACGAGCGATGAACAATAGAATTGGATATTTTTGGTTCCAACCGCCGTGTCATTGTGAGACCTTGTGCGGGTGAACAGATGATCTCCGCATTGTGTGGTTCCCACGGTAAAGCATGGAGGAGGAGGTGTATTGGTGTGGGAGTGCTTTGCTGGTGACACTGTCTGTGATTTATTTAGAATTCAAGGCACACTTAACCAGCATGGATACCATAGCATTCTGCAGCAATACGCCATCCCATCTGGTTTGGGCTTAGTGGGACTATCATTTGTTTTTCAACAGGACAATGACCCAACACACCTCCAGGCTGTGTAAGGGCAAAAAGGACCAAAATGGAGAGTGATGGAGTGCTGTATCAGATGACCTGGCCTCCACAATCACCTGACCTCAACCAAATTGAGATGGTTTGGGATGAGTCGGAGCGCAGAGTGAAGGAAAATCAGCCAAATTAAATTGTAACGTGCACAATTTCAGTTTCTATCGCCTATTGAACCATTTCCATCATTCATTCAGTGAGGAGAGAAACAGTGCCTGGCTGGTTACCAACGTCCTACAGCGCATTTGTCTTGGCCAGTTAAGGTAGGAATAGGTGTGGAGAAAACTGTTAAACAGGCATTAAATACTTTTCTGTTTGTGATTAAAAGATTCTGACAACTGAGCAATGTAAAATACAAATATTTAGGAAAAGTCAGGGAAGGAGCGGGACGTTTGTTTGTTTTTTGGCAGGTTTTCCCCCTATAGCGGTTCTAGTGTTAAATACTTATTTTCTGTGTATTGGAGTATTTTAAAATAATGTGGCCCGAATCAACTACTTCTACTGCTAGTATTTGAAATACATATTTTTATAATTTCCTATAAATACCCTATTTACAAATATATTACAATATTCCACTACTTGTCTTTTCAACAAAACAAAAACATCTGAACACTTACCACGAAATGTATGTAAAAGCAATTGAGAAATAGTATTTCAACCCAGGTCTGTACAGTACTGACCATATGTTATCAGTATAGTACAGTAATGACCGTATTATGTTAGCAAAGATGTGTTGTTTAGTATTATGGGACTGACCGTATGTTTGCAGATTTGGTCTTGAGGTCGCTCCAGCGCTGGTTCATGTCGTCCAGTCGGTGCTGCAGAAACACTGCCTCCTCAGACGTCCCCAGGGACTTGACCACCTTGGGCTTATTCCCGTCCACACTCTTATAGATATCATTATGGGCATCGATCTCTGCCTGGATATCCTACAGAGAAACAGAGAGAGGTTTGAGTTTAAACAAGTCTGTGTTATCATTACAGTGTTACATAAAGTACAGAGCTTCACACATATAATTGAATAGTCAAAATCAAACCAACAAAATACTCTGCTTGTCATTTTCTATTAGCTTTAAAACGGTGGGAATGGAGAGGGGTGAAGGAGAGAGAGAATGATGGAGAGAGAGTCGTATGAGTGTACTAGCTGGTCATGCGAGTGTGGAGGGACTGCTAGAAAAGCAAAGAGGGCAGAGCAGTTTAAAAATCTTTCAAATGTACTCTACCTACTCAGGACTCTTGGAAAATAAACGCTTTCCAAACTCCTCTGCCTCGCAATAGAGAACCAATTCATTCGAAACCCCCTCCACACCCTAACCAAGCATTGTGGGTTTCCATACTAATACTAATACTCTACTAATTAGCTGGTTGATAAACTGAATCAGGTTATTTACAACTGGGGTTGGAGTGAAAACCTACAGGAGGGTAGCTCTCCAGGAACAGGGTTGGAGTGAAAACCTACAGGAGGGTAGCTCTCCAGGAACCGTTCGAAAATAAACAAGTTCATTGGAACAGCGGCAGACTATTCTCACCTAGCCTAGTGTAAGGAGGAAGTCAGTTATTTTCACAAGGGATAGAGGTGAATGGCCCTACAATGAATCTCTCGCCATTACGGTAAATTTTCTCCCCACCACAAATCAAATGACTAAAGGTCATAACGAGAAATAATTCAGAGTGAGTGTGAGAAAGAGCGAGAGAGAAAGAAAGAGAGAGGCATTGTGCCGGTGAGTCGGTTGGATGTGTTCCAGCTCATTCCCAAAGTGATTTTCCTCTAACAATGTTCTTCCGAGGTGATGCTTGGATCACACACACACACGCACACACACGCACACGCACACAATGAAATAGCCTTCTCATTGAGTGGTGGCAAAGGTGACACATGCACATGCATACTCAAACATCTTTGTGGCATCAAATAGTCTGGTCATTGAGTGCTGCCACCATTAATGGCTACTTTGAGAGAGGGATGAAATATGAAGAGAGAGAAAAGCATGTTTCCTACCTATCAGAATGGCTGACTGACAAACACACACGTGAACACAAGCACACACACAAAATAAACTAAAAGAACTGTTGGACATCAACTAGCAGCTTTGGTGAACAAATACTGGACAGAAGTGGCAAAACCTCTAGCAAGTCAAAAAATAAAGCACTTACAGCGTTCCAGATATTTGAGACCAGAGCACTTGAAGGAATCTCAGTCTCCCCATGTGTTCTGCTGCCGACTAGCTGTACCCCTCCACGTTCTAATAATGTCGCTACCGTGACAAAAGCTTTAATGAGTTCAATAATAACTCCACGTACTTCATAAACCTCAGACTCACTTAGATTGCCCCACTTTATACTACACAGACAGAGGGGAGAGAGGGAGGGAGAGAGAGAGGGGGAGTGTTTGACTACAGAGGCTACAGTGAATTAGTATGAGGCTGGGCTTTCATCTATGGCATCAAAAAGAAACAACCTTTCCGATCAGTTTGTCCCAATAGGAGCTCAAATAAGGTGTCAAACATCTCAATTCTACCTCTTCAAATTTCCTGAGGAGCTCTTGCAAGGTGAAGTTCAAGCCAATCATCTTCGGCTCTAGGATGAGTCTCCTCCCCCTCACCCTCACTTCTACATCGTCTCTGAGGTCACAGAGGACAAAAGGCACAGGAGGGTCGCTGGGGTTAGGGTAGTCCTCCAGTGGTTACGGTCAAACCCAGCTTTCAGAACAGGGTCAAGGTCAATTCTTGAACCGCAATCAAATCCATTCAAAATATGGTCAAAAACAGTTCTCAAAATACAAATACAATTAAATCTAGAGCTCAAAACACAAATTCGGGCTATCCAACCCGGCGACATACACACTTCATATACCCCTAGTCGCCATGTGTGTGTCAGTGTGTGTGTTCGCCCTGCTCGGCTAGATGATAGAAGCATCCTCCTCGATGGAACACAGGCTAAGAAGGGAGCCGTAGCTATCCTGCTGTCATGCCTCTAGCCTGGGGTTAGATGTCCTGAGAGCTGGGCTGAGGCTGGGTAGGATGTAGGAGGTGACAGGCTGTCTGAGGTGGTCTGTAGGCTAGGGAAGAAGTCCTTGAGCTGGGATAGAATTCCAGGGGTCAGGGTAGAGGTCTGGAGACTGGAGGGAACTATCCAAGTCCTGTCGAGAGGTTTGTAGACTGAGGTGGAAAGATTGAGAATCTGAAGAAATGTTCAAGCTTTTCCTCTTATTCCTTCCCTTTTTCTCTCCCTTCTTCCACTGCTTCTCCGGTCACTAAGGAAGAGGTTTACACTCCAACCCGTGGTAGGGACGAGTGTTTGTTCTCAATTACTCAGATAAAAAACACACTATCCTTGCACACACACACACAAACACACTCAGGTGACAGGAGGCAACACAAAGAGGCACATGGTCTGCCGACCTCTAATTCCTCTCTTACTAAGGTAATGCTAACACACTGCAGAGGAAACACAAACACACATCAGACACACTCTCACAGAGAGAGACATGGGCATGCAGTCTTAGCCCTACTACTAGCCCCCTGCCACAGCCTGGACTCCCTCTCACACCCTTCTATTCACAGCCAAGGCAGGGCCAGTTAGTGAAAGAATGTCTCCTTCTCCTCTCTGGAGCCCCAGGCCACGTGTCCAATGATTGAAGCCCTTGATCAGAATCACGATCCCGGAGAGAGAGTCTGGCAAGCTGGTCTCTATGTCATGGAGCTCTGCAGAGAAGTTCCTGTCCGCTGCAGATCTCCTTGCAGAGTGGTAATAGGAGCAGTTGTTATTCCTCTTCTCTCTTCCTCTTTCACACTGCTTTGAGGAACTTTTGAGTAGAGTACCAACTATTTTTCTTCCTCAACGTTTCTTTTTTTTTTATCCCTCTCTTCCTCTCCGGGTCTCTTTCTCTTCCTCACTCCGGCCAGTGGCTCGGCTCTTTCCAGCAGCAGTTTATTATTGTAATCAGCATCCTCCCTTCCTACACCTCCTCCTCTTCCCTCTCCCTCTTTTCAGGTCTTGCTCCGTTCGCTAAACTAACTCAGCACCCACCCACTTCCCGAGGCCTCTACTGGCACAGAAAGAGAGTGGGGGACAGAGGTGGCAGAGGTGACGAGTGGACAGAAAGTTAGGAAGATAAATGCCCTAACCAAGGGAGAGAGGGGGAAGAGGAAGTGGAAAATGGAGAGTGTTGTGAAAAGAGAGAAAGAAGGGAGAGAAAGAAAAGAGGTGGCAGAGGGCCAAGTAATGCAGCACTTTACTAGCAGAACGTTCTACCTGTCTGAGTCAGGGATGGTGAAAACATGTGGCTCTCGTGTGAATGGAGAGAAGGAAAAAGAGAATAGAAGGGGCTGGGGGTTAATCGGCCTTTGAGGAGGTTTGGGGGTTTTAGCTTTGAAACTACAACCAATACAGATACGTTAAGTCTATTTGCCTCTGTGTGGGTACGCCTACATACAAAGGCAGAGTCAACAGCAGGACAGACATATTGTGTGCATCTCACAAACAGATTGGCCACCAATGGGAGAAAGAAATAAGAATGATACAGTGCAGAATATTCATAAGAAAACTATGAAGTGTGCTTTACCTAATAAAAATGTTGCTATGCATTTTTACCCTGTAACGGCACTTCTGATGAGGCACTATGTATGCAGAAATGAAGTTGTGCTGTGTGTGTTTTTGAGAAGCAAGTCCAAGTTGATTAACCAACGGGAAATGAGCAAGTCCGACATGCGAGCGAGACAAATTCAACAACTGTTGATTCCCTGGAGTTCGATGCACACCATGTCTGTAAGTGACAAGAAAATAAAAACACACTCACAGAGGAATAAACATAGACACAGGGCAAACCAAGGACACACACATCCACACACGGTCACACAAAGGAATATGAGGTAAAAGTTACTAAACATTACTACAGCTAAGAGGGATTAGGGCCATTACAGAGGTAATTAACCCTCAGACTGGGAGAGAAAAAGAGAAATTAAGAAAGAGGGCAAAACTGAAATAGCTGATAGAGAAACAAAAACAGAGAGAAAGAGCGAGAGAAAGACATAGAAAAGAAAGAGTGAGAAGAGAGACAAAGAGTGAGAAAAGAGAGACAATGAAAGGGAGCGGGAGGCCATACTGTGTGGTTTAAAGGACTGAGGCACACCTGCCTGTTATTCCCTGGCTGGATCATAGAGGAACGGAGGGCTGAGGAACTTCAATGGGATGTTAGCGTATGTTAGCGTACACACACACACGCATACACACCTGGCCTCTGTAAATTAGCTTTTGCCCTCTGATGGGATCGAACCTAAATCAATATCAATGACGTACAATGACCTAGGTGGTATCTATCAACAGCAGAGAGGGAGAGAGAGAGAGGAAGAGAGAAATACACTGCTGTCTTATCCTGTATGTGTGAGGGAGGAGAGAGGAAGAGAATGTAAAGGAGGAGAGAACGGGAGGAAGCTGAGTTTGTCTCACCCTGTGAGAGTAACATGCTGACCAGACTGATCGCACGCCTGCGAAATCGTTTTGAAATATCAAAACGAACTCTGAACCAACCACATTAATATGGTGACTGGTCGAAAAGCATGAAACATTTATGGCAATTTAGCTAGCTTGCTTCCTTGCTTTTCTAGCTAATTTGTCCTGGGATAAAAACATTGGGTTGTTATTTTACCTGAAAAGCACAAGGTCCTTTACTCAGACAATTAATCCACAAATAAAATGATAAACAGAGTTTGATTCTAGTAATCTCCCCTCCTTCAGCATTCTTCTTCTTCTCTGGACTTTATATGGCGGTTGGCAACCAACTTTAAGGTGCATTACCAGCTGAACTGGAGTGTGGACCTCAGTTCATCTTTCAATCACCCACCTTGGATATATGCTCCTAAAACCCAGTGAGGAGATGGGAGAGGGGAGACTTGCAGTGCAAAAAGCATCACAAATAGAATCAAGTTCTATTTTAGCGCCTGGCTACGCAGACGTTCATTGGCGCGCGCGATCAGAGTGGGTGCAATGATTGAATAACATGTATGTGTACACATGTATGTGTACGTGTTTCAATTCGATGTTGAAAAACTGCCAGAAGCTTTAAAAAAATGCATGTATCTTCACTTAACAAGGTATTCAGAGGACACACAACAGGACGTACAGACCCCCTCCCAGATGTAAGATGAACTTAAGTTGAGAAAAAGAACAATGTTTCAAATGTGTGGGTTGGGTGTATAGGAGTGTATAGTGTTCTCTCTTCAGACTGGGAGAGCATCCATTACTGTATGTCACAACAAACAGTAGTATTCACATTGTTCTATCATTGAGTTAGGTTCTTCTGTATGCACAGATTAACCTGACAAAGTTTACAGCGTAAAGACAGTAATGTGATATTCTTACTTTGGTCACCTACCTCTCTAATGTGTATCATGTCTGTTTTGCATGGCATTATTTCTCACTTTTGACCTTTTTGCTGTCTGGCAGACTCTTTCTTCCTGACCTAGATAACTTTGTCTCTCTCTCTTACTCTCGTCATTCCCTCTCTTTCTTAATTCCTCACCTTCTAATGTCTCTGATGCAGACACACACACAAACAGCTGAGGACCTCAAAAACAAACTGTACTGTATTCAGTGCGAAGGCAGTTAAGGAACTCTTTCACTACCACAATATCATAGGCCACCTTTCAGACAGAGGAATCATGCATTCAACACTCGTTCCCACCCAGCCTCTCCACAGGCCACGTCGACGAGGTCACTTCCTGTGCCCGGGGTTATCGCCAACGCAACACTTCCTGTTAGAGGGACAGCGTCCTGTTTGGTAGATGAGAGATCTGTGTGTGTGTGTGCGTGTGAGAGTGTGTGTGTCCTCAACTACACTACTCTTAGAAATGTTTCTCCAGGGGTCCAAATAAGAGGTGTTGGAGAGCACACAGCGCCACCTAAGCGTTAGAGGAAGTTACACTTTGCACAGCAATCAATACAGGAAAGGACACCAGCATAGAAAGGTCTCCAAGGGCACCACTCCAAACTAGCTCACACACACCCTCCTCTGTCTTCCTTCACAGAGCTACAATTGAATAAGAATGGATAGAAGGTAGAAGGATGGATGGAATGATGGATGGATGGATGGATGGATGGATAGATAGTGAACCCTGACAATACAGATCGATGGACAGATGGATCTGCATTGTCAGTGTTGCAGTAGCATTTAAGCACATTGAAAATAGATACATCGATTGCATCATGGACACATTTCTCAAATCAGGCAGGCACATGCAGATGCAAACAGGATATTTATACTCTTAATTAGAAAATTGTGCGATTTACAATTACCAGTATGCTTGAGTCAAATGACATTTCATCATTTGAAGGACTTCATTTAAGAAAACACATTCCACATTCAATATCTCAAACAGGCTGTATTGCACAGCCAGAGAAAACAACATTTTGGGACCCTGACAATTAACCAAACAATGTTGTGTGATGTATTCATGTGAAGAAAAGCCATCATGTAACAGAAAATAAATGTCCAACTAGGCTCTCTCCCAAAGTACCTAAAACCCCATCCAGCTTTGAATACCTATCCCTCTTCCTCTGCGGCCAGATGACATCCTTGTATCGACAGCAGACGAACTACCTGGTCACGTCAAGAGGGCCCTTATAAAGGACAAAAGGGACGAAGGTAATGGAGCAAATCACTAACAATGTGGTAAGGGTCAATCAACCAACCCAAGAATGAACCGTGAATATCAAGTCTCGGTGTGGCTGGACAGCCTAATGCCCCCCACGGCGAGATGCGTCTGAAACCATCCAGGGTGTTTTCAATAGGGACATTTAAATTGATTTGGACCAGTGCTTCCATGGCTGTGCTGCTGACTGACTAATTTAATCAATCAGCTATTGATTATGGTGGAGTGTTGTTGTGGCTTGGTGGTTTGGTGGTTAGGTGGTGGCTACTATGGTGTTGAATGCTTAGCTACAGTCAATGAACAGCATTCTTACATAGGTATTCCACTTGCCCTATCCCTTCTGGACAAGACGAATACCCATGTAAGAATGCTGTTCATTGACTATAGCTCAGCATTCAACAGCTCGAGGCCATGGGTCTGAACCCCGCCCTGTGAAACTGGGTCCTGGACATCCTGAAGGTCTACCCCCAGGGGATGCAGGTAGGAAACAACACCTTCACTTCGTCGATCCTCAACACCGGGGCCCAACAAGGAAGTGTGTTCGCCACGCATGCTTCCAACTCAATCATTAAGTTTGCAGATGACACAACAGTAGTAGGCCTGATTACCAACAATGACGAGACAGAACCACATCGACGGGACCGCAGTGAAAAAGCTGAAAAGATTCAAGTTCCTCGGCGTGCACACCACTGACAATCTGAAACGGTCCATCCACACAGACAGAGTGGTGAAGAAGGCGCAACAGTGCTTATTCAACCTCAGGGGGCTGAAGAAATCCATCTAGGCCCCTAAGACCCTTACAAACTTTTACAGATGCACAATTGAGAGGAGCCTGTTGGGCTGTATCACCGCCTGGTACGGCAACTGCACCACCCGCAACCGCAGGGCTCTCCAAAGGGTGGTGCGGTATGCCCAACTTATCACCAGGGGCACGCACACAGCCGGATCTCCAGGACACCCACGGCACCCAATGTCACAGGAAGGCCAAAAAGATCATTAAGGATATCAACCACCCGAGCCACGGCCTGTTCACCCTGCTGTTCACCCCGAAGGTGAGGTCAGTACAGGTGCATCAAAGCTGGACCCGAGAGACTGAAAAACAGCTTCTATCACAAGGCCATCAGACTGTTAAATAGCCACCACTAGCCAGCCTCCACCTAGCTACTCAACCCTGCACCTTAGGGACAGCTGCCCTATAGACATGGAATCACTGGTCAATTTAATAATGTTTACATACTGCTTTACTCATTTAATACTTATGTACTGTATTCTATATTCTACTGTATTTTAGTGAACACCACTCCGACATTGCTCGTTCCTAATATTTATATATTTCTTAATTCCATTCTTTGACTTTTAGATGTGTATTTTTGTGAATTGTTAGATACTACTGTACTGTTGGAGCTAGGAATACACACATTTCACTACACCCGCAATAACATCTGCTAAATATATGTATGTGACCAATAAAATTGGTTTGGTTGCAGGATGTGGGACAAAGGGCCAAAATGCAGAACTGTCCCACACAATCCGGGACATGTGGTCACCCTAGTTATAGGTAATTCATGTTTACCTCCTACTGAACGACTCAAGACAAGAGCTGTGCTTTAATGATGCCGTTCAGCTTCTGTGTTGTATTGTAATTCTAGGAATCGTATGAGATATAAAACGGCAGCAGCACCAGAGTTTTTTTTTATGGTTGTGTGTGAATGACAAGCACATGTATGCACATAAATACACAAACAAGTACAGGCACTCAGACACTCTCAATCACAGCACTATACCAACATTCAAAGCTAATTTAGAGCACTTCCTTTGTTTAATCAGAAACAGGGAAATGTGGGTAACCCAAACAGATGAGTGCAGGCCTTGAAGTCTGATTGGAGAGTCGACGAGAGGAGAGTAGAGACTTAACAAATATTAGCCAGCTAGGCCCTTGATCCGGGAGGGCATTTTCTGCTGTTTCCAAGCAAATGCTTGGCTTTGGAAAAAGCAAGCCACTTAGCTAGATAGCTAACTATAAGGGCACAAGGTGAGACCCAAATGCAGACACAGGAGGCAGATGGTTAGAGTCCAAGATGTTCAATCCAAAAGGGGTAGGCAAGAGAATGGCTGTGGACAGGCAAAAGGTCAAAACCAGTTCAGAGGTACAGAATGGCAGGCAGGCGGGAATGGAGTCCAGAAAAACAGGCTAAGGTCAAAACCAGAGGACTAGTAGGAGAGAATAGAAAAGCAGGGGCACGGGAAAAACCACGCTGGTTGACTTGAACATACAAGACGAACTGATACAGAGAGACAGGAAACACAGGGATAAATACAGTGGGGAAAATAAGCGACACCTGGAGGGGGTGGAGACAATCACAAGGACAGGTGCAACAGATCAGGGCGTGACATAACCAGCTACTAAATCAGCAACTGCAGAGCATTTAGCACATTTTAGACAGTTAACTGTAATAGTTACAAGATATCTGGCAAACATTTTGTTGAGTGACTCACAAGGCTCCGGTCTCTCGTCATCATGTGCTTGTAAACAAACACCACGTGACACGTGACTGGGGACTACCTAAGCCTCCTAATAATGTGAAAGGTGAAATTAAGAATTAATTGTGAATTGCACAAGTTGACTGTATGTATTTATTTTTAAAGTAGCTACAAATATTCAAATGTATTAAAATACTTTAAAAGAAATAGTTTCAATGCGATTGACGGTTTTGAAAAAAACATATTTAGGCTTTTTCCAAATATACTGAATTCAGCCTAATTCTAAGCTTATACACTACACTACAGCAGCCAGCCAGCCAGCCAGACAGACAGACAGACAAGCAGGGATTCTCAATGAGGATAAAGGTAATTGTAAATGACTGGCTGTCTATGAGAATCAAAGAAAAAAAGGAATGTCCGCAACTCTGGGATGCTCCTATTGTGATTTAATTAGACGCACAAAAAATAGAACTTTGTTTTCCAAGTTGACCTGAGAAAGATCCAACTCGAAACAAAAATATTTTTTTTGTGCTTCTGATTAAATCACCATGGGAGCCTACCAGAGTTGTGCGGACAGGTACCTGATAAGTTTGATGTGCATATGCTATTCAATCTATAGTCCATGGACAAACAAATACTGCTGTCACTGAATGCTGTATGAACTCACTACTGTAAGTCACTCTGGATAAGAGCATTTGCTAAATGACTAAAATGTAATGCAAATGTACTGAGTATATAGTATGGTAACCGTATGGTGAGGGAGTAGGTTGTACTGTCTCTGTTGATTAGAAGGGATAGAAGTCCTCTAGGGTTTCCTCCTGAATCTCTATCCTTTGTTCGACTGCATGGTCTGCAATCTCCTCCAATCCATTTTTCCATTTAGGTCTAAACTAACTCGTACTCTGTGTTCCATCTGTTCTTAGCAGGGGCTCCCTTCTATCACCTAGTCTACTATCTCATCACCTCCCCTGGGGTTTAGACGCTGTGGTGTGTGTGTGCGTGCCTCAGTCACTTTCACTCTCTATTGCATCTCTGTCCTCCCTAGGGATCCATTTTCACACCTATCCATTTTACTTTATGGAGTTTCCATCTCTCTCCGTCTCCCATATATTGCTGCTCTCTCCAAGGTGCCTCTGGTGGTAATGAGAATATGCAGAAGACGCAGCCTTGTCCCACCGATCCTTCTCTGCTGTTGTCTCCCTTGAGATGAAAAGGCCTCCACGGAGTCAAGATAGAGTAATGTTCTCTGCATGCCTTTACCTCCCTCCTTACTGTGGGTCTCTCAGACACCTCATAAAGTGAGAACCGGGCCCGTCCCAAAGTTCTAGCCAAGCGGTTCCCTCTGTAGGATAAGAGCTAAGTAGAAATATAATGTTCTTTGTCTGTATGACCCTACGGCTGGTCTCTCCAGGGATGAGGTCTTACTCTCTGTAGTCAACAGGAATAGGAGAGTGTACTCTCTAAATGCCTCTTATATTCCCTCTCACTCTATGGAATTAGGTTCAATTCACAGAGCAGCACATATTAACTCAACACATCCTATAGTAACCTTGTCTTGTTTGCAGTTGGCTCAGAGCGTACGTTTTCAGTGGGCAGAAGATCAACTCTGTGTTAACAGCTCTCTCTAATCAAAGAGACAGAGAGCCGGGTCGGCAAGGGCCATTGTTCATCCTTAACAGCCATTGTTTTGATTGGCAGGTCCTGTTCCGTAGGGGCGGGGCAGAGTCTGGAGCACCATTAACCTGCTGTCCCTGTTGCGCCCTCCAATCAGCTTTAAGATCCTTTAACATGCCTCAACAGGACACTTAACATAGCAGTTAACACTGTGTTCCACAATGTAGCTAATGAGATGGAGATGGTCTACGCAGGTACTCAGACAGCACCCAGACAAAATATTAGACGTCTTGGGAAGGTTGCTTGTCCGTGCATCATTGTAATGCATCTTTTGTGGACAATCAGTGTTGCACGCACGCCTACACACACGCCTACACACACACACACACATCCCCACACACACACACCCCCACACACACACACACACACTCACTCAAGGTGGTGACAGGGCAAATCCTCTTGTCATCAGTTTTCACGATGAATAACCCATCTCTGTCATGGATGGAGTAATATGAGGTGACTGGGGAAGAATTATGTTATCCAAGACAAGGGCACCAGGAAATTAAACAATACAACAGGCCACAAAAATACCAAGTCCACCCTGCCATTCAAATCACATGGGCTGGGGTTGCGTAGAGACTTGACCCCTAGTATAGTCACTGGAGGAATGAGGGATTTCTGTGAGAGTGCTGCTATGCTTCTTGGCCAGTAAAGTGTGTTTCTTTGAAATTGAGCTTACAGCACAGCGAAGAGTTCTTCAAATTAGCCTGAAAAGGAGGGATAAAGAGAGAAGAGATGGGCGGAGTGATAGAAAGAGAAGGGCAATATCTGAGAGGCACAGATCTAAAAGAGCTGACTCTTCCCCTTACATTTATTCATATAGAGTCAAGTGATTGCCCCCCTGGTTGGTGTGTGTGTGTGTGTGTGTGTGTGTGTGTGTGTGTGTGTGTGTGTGTGTGTGTGTGTGTGTGTGTGTGTGTGTGTGTGTGTGTGTGTGTGTGTGTGTGTGTGTGTGTGTGTGTGTGTGTGTGTGTGTGTGTGTGTACATGCTTAAGTTTGTGTGTGTTGTACAGTAAGGCGAGGCTGCGGTGCTGAGAGGCAGAGAGGTGTTAGTGTGTTTGAGTTTCAGACTCATCCACAACACAAAACTCAATTAGCCTAATTACATGGAAATGGAAAGAACAGAGTGAGTGGGAGAGCGAGAGCGAGGGAGGAAAAGAGTGGGGGTGTGTGCTGTGTATGTGTGTGTGTGTGTGTGTGTGCATGCTCTATATTACAGAGTGCTCCTGGAGACTGGGGCTACCTCAGGAAGCTAATGAACAAATAGCTGTTACCATTACTATAGGGGTAAGAGGGAGTGGAAAGGAGGGAGGGAGTGTATATTCCTCTTCATCTAGGTCTCTGCTGTGTCTAGTACAACCCTTCTAATTTAGATGGCAGAAAGGAGAGAGCAGAAATAGCAGCAGACAGACAAGGCCAGAACCATAGGGCTTACACTGACTCAAGTGGTTCTGAAACACCACGTAGTGTCTGAACCACACTGCCTGCCCTTGACACACACACACACTAATGCTTGACTCAAGTGGTTCTGAAACACCACGTAGTGTCTGAACCACACCGTCTGTCCTAGACACATACACTAATGCGTGACTCAAGTGATGCCATAAGATAATGCCTTAATGCTGTGTCTGAGGGAATAAAGTCATACATTTTCCGATGTTGTGATATAATGAATGATTATTGACTGCAAAATGAGATGAACTAGTTAGCATGACTATACGGATTGTGATGATTGTATGGTGCCTTACGGAACACTTTACACAGTTGATTGAAGATGAGTCCTACGTTACGGACCACAACTGATGTGTATGGTAAGATCATGATGGTGTGCAATGAGATTTAATTTATGGCTGGAGAGCTCTGGAGTGCTATTGAGCACTTCCACACACTTCTCTGTGAGGAGTTGTGCTGCAGCCAGACAAATGCGGAGAGCCCTCCTATATCTCGATATCTATTTCTCTCTCACCTCATCTATATCTATTGGCTTCTCTCTCTCACGAATCCCCTTCTCTCTCACACCATCTACTGTATTTCCTATCCGTTTTCTCTTGAGCTTTAACTTTTTTTGACTCCAACTCACTCCGTTTGTGTTTCCCTCTCTCCCTCTCTTAAACACTTCCTCCATTTCCCTCAAATCAATCACATCATCTCTCCTTCCCTCTCGCTTTCTGTTGCACCGGTGCCTTTGTCTATCAGTCGTATAGTTCATTAGTCAAATAATTCTATAGCAACACCAACACACAGAGAAAACAGAGCGCCTCTCTACATTTGAAACCAAATGAAAATAACCACATAAAACACAATTACGAAATTCACAGACAAGCACCAAATGTAGGGCTGAACCCATTCAGTCGACTGGTCCATTGTTTAGTCAATAGGCTGTTGGGCGACAGATTTCTTTAGTTTTATGGTGCACAAGACACTTGTCTGATTCGCGCCCGTCTCGGAAGCCACGGGGATGGCACAGTCCATCACTCTAAGACGTGATACTGAAATTGTATATGGTTATACTATGTAAAAAATAATGGTGCAACCCTAATATAAAATGATTTTAGAACAAATGCGCTTTCTCCCGCATTGGATATAGTTGCTGTCCGCGGTTCTGAAACAATACTCAACGTGCCGTAGAATTGGCACCTTTCCCTATGTTACTATGTGCTATGTGCATGATAGCAAAGTTAACTAACATATTGTGATTGAGAATAATGCAGCGGAGGCACAGCAGCAGAGACGAAGGAACAGCCCTTGCCTTAGTATAATTGTCTAAGAAAATTGAGGAGAGAGGAAACCAACCTAATTAGGTCTGTAATCAATAGCCTAACTGTTAAATATGCCTGGCTTTATAAATCATCCATATATATATATACAGAAGACAGATCTTGCTTCTGTTGCTTGTTTAAGTGTTTATTTAATAGCCTACTGATTCCGTGAGCACCAAGCCTCGTTGCAACGGAAAAATGTCGGATAAATCAATTTAACAGCTGTTTTCAAATCTTTGATACGCTGTAATAAAGGCTTTTTCAAAAAAGTAGTTAGAACAGACTGGTATTACCTATACTTCATTTAGCTCTGTTTAGACTGTTCCAAACAGGCTGAACATTTTAATTTTAATCTAAAAGCACCTGTTTGCCACACATAACATGCATGCAGCTCTTGCTCCTACACTACACCCTCCTTTTTAAATTTTAAGAGCAAAATTCATATTTACACTGACGGCCTACCCCGGCCAAACCCTAACCCAGACGACGCTGGGCAAATTCTGTGCCGCCCTATGGGACTCCCAATCATGGCTGGTTGTGATACAGCCTGGAATTGAACCAGGGTCGGTACACCTCTAGCACTAAGATGCAGTGCCTTAGACCGCTGCGCCACTCGGAGCACACCAAGGATCTGCTTTTTATTGTTATTATTACAATTATTATCATGATCCTCAATAAGTAATGTCGTTATCATTAGTAGGCTTTGTATAGTAGACTTGTATAACCACCATTGAGCTGTTGGCCTAAGAGCGTGTCCTGTTTAGTCTTAATACCCTAACCTACTTCGGTCACATGTCAATACAGTATATAGGCTACTGTATCAATCAATCATTAATTCCTTCATGCCATAACACAGAATACCAGACAGTCATGCTTAGAAGTGAAATCAAGCATTTTAGTCTTACAATTAAATAAAGGAAGCTTTGAAAAAATGTGCCGAAACAATAAACAAACCACAATTCACGAATGCATGCAACTGTTTTTAGTCTGCTCTAATAAAGACTTTATGTATCTTTTTTTCCCATTAGAATAGACTCTCTGGTACACTTGTGATTCTTACATTGTTCCAAATGGTCAGAAAAAATTATAATATTGTAATCTAACAGCAACTGTTTGGCACACATAATACTCACCTAATGCTTGCTTCTATACCCTCCTTTTTCTGGATCTCCAGTAGTTTCCACAACTAAGTCAAATGTCTTCCACAGATCTGACTTCACATTTCCCGCCTGAGCAACCAGTAAACATTTGGTCGTTTTGAGTTTCACATCCTCCGCAACAATTTTGCTGTCATGTGTTACTGTGTTTGGAGTTTGTTGTAATCATGCGTGCATTGCTTACACGTTTCACATAAAGAGAGCAAGGGTTGAGGGAATAGGGAATGTTTTTCCTAAACAAATCAGAAATTTCGGTAACAGAGCTTTTAAGTCAGAAACAAGTAAGAACCTAAATGGCTGAAATGATGTAGCAGCTTCAGCATGGACAGCGCAATAAACACTTGCTGTGCTGTGGTGCCTTTTCAGTGCAGTAGCGAGGAGAGCAAGACAATGTGTGCCAGTCACACAGGCACTAACACAGTGTGACCACTGGGCTCGTTCTTGAGTAATTTGTGTTTCTTAATTATTCAATCTAACAGTGTGCTTAAAGCATCAGCCAAGATCAGTGCATATGTAGTGGATGTTATTTATACACATAGGATGTGTGTCTATACAGTGCCTTCGTAATCTATTAAGACCCCATTACTTTTTACACATTTTGTTACGTTACTGCCGTAATCAAAAATTGATTCAATCAATCAAATCCTCAGCACAATACACCATAATGACAAAGCAAAACAGGTTTTTAATTTTTTTAGCAAATGTATTAAAAATAAAAAACAGATACTTTATTTACATAAGAATTCAGGCCCTTTCCTATGTGACTCGAAATTGAGCTTAGGTGCATCCTGTTTCCATTGATCATCCTTGAGATGTTTCTACAACTTGATTTTAGTCCACCTGTGGTACATTAATTTGATTGTACATGACTTGGAAAGGCACACATCTGTCTATATAAGCCATGAGGTCAAAGGAATTGTCCGTACAATAATTGTGCCGAGGCACAGATCTGGAACAGATCTTTATGGTAGATTGGCCAGACAGAAGCCACTCCTCAGTAAAAGACAAACGACAGCCTGCTTGGAGTTTACCAAAACGCAGACCATAAGAGACAAGATTCTCTGGTCTGATGAAACCAATATTGAACTCGTTGGCCTGAATGCCAAGCATCATGTCTGGAAGAAACCTTGCACCATCCCTACAGTGAAGCATGGTGGTGGCAGCATCATGCTGTGGGAATATTTTTCAGCGGCAGGGACTGGGAGACAAGTCAGGGTCGAGGGAAAGATGAACGGAGCAAAGTACAGAGAGATCCTTGATGAAAGCCTGCTCCAGAGCACTCAAAACCTCAGGCTGAGCCGAAGGTTCACCTTCCAACAGGACAATGACCCTAAACACACAGCCAAGACAACACAGGTGTGGCTTCGGGACAAGTCTTTGAATGTCCTTGAGTGGCCCAGCCAGAGCCTGTACTTGAACCTAATCAAACATCTCTGAAGAGACCTGAAAATACACTCCCCATCCAACTGACAGACCTTAAGAGGATCTGTAAAGAATGGGAGAAACGCCCAAAATACCAGTGTGATTACAGCCAAGAAGACTCAAGACTGTAATCACTGCCAAAGGTGGTTCAACAAAGTACCGTGTAAAGGGGCTAAATACTTATGTAAATGTAATATTTAAGTTTTAAAAAATATATAAATTAGCACAAATGTAAAAAAAATATGCCTTTGCTTTGTCATTATGGGGTATTGTGTGTAGATTGATGAGGGGGAAAAATGTGATCATTTTCAGAATAAGGCTGTAACCAAACAATTTGGAAAAGTGAAGGGATCTGAATAGTTTGAAACATTTCGACATTCGACATTTCGACTCTCGGTCGACCAAGAATTGTTTTTGTCAGGGACAGCTCCACCCAGATGTCAGGCCTGGTTTATGAAAAAATAATTGCACAATGACATCACAACAAACTAGTCAACAAACTGTTTTTGTACAGAAGGTTATTGCTTAGTATGGTTCAGATGGTATTTATATTATATATTCATTTCATTGTTTCATTAATTGAAAAGCTGTTTGCATGCCATGCCAAATGATCATTCCGGCATCTGCCACAGTGATGATGGAAAAAGGGTGTATATAGAGTAAGACAAAGACAGAGAGAAAGACAGAGGGAGAGAGAGAGACAGAGAGAAAGAGAGCAGAAGAGATATGTGTTCCGTTGCCCTAGATGCTCGTTTCTAGACGAGTGAGCGCACACACACATGCGGTCGTTATCGGTCTCCTCTCTAATCTGTGTATGATTCCTTTGATCTTCTGAGTGATAAGGAAACACTAATTTCAGATGTAGTCTGTCCCATTAGTGAGAACTAAAGCGTAACAGAGAAGAGAACAGAGGATGTTTGTAATATAGCGCGTTTGGGCTGTGCAGATGTTTAAATACACTTAGTGCACACACTGACAAACAAGGTGGTTAAAAACAATGAAGAGATGTCAGAATGCAGAAGCAGAATGGCACTAACAGATATTACAAAGACATCTTATCTATGAATGATAAAAGGTGGACACAGAATGGAGGACCACATATGGTAGTTGACAGTACAGTACAGGCATCTTGTTTTCACCAATCAGCCCCTCGGTAACAATCATCCTCCCACTAACCCCTTAATTTCCTTGGATACGCTCCCCCGTATCTGCTGTTCCATGTATACAAGTACAGTTCACACGCCTAAAGCCTTCTCCAAGCACCACATTAAAAACAGCTTTAATTTCATGTTTTATTTTGAACCTTTATTTAACTAGGCAAGTCAGTTAGGAACAAATTCTTACTTACAATGACAGACTACCGGGGAGCAGTGGGTTAACTGCCTTGTTCAGCGGCAGAAAGACAAATATTTACCTTGTCAGCTCAGAGATTCAATCCAGCAAACTTTTGGTTACTGGTCCAATGCTCTAACCACTAGGCTACCTGCCACCCCAATGTACACATATATAAAAAATATATATACCAGCTGTAAAGTTGTCCACAATAAGTGGCAATTACACTGACTCTCCTTCACATTCTTCCAAACACAGATGTTTTTTATGAATACAGTTTTAATGAGAAAATCTATGATGAAATGCATTACACCGTACCCAAACCAGCCATGCGCGTTTGTCATCGTGCGCAAATGTATTTTGTCCCCCCACACCAAACACGATCATGACATGCAGGTTTAAATATCAAAACAAACTCTGAACCAATGATATTAATTTGGGGACAGGTTGAAAAGCATTAAACATTTATGGCAATTTAGCTAGTTAGCTTTCAGTTGCTAGCTAATTTGTCCTATTTAGCTAGCTTGATGTTGGTAGGTAATTTGTCCTGGGATATAAACGTTGAGTTATTTTACCTGAAATGCACAAGGTCCTCTACTCCGACAATTAATCCACATATAAAACGGTCAACCGAATCGTTTCTAGTCATCTCTCCTTTTCTTCTTTGGACTATATGGCAATTAGCATCTAACCTTCATAGTTACCATGACGACCGTCCAAACTCAGTTAATCTTTCAATCACCCAAGTGGGTATAACCAATGATGAGATGGCGCGTGGGTATCTGCTTCGATAAACCAATGAGGAGATGGAAAAGGTAGGACTTGCAACGCGTTCGGCGTCACAAATAGAACTGACTTCTATTTTAGCGCTTGGCAACGCAGATGCTCGTTGGCGGGTGCGAGCAGCGTGGGTGCAATAATTGAATAACATGTATTTTTTACATTTGTTTTTGCAACGCTCGCACACGCGACGCGAGCGGTCTGGTCAGCATGTTAGACGTAACTAATGTCCTCATAAGGGGAAGTTATATGTAATAGAGATGACGACTAAGATCCATTTTCGTGCTTATGGTATAGACTGGTGTTAGTGGCCATTCACTCACCTTTTGATACACCATTAGCACCCCATTGTCCCACCTCCTACTCCTCCTCCTCCTCTTCGTCTTCCCATCCCTCCCTTCATTCATTTCTACTTCTGTCTCTCCCACCTGCCGTGTACATGCATGCACACAACTATGTATGAGTGCAGCCGTGTGTGTGTGTGTTTGCTCCCTGCTGTTTTAAAAGCACTAGCCCCTCTCCAGACAGTAAGCATGGTGTGGGTAATTGAACTCGCTATGTGGCTGAGACGCTATCTCCTCCTTACAGCTTTGAAAAATCCATGACATCTCGCTGACACACGTTTACGATCACGTTTCTCCAAAACGGATCTTTATTTAGTAGCTAGAAAGTCAGGGTAGAGCGGCAGGGTAGCCTAGTGGTTAGAGTGTTGGACTAGTGACCGGAAGGTTGCAAGTTCAAATCCCCGAGCTGACAAGGTACAAATCTGTGGTTCTGCCCCTGAACAGGCAGTTAACCCACTGTTCCTACACCGTCATTGAAAATAAGAATTTGATCATAATAACCTCTTGAAACTCTGGGGCAGAATTTCTACTACTATGCATATAATTGACAGCTTTGGAAAGAAAACACTCTGACGTTTCACAGAACTGATGTGCAGCTGAAACCAAGATGAAACTTCAAACAGGAAATGCCCCAGATTTTGGAGGCGCTGTGTTCCAATGTCTCCTTATATGGCTGTGAATGCACCAGGAACGAGCCTACACTTTCTGTCATTTCCCCAAGGTGTCTGCAGCATTGTGACTGCATGTATTTTTCCATGTGGTTCAGAGGAGAAACCAAACTTCCACGAATGATATATCATTGAATAGATATGTGAAAAACACCTTGAGGATTGATTCTAAACAACGTTTGCCATGTATCTGTCGCTATTATGGAGTTAATTTGGAAAAAAGTTCGGCGTTTTGATGACTGAATTTTCGGGGGGTTTTCTTAGCCAAACGTGATGAAGAAAATGGAGCGATTTCTCCTACACAAATAATCTTTTTCGAAAAACTGAACATTTGCTATCTAACTGAGAGTCTGCTCATTGAAAACATCCGAAGTTCTTCAAAGGTAAATTATTTTATTTGAATGATTTTCTTGTTTTTGTGAAAATGTTGCCTGCTGAATGCTCAGCTTAATGCTATGCTAGCTATCAATACTCTTACACAAATGCTTGTTTTGCTATGGTTGAAAAGCATATTTTGAAAATCTGAGATGACAGTATTGTTAACAAAAGGCTAAGCTTGAGAGCCAATATATTTATTTCATTTCATTTGCGATTTTCATGAATAGTTAACGTTGCATTATGGTAATGAGCTTGAGGCTATAATTACAATCCCGGATACGGGATTGCTCGTTTCAAGAGTTGCCTAGTTAAATAAAGGTAAAATAAAAAATACATTTAAAAAATGACCACTGGACCTAGAGACAGTGGGAGGAGCTCTTTACCCCACCAAAGGAGTGAGTGGTAGAAGGGGAGACCAACTAATAACAAAAGCTAAATGGAGGGCAATAAAAGTGAAGCTGAAATGGATTAGTTGGAAACAAGATGACAAACCACTGCTGAGATAGCAGACTGCGTTCCTCTCCAATTCACCACTTTGTTGCCTTCATCCCTCCTTACCTCTCAATCCCTCCCTCATTCCCCCATCTCGCCATCTTCTGTTTCATAAAACACATCTGGTGTTTGACTGGTGCCGTGATATACCCATCATGCTTCTGTTGGTCCACTTAACCCCGACTGAGACAGAATAATTGGCTGTGCTTAAATCCTTGTCACACACAGTAAATCCTAGTAAAGTAGAGCGAGCCGTCAAGGCTGTATATCTCTTCGGCTGATCTATATCTCATCCCCCTTTTCATTCCTCCTCTTTCCTGCTCTTATTTAAGTTGATGGCCCACGGTTACCTGATTGATGGCAGCGTAATGCATGAATTCATACACACACACACACACACACACACACACACACACACACACACACACACACACACACACACACACACACACACACACACACACACACACACACACACACACACACACACACACACACACACACACACACACACACACACACACACACACACACACACACACACGTGAGGCAGAGATGGGGTTAATGCCTTGGTATGGTATAGTGCTGCCCATCAGGCTGAATTCTTCCTGCTGGGGCATACTTGATCAATGAAAAGAACACAGGACATGCTTTTAGAGAGAGAGAGAGAGAAAGAAAGAAAGAAAGTGTGCGAGAGAGAGAGAGAGAGAGAGAGAGAGAGAGAGAGAGAGAGAGAGAGAGAGAGAGAGAGAGAGAGAGATGTATTACTCCCTCTCTCTCTGTAACCTCCCCTCTTCCCCGGTGATCAAATCAAATCAAATTTATTTATATAGCCCTTCGTACATCAGCTGATATCTCAAAGTGCTGTACAGAAACCCAGCCTAAAACCCCAAACAGCAAGCAATACAGGTGTAGAAGCACGGTGGCTAGGAAAAACTCCCTAGAAAGGGTGAGACTTGATGAGACTTGCAGTGTAGTTCTACTGGCATCACTTGCTTTATTCTCTGCCCTAACACACCCAGCACCGTTAGAAATGTCAAACCTCATTCACAAACCATATTTACCATAGCTTATATGGTAAATCCCAGGGCAAATTAGGAACATGGAGCTAACAGGCATGTCTTTACCATAGCATCAAAAAGATAGACCAGACCGTGAGTACTGACTACTGTAATGGAGAAAGTCAGATCCCTTCACAACACTAACAGGGGACACACACAGCATATGCCAGCCTTACATAACATGGCATCAAATATGTGCACTGGGACAAAGGGCATTGGGGCAATTATACCTAATGATGGTGGGACCAAATGTATCTAGATTATGGCTATAAGTGGTCATTTAATTTCTACCCAGATTATGTAAATGAATAGTGAGTTTGCCCTCAGCTTCCTCTCTTTGACTCTTCAGTTCCCTTATTTTCCCTCTCCTGTCTTATAGTTTTGACTGGTTCAACATTCAAAGTTAAAGAACATATCAAATACAAATAGCTAAATCAATTTCTATACCTTTTCATCGTTGTGACTATGATGATAAAGTTTCTCTATTGAGATAGAAAGATGAATAGTGCACTACGGGGAGATAGAGAGAAAGATGAATAGTGCACTACGGGGAGATAGAGAGAAAGATGAATAGTGCACTACGGGGAGATAGAGAGAAAGATGAATAGTGCACTACGGGGAGATAGAGAGAAAGATGAATAGTGCACTACGGGGAGATAGAGAGAAAGATGAATAGTGCACTACGGGGAGATAGAGAGAAAGATGAATAGTGCACTACGGGGAGATAGAGAGAAAGATGAATAGTGCACTACGGGGAGATAGAGAGAAAGATGAATAGTGCACTACGGGGAGAGAGAGAGAGAGAGAAGAGCAACCAGTGAAGAACGAACACAATTGTAAATACAACCCATACAGCGCATTCAGAAAGTATTCAGACCTTACAGCCTTATTCTAAAATGGATTACATATTTTTTTTCTCATCTACACACACTACCCCATATTGACAAAGCAAAAACAAGGTCTTCGAAAATTTAGCAAAAAAATTATACCTGATTTACATAAGTATTCAGACCCTTTGCAACTTGAAAATTGAGCCCCGGTGCATCCTGTTTCCAATGATCCGTCCTTGAGATGTTTCTACAACTTGACTGGAGTCCACCTGTGGTAAATTCAATTGATTGGACATGATTTGGAAAGGCACACACCTGTCTACATAAGGTCCCACAGTTGACAGTGCATGTCAGAGCAAAAACCAAGCCATGAGGTCGAAGGGATTGTCAGTAGAGCTCCAGACAGGATTGTGTCAAGGCACAGATCTGCAGTATTGAAGGTCCCCAAGAACTCAGTGGCCTCCGAGTTCCTCTGTGGAGATGGGAGAACCTTCCAGAAGGACAACCATCTCTGCAGCACTCCACCAATCAGGCCTTTTCTGGTAGTGGCCATACTGAAGCCACTCCTCAGTAAAAGGCACATGACAGTCCGCTTGGAGTTTGCCAAAAGGCACCTAAAGGACTCTCAGACCATGAGAAACAAAATTCTTCAGTCTGATGAAACCAAGAATGAACTCATGATCCTTGATGAAAACCTGCTCCAGAGCGCTCAGAACCTCAGACTGGGCCGAAGGTTCACCTTCCAACAGGACAACTACCCTAAGCACACAGCCACGACAACGCAGGAGTGGCTTCGGAACAAGTCAAAGGGAAGCACAGCCGCGAGCTGCACAGTGACACGAGCCTACCAGACGAGCTAAATCACTTCTATGCTCGATTCGAGGCAAGCAACACTGAGGCATGCATGACAGCATCAACTGTTCTGGATGACTGTGTGATCACGCTCTCCGTAGCCGATGTGAATATGTCCTTTAAACAGGTCAACATACAGTTCCAGACGGATTACCAGGACGTGTGCTCCGGGCATGTGCTGACCATTTTCAACATGTCCCTGATTAAGTCTGTAATACCAACATGTTTCAAGCAGACCACCATAGTACCTGTGCCCAAGAACACAAAGGCAACCTGCCTAAATGACTACAGACACGTAGCACTCATGTCTGCAGCCATGAAGTGCTTTGAAAGGTTGGTAATGGCTCACATCAATACCATTATCCCAGAAACCCTAGACCCACTCTAATTTGCATACCGCCCAAACAGATCCACAGATGATGCAAACTCTATTGCACCCCACATTGCCCTTTCCCACCTGGACAAAAGGAATACTTATGTGAGAATGCTACTCATTGACTACAGCTCAGCGTTCAAAACCATATTATCCTCAAAGCTCATCACTAAGCTCAGGATCCTGGGACTAAACACCTCCCTCTGTAACTGGATCCTGGACTTCCTGACGTGCTGCCCCCAGGTGGTGAGGGTAGGTAGCAACACATCTGTCACGCTGATCTTCAACACTGGAGCTACCCAGGGGTGTGTGCTCAGTCCCCTTCTGTACTCCCTGTTCACACACGACTGCATTGGCAGGCATGACTCCAACACCATCATTAAGTTTGCAGATGACACAACAGTGTCACAACAGTGTCATCACAACAGTGACACGACCTGATCACCGACAACGACGAAACAGCCTATAGGGAGGAAGTCAGAGACCTGGCCGGGTGGAGCCAGAATAACAATCTATCCCTCAACGTCAACAAGACTAAAGAGATTATTGTGGACTACAGGAAAAATAGGACTGAGCACACCCCCATTCTCATTGACGGGGCTGTAGTGAAGCAGGTTGAGAGCTTCAAGTTCCTTGGTGTCCACATCAACAACAAACTAGAATGGTCCAAACACACCAAGACAGTCGTGAAGAGGGCACAACAAAGCCTATTACCCCTCAGGAAACTAAAAAGATTTGGCGTGGGTTCTGAGATCGTCAAAGGGTTCTACAGCTACAACATAGAGAGCATCCTGATTGGTTGCATCACTGTCTCGTAAAGGCAATTGCTCGGCCTATGACCATAAGGCACTACAGAGGGTAGTGCGTACGGCCCAGGTACATCACTGGAGCTAAGCTCCCTGCCATCCAAAACCTCTACACCAGGCGGTGTCAGAGGAAGGCCCTAAAAATTGTCATAGACTGTTCTGTCTACTACTACAGTTTTTACCCCCAAGGCATAAGACTCCTGAACAGGTACTCAAATGGCTACCCAGACTATTCGCATTGTGTGCCACCCTCCTCCCGAACCCCTTTTTACTCTGCTACTACTCTCCGTTTATCATATATGCATAGTCACTTTAACTATTCATTCATGTACATACTACCTCAATTGGGCCGACCAACCAGCGCTCCCGCACATTGGCTAACCGGGCTGTCTGCATTGTGTCCCACCCACCACCCGCAAACCCCTCTTTTACGCTACTGCTACTCTTTGTTCCTCATATATTCATAGTCACTTTAACCATATCCACATGTACATACTACCTCAATCAGCCTGACTAAGCAGTGTCTGTATGTAGCCTCGCTACTGTATATAGCCTGTCTTTTTACGGTTGTTTTATTTCTTTACCTACCTATTGTTCACCTAATATCTTTTTTGCACTACCTGTAAGTAAGCATTTCACTGTAAGGTCTGTTGTATTCAGCGCACATGACAAATACACTTTGATTTGATTTGAGTCTAGAGCCCAGAGATAAACCCGATCAAACATCTCTGGAGAGACCTGAAAATAGCTGTGCATTGACGCTCCCCGTCCAACCAGAAAGAACTTGAGAGGATCTGCTGAGAAGAATGTGAGACACTCCCAAATTACAAGTGTGCCAAGCTTGTAGCGTCCTACATATACGTATAGGGTCTGAATACTTATGTAAATGTCATTTCCAGTTGTTGTTTTTTTGTTCAAAACATTTCTATGAAAACAGTTTTTGCTTCATCATTATGGGGTATTGTGTGTAGATTGATGAGGGAAAATACAATTTAATAAATTTTTGAATAAGTCCGTAAAGTAACAAAACATGGAAAAGTGAAGGGGTCTGAAAACTTTCCGAATGCACTGTATTTATGTTTATTTATTTTCCCTTTGGTACTTTAACTTCTTGGTGACAGGGGGCAGTATTTTCATGTCCGGATGAAATGCAACTGCCTGCTACTCATTCCCAGAAGATAAGATATGCATATTATTAGTAGATATGGATAGAAAACACGCTGAAGTTTCGAAAACTGTTTGAATCATGTCTGTGAGTATAACATAACTTATTTAGCTGGTGAAACCCGAGGACAAACCATTCAGATTTATTTTTTTGGGGTCACTCTCTTTTCAATGAGAATTCATTGGGAATCCAGATTTCTAAGGGACCTTGTTGCAGTTCCTACCACTTCCACTGGATGTCACCAGTCTTTAGAAATTGGTTGAGGTTTTTCCTTTGTGTAATGAAGAAGTACGGCCATCTTGAACGAGGGTAACTTGAAGTGTACTTTTAGATAGAGGCGCGTGACCAGAAAGCATGCTAAGTTTGTTTTCCTCCTGTATTGAACACAGATCATCCTGTCTTCAATTTTATTGATTATTTACGTTAAAAACTACCTAAAGTTGTATTACAAAAGTAGTTTGAAATGTTTTGGCAAAGTTTACAGGTAACTTTTGAGATACTTTGTAGTCACGTTGCGCAAGTTGGAACCGGTGGTTTTCTGGATCAAGCGCACCAAATAAATTGACACTTTGGACATATATCGACGGAATTAATCTAACTAAAGGACCATTTGTGATGTTTATGGGACATATTGAGTGCCAACAAACAACATATTGAGTGCTCGTCAAAGTTAAGGCATGAATTATATTTTTATTTCTACGTTTTGTGTCGCGCCTGCAGGGTTGAAATATGCTTTTCTCTTTGTTTACTCTGGTGTTATCCTCAGATGTTAGCATTGTTTTCTTTCGCCGAAAAAAAGCCTTTTTGAAATCTGACATGTTGGCTGGATTCACAACAAGTGTAGCTTGAATTTGCTATCTTGCATGTGTGATTTAATGAAAGTTTTTATCGTAATTTATTTGAATTTGGCGCTCTGCATTTTCCCTTGCTTTTGGCCAGATGGGGCGCTATAGCGTCCCACATATCCCAGAGACGTTAACTATTTGCTCATCGTTGTAAGACTGTACATAAACATAATGCCTTTTAAAATGTCTCTATACTTTTGAAACTTTTGTGAGTGTAATGTTTCGTGTTAATTTTGACTTCTGTTTATTATCCATTTCAATTGCTTCGGCAACGTAAACATGTTTCCCATGCCAATAAGGCCCTTTGAAAGGAACTGAGAGACAGAGAGAAAGAGAGAGATGAGAGAGAGGGAGTGGCTATAGGGTGAGTCCTTGATTAAGGGTAGTAGAACAGTCCTGTTCCGGGATTAAATAATCATATTTCGGACTGGCACAGTGCTGTCAATCGATAAGAAGCAGATTACACTCATATAAACCCTACCATCCTCCATCCCAGTATCATGTCTCTCTTTCTCCCTCTCTCTCTGTATGTGTGTGTGTGTGTGTGTGTGCGTGCATGCTCAGTGTTTCCCCTACATTCATTTAGCAGCTTCACCATGCCGCTACTACATAATTGCATTTTGGAGTAGAATGCCTTTTTAAAAGTCACCAGAAGTGACCTTCTTACAGTCGTGGGTGAAGTAGGCAATATTGGGTGAGGTAGGCAAGAATTCCCTTTCTTTTTCGGCATCAGACCTGCCTTATTCTCACTTGAAACCCATTTATTTGATTAATAGATTAGATTACTCATTCTGTCAACATTTGACTTCAGAGTGACGTGTTCTTGCAAGATCATTTTTCACTAAGTAGTTTGGTTGTAGTGAATTACTATATTTTTTAAGGGTGGCTTTAGTGTAACTTAACTTCTACCAGTGTTACATATTTGGTAGCTTGGTGGACTATATTTTTCAGAGTAGCTTACCCAGGGCCGGCTCCAGGCATATGTGACATAAGCGGTCGCATAGGAACTCAGTAGGGGTCTCAACTTACTGTTGAGAGTTAGAATAATAGAATAGACAAGGTGCAATTCAAAGTGTATTGTGCATCAGCAGTTTTCATCTTGTTTTGACAGTCACTGGCAGTCACTCAATTAGCCAAGAAGCCAACATTTTTTTGATTGGTAAGTTGCATTACAACCTGTAATTGAAGTGTTTTTTATTTATTTGGATATCATGTAATGGACATACAAAAAATAGTCCAAATTGGTGAAGTGAAATGGAAAAAAATAGTTGTTTCAAAAAATAAAAAATAAATAAAAACGGAAAAGTGGTGTGTGCATATGTAGTCACCCCCTTTGCTTTGAAGCCCCTAAATAAATCTGGTGCAACTAATTACCTACATAACTCACATAATTAGTTAAATAAAGTCCACCTGTGTGCAATCTAAGTGTCACATGATCTGTCACATGATCTCAATATATATACACCTGTTCTGAAAGGCCCCAGAGTCTGTAACACCACTAAGCAAGGGGAACCACCAAGCAAGTGGCACCATGAAGACCAAGGAGCTCTCCAAATAGGTCAGAGACAAAGTTGTGGAGAAGTACAGATCAGGGTTAGGCTATAAAAAATTTAAATAAACATTGAACATCCCACGGAGCACCATTATATCCAAAGAATATGGCACCACAACAAACCTGCCAAGAGAGGGCCAACCACCAACACTCATGGACCAGGCAAGGATGGCATTAATCAGAGAAGCTACAAAGAGACCAAAGATAATATAATAATAATAATATATGCCATTTAGCAGACGCTTTTATCCAAAGCGACTTACAGTCATGTGTGCATACATTCTACGTATGGGTGGTCCCGGGGATCGAACCCACTACCCTGGCGTTACAAGCGCCATGCTCTACCAACTGAGCTACAGAAGGACCCTGAATGAAGGAGCTGAAAATTTCCACAGCGAAGATTGGAGTATCTGTCCATAGGACCACTTTAAGCCGTACACTCCACAGTGGGCTTTATAGAAGTTTGTCTAGAAAAAAGCCATTGCTTTTTTTTAAGTGTACCTATGAGGAAAATTACAGGCCTCTCATCTTTTTAAGTGGGAGAACTTGCACAATTGGTGGCTGACTAAATACTTTTTTGCCCCACTGTGTATACTGTATTCTATACCATCTACTGCATCTTGCGTATGCCGTTTGGCCATCGTTCATCCATATATTTGTATGTTAATATTCTTATTCATTCCTTTACACTTGTGTTTATAAGGTAGTTGTGAAATGGTTAGATTACAATTAGTTTTTTCCATTTCACTTCACCAATTTGGACTATTTTGTCTATGTCCATTACATGAAATCTGAATACAAATATATTTAAATGACAGGTTTTAATGCCACAAAATAGAAATGCCAAGGGGGATGAATACTTTTGCAAGGCACTGTATTATGGTCTGACATGTCTGCAAAAATGTTTGCAATTTTGTAATGTGTTTTGTTTGGTAAATTGTATTATAAATACTAATTCACATTTGTGTATAAATATTATAATTATATTATTATTAATAATATTAATAATTATTATTATTAATAAGGGACAGAGAAGTTTAAAAAAATAACCCCAAAAGGTTAGTCGGAGGAGCCATTATAAGGGGTTCTCAAAGAAACGTTTTCAAGGGTTCCCCGAAGAACATCTAGGGGTTCCCGCAAAAGGTTCTTCAAAAAAACATTTTCAAGGGTTCTTCGAAGAACTTATAGGGGTCCTGAAATGTTGCGCGATTTTTAACAAAAAGCTGCGAAAATGCGCATGATCCATAACAGGTTTTAAGCAACATTTCTTAAAATCAATCCCATTTACAGTACTAAGTTTTTACAAAAAAAAGGTTTTAAATTATCTAGTACATCCAATATTAAAACAAGTCAATACTTCTCAAAGATGCCCTCTGGTGGTCAAACTAGCACTAACCAGCATTAATTGCAACAATGGCTGACACTTAAATAGCGTGCTGGTAGAACCACTGTAGGCTACCATAAAATGCATTTACATTTTTCTTGGAATAGTATAATATAATATAACCATAATATTAATCAAATTAGTTAAGATACATTTCTAACAGTATAAACTGCACAACAAATTGAATAATAATAACAAATTATAATCAATCCCATATAGTCTGCTCTAACAAAAGTCTTTAAAGTCTCTCCTGTACAGCCAATATTAAAAACAGTCAAATGTATTTGGGAATTCAATCGCATGTTGCAGTTTATTCATTGTTTAATTATTCAATGCTCCCTTGGTGATTTAGTTTTTAACTAAATTGCTTGACTGTATTTAAAGACATGGAAGAGAAACAATGGCCGTATTTGTCTATTACGCACATATCACTCTGAGAGCCACCAGGTGAACACAGACACAATGTTGTCGCTCACCCTCATTCTTCAAAATAAATGCCTGAAACTATGCCTTGTGAAACTAGACACATTAGGGAAGCCATAGAAAAAGGAATCTGGTTGATATCCCAGTGCTACTGCTAATACGTGACCTTTCTGATGCATTGTACATCCTACTATGTATGATAAATAGGATGGTGTGTTAAAAGTAGAGGTCGACTGATTAATCGGAATGGCCGATTAATTAGGGCCGATTACTTTGATACTGTATTGCTTTCACCTATGCAGTCCTATCAGATGCATGGAGGGAAATAAGAAGTGAGCAAGGGCCAGGCCATAAGGGGAGGGGACAACTTTTCGGAAAGGAACACAGCCCGAATCCACTTTCTTTCAAGGATGAAGGAAGCTGGAACACACTACTCCCACCAACCATCATCAACACAAGAGCTCCAAATAGAGCCGAAAAGGGGCCCATACAGAAATACAATGGAGCACTATAATACTCTGCTGCCTGGAAAACAATTCGTTTTCCTCTCCTCCCAGCCGAGACACAATGTACTGTTGAGGCCCAGACACTTATAGAGAGAGAGAAAGAGAGCGAGAGAAAACATTTAATTGAGTTGTGCCTTCATGAACGCTGACTCCCTGCACCCTAAAAATAGCAAACAAGTCATTTTTCACCATTGGATGTGTCTAAGAAGTCTGAGTGGAGCTAGGGGAAAAGTCAGAGACAAAGACGGAAAGTTTGTTAGTTTGAGAGAGTGCAATGTGGCAATTATTTTCTACAGCTATACACTCCAGGGCTCTGATGTGTCTTCCTGAGTAACAAAATAGAATGTGTGTGTGGTGTGTGCATACGTGCGTGCAGGGCCTGCAGTGGAGTAGCTAGGTGGATTTACAGTGGTTGTGAGCCTTTCAGATTGATACTCTCAACTAGGGAGAAAGACCCATTAATTACTACTAACAACTCCGTCCTCTTCAGTACACACACACACACACACACACACACACACACACACACACACACACACACACACACACACACACACACACACACACACACACACACACACACACACACACACACACACACACACACACACACACACACACACACACACACACACACACACACGATATAACCTAAATACTGAACAAAAAACTATGCACTCTCATTAGATTGAGAGATCTGACACACTTACAGCCTTACACACATATTTGCAACTGTCTACACACATGCAGACTCCATTAAATCAATATCTAATCCAATTGTATTTGTCACATGCTTTGTAAACAACCTGTGTAGACTAACAGTGAAATGTTTATTTATTGGCCCTTCCCAACAATGCAGAGAGGAAAAAAAGAGAAATAATAGAAAACTAATTACACAAGGAATAAATACACAATGAGTAATGATAACTAGATAAACAGTGCCCAAGTACCATTCTGGTGACCTGGTCCCTACAGTATGTTTCTGTGTTGTCCTCTGTCCCATACCCATCATGCTCTGCTCCTAGCAGCTCTATTTATATCCCCCTGAAGCCCACGCCTTGGTGACTGAGTGATTGACAGGGTAATCGACAAGCAAGCTTGATCCATCTGACTTCCTCCCACCTCCCACCTCCCTTCCCTGATCGCTCTGACATCACAGTGGCACTCTGCTTTTCAGACATTCAGTCTCCTCATCTTGGATCCCAGACTGTGTGTGTGTGTCTGAGTGAGTGAGTGAGTGAGTGAGTGAGTGAGTGAGTGAGTGAGTGAGTGAGTGAGTGAGTGAGTGAGGATAACTGAATTGGGAATTTGCTATGGCCATGTGTTCCTTTGCTAGGTGGCCCTTCAAATATTGGGATGAGGTCACCTAACAGAGGGACACACACACACACACACACACACACACACACACACACACACACACACACACACACACACACACACACACACACACACACACACACACACACACACACACACACACACACACACACATGTTTTGGGGTCACTAAGCATGCTCAGACACACTCCTTTCATTCTTCTCCAGTGTGGGTGTTTTCAAGGTCACTTCCACCAATTCTCCAAGGGATTATCTCATTACTGACATTAAAGTAATCTAATTGGGCCTTGAAATGAATAGATTAATTTAGCCATTAACAAGTGATAACCTATTAAAAGGGTTTGGGGATTTGTGTGTGTGCGTGCATGTGTGTGTCAGTGTTGCTTTGCGTGTGTTTCTGTGTATTTATGTGGGTTCGCTCACTCACCCTGGTACCTACTTCAGGGTTAATGTGTTTATGGGGAAATCATTACCCCCTTTAACCTCATATCACAGGCAATAACTCACACACTTCAAGAGCAGACAGTCACAAACATACGTCTCTACCTGAGCTCTATCGACATCATTAAGAGACATTATGAACATTTGATGTCATCAGTGGAAGAAAGCAAAACTGTCCAAGCATCCCTTTCTCCTCATTCTACCGCAATCTCCCCCATCCTCCCCTCCCACCCCCTGTAACTAACAGCTGTTCTAATCTCCCTTTAGTGTTTATGTGTGTGTGTGTGTGTGTGCTCGGTCACCGTGTGCGCAATACTGTATGTTGATGTCACACTGGCACAGTGAGTTTGTAAATGTGCCTGTGTGTGTTGTGTGCATACAATTGCATGTATGTGAGAAAGTGTGCATGTGTGCATATTAGAGGTCTTCACAGATATACCCAACCCCAATTATTAATTATTTATTTAACCTTTATTTAACTAGGCAAGTAAATTAAGAATAAATTGTTATTTGCAATGATGGCCTACCACGGCCAAAACCTCCCCCGGATCGTGCGCCGCCCTATGGAACTCCCAATCACGGCTGGTTGTGATAGAGCCCGGGATCGAACCCGGGCTGTATTGACACCTCTAGCACTGAGATGCAGTGCCTTAGATCGCGTGCCATTCGACTACCCGATATCTGACCCTATATCCAAACAAGTCGGACCAAAATTCTGTAGTTGACCCTTGGATCCAAGATCGGATAACACTCTGTTGACAAGGACTTTGGATCTGTCTGAGAATATGTGAAATACCGACTAGATCCCAAATTTTGGGTCAAATCTGGTCCACCCCGGCTCTGAATCGGATTGGGTATTGATTTTCAAAAACATTCCGGGGTTCTGTCATTGTCGGAGGTTCATTTCACAGATTCAATTCGGCTCCGATCCTCATTTTGGGAAGCCCTCTAGTGTATGTGTGTGTGTGTGTGTGTGTGTGTGTGTGTGTGTGTGTGTGTGTGTGTGTGTGTGTGTGTGTGTGTGTGTGTGTGTGTGTGTGTGTGTGTGTGTGTGTGTGTGTGTGTGTGTGTGTGTGTGTGTGTGTGTGTGTGTGTGTGTGTGTGTGTGTGTGTGTGTAAATAAAAAGGTCTGTCACACTTACGACCAGATTAGCCCTCTGCCCGTCCCCATGGGACGCCCACAGAAACTAAAAGGTAATTGTTTTTTAATTAAGCCCCGGGCGCTAAGCCCACTGATATTTAGCAGGGCAGCTTCTAGAGCAGACAGTCACATGCACACACAAAGGACACACAAAGGGCAGACAGACAGACAGACAGACACTCAAGAGAAGAAACAGTATTCATTATGTGTGTGGGGAACACTTAACAAAGCTGTTGCATTTAACAGGCTGGTTCAGTGAGCTGTTTTGTTGTGTGTTTCAGACTGTAGGTTGTGTTTCACACTGTATGTCTGACTTATTTGTTGAACTTGTTAGATTGTTCACAAAAACGCAAAACAGAATGAGCATGTTTAAAGATGGCGCTGTCGTGATTTTGTTAGACATTTTGTATGGTGTTTTGAGTAGATGCCCTTAGTTTTCTTTGCTGCTTATGGAAAAAGTTCAGTTTCACTTTGTAGTGACTTTTAGTCAATAGAATTAACATGCACCAATATGTACACATACCTACCTCATCCTTTGTCTGTTACTCCTTATGAAAAATAACTACCTACTTTTGTAACAAAATGCATTAGAGAGTGTGACCAATCATTGTTAGGGCAAGTCTTTTTTTATACAGATATACATTACTGTGATTTAGACCTGTGCAATTCATTGAACGCTGAATGTCAGTGAATGGACATTTGTCATTCCAAAGAGCTGAAATTATCATTATTTTAAACACATGCCTTTTGCCTCCTTTTACACTGATACAAATGGTCTCTTGCTCCGTGGTTACACATCTTTAGCATATGATTTTATTTCCTTATTCATTTGTGTAAATACAAACACTAAGGTAGAAGATCGCAGCATTCCATCCTGTGCTTACATTAATAATTATGCAGAACCTTGTCCATAATATAAGTTGGACAAATAATAGAATGTTAAAATCATGTTAATCATTAAGTAGTGATCAGGTTTAGAGAACATGATCAAATCCATTTGAAGCTACAAATTTAATTAAAATAAAATGATCTTTACCTAACCGTGTTAAATTGATTATATTCCATTACAATGCATTTACTTGAAGAAATTATATTTGCTTGACAAAAATAAAATAATTAAACTGAAAAATAAAGAATTGTGTTTATCCTCTTGAAGCTAGGGGGCACTATTTTTATGTATGGAAAAATAACATTCCCAAAGTAAACAGCCTATTTCTCAGGACCAGATGCTAGAATATGCATATAATTGACAAATTAGGATAGAAAACACTCTGAAGTTTCCAAAACTGTCAAAATACTGTCTGTGAGTATTAACAGAACTGATATTGCAGGCGAAACCCTGAGGAAAATCAAACCAGGAAGTGGCTTCTATTTTGAAAACTCCATGTTCCATTGCCTGCCTTAGCTCCATTTAAAGCGATATCAACCAGATTCCTTTTTCTATCGCTTCCTCAAGGTGTCAAGTCTTTAAACATATTTTCAGGCTTTTATTTTGAAAATTGAGCGAGAAAGATAACATCGCAACATTGTATGGCCGGGTGCCAGCAGCGTTTTGCTTGGCGCAACACAGTTTGGGCAGCCATTGCCTTTCCCTCTCCTACTGCAAAAGACATTTGCGGTTGATATATTATTGATTATATATTTTAAAAACAACCTGAGGATTGATTATAAAAAAAACATTTGACATGTTTCTGTGGACATTACAAATACTATTTGGGATTTGTCTGCGTTGTCGTGACTGCTCTTACCTGTGGATTTCTGAACATAACGCGCCAAACAAACTGAGGTATTTTGGATATAAAAATAATCTTTATGGAACAAAATGAACGTTTATTGTGTAACTGGGAGTCTCGTGAGTGAAAACATCAGAAGATTAATTTGATTGCTTTTCTGATTTTCGTGACCAAGCTACTTGATGCTAGGTGTTCATAATGTTTTGTCGAGCGATCGATAAACTTACACAAATGCTTGGATTGCTTTCGCTGTAAAGCACATTTTCAAAATCTGACACGACAGGTGGATTAACAAAAGGCTAAACTGTGTTTTGCTATATTGCACCTGTGATTTAATGAATATAAATATTTTTAGTAATATTATTTGTATGTGGCGCTATGCAATTTAGCGGTTGTCGATGACAATTATCTCGCTAAAGGGATGGGTAGCGTCAATAAGTTATCTAACATGTTGCGTTCATGCTGAACCGATGTACAAATTTGAATTAAGTAAATTCAAAGCACCATTTTTGTCTGTGTACTTGTGATACCCCGGAGGGCAATGCACCGATGACGTTGAGAGAGCAAGAGGAAGGGAGAGATGGTGAAAAGAAAGAGCTGAATGAGTATCTGACTGATAGTGAGAGAAGGCATCAGGAGTGAAATGCTGATGAGATTGGAAGGGATGCAGAGACACGCACAGAGAGGGAGAGGGAATGAAAGTCAAGGAGATAAAAAATGTGAGAGTCAGATAGAGAGAGATGAGAGGAAGGAAGGGAGAGAGAGAAATGAAGAGGGGAATGAGAGAGCCTGATGGAACTTGAGTGTGTGTGACAGAAGGAGAGAAGGAAGTAGAGATTGAGACAAAATAAATGAAAGGACAGATCAATAGAAGTTCAAGACTGTTTTTTACATGTTTGTGTGCTAACTCCTAAACCTAACCTCTTTTTCTAACCCTAACCCTAACTGTAACCTTAACCCTAAACTTAACCCCAAAAATAGCCTTTGTCCCCGTGGGGACCACGAGGGAGAATTGTCCTTGTTTTACTATCCTTGTGGGGACTTTTGGGGATATCCGTTACATACACACACAGGTAAGGCTCTGTTCAATGTACGAGTCACACACACTACAAACACACACATACAGTCCCTTCAGAAAGTATTCACACTTCCAGACTTTTTCAACAACTTGTTGTCTCACAGCCTGAATTTAAAATGGACTAAATGGAGATTTTGTGTTACTGATCTACACGCAATGCCCCATAATGTCAAAGTAGAATTATGTTTTTAGAAATGTTTACAAATGGAGGAAAAATGAAAATTAGTCATTAGTTATTAAATATTTAACCCTTATGTTACAGCAAGCTTAAATAAGTCCAAGAGAAAAAATGGGATAACAAGTCACAGTAAGTTGCATGGACTTACGCCTTATCTCCAAAAATAATTTTTAAAAGGTGCATGGACTCACTCTGTGTGCAATATTGTGAAGCACAGATTCTACCACAAAGACCTGGGAGGCTTTCCATTGGTTCGCAAAGAGGGCACCTACTGATAGATAGGTTAAAAAAAGCAGACATTGAATATTCCTTTGAGCATGGTGAAGTTAAATAAACATATTCCAAAACATGCATCCTGTTCGGAAAAAGGCTCTACAGTAATACTGCAAAACATTTGGTAAATAAATATTTTTTTATCCTGAATACAAAGTGTTATGTTTGGGGATATAATATATAATAATAATAATATATGCCATTTAGCAGACGCTTTTATCCAAAGCAACTTACAGTCATGGGTGCATACATTCTATGTATGGGTGGTCCCGGGAATCAAACCCACTACCCTGGTGTTACAAGCGCCATGCTCTACCAACTGAGCTACAGAAGGACCACAGATATCCAACACAACACATCACTGAGTACCACTCTTCATATTTTCAAGCATGGTGGTGGCTGCATCATGTTATGGGTATGCTTGTCATTGGCAAGGACTAGGTAGTTTTTGGGGGGATAAACATAAATGGAATAGTGCTCAGCACAGGCAAAATCCTAGAGGAACTTGGTTGATTCTGCTTTCCAACAGACAGGACAATTACCTAAAACACACAGCCAAATATACATTGGAGTTGTTTACCAAGACAACGATGAATGTTCCTGAGTGGCCTGTATTGACTCAGGGAGTTGAATACTTATGTAATCAAGATAGTTTTTTTTATGAATGGAAAATAAAACACATATGTTTGAATGTTTCTTCCACTTTGACATTATGGGGTATTGTGGGTAGATCATCTCCATTTAATACATTTTAAATTCAGGCTTTATCACAACAAAATGTGGAAGAAGTCAAGGGGTGTGAATACTTTCTGAAGGCACTGTATACACACACATTATTATTTTCTGTCACACGCACACACCTCTTTTTCTTTTTCCACTTGTCATTTTCCCACAATACAGGCACAATATAAGCCGTGATGGGGGAAAAACTCCAATAAATGGAAACTCAACAGTCAATCATATTCCACTCTCTAACGTGCTGCTCTTTTCCCCTCCTGTAGTGCTGTATACACTATTATACTGCTTGTTTTACTCAGTGCTGACAATATGTTCTCCATGGTCCCCTGCAGGCCTCCTGCAGATTACAGACTATTTATAGAATGATTTATCTTTAATCTCCTACTGACATAGTCATTCTCCACAATGTATTGCACTGTGTTTACCTCTCAGGGCATGCTCTGCCTTTTCTCTCTCGTGCCCTCTCGTTCTCTCTCTTTATATTTTTTATATCTCACTCCATTTTTCTCTTTATTAATTGTCTCTCTTCTGCTCTACAATTAGGCCCTCGAGTTATATCTCCACCCATTACATCCGACTGATACTGACACATGTAGGCTGCCGACGAGTCATCTTCTCACACAAACTCAAGTGCACACACACACACACACACACACACACACACACACACACACACACACACACACACACACACACACACACACACACACACACACACACACACACACACACACACACACACACACACACACACACACACACACACACACACACACACACACACACACACACACACACACACACGGCCCTCAGCCATGTTAGAACTAAATACAGGTCAATTGAGTGACTGAACTGATGTTGGCGTGTCAGAGAGAGGCTTTGATTAATCATTCATGGTCATGTAACGTTATGCTTCATGCAGAGCCAGAAGAATGCAGATGCTACAGTACAGCACATATCTATGATACATCACTTGAAACCATCATAGAAGCCTTGAGGAGACACAAAGGAAGAGGGACTGAGTGTAATGTTTACTGTTAATTTCAAATAGTTTTTTTGTTAAGGTTAAATTTGTTTCTTCTCACCTTTGTTTATTGCACTTGCTTTGGCACCGTAAACATTTATATTTTAGTCACGTAGCAGACACTCTTATCCAGAGCGACTTACAGGAGCAATTAGGGTAAGTGCCTTGCTCAAGGACATAGACAGATTTTTTTGCCTAGTTGGATCAGGGATTCGAACCAGTGCAGATCCGGTTACTGACCCAACACTCTTAACCACTAAGCTACCTGCCACATATGTTTCCCATGCCAATAAAGGCACTTTGAATGTAATTTAACTGCAAGGGGGAGAGAGAAGAAGGAAGGGAAGTAGCATATGCAGGGGCACCAATAGAATATTGACGAAGCCAGTGCCTAAAGAGCTGATGATGTATAAATTGGAGGAGGGCACATGAAGCAAAGCTGTAGGGTGTGCAGGGTGGCACTAGACACACCCTGTAGAGAGAGTGGCAGGGAGGAGAAAATGAGAAAATGAGGAGGGGGAGTGGGAAAAGGTCAAAAGAGGTAGGAGAATATGAGAAGCAAAGAAGTGAGTAAGAGTGGAGAAGAGGCGCAAAAATAAGGAAATGAGAGGGGAAAAGTGCATAAGGGAGGAGGAGAGAGGAAAGATAACATAAGGAAGAGGGGAGAGAGAATAAGAGAGGTATCGTTGTTTTTTATGTGAGTAGGGTTAGGCTTGATGGTCTGAACTGAGGGAGGATTACTGATCATACACACGGTCTCATGTAATGACTCAGACATTTCGCCTAGAGGGTTGGTTTAGGTTTAGTTTTTGAGTTTGGGGTTAAGGTTAGAGGTAGGGTTAAGGATAAGAGGTTAGGCAAAATAGGATTTTGATTGGGAATACATTTGTTGGTCCCCATAAGGACAGTTAAACAAGGGTTATGTGTGTGTGTATGTGCATGCGTGTTGGTTCTTATATCCTTGTGGGGGACCTAAAATCCCCTTTTCCCACATCCCCATGAGGACAAAGGTTATTTTAAGCTCAAGAGTTAGGTTTCGAGCCTCCCGAATGGCGCAGTGGTCTAAGGTACTGCATCGCAGTGCTAGCTGTGCCACTAGAGATTCTGGGTTTGAGTCCAGGCTCTGTCGCAGCCGGCCGTGACCGGGAGACCATGGGATGGCGCATAATTGTCCCAGCGTCGTCCGGGTTAGGCCGGCATTGTCTCATTCGCGCACTAGCGACTCCTGTGGTGGGATGGGCGCAGTGCACGCTAGGTGTACGGTGTTTCCTCTGACACATTGGTGCAGCTGGCTTCTGGGTTGGATGGGCATTGTGTCAAGTAGCACTGTGGGTTGTGTTTCGGAGGACGCATGGCTCTCAACCTTTGCCTCTCCCGAGTCCGTATGGGAGTTGCAGTGATGAGACAATACTGTAACTACTACCAACTGGGTACAATGAAATTGGGGAGAAAAAGGGGTGAAAATACAAGCCATCACTTGTTTGTTTGCTGGAAATCATCTCTATCACTGCCTCTCTCTCGCTCTCTGTTCCAGGCCCAATCTAACCTGTTCAGGTCAGGGCTGGTCATAGTTAGTGGATGTCAAACACCGGCCAAAATTGACAATGAAACTAGAATACACAGCAGAGCCATAAATGGGTACTCCCAAAATATGAACAATGACCATCTGCCTTCCCTTCACTATGAGAGAGACCAGGAAAACAATGGACGAGTCAGCAGAGGAATAACATTCTGAGTGTGAATGTCTGCATCAATCTAATCTCTGTACAATCAACTGCTGCATTCATCCATTCCAACCGTATAGTTTGGTATGGTGACGATCACTTTGACTCCACATCACCCATCTGGACTACAGTAATCGACATTACCACTGGACCCTCACTGGGATAAAAGCCTTCACATACTGGGAGGGAGAGAGCTCTCTATCATGTCAATTATATCGCTGTGTTTTCTCTCAAGACACTCTCTGTCTTAGTAATGTCTCTTCCCTGCCTTTCTGTCACATTCTCTATCTTCATAACTGCCCAGACTGTCTCCTCATCTCTCTATCTCCCACTCCCTATGGGAACAAGACCCATCCATAAAGGTTAGAGTACTGTAAATTAGGTATCCTAACGAAGAGCAGGACTGTGGGGTGGACGTGACCGCAATGTGCTATTCTAAAACAAAACATTCATAAAAACTGGGCCATTAGTATGAGCCTGGGCCAAGAGGCATTAATGCAACCTCACAATCTCCTCATAACCAGAGCACTAGATGGATAATAGCCATTACTGCCACGATATATGGGAATACTGAGAGAGAGAGTGAGGGAACAGAAAGGTTAAATAGAGAGAAATACCAAGAGAAATGTTTAGGATGCAAGTAAATGACAGCTATAGAGCTTGGCAGAGAAAGAGGAGGAGAGAATAGGATGTTGCCATTTCTACCTGAACCCTTTGCAACGTACCAACAAATGGGTGTGATCATTCTACAGTCGTCCCTGCAGCGTACGATCAAACCGGTGTGATTAATATTTATTTAGAACATCCAGTTTCGATTGACGCAACAATCACGGTTTGAGTTTTCACAGAAACAAGTCTATTTTTGGATGCAATGTTCAGACATTGCATAACACAATCATCCAAACTAGAAAATGTAGGCTACATTAGTCCTGGCGCCTACTGAGGAAAGATTGACATAACACAAGAGGTCATATATAGCTAACTCTCAGCAGACAGAAACCACAATATGAATTAGCTAATAGCAATTACTATTTACAATCAATTTTCATGAAAATTATATATTTTTAATAATTTAATTTGAATTCGGCGCCCTGCAATTCAGCGGATGTTGACGGAAATGATCCCGCTAAAGGGATGGGTGCATCAAGAAGATAACAACCTCTACTCTTCTAGGAAGGCTTTCCACTAGATGTTGGAACATTGCTTCTGGGACTTGCTGCCATTCAGCCATAAGAGCATAAGGGAGGTTGGGCACTGATGTTGGGCGAATAGGCCTGGCTTTGAAGTCGGCGTTCCAGTTCATCCCAAAGGTGTCCGATGGGGTTGAGGTCAGGGATCTGGGCCGGCCAGTCAAGTTCTTCTCTGGGAAAAAAAAAACATTTCTGTATGGACCTAGTTTTGTGTCATGCTGAAACAAAAAAGGGCCATCCCAAACTGGAAGTACAGAATGCCATTGTATGCTGTAGCGTTAAGATTCTCTTTACTGGAACTAAGGGGCCTAGCCCGAAACAGGAAAAACAGCCACAGACCATTATTCCTCCTCCACCAAACTTTCCAGTTGGCACTACGCATTTGAGCAGGTAGCGTTCCCCTTCTCCATCTGCCAAACCCAGATTAGTCTGTCAGACTGCCAGATGGTGAGGCGTGATTCATCACTCCGGAGAACACGTTTCCAAATAAAATCAAGTGAAATTATATTTATCATATACACATGGTTAGCAGAGGTTATTGCGAATGTAGCAAAATGCTTACGCTTCTCGATCTGACAGCGCAGCAGTATTTAACAGGTATCTAACAGGTAAAACAATTCCACAACAAAACCTGATATCTAACAAATTGCGCAGCAGTATTTAACAGGTATCTAACAGGTAAAACAATTCCACAACAAAACCTAATATCTAACAAATTGCACAACAAAACCTAATAAACACAATCTAGAAAAGGAAGGGGATGAGAATAATTAAGTATAAAATATATATGGATGAGCGGTGACAGAGCGGCTAAAATGCAGTAGATAGCAAAGAATAGATAATGAAGGATACAGTATACAGCATATACAGTTGAAGTCGGAAGTTTACATACACTTAGGTTGTAGTCATTAAAACTCATTTTTTCAACTACTCCACAAAATTCTTGTTAAAGAAATTATAATTTTGGTAAGTTGGTTAGGACATCTACTTTCTGCATGACAAAAGTCATTTTTCCAACAATTGTTTACAGACAGATTATTTTACTTATAATTCACTGTATCACATTTCCAGTGGGTCAGAGGTTCACATACACTAAGTTGATGGTGGCTTTAAAAAGCTTGGGCAATTCCAGAAAATGATCTCATGGCTGTAGAAGCTTCTGATAGGCTAATTGACATAATTTCAGTCAATTGGAGGTGTGCCTGTGGATGTATTTCATGGCCTACCTTCAAACTCAGTGCCTCTTGGCTTGACATCATGGGAAAATGAATCAGCCAAGACCCCAGAAAAAAATTGTAGACTGCTCAGGAAGGTGACACGTTCTGTCTCCTAGAGATGAACGTACTTGCTAGGAGTGGTGGGTGGGAGTCAGGCGCAGAGAGCAGAGGTTTAGGGAAAAACATATTTATTCCGGTAAGACAGGTCACGCCAAAAACAACAGGCAAAATAATGACACACAACCATCCACAAACAGAACAGAGAACCAAGCCCGCACAAAGCAGTTGGGCATAGAAGGCTTAAATAGCCCTGAACCAAACCCCAAACGAGAAACAGGTGAAACTAATACAGACATAACCAACAGAAAAGGAAAAGGGAATCGGTGGCAGCTAGTAGACCGGTGACGACGACCGCCGCCTGAACAGGGCGAAGTGAATGGTGGCCTACCTTCAAACTCGTGCCTCTGGCTCATCATGGGAAAATGAATCAGCTTACCCCAGAAAAAAATTGTAGACTGCTCAGGGAAGGTGGAGCCACCTTCGGTGAAAGTCGTGACAGTACTTGGTGTGCAAAAGTGCAAATCAATCCCAGATCAACAGCAAAGGACCTTGTGAAGATGCTGAAGGAAACAGGTACAAAAGTATCTATATCCACAGTAAACAGAGCCCTATATCGACATAACCTGAAAGGCCGCACAGCGGAAGAAGCCACTGCTCAAATAACGCCATTAAAAGCCAGACTACGGTTTGCAACTGTACATGGGGACAAAGACGTACTTTTTGGAGAAATGTCCCCTGGTCTGATGAAACAAAAATAGAACTGTTTGGCCATAATGACCATTATTATGTTTGGAGGACAAAGGGGGAGTCTTGCAAGGCGAAGAGTTGTAAGTCGCTCTGGATAAGAGCGTCTGCTAAATGACTTAAATGTAAATGTAAATGAAGAGAACACCATCCCAACCGTGAAGCACGCGGGTGGCACCATCATGTTGTGGGGGTGCTTTGCTGCAGGAGGGACTGATGCACTTCAGAAAATAGATGGCATCGTGAGAGGGGAAAATTATGTGGATATATTGAAGCAAAATCTCAAGACATCAGTCAGGAAGTTAAAGCTTGGTCGGAAATGGGTCTTCCAAATGGACAATGACCCAAGCATACTTCCAAAGTTGTGGCAAAATGGGTTAGGACAACAAAGTCAAGGTATTGGAGTGGCCATCACAAAGCCCTGACATCAATCCTATAGAACATTTGTGGGCAGAACTGAAAAAGTGTGTGCGAGCAAGGAGACCTACAAACCTGACTCAGTTACACCATCTCTGTCAGGAGGAATGGGCCAAAATGTACCCAACTTATATGTGGGGAGCTTGTGGAAGGCTACCTGAAATGTTTGACCCACGTTAAACAATTTAAAGGCAATGCTACCAAATACTAATTGAGTGTATGCAAACTTCTGACCCACTGGGAATGTGATGAAAGAAATTAAAGCTGAACTAAATCATTCTCTCTCCTATTATTCTGACATTTCACATTCTGTGTTGATCCTAACTGACCGAAGACAGGGAATTTTTAATAGGATTAAATATCAGGAATTGTGACAAACTGAGTTAAAATGTGTTTGGCTAAGGTGTATGTAAACTTCTGACTTCAGCTGTACATATGAGATGAGTAATGACAGATATGTAAACATTCTTAAAGTGGCATTATTAAGTGACTAGTGTTCCATTTATTTAAGTGGCCAATGATATTAAGTCTGTAGGTAGGCAGCCGCCTCTGTGTGGCTGTTTAACAATCTGATGGCCTTGAGATAGAAGCTGTTATTCAATCTCTATGTCCCAGCTTTGTTGCACCTGCACTGACCTCGCCTCCTGGATGGAAGCGGGGGAAACAGGTAGACGCTTGGATGGTTATTGTCCTTGCTGATCTTTTTTGCCTTCCTGTGAAATTGCGTGTTGTAGGTGTCTTCAAGGGCAGGTAGTTTGCCACTGGTGATGCGTTGTTCTGATCGCACCATCCTCTGGATAGCCCTGTGGTTGTGGGTTGTGGGTGGTGCTGTTGCCATACCGGCGGTGATACAGTCCGACAGGATGTTCTCAATTGTGCACCTGTAAAAGTTATTGAGGCTTTTCGGTGACAAGCCACATTTTTAAGCCTCCTGAGGTTGAACAGGCACTGTTGTGCCTTCTTTACCACACTGTCTATGTGAGTGGACCGTTTCAGTATGTACACCGAGGAACTTAAAACCATACTCTGAGTCGCATCGTTGTTGGTAATCAAGCCTACCACTGTAGTGTCGTCTGCAAACTTGATGATTGAGTTGGAGGCGTGCATGGCCACGCAGTCGTGGGTGAACAGGGAGTACAGGAGAGGGCAAAGAACGCACACTTGTGGGACCCCAGTGTTGAGGATCAGCGGACTGGAGATGTTGTTTCCTACCTTCACCACCTGGGGATGGCCCGTCAGGAAGTCCAGGACCCAGTTGCACAGGGCGGGATGAGACCCATGTTCTCAAGCTTAATAATGAGTTTGGAGGGTACAAAGGTGTTGAATGCTGAGCTGTAGTCAATGAACAGCATTCTTACATAGGTATTCCTCTTTTCCAGAAGGGATAGGGCAGTGTGATGGCGATTGCATCATCTGTGGACCTTTTAGAGCAGTAAGCAAATTGGCGTGGGTCTAGGGTGACAGGTAGGGTGGAGGTCATATGGTCCTTGACTCGTCTCTCAAAGCACTTAATGATGACAGAAGTGAGTGCTAAGGGCGATAGTCATTTAGTTCAATTACCTTAGCTTTCTTGGGAACCGGAACAATGGTGGCCATCTTGAAGCATGTGGGGACAACATACTGGTGATAGGGATTGATTGAATATGCCCGTAAACACGCCAGCCAGCTGGTCTGCACATGCTCCGAGGACACGCCTAGGGATGCTGCCTGGGCCGGCTGACATCGGCCACAGAGAAGGAGACCCCACTGTCTTTGGTAGCGGGCCGTGTCAGTGGCATTGTATTGTCGTCAAAGCGCGCAAAGTAGCTGTTTAATTTGTCTTGGAGCAAGACGTCGATGTCCGTGACGGGGCTGATTTTCCTTTTGTAAACCATGATTGTCTGTCTACCCTGCCACATACATCTCGTGTTTGAGCCGTTGAATTGCGACTCCTCTTTGTCTCTATACTGACACTTTGCTTGTTTGATTGCCTAACCTTTATTTAACTAGGCAAGTCAGTTAAGGGAATAACTATACAGTTTTTTTCGGCTATGCTTCCAGTCGTCTCGCCATGATTAAATGCGGTGGTATGTGCTTTCAGGTTGCTCCAGAGTCCAATGGCGGTGACCTTTACATCACTCAAGCCGAGACTTGGCATTTTGATCTTAGGCTTGTGTGCAGCTGCTCGGCCATTGAAACCCATTTCATGGAGCTCCCGACGAACAGTTATTGTGCTGACGTTGCTTCCAGAGGCAGTTCGGAACTCGGTAGTGTGTGTTGCAACCGAGGACAGACAATTTTTCATGCTATGTGATTCGCCACTCGACACTCCCATTCTGTGAGCTTGTATTGGTTACCACTTGGCGGCTGAGCCGTCGTTGCTCCTAGACACACGCACACACACACACCTCACAACTCACTCCTAGACGTTTCCACTTCAAAATAAGAGCACTTACAGTTAACTGGGGCAGCTCTAGCAGGGCAGATATTTTACGAACTGCTTGTTGGAAAGTTGGCATCCTATGATGTTGAAAGTCACCGAGCTCTTCAGTAAGGCCATTCTACTGTTAATGTTTGTCTATGGAGATTGCATGGCTTTGTGCTCGATTGTATACACCTGTCAACAACGTGTGTGGCGGAAATAGCCAAATCTACTAATTTGAAGGCATGTCCACATACTTTTGTAAATATTGTGTATAAAGCATTCAAATTCATTTACGACACTCCATTGCAATGCATTCACTTAAGGTAATGGACACTTTATAACTTGAGTGACAGTTGAAATCAAATAGTTTTTAGTTATTATTTGAGCCATAAATCAATTATCAAATGCCGGAAGATCAAGTAATTTACCATTGATGTGGGTAATGGCAGAAATCAGTGCTTCATTTCAAGTTATTGTCCTTGGGCTTTCTGACTGTTGTTAAATTAATTCAAATGATTGGTACTTCTGAATTTGTTATCATATCATTTTCTCTCACAACTTATCACTATGTCACCTTGCATTGTGTAGCATAGCTGTGTGTGTGTTGCGTGCAAGTTAGTGTTGAGTGTAAGAATGTGTGTTTCAAGACAAACAGCCCGACCTGGCCACCTAGTCCAGGGGGAATGATGCGTGTCCACACTCCTGCGGTCCTGTGCCACTGATGTAACGCATACTAATGACCCAGGGCCCTGGTCCTGGTGGAGCACAAAGGTAGAGAAGCATAGGTGCTGCACTCTGTGCCCAGGGTTGACTCACCCTTCATGGGGTAAAACTGAGCGGGAGTGGTGAATGGAGGGGTGGTGTAGGAACAGGGGCCAATGTGTTAGTCACAGGGCAAGGGGACTGAAGGGACAATATAACTGGATGGATTGTTGCTTTAGGCTATTTTATGGATGGCATCTGCCAGTGTTAATGCGCACTTTCTCTCCCTGATACACACACACTTTCTCTCTCTCTGTCTTGCTTTCTCTGTCTCTCCATCTCACACCACACACAAACTCCCCAGAAAGTGTAATGAGAGTAAGAGGACACTCCTCCTGAGACCAGAGTGCCCTTCAGCATATTTGCAGACAGTGATTACACAGACAGAACAGAGCTGAGTGCAATGCAAATAGCCATCGGGGCCTTCGACGCTCTCCAGCGCAAATACACCAGACTCATGACACACGCACACACACACTGCGAGTGATTTTACTTGGCCCCACAACTTTTCTGATCCCGGTCAATTTGTAGTCTACAAATTATTTGTAATTATGTTCCGACCCCCTGTCCATCCGCTCAAGAAATCGGACCACGGGTGAATCTAGTTGATGATCCCTGGTATAGGGTTATGGCCAGCACTGTCAGCCCAGAGGCCAGGCTATTTCCCGAGTAGGAGAGCCAGGTAACAGCGAGACAAGCCCAGAGAGAACAAGCCGAGCGCACATTCATCATCAAGAAGCACTGTTACCGCCGGCCAGACAGTGAGCGCACCCATGGGAGTCCAGACGAGCCCAGAATGACTGATCCTCTCAGGGTGAGCCCAACGAGCCCAGAATGTCTGATGCGACCCAGGGGAGGGTAATTGAGTGTAAAATGATGGAATTCTCCCACTGGGTGCAGGACGGTAAGTCGGCTCCTCCCAAGGGAGGTTAAACGAGCGAAGAATTACTGGTGAAACCCACGGGAAGGTGGCCAAGTGCAGAATGCATAGGTCTGTATTATGATAAGTTAGAAAAGTGTGGAGTGAGTGTTATTAACAGGAGATGGTAGTAACAGAGTAGTGATCAGACGAGGTTGGCTGCTCACAGGGAGATTCAACCAACACAGATGGTTGGTTAAATGAGCAAAGAACAAGTGCCTACTTTGTACTAGGGAATTAACCAGCGAGTGAAAGAGGGAAATTTACTGTTTTTAAAAACTCTCCCATTATGTCTATCATGCACTTTCTCTGTTTCTGTACATTTCTGTTTGCGCTCACTAATCTACAGGTGAGTATGACATCCTGCCATTTAATGCGCTTGAAATGTCACATACTATAAAACCTTATATTTTCCCATACCTAAAATGCATACTATTTAGAATGCAAGTGTTGGTATTCAGACATGGAGCAAGAGAGAATATATAGCAAGAGATGAATTGAGAGAGGGAAATTAAAGACCCGAGAGCGAGAGTGAGAGTGAGAGGTGGAGAGAGAAAGAGGGAGATTTGCCTTGGGAGAAACGATGAAATAAATTAAATCCAAGGCTAACATGCGTGTTAAAGCGTGATTGCAGCCGTTTGCTAATGATAATTGGTTCCACTGTACACACACAGTTTTGTATTGCTATCCTTGTGGGAACGAAATCTTTTATTCCCATTCAAAATCCTATTTCCCCTAACCCTTAACCAAACCATAACACTAACCCTGTGCCTAACATTAACCCCAAACCCTAACTATAAAACTATACCTAACCCTAACTTCTAACACTAACTGTAACACCTAAAATAGCATTTTTCCTTGATGGGATTGTCAAAATGTCCCCACTTGTCCGAATTTTCCTTGTTTAAGACTTCCTTGTTTAGGAATTCTGGTACCCGCAAGGATAGTTAAACAAAAACACACACAAACAGTTGTGTTTGCGGCTGGCCAGCTCTAATCCTCCTGAGCAGCTGGTCCATATTTCATCGCTCCCTGCAGTGTCTCTGACTAAAGCGGTCATTTGCAACCTCGCGATATATCCTTCAGTGTAATAACAAGTAGACTACAGTTTATTAAAAATACAAACTCATTGTACCTCTTACTCACAGCTATACCATAGTGCATGGTGGTTCAGGCATTCACAATGCACCTCTCTCTCTCTCTCTCTCTCACACACACACACACACACACACACACACACACACACACACACACACACACACACACACACACACACACACACACACACACACACACACACACACACACACACACACACACACACACACACACACACACACACACACACACAACTTCTCTACCTTGTTAGTTTGTTTACTCCACCACAGCGGAGACAAGACTGTACACACAGGCAATAACACACACGCTCTCACACCTGCACATACACAGCAGACACACACACAGCAAACACACGCACACACACACACACAGCAGACACGCACACACACACAGCAGACACACACACAGCAGAGCCTGATTACTTGACGTGCAGCTGAGGCAGTAAATCAGTCCCGTATCCAGCCAGGAATATGCAGACACACACTGTGGAGGTGACAACCACAGGCGTCAACACTCTCCCAAACAGATAACAGGATGGAGAGAGTTGTTGACAGAAACATGAGTCACAATTTAAATATGCAAGCCCCAAAATAGTCAGAGATGTGAAAGGACTTGGTGATGAGGTGAGGTAATATAATCATATAACAATGTTATAAATTAACATCCAGCAAAAGTAGTATTTCACTCTTTAACTTTATCAAAAGCCATGAATAAAACTAGGCATTCTTGAGAGACAAAGTGCTATAAAAATGCCCCAACCCAAAAAGATGAACAAACTAACCCACACAGTTAATCAACTCTATCACAATACAGAACCAAAACTCTGAATGAACAGACAAAACAAATGAACGAATGACTGAAACAGGAATGAAAGAGCGTCGGACAGAACTCTTCCTCTCCCTGTCTTTCGTTCTGTGACTCACCTTGCAGAGTTTGTGATAACGTGGGGATGAGATGGCCATTCTCTGGAGCCTGTGTAGGAAGACCACCACTTTCTGAAGGGAGGTGCGGACCATGGCCATCATCGTACGAGTGCCACAGGTCTGCAGCCTGCTCAGAGTCTGCATGGCCCTCTAGCACTGCCCAGGCCCGCTCATATCCTATCCTCCTCCTCCCCCCAGAGATGCACCACAGCAGTCACAGAGTGACGTGAACACACACACTGTCTGAGACACACACTCCGACCCAGCATGCCCCCGCAAAAGCGTATATACTGGCACACACACAGTGCGCGGCCATTCACGGCACATGCGCACTCTTACAGCAAATACTCTCTCTCTCTCTCTCTCTCTCTCTCTCTCTCTCTCTCTCTCTCTCTCTCTCTCTCTCTCTCTCTCTCTCTCTCTCTCTCTCTCTCTCTCTCTCTCTCTCTCTCTCTCTCTCTCTCTCTCACACACACACACACAATCTCCCTCACACTCTCCCCTCATGCGCCCTCACACTCGTGCTCAGGCATTTAAGCAGGCTGAAACACTCTCATTCACATACACGCAAACCAGGGTACAATACTACTCCAAAAAGAGATGTCACTCTGTGGTTACCCCTTTAGAAGCCAGGGGTCAACGAAGAAAAAGAAAAGCAAAAGAGAAAAATCTGCCGACATAGCAAACCAAGAGAAGAAGGATGAGCGAGATGGAGGCAGAAGTTGCTCTGAAGGAGCCGATCACGGCTCACTGTAAAGCTAGAGACGGGAGTGGGATAAAGGCTGTGGTGCTCCGCAGAAAGCCCTCCAAGCGGACAACACAGAGAGAGAAGGGGGAGAGAGGGGGGATGAGGAGCGCTGTGTTAACAGAAGACAGAAGCTCCCTCAGCTGTAGGGAGGGAATGACACTACACCAGCCAGAGGGGGCGGCTGACTGGGATGGAGGGAGAGAGTGAAAGTGAGGGAGAAGGGGAGAGAGAGAGAGAGAGAGAGAGAGAGAGAGAGAGAGAGAGAGAGAGAGAGAGAGAGAGAGAGAGAGAGCACCAGTCAGATGCACAGCGTGCAGCTCGCACACAGCAGGAGCAGCAGTGTGTGTGTGGTGTCCCAGACGTAATGATATGCTCTGACACAGATACAGAGGGATGAGAGAGCAGTCTGATATGGGAACAAGGAAGGAGGGAGATAATTAAAAACCAAGAGAGAGACACCTGAGAGAGACACCTGAGAGAGAGAGAGAGAGAGAGAGAGAGAGAGAGAGAGAGAGAGAGAGAGAGAGAGAGAGAGAGAGAGAGAGAGGGAAGAGAGGGAAGAGAGGGAAGCAAAGACAGAAGCAGATAAAAGGGTGAGTGCATGGAAGTACAGTTGGTGAGGGCATGAAAGAGGGAATATAAAGAGAATAAAAAGTAAGGGATAGAGAATGAAAGAGAAACAAAGATGTGCGGAAAGGAATTAATGCAGTAGTAGCATCTGTCATTTGCTGTGTTAATAGATTCAGAAACATGACTTTCTCCTGCACTCACGATCTGAACCCTTGTGTCTTCACCTAAGGACTCCCCCAGCGCGACAGACAAAACCCTCTGATACGAGGACTGCCTCATCTCAGTTCCCCATGACTTATAAATACAGGACACACACACACAGAGATAAGAGGCACGCACAAATGACCCACATACACATACAGTACATCATACACACAAAGGCACACTCATGCTCAGTAAAACATGTGAGAAAGCAAAATGATCATTGAGTGCTTTGTGAAGATTTTTACATAGCCAGATCTGAAATTGGGGGTGAGCATACACGTTTTCACTCATCCCACACAGTATTGATTATTCTAAGGTAATTACAGAAGGGAATACCATTAGCTAGGCCAGTTACTCCACTGACGGCACTGAGTTTCCAATAAGACCGTTAGCAAAAGCATATATAAACCCCCTTGGGAACTAGCATAATGTTCACGTGCACTTACAGCAATGTTTGGCTAGCAACTCCAACGTAGTACAGAATGAAAGCTAATGTTTGAGCAGGGCTAAATCCGTACTGTGATTTCTGTACAGATATACCTTGTTATATAGACTGGAACACACACACAGTGCATTCGGAAAGTATTCAGACCCCTTGACTTTTTCCACATTGTTACGTTACAGCCTTATTCTAAAATGGATTAAAATATGATTTAAAATAATTATCATCAAATCTACACACATACCCCTTAATGGGCCTGTCCAAAGTGTTTAAAAAAAAGTACAAAGTGTTCGTTAGATGTTAAGCCTGTGCTAAGATGTTGGTCCCTGTACGGGGATCGCAGCCATAACAGGTAAAAAAAAAATGCTTAAAATGATTACGAGACCAAAAAAGCTATGGTGATTGTGTTTAATTATGTTTGGGAAGTAAAGATAGACATGGTTTTAACAAGGTAGTGGTAGTATTTAATTCAGTACAACAATTTGTAGGTGGCTGAACACCCTGTCCCTGTGCCTCAACTTACCCCCCCCCCACCCCATTGAGTAGGTTTGTCCAAAAATGAGCCAAGGAAGCATTTTTGTACACATAGTAAAAAAATAAAAAATATTTTATCCTTATTTTACTAGGCAAGTCAGTTAAGAACAAATTCTTATTTTCAATGACAGCCTAGGAACAGTGGGTTAACTGCCTGTTTATGGGTAGAACAACATATTTTGTACATTGTCAGCTCAGGGATTTGAACTTGCAACCTTTCAGTTACTAGTCCAATGCTCTAACCACTAGGCCACCATGCCGGCTCAAAGTGAAAACATCTGAGCTACACATAGGCTAACTTCCTTCCCACCGTGTGCCATTTGCCCTCTCTGTCTAGCATTACTACATCCTTTGCCAACCCTGACTATGGTGTGTGTGTGTATAATATCAAAACTATGAAATAACACATATGGAATCATGTAGTAACCAAGAAAGTGTTAAACAAATCAAAATATATTTAACATTTGAGATTCTTCAAAGTAACCACCCTTTGCCTTCATGACAGCTTCGTGAGGTAGTCATCTGGAATGCAAGCTGTGCCTTGTTAAAAGTTCATTTGTGGAATGTCTTTCCTTCTTAATGCATTTGAACCAAACAATTGTGTTGTGACAAGGTAGGGGTAGAAGAAGACAGAAGATAGCCCTATCGGGTAAAAATACCACGTCCATATTATGGCAAGGACAGCTCAAATAAGCAAAGAGTAATGACAATCATTACAATAAGACATGAAGGTCAGTCGTAAAAACCATCAAGTTACCAGCCTCAGAAAATGCAGCCCAAATAAATGTTTCAGAGCTCAAGTAATATACACATCTCAACATCAACTGTTCAGAGCAGATGGTCGAATTGCTGCAAAGAAACCACTACTAAAGGACACCAATAATAAGAAGAGACTTACTTGGGCCAAGAAACAAGAGCAATGGACATTAAGACCGGTGGAAATATGTCCTTTGGTCTGATGAGTCAAAATTTGAGATTTTTGGTTCCAACCGCTGTGTCTTTGTGAGATGCAGAGTAGGTGAACAGATGGTCTCCGAAATGTGTGGTTCCCACCTTGAAGCATGGAGGAGGTGTGATGGTGTGGGGATGCTTTGCTGGTGACACTGTCTGATTTATTTAGAATTCAAGGCACACTTAACCAGCATGGCTACCACAGCATTCTGAAGCGATATGCCATCCCATCTGGTTTGCGCTTAGTGGAACTATCAAGGAGGAGAGTGATGGAGTGCAGCATCAGATGACCTGGCCTCCACAATCACCCGACCTCAACCTAGTTGAGATGGTTTGGGATGAGTTGGACCGCAGTGTGAAGGAAAAGCTGCAAACAAGTGCTCAGCATATATGGGAACCCCTTCAACACTGTTGGAAAAGCATTCCAGGTAAAGTTGGTTGAGAGAATGCCAAGAGTATGCAAAGCTGTCATCAAGGCAAAGGGTGGCTACTTTGAAGAATCTCAAATATTAAATATATTTTGATTTAACACTTCTTTGATTACTACATGATTCCATATGTGTTATTTCATAATGTTGTCTTCACTATTATTCTACAATTTAGAAAAAACCCTTGAATGACTATGTGTCCAACCTTTTTACTGGTACTGTGTATGTGTGTGTGTGTTGCCCTCTGCCCTCTCTCTGTGTGCTGTGCTGTGCGTCTCTGTGCTCCTGTGTGATAGTGACTAATAGCAAACAGGCTGCATGCTGGTTTCCCATGAAGTCACTGCAGCAGGAGTGAAACAGGAGTGAAACAGGCTAGCATGGTATAACAAAATATAGCACTACACCAGCGTAGGGAAACAGGCTAGCAGAAAGATAACCACACAAAGATAACCATCTACTACTTTCACTTCAAACAATCTCCTACTGCAAGACAATTTGTGATAAGGTTCCACAAAAAAATGTTATACAATTTTGGTCTCTTTCAATAATAAGGTGCTTCATCTTTCTATGGCTCCTCTCTAAGACCATAAGAGACAGAGGTAAGACTTGACATTGATAGGTGACAGACGAGTCACTCTGAATGAAGGAAGGTTCCAGGTTCCTTTCGACCCATCCCACTGACCACCTTCAGTATGTCCTGCTCCCTCCTCTCATTCCAATGTCCCTCATTTTCTCATTCCCCTTTCTTGTTCATTCTATTTCATTAATCCAGTTTCCCTTTAGCACTGAGCGCAGTCCATCAATCTTACCCCAAGTTGAGACACGGAGCCAGAGAGAGAAATAAGAGAGAAGGAGGCAGTGGTGGAAATAGCATACAATTGCCACACTTGAGTAAAAGTAGGAATAACTCAAGCAAAAGTGAAAGTCGCCGAATAAAATGTTTTTTTAAAAGTCTAAAAGTATTTGGTTTTAAATATACTTAAGTATTAAAAGTAAATATATTTGCAAAACATTTACTTAAGGATCAAAAGTAAAAGTATAAATCGTTTCAAATTCCTTATATTCGGTCCAGGACTGTATCGCAGCCGGCCTCCCCATGAGGCGGCGCACAATTGGGGAAAAGGGGATACCTAGTCAATTGTACAACTGAATGCCTTCAACTGAAATGTGTCTTCCACATTTAACCCAACCCCTCTGAATCCGAGTGGTGCGGAGTGCTGCCTTAATTGACATCCACGTCTTCGGGCGCCTGGGGAACAGTGGGTTAACTGTCTTGCTCAGGGTCAGAATGACAGATTTTTACAGATTCGATACAGCAAACTTTCAGTTACTGGCCCAATGCTCTAACCACCAGGCTACCTGGCTCAGCGTCATCCGGACTAGGGGAGGGGTTTGGCCGGCCGGGATGCCCTTGACCCATCGCGCCCTAGCGATTCCATGCGGTGCGCAGGGTGCATGCACTCAGACCCCGGGAGCCAGTTGTACGGTGTTTCCTCCAACACATTGGTGCAGCTGGCTTCCGGGTTAAGTGAGCAGTGTGTCAAGAAGCAGTGCGGCTTGGCAAGGTCGTGTTTCGGAGGACGCATGGCTCTCAACCTTCGCCTCTCCCGAGTCCATACGGGAGTTGCAGAATGGGACAATTGGATATCACGAAATTGGGGAGAATAAATTAAATAAAAAATTCCTTATATTAAGCAAACCAGATGGCACAATCGTTCATGTTTTTTAATTTACGGAGAGCCAGGGTAACACTCCAACACTCAGACATTTCAGAAACAAAGCGTTTGTGTTTAGTGAGTCTGCCAGATCAGTGGCAGTAGAGAGGACCAGGGATGTTCTCTTGATAAGTATGTGAATCGGACCGTTCCTGTCCTGCATAGCATTCAAAATGTAACGAGTACTTTTGGGTGTCATGGAAAATGTATGGAGTAAAAAGTAAAAGTTATCCCAAATATAAATAGTAAACTACAGATACCCCCAAAAAACTTAACTTAACTTAAGTAGTACTTTAAAACATTTACTTCACACCACTGGTAGGAGGAGAACGGGGAGAGATGATAAGAAGGGGAAGAGGGTAGAATGGAGAAAAAAAGCAATTCCCAGAAAAAACTCCATTTGAAATGACAACGACTAGGGCATCCTATTGGTGGAAACAGAGATGGAGAAAAGAGCCCACGTAGGAGACCATGTATGACCAGGCTGTTTTTAGAGCATCAATGCTCCTTCAAGTGAGACTAACCTAGAAAACCCAATGAAAAAGCACAACTCAATGGTCGCTGAATGAAATCACATTTCTGTAGGAGTCTATACTATTTAATCTGTGAACAGATGAAACCTCTGTGTTTCAGCCCCTCGTCTAAACCATATACCGCTAAATCCCAGTTCCCTTTATTTTCCGTCACCTTACAACTTTTAAAACACACACACACAACCCCACAACACTAGCTCTGTCAATCAATCAACATCAACATGACAATCAATGATCGATGTAATGACAAATGATCAAGCATTGGTTTGGTTGGAGTCAAGAATTCAAGTTGGTTAAGGACATTAGGTGAGACGTGACAAGGGTGTGTGTATACGTGCCTGTGTGTGTCTGTATGTGTGCGTCCACTTCTTGTTGATGCCGTTCCAGGCTTTGTTTTTCTCCGTGACATCTTTGATCCTCCTTGTGTCGTCGGCGGAATACTCTCGCAGGAGCTGATTGGACCGCTCGTTACAGGTTGCCATGGTACCCTGACCTCCCTCTTCCAAGGTCTTGCAAGAACACCTGGAGAAAAAACAAACAACAAATAATGACAACAACCTACTCCTCACAGACTAAACTCTTTCACTTCTTTCATATACGTGTCACTTCCCTTTTAATCTCACAGTGATTATCATGGTTCCCTCAGGATCTCACTTTGTTTTAGCTTAAGGTCTGCTAACCTATTTCATTAAATGATAAATAATTATCAGAACAGCTATCAGTACCTGTTCTATGGCATTGTAACTACAGTACAGTACAACAGTGAATTTAGACACCGATGCCCTCTACTGTTTGACATTGGGCAACAATTGAAAAGAAAGTCCACGACATTCCCCATAGGTGACGGCTCATTATTTACCTGCAAGGCATGTTTGATCAGCATTCATCAACACTATCAATAATAATCGTGACTAACCAACAGTGAGACCTCTCATCTGCATATACTCCTTGTAGGCACGACACACTGGAATGCTAAAACGCATGATGAATGGTACACGTGTGTTTTCTATTGAGCTAAGATGCAAACACACAAAAACATACTTGCCATACGCTGCTTCAAGTCACTGATTACAGTTCCCAATCCTAACCTTAACCATGAACATAATTACAAAAATTGTATCCTTTATCATTGATTAAAAGCTATTCCACCCATCTGGCTAATGGGGCTGAGTATCAGTTGTCCAAAGGTCAAAGGGGAAGGGTCGCTGTATCTCTCACCTTGTTGTCACTGAGCTGTATGGTCAGGATTTCCCTGGAGAGGTGAAGGTTGTGCAGGTGCCCCTCGTTCAGGTGTGCAGGTGCCCCAATCAGAGCATTCATTTCCCACTGATCGCTGTGGCCAATCATGTTATCCAGCTGCTGGAGCCGCGCCTCCACACCTTGCTGAGTGTTGTCCCATTGGCTATGCCTTTTCTCCACTGCAGAGAGAGAAAGGGAAAAAGTAGGTGTGGATGACCTTGGGCTAAGGCTAAACTGCACATGGACAATAATATTTCTACAGAAACTGAAACTGTATATGAGACTTTGTGTATCCAAATGCAGTACATTATATTTACGCTTTACTGGCTCTGTTAGCATACATTCTCAGTGATGGAGAACTCAAGTTGGAGGTCTTGTTCTTGATGTTCTGGGCCAGAGTGACGATGTTCTCCAGCTGCGGTTGACGCAGCTCCAGGTCACTCTCTGTCACCTGAGCAGAAAACCCAACCAATCCATCAGTCAATTGGATTTATAAAATCCCTTTCACATGAACACAATACACTAATCACAAACATAGCTACATTTACCATTACTAACAGGTACAGTATATGATACACATGTATACCTTCAGACACAGAGACCTAACGGTCACGATAAGTTACATACCACAGGTACAGTATATGATACACATGTATACCTTCAGACACAGAGACCTAACGACCACGATAAGTTACATGCCACAGGTACAGTATATGATACACATGTATACCTTCAGACACAGAGACCTAACGACCACGATAAGTTACATGCCACAGGTACAGTATATGTTATGCAGGTGAATGAGGACCCAAAAGCGACTTGGCGAAAACAGAGTCTTTAATCCAGTAAAGGAAAATAGGCAATACTCCTAGACAAATCGGAGCAGAAAACAAAACATAAAAAACTAATTCCACTCGTAGTGACGAGGACAGACTGGAGACTCGACCATAAACTGTAGGTTGCCTCGGGAAGGCACCGACCGTAGCAGACTCAGACACCTGCTCACACGCAGCATCTGAGGGAAACAAGACACAGCACGGCGAACAATATACAAGGATCCGACAGGACAGAAACGGAAGACAAGGGGAGAAATAGGGACTCTAATCAGAGGACAAGATAGGGAACAGGTGTGGAAAGACTAAATGAGTGAGTAGGAGAATAGGAACAGCTGGGAGCAGGAACGGAACGATAGAGAGAGGAGAGAGAGGGAGGGGGAGAGAGAGGGATAGAAAAAGGGAACGAACCTAATAAGACCAGCAGGGGGAAACGAACAGAAGGGAAAGCATAATGACAAGACAATATAAGACAAAACATGACAGTACCCCCCCACTCACCGAGCGCCTCCTGGCGCTCTCGAGGAGGAACACTGGCGGCAACGGAGGAAATCATAGATCACAAACGGTCCAGCACGTCCCGAGAAAGAACCCAACTCCTCTCCTCAGGACCGTAACGAAAAACGATAAAAAGGGAAACTAGGGTACTACTCTAACAAAAGAAATGAGACACGGGTAGAGAACTGAAAGCTTTAGAGCAAACAGGACCAAACAGGCCAGGAGAGTAACAACTAGGGACAGACTGAGACACAGCAAGGGCAGGAACAAGAACAGGAGAGATGCGATGGCAGGGAACAGACTGAGACCCAGCAAGACCAGGAGCAGAAGCAGAAAAAAAATTACCAGACTTATTCTGCGCGCAGTCCGAACACGCAGCCACGAAACGGCGCGTGTCACGCTCCTGAGTAGGCCACCAAAACCGCTGGCGAATAGAAGCAAGCGTACCCCGAACGCCGGGATGGCCAGCTAACTTGGCAGAGTGAGCCCACTGAAGAACAGCCAGACGAGTAGAAACAGGAACGAAAAGAAGGTTACTAGGACAAGCGCGCGGCGACGCAGTGTGCGTGAGTGCTTGCTTAACCTGTCTCTCAATTCCCCAGACAGTCAACCCGACAACACGCCCAACAGGAAGGATCCCCTCGGGATCGGTAGAAGCCACAGAAGAACTAAAGAGACGGGATAAAGCATGAGGCTTGGTGTTCTTAGTACCCGGGCAATAAGAAATAACGAACTCGAAACGAGCGAAAAACAACGCCCAACGAGCATGACGCGCATTCAGTCGTTTGGCAGAACGGATGTACTCAAGGTTCTTTTGGTCAGTCCAAACGACAAAAGGAACGGTCGCCCCCTCCAACCACTGTCGCCATTTGCCTAGGGCTAAACGGATGGCGAGCAGTTCGCGGTTAGCCACATCATAGTTACGTTCCGACGGTGACAGGCGATGAGAAAAATACGCACAAGTGGACCCCATCGTCAGTATCGGAGCGCTGGGACAGAATGGCTCCCACGCCCAGCCCCGACGCGTCAACCTCAACAATAAACTGTTTAGTGACGTCAGGTGCAACAAGGATAGGAGCGGATGCAAAACGCTTCTTGAGGAGATCAGAACAACAATCATACGACCGGTGAGGAGGAAGGGAGTTGGCTCTGGACCGACTGAAGACCGAGCGCAGATCATGATATTCCTCCGGCACTCCTGTCAAATCACCAGGTTCCTCCTGAGAAGAGGGGACAGAACAAACAGGAGGAATAGCAGACATTAAACACTTCACATGACAAGAAACGTTCCAGGAAAGGATAGAATTACTAGACCAATCAAAAGAAGGATTATGACACACTAGCCAGGGATGACCCAAAACAACAGGTGTAAAAGGTGAACAAAAAATCAAAAAAGAAATGGTCTCACTATGGTTACCAGATACAGTCAGGGTTAAAGGTAGGGTTTCACATAATATACTGGGGAGAGGACTACCATCCAAGGCGAACATGACCGTGGGCTCCCCTAACTGTCTGAGAGGAATGTCATGTTCCCGAGCCCAGGCTTCGTCCATAAAACAGCCCTCCGCCCCAGAGTCTATTAATGCACTGCAGGAAGCTGCCGATCCGGTCCAGCGTAGATGGACCGGTAAGGTAGTACAGGTACTTGACGGAGAGGACCGTCTAGTAGCGCTTATCAGTCGCCCTCCGCTTACTGATGAGCTCTGGCCTTTAACTGGACATGAAATGACAAAATGACCAGCGGAACCGCAATAGAGACAGAGGCGGTTGGTGATTCTCCGTTCCCTCTCCTTAGTCGAAATGCGAATACCCCCCAGCTGCATGGGCTCAACACCAGAGTCAGTGGGGAAAGATGGTAGTGTCGGAGAGAGGGGAGACACAGTTAACGCGAGCTCTCTTCTATGAGCTCGGTGACGAAGATCTACCCGTCGTTCAATGCGAATAGCGAGTTCAATCAAAGAATCCACGCTGGATGGAACCTCCCGAGAGAGAATCTCATCCTTAACCTTAGCGTGGAGTCCCTCCAGAAAACGAGCGAGCAACGCCTGCTCGTTCCAGTTACTGGAGGCAGCAAGAGTGCGAAACTCTATAGAGTAATCCGTTATGGATCGATTACCTTGACATAGGGAAGACAGGGACCAGGAAGCTTCTTTCCCAAAAACTGAACGATCAAAAACCCTTATCATCTCCTCTTTAAAGTTCAGATAATCGTTAGTGCACTCAGCGCTTGCCTCCCAGATAGCTGTGCCCCACTGCCGAGCCCGACCAGTAAGGAGTGATATGACTTAGGCAATCCGAGCTCTCTCTCTGAGTATGTGTTGGGTTGGAGAGAGAACACTATATCACACTGGGTGAGAAAGGAGCGGCACTCAGTGGGCTGCCCAGAATAACATGGTGGGTTATTAACCCTAGGTTCCGGAGGCTCGGAAGACCCGGAAGTAGCTGGTGGCACGAGACGAAGACTCTGATACTGTCCTGAGAGGTCGGAGACCTGAGCGGCCAGGGTCTCAACGGCATGCCGAGCAGCAGACAATTCCTGCTCGTGTCTGCCGAGCATCGCTCCCTGGAACTCGAGAGTAGAGTAGAGAGAATCCATAGTCGCTGGGTCCATTCTTGGTCGGATCCTTCTGTTATGCAGGTGAATGAGGACCCAAAAGCGACTTGGCGAAAACAGAGTCTTTAATCCAGTAAAGGAAAATAGGCAATACTCCTAGACAAATCGGAGCAGAAAACAAAACATAAAAAACTAATTCCACTCGTAGTGACGAGGACAGACTGGAGACTCGACCATAAACTGTAGGTTGCCTCGGGAAGGCACCGACCGTAGCAGACTCAGACACCTGCTCACACGCAGCATCTGAGGGAAACAAGACACAGCACGGCGAACAATATACAAGGATCCGACAGGACAGAAACGGAAGACAAGGGGAGAAATAGGGACTCTAATCAGAGGACAAGATAGGGAACAGGTGTGGAAAGACTAAATGAGTGAGTAGGAGAATAGGAACAGCTGGGAGCAGGAACGGAACGATAGAGAGAGGAGAGAGAGGGAGGGGGAGAGAGAGGGATAGAAAAAGGGAACGAACCTAATAAGACCAGCAGGGGGAAACGAACAGAAGGGAAAGCATAATGACAAGACAATATAAGACAAAACATGACAGTATATGATACACATGTATACCTTCACACACAGAGACCTAGCGGTCACGGTCAGCTCTGTGGCTGTCTTGTTCAGGTCTATGGGGGCCACCAGCTCTGGACTGTAGGGGGTGGTGGTGGGGGTCCTCACTCATCAGACTGGCCATCTGTACTGAGTGCCTAAAACTGAGTGCCTAAATGTCTTCATTTAAACCGAGAGAGAAATAGGGTTGAACATAGACTACTACAGTATAAAAAAAAATATGTAAAGGTCTGCCAAAGCATCTTCAGTTTAGCGTAGTTAGCCATAGCGCTGTGTGTGTGTGTGTGTGTGTGTGTGTGTGTGTGTGTGTGTGTGTGTGTGTGTGTGTGTGTGTGTGTGTGTGTGTGTGTGTGTGTGTGTGTGTGTGTGTGTGTGTGTGTGTGTGTGTGTGTGTGTGTGTGTGTGTGTGTGTGTGTGTGTGCGCGCGCACACATTACCTGGCTCTCTGTAGGGCTGACCTCTCTCCCACTGAGGGTCTGATGTGTGACCTGGATGCAGTCGGTCATTCTGTTAATCTTGTCCTGGAACTGACCATGACTCTGGAGGTTCCCCTCCACCTCCCCTACTTCATCTAACAACTCATGAGTCACCTGCAGGACATGGGGAGAGGAGAGTGAGAGAGGGACAGAAAGAGAGAGGGGGGAGAGTGAGAGGGGGAGAGAGAGGACACAGAATGGAGAGATGAAGAAGGGAGATAGTTCATCTCCATTGTTACTCTTTTAGTGTTACCGTTCCTTTTTTCCAGTGTAAGTTTAGGCTCCTGAGGTACGTAACGTTCATTAGGAAACATAGGTTCAATACGTTATTCTCACCTTGTTCCAGTTGACATTGATGGTCCTGAGTTTGCTCAAGTGCTAGTCTCTCTCCTCATGACCCACTCTCTTATTGGCCAGAATCTGGGGGCCATTCTGGGCGTCCATCTCTTCAGCCAGAGTCTAGTGAGATATAGTTGACAAAGGGGTGAAGAGGGTTGAAAGATGTGAAGGATGGATGAGGGGAGAATTATGGGTAAATGAAGAGGTAAGTCAAGGTCAGGGTTAGGGGGGCAACATGTCCTGACTCTAAGCCTTACCTTAAGTTCTTTGAGGTTGCTGTTGGTGGCAGTGACAGGCAGAGAGCTCACAGCACATTCAGCCTGCTCCAGCCAAAGAGAAAGGTCTCCACTAAACCTCACCAGCTCTAATAGGGCAGGGTCACTTCCAGTCAGCCTACACACACACACACACACACACACACACACACACACACACACACACACACACACACACACACACACACACACACACACACACACACACACACACACACACACACACACACACACACACACACACACACACACACACACACACACACACACACACACACACACATTAAGATCTCAATTTCCCTACAGCTGCCGTGTGTAGGCCAAATCCTAACATTTATCTTACATTTGTATGCTGATCTATCATGCTGATATCATTACCGCTTAGTACATTGATGCAGCAAATATTCATACATTTCGATGCATATCTGCATGAGATTATCCTGCTCATATCAACATAATCCAATTTCCAATGTAAACTATTTTTTGGGGCCCAAAATGCCAATTTTATCACTCCAAACAAGCTGTCATATTTCTATGGTGACGACATTTCCATGGTGTTAATCTCCATGGTTACCTGTGCTGTCTGTCCAGGACCTTTCTGTGCACAGCCCTACAGCGCTGCCCCAGGGCCTCCAGCTTGCTCTCCAGCAGGGGCCCGTCAGGGGCTGACAGCTGCACGATGATCCTCTCACCTGCCTGGGTCAAAGAGGCCAGGACAGGCTGGTGACTGGCTAGGCCCTCCTCCAGCTCCAAAGACACAGAGGGGCTTACAGATCAATGTAAAACAAGAAACCAAAGTTGTATTAATCAACAGAATGATTCAATTTGGGGTGGCAGGTAGCCTAAGGCTTAGAGCGTTGGAACCAATACTCGAGCTGACAAGGTCAAAATCTCAAAAAGGCAGTTAACCCACTGTTCCTAGGCCGTCACTGTAAATAAGAATTTGCTCTTAACTGACTTGCCTAGTCAAATAAAGGTAAAATAAATCAATTGGAAATGAGCTACTATGAGTAATGGATTGCAAATATAGGTATTGGATAGATTGCACTCTATGGTAACTAGTGCTGGCTCCTCCACATCCAAGCAATACGTATGATGATGTGAGTGGTGTAAACATAAAGATACTATATAATACTAATAGTATTGTTCTATTTAATTCTGTGGGTGTCAATGCCTGGCTTTCAAACGGCTCTTCCCCTCAGGGGAAAGCCTGGTACTCTTTAGTATTGCAAACAATACACATTTGCAAACTAACTCTGTTTCTCTCTCCTTCTCTCTGCAGGAATATAATGAACGACAGAGCATGAAAAGTGCTAAATAATTAAGGAGAGAAGGCATATTTTTCACATTAAAAAGCATACATTTTCTCACATCAAAAACACCCATCCGCATCAGTCGCTAATGTAAACACATTGGTCTGATTTGTTTTATCGTATACAGATGATAGAAATACTTGTGTTTATTATAAATAAAACATGTTGTGCTGATGCAGGTTTGTACAGTTAATCCAACATTTTGCATAATGTCAGGGTCATCATTAAAGTGGGTAAGTTAGCAGCATACACACTTGTGGACGCATACACACACGTTCTAACATTAACACACACACACACACACACACACACACACACACACACACACACACACACACACACACACACACACACACACACACACACACACACACACACACACACACACACACACACACACACACACACACACACACACACACACACACACACACACACACACACACACACACACACACACACACTGACCTCCTGGTGTGTCCTGGCTGTGTCTGTGTGCAGTTGTCCACCAGGTCCTTTTCCCTTAGTGAGGACCTGTTCCGTGTCGGTCATCCACTGACTTAGGTCGTTCAGGTCACAGTGGAACTGTCTCCACTCCTCAACTGCACAGTCTAAACTCCTAAAGACTGGGGACAGCAGAACTCATATTAGTTGAGTTTACCCAGACCCAACCCTAACCTTAACAATTAGGGTGGAAACAAACAGATCTGGAATCAGTTCACTCTGACCAAGCCCTGATATACGTAGCTATAGCCACTGTTATTATGGTGTATATTGCGAATACTACGGAGGTTCCATTGAGTTGTCATGCCCTCATAATGGACCGAATGAGGATCTCAACCAAATGTTTATGAAGTACGGACGTTCAGCCTTTTTTTGCTGACAACCTTTTAGCACAATTACTGTTGAAGTCCATGTTATGAACTGCAGTCCTTTTATGTTTTACAATATGCATGAGAGTGCATGAGAGATCAACATCAACATCTGAACAGCCACACCAAGTCAGCTCATTCAAATATAGAAATATTGAGAATGTACGTTTATAAGGTAATGCTTTGAAGTAATTTTCGATTAAAGTGGCCTAATCTTTCATTTCAACTCCAAAATGTAAACCCAAATTAATTATTTTTCATCTAGTCCTTACAGTCTGCTTTCAATCTTGAGAAAGTATTCAGGACAACAGGTAACACCCAATCACTCTTTGATTACTGTTTTATTTACAAATTAATTCCTCCTTCTGAGGGTGTTGGGTGAATTTTGGCATCGGGCCGGGATCAGAATTAGGATCTCCCAAAACATACCCAGGTTCTTTCACTGGAAAAAATCTGTATTTGTCTGATAAGGAGAAAAGAAAAGTAAGAATGTCACCCCATTCCGTACCTCCATTAAGCAGTAGTGAATGTCTTGGGTGCCAGGGAATGACTGATAACACCGTAGTAAATTCCATTGAACCTCACAATGTACTGGCACATAAAGATAACTACCACCATATATCTTAAATAAGAACAGGTCAGGATCTTTTATGAGTTTTGATCAGGAATTAGCATTTTTCCAAGATGGCGTAGCAGTGCAGACGTGGTTTGTTGTCTTCTCGTTTACTCTTTGTATTCTTAGTCTTTTTTTGTATATATTTCAATTTATTTTTCAATATATTTTCAATTTTTAAATTAAATATACATTCTGGTAACCTGCCTCACTCAATGTGACAATGTTTTTGTTGTTGACATTATAGCCAAAACTTTCATCAGAAGCTAGCCATCAGAAGCTAGCCAGCTAATTAGCTAAAAGCTATTTAGTCATTGTTAGCCACTGCTAGCAGCATTTACCCTCTGCACAGGCACCAGACGTTTTTTAGCCTGGATAATACCTGCCAGCCTCGGACTGTTTTTCTCCACTACAACACCGGATTCCTGCTGTAAACCCTGGACCAATTCTCCTGATTATCACAGCTAGCTGCCACCGAGTGACCCAGCCCCGAAACTAGCCCTGAGCCAGGCACATCTCCCAGCTAGCAAACTAAATTACTACAACTACAATACTTATTTCGCCATCTGGCCCGGTCCCTTTGTCGACACGGCGCCCCACCGTACCACCACTACTGGTCCGCAGACGTAATTCCATCCGCTGTGCCCTCAACAGGCCTTTTCTGGATGTCGGAGGAGACGCTTCTGTTGTTTAGGATAGTTATCATTGTTTTAGTTTACTGGGGAGCCCCGAGTTCCACAGTACATGCCACAGATACCTCCTTTGTCCCACCTCCCACACATGCGGTGACCTCACCCAGTATAAACAGTGTGTCCAGAGATTCAACCTCTCTTATCATCACTCAGTGCCTGGGCTTACCTCCACTGTACCCGCACCCCACCATACCACTGTCTGCACACTATGTCCTGAATCTATTCTACCACGCCCAGATATATGCTCCTTTTATTCTCTGGCAACAACGCACAAGACGACCAGTTTTGCTAACCTTTAGCTGTATCCTCATCCTACGTGTCCCTAGACACTCTCATTTGTTGACTTCTGTACTCAAAAAAGCCTTGGTTTCATGCATGTTAACATCAGAAGAGCCCTCCCTAAGTTTGATTTACTCACTGCTTTAGCACACTCCGCCAACCCTGATGTCCTTGTCGTGTCTGAATCCTTGCTTAGGAAAGCCACCAAAAATTCGGAGATTTCCGTACCCAACTACAACATGTTCCGTCAAGATAGAACTGCCAAAGGGGGGAGGAGTTGCAATCTACTGCAGAGATAGCTTGCAAAGTTCTGTTATACTTTCCAGATCTATGCCCAAACAGTTCGAGCTTCTAATTTTAAACATGAATCTCTCCAGAAAGAAGTCTCTCACTGTTGCCACCTGTTATAGACCCCCCTGAGCTCCCAGCTGTGCTCTGGACACCATATGTGAATTGATTGGCCCCCATTTATCTTCAGAGGTCGTTCTGTTAGGCGACCTAAACTGGGATATGCATAACACCCCAGCAGTCCTACAATCTAAGCCCTCAATCGAACACAAATTACCAAGGAAACCACCAACCACCATGGGCACCCTCATAGATATTATCCTGACCAACTTGCCCTCCAAATACACCTCTGCTGTTTTCAATCAGGATCTCAGTGATTACTGCATCATTGCCTGCATCCGCTAAGGGTCCACGGTCAAACAACTACGCCTCATCACTGTCAAACGCTCCCTAAAACACTTCTGCAAGCAGGAATTTCAAATCGACCTGGAAATAAAAACAATATGTATCCTGGGTATCCTGGAAGTATATTGACCTCATCCCGTCAGTTGAGGAAGCCTGGTCGTTCTTTAAAAGTAATTTCCTCACCATCTTACATAGGCATGCCCCTTTCAAAAAAATGTAGAACTAGGAACATATATTGCCCTTGGTTCACTCCAGACCTGACTGCCCTTGACCAGTACAAAAATATCCTGTGGCGGACTGCAATAGAAATCGAAAAGTCGCCGCGATATGCAACTGTTCAGTAAAGTCAGGAACCAATACACGCTGTGAGTCAGGAAAGCAAAGGCTAGCTTTTTCAAACAGAAATTTGCATCCTGTAGCTCTAACTCCAAAAAGTTTTGGGACACTGTAAAGTCCATGGAGAACAAGAGCACCTCTTCCCAGCTGCCCACTGCGCTGAGGCAAGGTAACACAGACACCACCGATAAATCCATGATAATCGAAAATGTTTAGAAGAATTTCTCCCTGGCTGGCCATGCTTTCCTGCTGGCTATCCCAACCTCAGCCAACAGCTCCGCATCCCCCGCAGCTACTTGCCTGAGCCTCCCCAGCTTCTCCTTCACCCAAATCCAGATATCTGATATTCTGAAAGAGCTGCAAAACCTGGACCCGTACAAATCAGCTGGGCTAAACAATCTGGACCCTCACTTTCTAAAATCTGCCGCCATTGTTGCAACCCCATATTACCAGTCTATTCAACCTCTCTTTCGTATCGTCCGGTTTCCGAACTGGTCATGGGTGCACCTCAACCACGCTCAAGGTACAAAACGATATTATAACCATCATTGATAAAAGACAGTACTGTGCCACCGTCTTCATCGACCTGGCCAAGGCTTTCGACTCTGTCAATCACCGTAATCTTATCGGCAGACTCAATAGCCTTGGTTTATCAAATGACTGCCTCATCTGGTTCACCAACTACTTCACAGATAGAGTTCAGTGTGTCAAATCGGAGGGCCTGTTGTCCAGACCTCTAACTGGTCATCCCCAAAGCCAACACCTCTAAGGGCCTCCTTTCCCTCGAGTTCTCTGCTGCCAGTGACTGTAACGAATTGCAAAAATCGCTGAAGCTGGAGACTTACATTTCCCTCACTAACTTTAAACCTAAACCTGAGCAGCTAACCGAGCAGCTAACCACTCGCTGCAGCTGTACATAATCATCTGTAAATAGCACACCCTATCTACCTACCTCGACCCGCATATTGTTTTTATTTACTTTTGCACACCAGTTTCACATCATCATCTGCTCATCTATCAATCCAGTGTTAATCTGATAAATTGTAACTACTTTGCTACTATGGCCTATTTATTGCCTTACCTCCTCACGCCATTTGAACACACTGTATATAGACTTTCATTTTTTCTATTGTGTTCTTGACTGTATGTTTTGTTAATTCCATGTGTAACTCTGTGTTGTTGTTTGTGTTGCACTGCTTTGCTTTATCTTGGCCATGTCACAGTTGTAAATGAGATCTTGTCCGCAACTAGCTTAACTGGTTAAATAAAAGTGAAATACAAAATGGTTTAAAATACACAAATTTTCTTCTCCTAATTAAACATTTTAAAGTATATATTGATAGATTAGATGGTAAAGTTGTATTGGTTGATTGCCAATTTTGTTCTTAATTCAAAATAAAGTTGGACTATATCACTCAATGTCTGATATATAGTGTACTGTATGTGTTGATCAGTCTGCCTGTGTGTGTGTGGGCTCCTTGTCAAATTGGCCTGTGTTGATTTCTTTATTTTTTATTAAACATTTATTTAACTAACCAAGTCAATTCATTTCTGGGAAGGGGGATCCGCTAACGGAACACCTGGCCTACAGCCAGTGAATTTGCAGGGCGCCAAATTCAAACAACAGAAATCTCATAATTAAAATTCCTCAAAACATACAAATATTATACACCGTTTTAATGATAAACGTCTTGTTAATCTAACCACAGTGTCCGATTTGAAAAAGGCTTTACGGCGAAAGCACACCAATGCGACAGCACCTAGTCACAATAACCATGCAGACATTTTCCAGCCAAGGAGAGGTGTCACAAAAGTCAGAAATAGCGTTAAAATGAATCACTAACCTTTGATGATCTTCATCTGGTGGCACTCCCAGGACTCCATGTTACACGATACATGTTTGTTTTGTTCAATAAAGTTCATCTTTATGTCCAAAAACCTCATTTGAAATTGGCGCGTTATGTTCAGAAATGCATTGTCTCAAACAAACATCAGGTGAAATTGCAGAGCCACATCAAATTACAGAAACACTCATCATAAACAATGATGAAAGATACAAGTGTTATACTTAGGATTTAAAAACTTATTGTTAATCCAGACGCTGTGTCCGATTTCAAAAAGGCTTTACGGCAAAAGCACACCATGCGATTATGTTAGGTTAGCGCCTAGCCACAGAAAACCACACAGCCATTTTCCAGCCAAGGAGAGGTGTTACAAAAGTCAGAAATAGCATTAAAATGATTCACTTACCTTTGATGATCTTCATCTGATGACACTCCCAGGTCTCCATGTTAGACAATAAATGTTTGTTTTGTTCGATAAAGTTGATCTTTATGTCCAAATACCTCCTTTATGTTCGCACGTTTAGCCCAGTAATCCAAATGCACAAGGTGTGGGCACAAAGTCAAGATGAAAAGTCAAAAAAGTTCCATTAAAGTTCGTAGAAACATGTCAAACAATGTTTCTAATCCATCCTTAGGGTATTTTTATCTTAAATATTCAACAATGTTTCAACCGGACAATACTGTTTTCATTAGAAAGGGAACGGACGTCGCACACACAACCACTCGGGATAAACAACTCATGGCTTTCAGCTGAGCCACTTGCTTTGAGTGGTATTATTCTCTTCCCTTTCACAATTGAAGCCTGAAACAACTTCTAAAGACTGTTGACATCTACTGGAAGCATTAGGAAGTGCAATCTGGCGCCACAGACAATAGGCATTCACTTGAATACTACAAACCTCAGAATTCCCACTTCCTGGTTGGATTCTTCTCAGGTTTTCACCTACCATATGAGTTCTGTTATACTCACAGACATTATTTTAACAGTTCTGGAAACTTTAGTGTATTCTATCCAAATCTACTAATTATATTCATATTCTAGCTTCTGGGCCTGAGTAACAGGCAGTTTACTCTGGGCACGCTTTTCATCCAAACTTCCCAATGCTGCCCCCTATCCCAAAGTTGTTTTTAAGAACAAATTCTTATTTACAATGCAATCATACCCCGGCCAAACCCGGATGATGCTGGGCCAATTGTGCACCACCCTATGGGACTTCCAATCACGGCCGGTTGTGATACAGCCCAGGATCGAACCAGGGTCTGTAGTGATGCCTCTATCACTGAGATGCAGTGCCTTAGACCGATGCGCCACTCGGGAGCATGTCTGTGTGTGTACGCTCCCAGTCAACTTGGCCTGTGTTGATCAGTCTGTGTGTGTGCGTGTGTGTGTGCTGAGGTCTTGGTATACAGTATGTGCACTGGCATATATCTCCATCCTCGCTCCTCTCTCGTCCGTAGCTGATAGAAGACATTTATTCATGTACCCAGGATAGGTCAGTTGTAGATGGAACTCCCTGACAGTACAGAGACAGGATGGAGACAAGGTCATGACTAAGTGACATCATACACTCACTCTCTCTCTGTGGATGACACTAACCAATCAGTGATGAGAGTTAAGCTACAACTACAGTACATAGCCCTGTTAGAGGAGACAAACAGATCCTCTCACATCCAATAGTGGAAATGCAAAAACTTTACAGAGCTGCTCATTTCCCCCTTATTGTGTTGCTACAATGAGTATATTTTTCAGTTTCTTCTTCTTTACACTCTCATTGTCATTAAGTATTAAGATATTGGCAGTTACTAAGTAACTTAATGTTGATTGTCCATCACCCACGCTTTGCGGTGGTTGTACATGCAGTTGAGGCGGTCCCACTCAGTCCCAGCTGGGTGAGGGTGTCTCTGAACTGTGCCACCTTGCTCTGCGATGCCTCCAGGATGGCGCTCATGGATCAACGTCACCTGCTCCCGACTCCAGACTCTCCTTTATACTCTGGGAGAGAGAGAGGAAGCAGGGAGAGAGGAGAGAGAGGTGAAGGAGAGAGAGGTAGGAGTGGAGAGAGGAAAGTAATTGAATGAGTGAGAGGTCTCCATTCAGACCCACAAGATAACAGTTATTCCCTTCCCCTTCCTATATCTCCCCTCACCTCTCTCTCACCCTCCACCCCCTGCCTGGAGAAGTCGTCGGAGAGACCACTGCTGAGCTCGATAGAGTTGAGCAGCAGTTCGTTGTCGACCATGGCAGGGGGTGGTTGACTTTTTCATTACATTTCATTATAGTACAACGGTTTGATTTGTCTAATCTTAGCAATTTCTTCTTAGCTAGCTAAGGCAGCCGAGCGGAAATGGAGGAAAACTCGCCTCCCTGCGGACCTGGCATCCTTTCACTCCCTCCTCTCTACATTTTCCTCCTCTGTCTCTGCTGCTAAAGCCATTTTCTACCACTCTAAATTCCAAGCATCTGCCTCTAACCCTAGGAAGCTCTTTGCCACCTTCTCCTCCCTCCTGAATCCTCCTCTCCTCCCTCTCTGCAGATGACTTCGTCAACCATTTTGAAAAGAAGGTCGACGACATCCGATCCTCGTTTGCTAAGTCAAACGGCACCGCTGGTTCTGCTCACACTGCCCTACCCTGTGCTCTGACCTCTTTCTCCCCTCTCTCTCCAGATGAAATCTCGCGTCTTGTGATGGCCGGCCGCCCAACAACCTGCCCGCTTGACCCTATCCCCTCCTCTCTTCTCCAGACCATTTCCGGAGACCTTCTCCCTTACCTCACCTCGCTCATCAACTCATCCCTGACCGCTGGCTACGTCCCTTCCGTCTTCAAGAGAGCGAGAGTTGCACCCCTTCTGAAAAAACCTACACTCGATCCCTCCGATGTCAACAACTACAGACCAGTATCCCTTCTTTCTTTTCTCTCCAAAACTCTTGAACGTGCCGTCCTTGGCCAGCTCTCCCGCTATCTCTCTCAGAATGACCTTCTTGATCCAAATCAGTCAGGTTTCAAGACTAGTCATTCAACTGAGACTGCTCTTCTCTGTATCACTGAGGCGCTCCACACTGCTAAAGCTAACTCTCTCTCCTCTGCTCTCATCCTTCTAGACCTATCGGCTGCCTTCGATACAGTGAACCATCAGATCCTCCTCTCCACCCTCTCCGAGTTGGGCATCTCCGGCGCGGCCCACGCTTGGATTGCGTCCTACCTGACAGGTCGCTCCTACCAGGTGGCGTGGCGAGAATCTGTCTCCTCACCACGCGCTCTCACCACTGGTGTCCCCCAGGGCTCTGTTCTAGGCCCTCTCCTATTCTCGCTATACACCAAGTCACTTGGCTCTGTCATAACCTCACATGGTCTCTCCTATCATTGCTATGCAGACGACACACAATTAATCTTCTCCTTTCCCCCTTCTGATGACCAGGTGGCGAATCGCATCTCTGCATGTCTGGCAGACATATCAGTGTGGATGACGGATCACCACCTCAAGCTGAACCTCGGCAAGACGGAGCTGCTCTTCCTCCCGGGGAAGGACTGCCCGTTCCATGATCTCGCCATCACGGTTGACAACTCCATTGTGTCCTCCTCCCAGAGCGCTAAGAACCTTGGCGTGATCCTGGACAACACCCTGTCGTTCTCAACTAACATCAAGGCGGTGGCCCGTTCCTGTAGGTTCATGCTCTACAACATCCGCAGAGTATGACCCTGCCTCACACAGGAAGCGGCGCAGGTCCTAATCCAGGCACTTGTCATCTCCCGTCTGGATTACTGCAACTCGCTGTTGGCTGGGCTCCCTGCCTGTGCCATTAAACCCCTACAACTCATCCAGAACGCCGCAGCCCGTCTGGTGTTCAACCTTCCCAAGTACTCTCACGTCACCCCGCTCCTCCGCTCTCTCCACTGGCTTCCAGTTGAAGCTCGCATCCGCTACAAGACCATGGTGCTTGCCTATGGAGCTGTGAGGGGAACGGCACCTCAGTACCTCCAGGCTCTGATCAGGCCCTACACCCAAACAAGGTCACTGCGTTCATCCACCTCTGGCCTGCTCGCCTCCCTACCACTGAGGAAGTACAGTTCCCGCTCAGCCCAGTCAAAACTGTTCGCTGCTCTGGCCCCCCAATGGTGGAACAAACTCCCTCACGACGCCAGGACAGCGGAGTCAATCACCACCTTCCGGAGACAACTGAAACCCCATCTCTTTAAGGAATACCTAGGATAGGATAAGTAATCCTTCTCACCCCCCCTCTTTAAGATTTAGATGCACTATTGTAAAGTGACTGTTCTACTGGATGTCATAAGGTGATTGCACCAATTTGTAAGTCGCTCTGGATAAGAGCGTCTGCTAAATGACTTAAATGTAAATGTAATGGCCAGCAGAACCTTGTTGATATCCATCAGCTAGTCTAAGGGACTGAGAGTATGCCCTCTCCTCTGGCTCCATCTGCTGGCAAGAGACAGTATTATGTTAGAAACAGTGAATGCATGTGTATGGGTGTGTGTGTGAATCTATTACATTTTACCATTACATTTAGCAGACACTCTAAGAGTGACTTACAACCAGTACATTGAAACAAGATAGGTACCACAACCATATCAATCTGTGTGGGAACTGGGAAGCATCGCATGTCAAACTTTTTGATATCAAATAGCAAGTTCACACATTTCTATGTATACATATTTTCACTCTTTCTGGGATTATAGTTGAACCACCCCGCAAAAATGTTTATGTTTTGTTTCATTACAGACACAATTGGTAGAAAATATTTGCTGAGTTATCACTTTCCATCGACTACAATGCATTATGAAAATGTGTCTAAAGCATGTTAGAAAAGACTCCAAATCAGTCCAATCCAAATCATATTCTGAATGATGTTTCTGCACTGTCCCATGAATCCACATTTGCATATATTTGTTATTGTAAACAGCAATTTTCAAACATGGATTTATGGCTCAGTCAAAACAAATACAACATTAAGTGCAGAGACATCATTCAGAATAGGAAAGAGTGAAAATCAGGCCACATGTATCAATGGGTGAACTTCCCCTTCCCCTTTTATTTTACCAGGCAAGTCAGTTAAGAACAAATTCTTATTTTCAATGACAGCCTAGGAACAGTGGGTTAACTGCCTGTTCAGGGGCAGAACGACAGATTTGTACCATGTCAGCTCGGGGGTTTGAACTTGCAACGTTCCGATTACTAGTTCAACACTCTAATCACTAGGCTACCCTGCCGCCCTTTAACATAACTATCATATGTCACAACAAAACAAGGTAATTAAAATAAAGACCGATAGTGAATAAAATAATTCACAGCTGTTACAGTTTAGCCTTAGTTACCAAGCCTGCTAGCTAGTAAAAACCGTAAGCCTGCGTGTAATGATAATTAAAAAATGTCTCTGACTTCTCCAGTCTTTGTCTCTGTGAAGATGTATAAAGAAGAAGGGTCCATGGAGATCTCCACCTATCGCACTCTCAGCACCCTCATCTCCTGTAGAGATGAGAGAGGGATTTAGACACACACAAACAGATTACCAGGATAATATAGCCAAGGCCAACTGTCCTCCAGATCTTAAACAGAGCTCTACTGTGCTATGAGATGGGAATAAATTTACATCTGAAATGCAGCAAAGCACTTCAATGTATTCATATTAAAAAGCTTGCTAATGTTAATCTTCCTCTCTCAATCTGTACAATGTACTCTTGCCAATGCGATAATTGTATTTGTACTGTGTAAGGCTATACAGCGCCTTCAAAACGTATTCATACCCCTAGACTTGTTCAACATTTTGTTGTATTTAAAATGGATTAAATCATAATGCCAAAGTGAAATTATAGTTTTAGAAAGTTTAGCAAATTAATTAAAAATCAAAAGCTGAAATGCCTTGAGTCAATAGGTAATTCAGCACCTTTTCCATGTAAAGACTAAATAAGTTCAGCAGTAAAAATGTAACAAGTCACACAATAAGTTGCGTGGAATCACTCTGTGTGCAATAATAGTGTTTAACATGATTTTTGACACATACACATACAATTATCTGTAAGGTCCCTCAGTGGAGCAGTGAATATCAAATACATATTCAAACACAAAGAACAGGGAGGTTTTCCAACAAAAGAGTGACCGAATTACACCTCTGTGTGTGTCGACGGATTGAATGATAAAGCTGTGAACAGTTGTAATTGTGACACACTGAAAACAGTTGTAATTGTGACACACTGAAACAGTGATGTGAGAGTAGTTGTACCGTGGCAGCTTTGATTCACTGGGACACCATGCGGAAGTTGCGGTTGAGTTTGGCCAGTTTGGGTTCCACTACATCTCTGCAGGCAGGACCTCTACTGGTCATCGGGGTGGCCTGGTCTGTCACACTGTCCACACTCAGACTGATGTCATCCAGCTCCTCTAGCAGGGTCTACACATAACACATCAATCAAACAATTAATACATTAACAGGTTCGTCAATAGCTATTACTCAAATTATTATTTTACCACACAGGCTAATATTCTCAAACTCTGCTAATAGAGTAAAATTCAATTGTAATAAACCAATATTGAACACATTTCATACAGACTACATAGGAAAAGAGGGAGTTTACACCAAAGGGCTTTGTAGATGAACACATAACAAATGTATATTTCTGCGCATATAAAGTGAGGCCCAATCTACCATTTGGTACAATGTGCAATGGTGGGTGAGTGACTTGGCATTTGTAATAAAGCGCAAGGATGCATGATAAGTCCAGTCTCTGTAAGATGGAAGAGGTTACATGCATATACAGCAAGTCACCATAATCAATTATAGAGAGTAAAGTGGCCTGAACAAGCTTCTTTCTAACCATAAGCAGGAAGCAAGCCTTATTACGAAGATACAAACCCAATTTCAATGTGAGCTTTGTCACAAGATTATCCAAATGAACTTTAAAGGACAACTTGTCATCCAACCAAATACCTAGGTATTTGTAGGATGACACTTTGTCAATGGATAAGCCACCAGATGTGACAATGCTAACGTTCTCTGGCAGAGATCTAGCTCTGGTAAAGGTCATGAATTTAGTTTTTTGTATATTCAAGACAAGTTTGAGACCATAAAGGGAGGCCTGCAGTGACTGAGAAGCAGTCTGGAGCTCTCCAGCAGCCCGAACCAGAGAAGAAGCACATGAATATATGACTGTATCATCTGCATATAGATGTAACTTTGCATCCCATTTCCCAAAACATTAATACAATTTGAGAACACAGGAGCTCAAATGGAGCCAAATCGAAATCCACAAACAGAAAAGAGAATACAGTAGACAGCACGCGTCAAACGTTTTATTTATGACCCTATGTACGGATGACGTGAGCATGCCCAAATATGGGCATCCGGTCAGGACATTCTGGCGGGAAGTTTCACGTGCTCTAGGGCTTGCCCAAATATGGGCATCTTGTCAGGACATCCTGGCAGGAAGTTTTCACATGGTTATGCCCATATAAGTGCGTCCTGTTCCTGTTATCACGTGTTAGAGTGTGTGTTAATTTATGCATATATTGCAATCTATTCCTTTGAAGTTGTCATGATGATTGATGTGTAGGGACCTCGTTGAACTGAGAGGGATGTGTTTGAACATTTCAAAGAGGATGGCCCCACACACCCTATATTATTGCCCTTAGGGCTGTTGTCTATGAAGCAGGAATGTCCTGGGGGTAAATAAGACCCAGAACAACACAATCAACCACGATAAACCACTAAAGAAATTAAACATGGATTTTGTGATCAGTGGCAAAGCAGTGATGACTAACAACGGAAGCAGGACCGTGGTTGAAACATAGAGAAAGATTATAAAGCAACAATATACGATGCGCCAAAAAAGTGGTTTCTAAATATGCATAGAACCCAAATACCGCTTGCAACGGAGCTGAAAGATCAAGTGATGATGTCTAATGGACAGCAATGAGGATATCAGTTTGATTACCAGGCCTGTAGAGTGAAACTCTATACCGTAGCCGAAGGAGAAGAAAATACAGACCAGACTTTAGGAGTGGACTACGGGCTTGAAGACTGGCAGGTTTTTCGCAAAGTGGTCCCGAACTGAGAGTTATCACAAAGGGGTATAGTGTGTTCACAGGCTACGAGACCCATTGGGAAGGTACCCCTGACTCCTCAGGAAGAGTATTTCACCGGATGAAAATACAAAGAAATAATGGACTTCCATGTGGGTGCATGGAGTTCTAACATCAACAACGAAGAAAAACATGTGTGATGGTGGCGTGACTGGGAATTTAAGGTTGCGCACGCTTATTCCTTTTAAAAGTTGGAATCTAATGGAATTGAAAATGTTAGAGTTGTTGGACTCTCTTTTTGTATGGAGACAAAAGCGGCAGAGCATTGTTCGACTAAGGAAGTGCATAATATATAAAAATCCTGAGGATTATGATTCAAAGGAACCCCAAGAAGGGACATCCTCAGATGGGTCAGCCCTGAAGAAAACTAAGTACGCGGCTGCGTTAACCACGCCCTGATATCAAAGGACTAATCTAACGACTAGAGGGAGAGGAAGGGAGGCGAGAGGGAGAGAGAGAATAAAGATGACAGGGTGAGAACGAGGAGAGAGAAAGACAGTGAATGAGAGAGGTAAGACGGAACAGGAGCTCAAACAGTAAATGCAGCAGTAAGAGAGAGAATGGAGAAAGAGAAGTAAAGACAGAGAATAGAAAGAATGTGTTAGTGTTTATGTAGGTCAGCGTCACTCTTACAGTACCTGAGGTAGGCAGTCAAAATAAAATGCTAGTCTGCTCATAGACGACAGACCCGTGTGACATCAAAGGAAGAGAAACAGACAGAACACAAAAAATACATTCTAAGGGCCCAGAGGAAAAGAAAATAGAATAAGGTAAAATAAAATAGGAAAAGTACAGAGGGAGGAGTGAAGGGGAAAACGAGATAAAGAGAGGGTGAGTCAGAGAGACGGGAAGGAAGGAGGATGTAGGGATTACAGGAGAGAACATGTGATAAAGCAGAAGAGAGAGGAGATGAAATAGGAATGAAAGAAGAATGGATAGGTTTAAAAAGAGATATCCACCTCCAAAGCCTCATTGACAGCCTCAGTGCTCTCAGGTAGGTTCTCTGTAGCCTGAACCTTCTCCTCCAGAGTGTTGAGCCAGCCCTGCTCCAGGTCCAAGTACTGCAGAAGCTCCAGCCAACATGACCACACCTCCTATAGAGGAGACCTGGACTGTCCCTTGTACTGAGAAAGACTACAAACACATTTCAAACAAAATCACGACTACAACCATTCACAATCACAAAAAACAAGGTCAGAGACCAAGGTCAGAGACCAAACACAAACGCCTACAATCACATTACCTTATAATTTTAACACTCATCAGCAGTTTGGACTAGTCTTGTCAAACTCTTTACATCCAGCTTGTGACACTTGCTCTTGAAGCGGTCACAGAGTTTATGGTAGTTCTCCAGGACTCCCCGCAGCTCCTCTGTCAGGTCCTGTCCTCCGCCACCAGAGGGCGTCTTATTCTTGGCCAGCAACATGTTAATGCTGTCTTTCAATATCTTCACTCTGTAACACATCTTCTTTGGTGGGTAGGTGAGAGAGAGGGAAAGAGATGTTCAAAGGGGGAAAGAAAGAGACATGCCAGATTATCAGGATAGTATTTTCAGGACGAGTAGCTGCTGCTTCAACGACAGCTAATGGGGATCCTAATAAAATAATAAAGAATAAAAAACAGGGGACATAAATGGCAACATAGGGTTGAAGTGGGATCATCTAGGTTAGTTGTTAGAACTGTCTTTCTAGGAGTAAGGAGTTCCTAGTTGTACCAGTTTTTCAGTTCTGTCTTTTGTTCCCCACCTTTATCTCTTCCAGTGCGCCCTCCAGCTCCCCAGGACTCTTGTACTCAAAGTCTCTCTCACGAGAAACCCCTCGCCCACCTGGGCCATCCACTCCTGCATCTCTGTCAAGTCTTTCTTCAGGTTCACCTGCCTCTCCTGGCTCTCACTCACACACCCCTGGTGGCTCAGCAGCTATGCACAACACAGAGATAACATGGACCACTGTCAGATTACAGTGTAACAGTAGAGTGTCCAGAGTGTCTTAACCTATCAAATGCTACAAGGTTTAAAAAAAGACACTGACACAGATTAAAAAGGGATACACAGGAAAAGGAGCAGGCTTTATTGTTTGTTTCTAGAGATTTTCTCACACTTTAATTCACAATCCAGTGTTGCTTGAACCAAAGGGGATCTATTAGATTGACAAAATAGCAGAGTGACGACTCTAATAATGAACATACATTTCCTCAATGGTTGAAGGAAGGCTAGATCAGGTGGGTCCATTCTAGCCAATTAGAGGGCAGATAAGTGTGTGAGCAACAGGCAAAACTGTTGTTTTTCTCAAAGTTGCCGGAATGCCACGTGCATCCACTTGTATCAGTACATTTGTGACAGCCTAAAAATGACAAAACTTCTATTTGATCAAATAAATCTCACTTTCCCTCTGCATGAACTGTACTCTTCTTCCTCACCTGTTTGCTCAGCGTCTCCCACCTCCACTGGCACTCATCCAGCTTAGCCTGCTCCCAGTGGGCTAGCTTTGGTACTGCAGCCCCATGCACCACAGATACATTTTCTCCGATCCGCTTCAGCCCTCCACTAACTCCATCTTACTCACATACTCCTAAGAGGGAGAGGGGGGTGGGGAGTCGTGCATGGGTTATAACATTGCAGTACTGTAGGTGTTAAATAAAGTTTTGTCTGTTTTTGAATGGCGTGACCACTGACCTTCCACATGTTGAGCTCTTCCTGTAGTCTATCTGAGACTCCTTGGTCTATGGCATCCGGTGACAGTTCCAGTATGCCATCCAGCCAGCGCTCCACCTCCACCATACGCACCTGAAAACAGCAGGCAAACAAGGCATAAACAACAAAATTATCAACATCATTATCATCATCGTTATTGAAAACAATATAAAGAGTGTAATTGATGTTAAAGCAGACTACATGCAGGATATTCCATAGTACGGTTTTCTACCTGATTGTCCTTCAGCATGCACTGCAGCGTGCCCAGCTCCTTGCATGTCATGGAGGACAGCTGACTCAATCTTTGTGGTTCTGCCGGGTCCGAGGCCTGCTGTTTCGGCTCTATCTCTATGCACAGAGCCTGAGGGGAGAGATAGAGAAAACTACACTGCATTCAGAAAGTATTCAGACCCCTTGAACATTACAGCCTTATTCTAAAACTGATTAAATCGTTTTTTTCCCCTCATCAATCTACACACAATAGCCCATAATGAAAAAGCAAAAACAGGTAAAAAAAAAAAAAAATGGACATTTCTGCTTGGAGAAAAGACGCAGGAAAAGGGGCCGCAGATCGGGCAGCCTTCTGAGAATACGTAGGCAAGCGAGTAAGCTCCCACTGCCATCCGTTCTATTTGCTAACATGCAATCACTGGAAAATAAAGCTGATGACTTACGTTTAAGATTATCCTACCAACGGGACATCAAAACCGGCAGAACAGAGACGCTACCTCTGGTAAGACGAGGGGTGGGGGTGTGTCTATTTGTCAATAACAGCAAGTGCGCAATGTTAAAGAAGTCTCGAGGTATTCCTCGCCTGAGGTAGAGTACCTTACGATAAGCTGTAGACCGCATCTCTACCAAGAGAGTTCTCATCTATATTATTCGTAGCCATCTATTTACCACCACAAAATGAAGCTGACACTAAGACCGCTCTCAACCAACTCTATATGGCCATAAGCCATGAAGAAAATGCTCAACCAGGAGCGGCGCTCCTAGTGGCTGGGGACGTTAATGCAGGCAAACTTAAATCATTTTTACCAAATTTGTACCAGCATGTCGCAGGTGCAACCAGAGAAAAGAAAATCCTGGACCACCTTTATTCCACACACAGAGAAGCATACAAAGCTCTCCCCCGCCCTCCATTTGGCAAATCTGACCATAATTCTATCCTCCCGATTCCTGCTTACAGGCAAAAACCAAAGCAGGAAGTACCAGTGACTCGCTCAATACAGAAGTGGTAAGATGATGCGGATTTTCCACTACAGGACTGTTTTGCTAGCACAGACTGGAATATGTTCATCCAATGGCATTGAGGAGTATACCACCTCAGTCATTAGCTTCATCAATAAGTGCATTGACAACGTCGTCCGCACATTGAATGTACGTACATATCCCAACCAGAAGCTATGGATTACAGGCAACATCCGCACCGAACTAAAGGCTAGAGCTGCCGCTTTCAAGGAGCGGGAGACATACCGGATGCTTACAAGAAATCCCCCTATGCCCTCAGACAAACCATCAAACAAGCAAAGCATCAAAACAGGACAAAGATTGATTCCTACTACACCGGCTGTGATGCTCGTCGGATGTGGCATGGCTTGAAATGTTTTACAGATTACTAAGGGAAATCCAGACGCGAGCAGCCCAGTGATGCGAGCCTGCCAGACAAGCTAAATGCCTTTTATGCTCGATACGAGGAAGGCAAACCTGAAGCATGGACGAGAGCACAAGCTGTTCTGGACGACCGTAGGATAACGCTCTCGGTAACCGATGTGAACAAAACCTTTAAACAGGTCAACATTCTCAAAGCTGCTGGGCCAGACGGATTACCAGAACGTGTAATCATGCACGGACCAACTGGCAAGTGTCTTCACTGACATTTTCAACCTCTCGCTGACTGAGTCTGTAATACCTACATATTTCAAGCAGACCAACATAGTTCCTGTGCCAAAGGAAACGAAGGTAACCTGCCTAAATGATTACCGTCCCGTGGCACTCACGTCAGTAGCCATGAAGTGCTTTGAAAGGCTGGTCATGGTTCACATCAACAGCATCCTCTCGGACACACTAGACCCACTCCAATTCGCATACCGCCCCAACAGATCACGCAATCTCAATCACACTCCACACTGCCCTTTCTCACGTGGACAAAAGGAACACCTACAGTTGAAGTCGGAAGTTTATATACAAATTAGCCAAATACATTTAAACTCAATTTTTCACAATTATTGACATTTAATCTGAGTAAAAATCCCCTGTCTTAGGTCAGTTGGGATCACCACTTCATTTTAAGAATGTGAAATGTCATAATAATAGTAGAGAGAATAATTTATTTCGTTGCCCGGGCGGTATGTTTGGGATCATTGTCATGCTGAAAGACCCAGCCATGTTTCATCTTCAATGCCCTTGCTGATGGAAGGAGGTTTTCACTCAAAATCTCACGATACATGGCCCCATTCATTCTTTCCTTTACACGGATCAGTCGTCCTCGTCCCTTTGCAGAAAAACAGCCCCAAAGCATGATGTTTCCACCCCCATGCTTCACAGAACACCTTCACAGGTGTTCTTTGGATGCAACTCAGCATTCTTTGTCCTCCAAACACGACGAGTTGAGTTTTTACTATTTTGGTTTCATCTGACCATATGACATTCTCCCAATCTTCTTCTGGATCATCCAAATGCTTTCTAGCAAACTTCAGACGGGCCTGGACATGTACTGGCTTAAGCAGGGGGACACATCTGTCACTGCGGGATTTGAGTCCCTGGCGGCATAGTGTGTTACTGATGGTAGGCTTTGTTACTTTGGTCCCAGCTCTCTGCAGGTTATCCACTAGGTCCCCCCGTGTGGTTCTGGGATTTTTGCTCACCATTCTTGTGATCATTTTGACCCCACGGGGTGAGATCTTGTGTGGAGCCCCAGATTGAGGGAGATTATCAGTGGTCTTGTATGTCTTCCATTTCCTAATAATTGCTCCCACAGTTGATTTCTTCAAACCAAGCTGCTTACCTATTGCAGATTCAGTCTTCCCAGCCTGGTGCAGGTCTACAATTTTTTTTCTGGTGTCCTTTGACAGCTCTTTGGTCTTGGCCATAGTGGAGTTTGGAGTGTGACTGTTTGAAGTTGTGGACATGTGTCTTTTATACTGATAACAAGTTCAAACAGGTGCCATTAATACAGGTAATGAGTGGAGGACAGAGGAGTTACAGGTCTGTGAGAGCCTGAAATCTTGCTTGTTTGTAGGTGACCAAATACTTATTTTTTTCTCATTTTGTCTGTCATAGTTGAAGTGTACCTATGATGAAAATTACAGGCCTCTTTCATCTTTTTAAGTGGGAGAACTTGCACAATTGGTGGCTAACTAAATAATTTTTTGCCCCACTGTATATACATATATATATATATATATATATATATATATATATATATATATACACTGTTTGCAAACTGACATGTGAAATGCCCGTATTTCCTTCCACTCCGATTCATTTCAGAGCGAAGAATAACAGATTAATTTACAAACGCTCAACACCCGTTGAATATGGCCAGTGTCAGTAAACGTTGGCAAAAAAAAGTAATTAAATTAAGCTGCAGTCAACGTTACAGTCAACAACTCTCTGGATTACATGATAACAGCCTAACCAGCTCTGCTAGGGCGAGTGAAATGGTCAGTGTGAGGTGTTTGGAAGTAGCTGGCAAGTTAGTCGGTTATCTTTTGTGCTTAAAGAAAACATTGATCGATGTAGGTCAATTTCAATCAAATTCGAAATGCCCGTATTTCCTTCCACCCCAAAAAAGTACACAATTTGAATCTGAGTTGTTTTTCTAACAAATCTAACATAACAAAGTTACTTTTTGTGAAGACACACAATTCCACCATCCTCATCTCTGTTGCACTTTTTAAGCAGAAGGAGGCAGTAAAGCTCTGTGTCAGTTCCATGAAAGTAGTTCCAACTTCCAAGACATTCTAACGCCTGCTTGTTAATGCATATTAACATTAGTGGATGAAAGAATGAAGTGCGGTATGCACAAGATGGCTAGCTAGCCAATAAGCTGGCTAGCTAGCTAGGCTGTATTTGTAAGCTTGCTAGTATGCTAGCCATTTATGAGTTAAGATTCAAGGTTTTTCTGGGAAAGAAAAACATAATTACGCTGCACAAATAATTATGTTTAGACTATATTCAAAGGATACTAGCTAGCTAACATTACTAGCTAACTTGGCTAATGTTAGCAGATGAGACAGTTAATTAGGGTCACATAGTAATAGTAATGGTTACATGCACACAATTATGTAATTATTGCTGATAGTCAGAATAATATGATAGTTAGTGTAATGCTCCGGGTGTCGTGGGTGTGGAGTCAAATGCAGGAGACAGAGTTCAATGCTGTGCGTCTTTTAATAGCACCAACGCACCACAGGGTGCTCACAAAAGTTACGTTCCCAAACACAGGGAATCAAAAAATACAATGGAAAAAAATCACGACCAGGCACAAACACGTACCTTTACAACAGAGCCGAAGGTTACAATGAAATAATCCCGCACAACAACCAGGCAGGCCGGCTGTCTAATAAAGACAAACTAATTAACATGAACAGGTGCTACCACTAAACATACAAGGAGGGGGAGGAAAAACAATCAGTGGCAGCTAATAGGCCGGTGACGACGACAGCCGAGCTCCACCCGCCCGGGAAGGGGAAACACCCTCGGTCGGACTCGTGACAGTTAGATTAAAAAGTTTACATGTTTTGCCTATTCCTATTTACATGGACACATCTGACATCAGGCTACCTGATCTGATGGCATTCTTGATTTTAAAAAATTCGGTCGGAGTCCGCACCTTTGAGGGGGGGGGGGTACTGTCACGCACTGACCATAGAGAGCCTCTTTATTCTCTATTTTGGTTAGGTCGGGGTGTGACTAGGGTGGGTAATTTAGGTTGTTTATTTATATGTGAGCCTGGTATGGATCCCAATCAGAGGCAGCTGTTTATCGTTGTCTCTGATTGGGGATAATATTTAGGCAGCCATTTCCATATTGTGTTTTGTGGGATCTTGGTTTGGTGTAGTTGTCCTGTGAGCACTCCATTGTCTTCACGTTTTGTTAATTCTTTATTGTTTTGTGCGTTTTCAGTTAATAAACATGTGGAAACCATATCATGCTGCACATTGGTCCGATAATTCTTACGACGAACGTGACAGTTGATGCTGTTAGAACTCTGTATAATGGTGGCAATAGCTGTATCAAACTCTGTCATTGAACATCATCAAGGTTTAACATTTGCAAAGGAACACGACAAGGTTGTCCAATCAAATGTTTAATTTTTTTTGTTAGTATCTCAAATCTTATGCTCATTAATTTATCAAAGTCAATTTGAAGGCATTACATTCCAGGCCAGAGAGATCAAGATATCCCAACTGGTGGATGACAACTCACTTTTTTGAAAAATGTGTTACAAGCTCGATTAGCATTGGATAATGTGAAGCAGTTCTCCAAAATCTCAGGTTTGGTACTACATCTTTCCAAATGTGAGATGTTTGTTCTGATAGGAGCTGTCAATCCAGCAAATTGTAACACCTCAGAAAAATATACTGTAACCTAGCTTGGTGTAAAGTTCACCAAACATCTTAAGGCTGTGAATAATCTTAATTTGAACCCTGTAAACGGAATCTGTCAAAAAAAATGATCCTCATGGTTAGTTAGGGATTTAAGTCTTCATGGAATAGTGCTTTAATCCAAAGCTGAGGGACTATCTTGTGCATCCTCTTTTTTCATCTTTGACATTCCCAAATCCACTTGCTGTACCTTAGATTATTGTACAACTTCATATGGATAAACAAACCACATAAGATAACATTAGATTTTTATCTTATCACCAACAGGGTTTGTGATGGCGGTCTAAATGTCTTAGACTTCACTCTCTTTAATCAGATATCAAAAGTCAACTGCGTTCAAAGGTACTTTAAAAATCCTCATAGTTTCTGAAATTGTGTACCTCATTTTGTTTTTCAGAAGCTCGGAGGGCTTAATTTTTTACTATGTCCCTATATTGAGGTAAACTTCCTGTGAAATAGGCATCTTTTTAAAAGCAGGCTTTAATGTGCTGGGCTTTGCTATATAAACAACTTTTCACCTCATAAATGTTCATATGGAATAATGGGTCGATTTTAGAAAAAAAAAGTTATTTTACCTTAACTTGTTCTCGAAAAACATTATCCTTGTCAGCCAATTAGTTAGTATTGGTGGGAATCTATTTACGCGGAGAGAATTTATGGAAAGAAACATCTTTGAGGTTTCAAGTAATGAGTATGACACCGTTATAGGAGCTATACCTAGTGGGATAAAACCTGGCATAGGTTTACTAGATAAGAAATTCAACAATCATTATTTAAGGGATATTTTCTACAGGAAGTCTATTCCCTCTGCGATATTTTGTTGGGCTTCATCTGGCGCCATGCCTGGCTCACTCCACACAAAGTTATGGTGACCAATACAGTAAAGGAGATTTCCTTTAAGATTATCCTTAGATTCTATCCGTGAAATAGCTTGATTTCTAAATATAGACCTGATGGTACCAGTAAATGCAGTTTTTGTGAACTAGAAACTGAATATATTGGGGTGGAAGATAGCCTGGTGGTTAGAGCATTGGGCCACTTACTGAACGTTTGCTGGATTGAAACCCTGAGCTGACAATGTAAAATTCTGTCATTTTGCCCCTGAACCCTGTCATTGTAAAATAATAATTTGTTCTTAACTGACTTGCCTAGTTAAATAAAAGTTAAAGAAATAAGAAATAAAAACACTTCTTCTGTCATTGATTACATAGTGTTCTGGACTGATGTAATACTATATATTTGCAACAAAATGCATACAACCATGGAAATATCAAAGTTTGACATATTATTTTACTATACTGATTCCACAATTGTTTTATTAGGAAAATGTTTCATACACGATTCAACATTTATGAAGAAAAAGCCCCTTTTTGTAATTTGTATTCTGATTTGGAAAACTATTTAGACTCATTAAAACGTATACAAAACAAAATGTCAAACATTTATTCACTACATGTCTGTATTTGAATTGATATGTGGATTTGTATTATTATTATATTTTTTCTCTTGATGTTACTGTTTAATATATCATTACAAAATTTTTTAAAACAAGTAACTTGTTAAGCTAACAAGAGATTGCATAGCAACAGCATCAATTTCCTATAAACAGGTAAAGCGCGCCGTACTCTCAGTTGAAAGAATACCGTTCATTTATGGTATACTAAAATTATGTATTAGTATATAGTAGGTAGTATATGAGGTTACTTATTAAGAATGTATTATACAGTATGTTAGTATGGGTATTCTAACACAACTAGAGTATTTTAATAGGCGTATAATTACTTCGTTTTTGACCTTGACGATTAAGATAAGCAAAGTAAGGTGTTTACAGTTAATATGGAATTATTACTGTGCATTTTGGCATGCATGCAACTATCGTCGTTGTGAAAATGGTTCAGTCTCAGGTTTATAAATTAAAATGTCATGACAAGTTGTTATACATACCAGGATGGCCGAGTGGTTAAGGCGTTGGACTTAAGATCCAATGGACATGTGTCCGCGTGGGTTCGAACCCCACTCCTGGTAGAATATTTTTCTCAAGGAATTCCGTGAAATTAGACCCACTTCCATCTTTCATGAACACAAACATATGCGGCATTGTTATTCAATTGAAGGGTTTGTATTGTAGGCGGATGCTCTACACAACCGTAGTGTATTGCTTGTAACATGCTGCATTCAGTTTGTAGCAATAAACGAAACTAGAATGTTGTAACGAAATCCGGCACCATTATCAGTGTGTTAGATCGCAAAATCATGTCTGATAGTAGGGCTACTATTATTGTAACACCTTTATGTCATATAAGAAGCAGTTTAATATATTGTATTACTGTTTATTTCTCGTTTTTGTCAAATGATAAAGCGTATATGGCTACCTCCTACTGGCCAATGTAATGTATTGTCTTGATTAACTACGATATAATAATGTTATGTTTAATGTTTAATAAAGTTATGTTCACAAATAAATGTGTAGAGTGTACTTATTGTTGAAATACAGAATGTGCACTTGACTATTACTATTTTACTCCTGGGCTTCATTCATGCCACATCTGTGTTTAGAATAAAGTTATTTATTTTTTTCGTCAGTGATTAAATGACAGGGCAATGTCCTCTTTTGGACACAAGGGGTCATTAGAACTCCTTTATGAGTAGGCCTGCAATACATGCCCATTCAATTACATCATTTTCAGGCCAAGGGCACTACATAATTTACATTACAAGAATTAAAGCAGTATTATATATCTCAGACAGTAAAGACTTTATCGGTTTCCATATATCTATGTAATTACACAGTAATAAAATAACTGTAAACATTGTATTAACTAGTAGCTTTGTAAATACATGGCATTATGTAAAACATAGTGCAAGACCTGATACAGATACTGCTGCCAGTGTAGTCAACATTTAATGTCAAATGTTGACTAATTCCATGCATGTTTTAGCATGTAGCCTAATGGTGACATGTCAGCTGCCTATAGCCTATGTAGCCCATCATGAGTTGACATTTGGCCTGTGGTTCTTTTCCCTACAAATAAGCTCTCCTTTCGATCCTGACCGATGAACCAGTTGGTCTTACATTCCATCTTCTTTTTGGAGTCCTCCTCTTTGGTCGGCTCACTTTACCTGTGCTGTTCCCTGAAAACAGCACGAGGGCCCTGTGGAGCACTAATTTGTACAATGATCCGGACAACAGCCTACAATGGAAGATCAACATCTCTGCGTCACTTAAGCCACTGGGGTCCAGGCAGAGACTGTTTTTCAGATTTCCATTTTAGGTTTCCAAGTGTTGGCTTGTGCCCTTTAATATCAATTAGATACAGTTGAAGTCGGAAGTTTACATACTCTTAGGTTGGAATCATTAAAACTAGTTTTTTAACCACTCCACAAATTTCTTGTTGACAAACTATCGTTTTGGCAAGTTGGTTAGGACTACTAACCGTGCATGACACAAGTAATGCATGGCACAAGTAATTTTCCCAACAATTGTTTACAGACACATTATTTCACTTACAGTGAATTATATTACAATTCCAGTGGGTCAGAAGTTTGCATACAGTAAGTTAACTGTGCCTTTATACAGCTTGGAAAATGGTCGTAAATGATGTCATGGCTTTAGAAGCTTCTGAGGCTAATTGACATAATTTGAGTCAATTGGGGGTGTACCTGTGGATGTATTTCAAGGTCTACCTTCATACTCAGTGCCTCTTTGCTTGACATCATGGGGAAATCTAAAGAAATCAGCCAAGACCTCAGAAAAGAAGTGTAGACTTCCACAAATCTGATTCATCCTTGATAGCAATTTCCAAATGCCTGAAGGTACCACGTCCATCTGTACAAACAATAGCACGCAAGTATAATCACCATGGGAAACCGTGAAGCACGGGGTGGCAGCATATAAAGTGGTAATCCTAACTGACCTAAAACAGGGAATTTTTACTAACCTTAAATGTCAGTAATTGCGAATAACTGAGTTTAAATGTATTTGTCTAAGGTGTATGTACATTTCCGACTTCAACTGTATTAAGTAGCTCACCCTTCCTAAGAACAATGTCCAATTGTTGACACAAAAACATTTGGTAAAAATGAGGTATGTGTGTGATGGTTTTGCAAAGGCAAACAAACTATGAAGGGAAGTAAATGGATACATTTTACACTTGTTGTTGTTATTTAATTAAATATTGTTTTTATAAAAGGGGCATTTTCCCCCAACTATGGGGTAACAGCCCGCCTGTAACGGCGTTCGTCTGTTGAAGAAAGAGAGTCGGACCGAAATGCAGCGTGTTGGTTTCTCATGCCTTTAATGAAAGAAAACACGGTACATGAAATAACTAATACTAAATACAAAAACAACAGAACGGAACATGAAACTAATTACAGCCTATCTGGTGACTACAACACAGAGACAGGAACAATCACCCACGAAATACAAAGCGAAACTCAGGCTGCCTAAATACGGTTCCCAATCAGAGACAATGAGAATCACCTGACTGATTGAGAATCGCCTCAGGCAGCCAAGCCTATACAACAACCCTAATCAGCCGCGATCCCAAATACTACAAACCCCAATACTTAAAACAACATATAAACCCATGTCACACCCTGGCCTACCCAAACATATAACAAAAACACAAAATACAATGACCAAGGCGTGACACCGCCAGTGTTATAATCTATTTTCTTTAGATTTTTTGATGTTGTAATGAACTCTTAAAAGCTAAAGTCTAGGTGTCTTATTTTACTTAAATAAATCAAATATTGAAACAAAATGGTATTGCACATCTCGCTAAGGTCCCTCTTTTCATTTTCGTGCCAAATCATGTCCAAATCATCACACAGTATATATAAAATATCTGTGTAACTCAATGACGTTGGACATGATTTGGAAGATGCTATTTTAGGTACTATTGCTTGGGGGGCCCAGTTGCTCCGTGTGTAGGAGGAGAAGTTGCCCCCAACACACTCACCTTACATTTAAATGCTTTATTAAAAACTGAGGATGATACAGTGGGGAGAACAAGTATTTGATACACTGCCGATTTTGCAGGTTTTCCTACATACAAAGCATGTAGAGGTCTGTAATTTGTATCATAGGTACACTTAAACTGTGAGAGATGGAATCTAAAACAAAACTCCAGAAAATCACATTGTATGATTTTTAAGTAATTAATTTGCATTTCATTGCATGATATAAGTATTTGATCACCTACCAACCAGGTAAGAATTCTGGCTCTCACAGACCTGTTAGTTTTTCTTTAAGAAGCCCTCCTGTTCTCCACTCATTACCTGTATTAACTGCACCTTTTTGAACTCGTTACCTGTATAAAAGACACCTCTCCACACACTCAATCAAACAGACTCCAATCTCTCCACAATGGCCAAAACCAGAGAGCTGTGTAAGGACATCAGGGAGAAAATTGTAGACCTGCACAAGTCTGGGTTTGGCTACAGGACAATAGGCAAGCAGCTTGGTGAGAAGGCAACAACTGTTGGCGCAATTATTAGAAAATGAAAGAAGTTCAAGATGACGGTCAAACACCCTCGGTCTGGGGCTCCATGCAAGATCTCACCTCATGGGGCATCAATGATCATGAGGAAGGTGAGGGATCAGCCCAGAACTACACGGCAGGACCTGGTCAATGACCTGAAGAGAGCTGGGACCACAGTGTCAAAGAAAACCATTAGTAACACACTACGCCGTCATGGATTAAAATCCTGCAGCGCACGCAAGGTCCCCCTGCTCAAGCCAGCGCATGTCCAGGCCCGTCTGAAGTTTGCCAATGACCATCTGGATGATCCAGAGGAGGAATGGGTGATGGTCATGTGGTCTGATGAGACAAAAATAGAGCTTTTTGGTCTAAACTCCACTCGCCGTGTTTGGAGGAAAAAAAAGGATGAGTCCAACCCCAAGAACACCATCCCAACCGTAAACCATGGAGGTGGAAACATCATTCTTTGGGGATGCTTTTCTGCAAAGGGGACAGGACGACTGCACCATATTGAGGGGAGGATGGATGGGGCCATGTATCGCGAGATCTTGGCAAACAAACTCCTTCCCTCAGTAATGATGGGTTGTGGCTGGGTCTTCCAGCATGACAACGACCCAAAACACACAGCCAGGCAACTAAGGAGTGGCTCCGTAAGAAGCATCTCAAGGTCCTGGAGTGGCCAAGCCAGTCTCCAGACCTGAACCCAATAGAAAATCTTTGGAGGGAGCTGAAAGTCCGTATTGCCCAGCGTCAGCCCCGAAACCTGAAGGATCTGTAACCTGAAGGTCTGTATGGAGGAGTGGACCAAAATCCCTGCTGCAGTGTGTGCAAACCTGGTCAAGAACTACAGGAAACGTATGATCTCTGTAATTGCAAACAAAGGTTTCTGTACCAAATATTAAGTTCTGCTTTTCTGATGTATCAAATACATATGTCATGCAATAAATGCAAATTAATTACTTACATGAAAGTAGTTTGCAATATCAGTGGGCTTTGTGATGAATGAGCCATCTGATTCTATAAATGAAGGAGCCAAGTTGACATTTTCCCCAAAGATCTATTTTAAGGTGTCCCAAATGTATCTTTGTTTCATATTGTAATTTATTTTTATTTAGTTTAGTCACATGATTTCTTAAGGGGGCAGCATTTCAACTTTTGGATAAATAGCATGCACAATTTCAACTTCCTGCTACTCATGCCAGGAATATATTATATGCATATGATTAATAGGTGTGGATAGTGAAAGCTCTGAAGTTTCTAAAACTGGTTCAATCATGTCTGTGACTATGACATAACTTATGTAGCAGGCAAAACCCTGAGGAAAAGCTGTTCAGATTATTATTTTTTTTCTGACCGTTCCCTCAGATGTCCTTGCCAAGGGAAATTTGATAGCGCCCATTTTACAGTTCCTACGACTTCCACAGGATGTCACCAGTCTTTGGAATTGGGTTGGAGTTAATCATTGGTGCAATGAAGAAGAGGCACATCCTGGAACAACGTTACACTGTTGATAGTTACGCAAGAGGGAAAATGGTGCATGTTTTGTTTACGTGCTCTATTGAATACAGATTGCGCCGTCTACAATTTGATCAATTATTAACGTTTAAACATACCTAAAGTTTATTACAAAAGTAGTTTGAAATATTTTGGCAAAGTTTATAGGCAACTTTTGAAATGTTTTATAGTGATGTTATGTTTTGGAAAGCTGTTTTTTTCTGGATCAAACCTGCTTTATAAATGGACATTTTGGGTATACATGGATGGAATTAATTGAAAAAAAGGACCAATTGTGATGTTTATGGGACATATTGGAGTGCCAGCAAAGAAGCTTGTCAAAGGTAATGCATGTTTTATATTTTATTTCAGCGTTTTGTGTAGTGCCTGCTCCGCTAGTTCTTTTGTTTACAACTGGTTCAGGGGGGTGCATGCTATCAGATAATAGCTTCTCATGATTTCGCCGAAAATCATTTTAAAAATCTGACATGTTGGCTGGATTCACAATGAGTGTAGCTTTAATTGAGTACCCTGCATGTGTGATTTAATGAAAGTTTGAGTTTTATCGCGTTTTATTTGAATTTGGCGCTATGCATTTCCTGAGGCTATTGGCCACTTGAGACGCTAGTGTCTCACTATCCCCAAGAGGTTAATTTGCAGTACGTTTGCCAATCAGTTGCGCTGCCAGACTTAATTGCCAAACCTTTTGCCTCATTCCTCTCAACCATACAATTTTTCACTTCCTCATCAATCCAAGGCGATTTAACAGTTATTTTCGTAATGGTTGTGTGCTTATTAGTAACTGGAATAAGTAGTTTCATAAATGCGTCAAGTGCAGCATCTGGTTGCTCCTCATTACACACCAACGACCAGCAAATATTATTTACATCATCCACATATGAATCATTACAAAACTTCTTCTATGACCTCTTATACACTATATTAGGCCCAGCCTTTGGAACTTTGGTTTTCCTAGATATGGCTATTATATTGTGATCACTACATTCAATGTATTAGGATACTGCTTTAAAGCAAATATCTGCAGCATTAGTAAAAATGTGATCAGTACATGTTGATGATTTCATTCCTGTGCTGTTTGTAACTACCCAGGTAGGTTGACTGACAACCTGATCCAGGTTTTCCTGAGTGGGCAGCTTGATGATAGCCAGTCAATATTTAAATCACCCAGAAAATATACTTCTCTGTTATATCACATACATTATCAAGCATTTCACACATATTATCCAGATACTGACTGTTAGCACTTGATGGTCTATTGCAGCTTCCCACGAGAATGGGCTTTAGGTGAGGCATATGAACCTGTAGCCATAATACTGTTGAAATAATTAACATTAGATTTTCTCTAAGCTTTACAGGAATGCAGTTCGCATCGGCACTTCGCTCCGCAGGTAGTATAACTTTTTCATTACATTTCATTACATTTCATTATAGCACAACGGTTTGATTTGTCTAATCTTAGCAATTTCTTCTTAGCTAGCTACATAGCCGTCTTTGTATCAAAGATAATTGCGTAATTATCGTATTTTGCCGTCCTAACGTAGTCTTCACTAGCCAGCTAGCTAACGTCCACTGATTAGCTGCACTGGAGAAACTATTACACTCAACTGAACGACTTGATTAGTGTAGTGTTAGCTAGCTACATAGCTGTCTTTGCTGTCTTAGTATCCAAGATAATTGTGTAGTTTAGAGTGTGTAGTCTTAGAGTGATTATCTTAATTTGCCGAGGTCAGCTAGCCAGCTATTTGTCGTCCTTAACGTAGGAGACTCTGCTAGCTAGCCAACAGCTAGCCGACAGCTAGCCAACAGCTAGCCAACGTCTACCGAATAGACTCAACAACCCGGTCACATTCACAGGTAGTATCACATTTTCATTTCATTTCATTACAGTACAACGGTTTGATTTGTTTGATCGTAGCTAGCTACATAGCTAGCTACATAGCCGTCTTTGTATCAAAGATAATTGTGTAGTCTAGAGCGAATAGCTAGCCAGCTATTGTCGTTCTTTTAACGCAACGTAATGTAAACAACACTGCTAGCTAGCCAGCTAGCCCCCGAATAGCAGCACTGTCGAAACTATTACACTCAACGGAACGACTTGATTAGTGTAGTGTCAACAACGCACCCACTGCCAGCTAGCCTACTTCAGCAGTACTGTATCATTTTAATCATTTTAGTCAATAAGATTCTCGCTACGTAAGCTTAACTTTCTGAACATTCGAGACGTGTATAGTCCACTTGTCATTCCAATCTCCTTTGCATTAGCGTAGCCTCTTCTGTAGCCTGTCAACTATGTGTCTGTCTATCCCTGTTCTCTCCTCTCTGCACAGACCATACAAACGCTCCACACCGCGTGGCCGCGGCCACCCTAATCTGGTGGTCCCAGCGCACACGACCCACGTGGAGTTCCAGGTCTCCGGTAGCCTCTGGAACTGCCGATCTGCGGCCAACAAGGCAGAGTTCATCTCAGCCTATGCCTCCCTCCAGTCCCTCGACTTCTTGGCACTGACGGAAACATGGATCACCACAGACAACACTGCTACTCCTACTGCTCTCTCTTCGTCCGCCCACGTGTTCTCGCACACCCCGAGAGCTTCTGGTCAGCGGGGTGGTGGCACCGGGATCCTCATCTCTCCCAAGTGGTCATTCTCTCTTTCTCCCCTTACCCATCTGTCTATCGCCTCCTTTGAATTCCATGCTGTCACAGTTACCAGCCCTTTCAAGCTTAACATCCTTATCATTTATCGCCCTCCAGGTTCCCTCGGAGAGTTCATCAATGAGCTTGATGCCTTGATAAGCTCCTTTCCCGAGGACGGCTCACCTCTCACAGTTCTGGGCGACTTTAACCTCCCCACGTCTACCTTTGACTTATTCCTCTCTGCCTCCTTCTTTCCACTCCTCTCCTCTTTTGACCTCACCCTCTCACCTTCCCCCCCTACTCACAAGGCAGGCAATACGCTCGACCTCATCTTTACTAGATGCTGTTCTTCCACTAACCTCATTGCAACTCCCCTCCAAGTCTCCGACCACTACCTTGTATCCTTTTCCCTCTCGCTCTCATCCAACACCTCCCACACTGCCCCTACTCGGATGGTATCGCGCCGTCCCAACCTTCGCTCTCTCTCCCCCGCTACTCTCTCCTCTTCCACCCTATCATCTCTTCCCTCTGCTCAAACCTTCTCCAACCTATCTCCTGATTCTGCCTCCTCAACCCTCCTCTCCTCCCTCTCTGCATCCTTTGACTCTCTATGTCCCCTATCCTCCAGGCCGGCTCGGTCCTCCCCTCCCGCTCCGTGGCTCGATGACTCATTGCGAGCTCACAGAACAGGGCTCCGGGCAGCCGAGCGGAAATGGAGGAAAACTCGCCTCCCTGCGGACCTGGCATCCTTTCACTCCCTCCTCTCTACATTTTCGTCCTCTGTCTCTGCTGCTAAAGCCACTTTCTACCACTCTAAATGCCAAGCATCTGCCTCTAACCCTAGGAAGCTCTTTGCCACCTTCTCCTCCCTCCTGAATCCCCCCCCTCCTCCCTCTCTGCAGATGACTTCGTCAACCATTTTGAAAAGAAGGTCGACGACATCCGATCCTCGTTTGCTAAGTCAAACGACGCCGCTGGTTCTGCTCACACTGCCCTACCCTGTGCTCTGACCTCTTTCTCCCCTTTCTCTCCAGATGAAATCTCGCGTTTTGTGACGGCCGGCCGCCCAACAACCTGCCCGCTTGACCCTATCCCCTCCTCTCTTCTCCAGACCATTTCCGGAGACTTTCTCCCTTACCTCACCTCGCTCATCAACTCATCCCTGACTGCTGGCTACGTCCCTTCCGTCTTCAAGAGAGCGAGAGTTGCACCCCTTCTGAAAAAACCTACACTCGATCCATCCGATGTCAACAATTACAGACCAGTATCCCTTCTTTCTTTTCTCTCCAAAACTCTTGAACATGCCGTCCTTGGCCAGCTCTCCCGCTATCTCTCTCTGAATGACCTTCTTGATCCAAATCAGCCAGGTTTCAAGACTAGTCATTCAACTGAAACTGCTCTCCTCTGTATCACGGAGGCGCTCTGCACTGCTAAAGCTAACTCTCTCTCCTCTGCTCTCATCCTTCTAGATCTATCGGCTGCCTTCGATACTGTGAACCATCAGATCCTCCTCTCCACCCTCTCCGAGTTGGGCATCTCCGGCGCGGCCCACGCTTGGATTGCGTCCTACCTGACAGGTCGCTCCTACCAGGTGGCGTGGCGAGAATCTGTCTCCTCACCACGCGCTCTCACCACTGGTGTCCCCCAGGGCTCTGTTCTAGGCCCTCTCCTATTCTAGCTATACACCAAGTCACTTGGCTCTGTCATAACCTCACATGGTCTCTCCTATCATTGCTATGCAGATGACACACAATTAATCTTCTCCTTTCCCCCTTCTGATGACCAGGTGGCGAATCGCATCTCTGCATGTCTGGCAGACATATCAGTGTGGATGACGGATCACCACCTCAAGCTGAACCTCGGCAAGACGGAGCTGCTCTTCCTCCCGGGGAAGGACTGCCCATTCCATGATCTCGCCATCATGGTTGACAACTCCATTGTGTCCTCCTCCCAGAGCGCGAAGAACCTTGGCGTGATCCTGGACAACACCCTGTCGTTCTCAACTAACAACAAGGCGGTGGCCCGTTCCTGTAGGTTCATGCTCTACAACATCCGCAGAGTACGACCCTGCCTCACACAGGAAGCGGCGCAGGTCCTAATCCAGGAACTTGTCATCTCACGTGTGGATTACTGCAACTCGCTGTTGGCTGGCCTCCCTGCCTGTGCCATTAAACCCCTTCAACTCATCCAGAACGCCGCAGCCCGTCTGGTGTTCAACCTTCCCAAGTTCTCTCACGTCACCCCGCTCCTCCGTTCTCTCCACTGGCTTCCAGTTGAAGCTCGCATCCGCAACAAGACCATGGTGCTTGCCTACGGAGCTGTGAGGGGAACGGCACCTCAGCACGTCCAGGCTCTGATCAGGCCCTACACCCAAACAAGGGCACTGCGTTCATCCACCTCTGGCCTGCTCGCCTCCCTACCACTGAGGAAGTACAGCTCCCGCTCAGCCCAGTCAAAACTGTTCGCTGCTCTGGCCCCCCAATGGTGGAACAAACTCCCTCACGATGCCAGGACAGCGGAGTCAATCACCACCTTCCGGAGACATCTGAAACCCCACCTCTTTAAGGAATACCTAGGATAGGATAAGTAATCCCTCTCACCCCCCTTTAAGATTTAGATGCACTATTGTAAAGTGACTGTTCCACTGGATGTCATAAGGTGAATGCACCAATTTGTAAGTCACTCTGGATAAGAGCGTCTGCTAAATGACTTAAATGTAATGTAAATGTAGACCGCAACACCGCCTCCTTTGGCATTTCTGTCTTTTCAGTAGATGTTATAACCATGTATTATACCACTGTATCATCAAAGGTATTATCTAAGTGAGTTTCGGAGATCGTCAGAAGAGGAGTGTCATCTGTTACAAGCAAGTTATTGACTTCATGGACCTTGTTTCCTAGGCTAAATATGTTAATCTGAGCTATTTTGTAGCACTTTTCTGGGTTGCTTGATTGTTTTTAATGCTTTACTGGGAAGCTTATCAGAGGTGGACTTACTCATATTATTTACATTGGAGCTGATAGTGCAGGATGAGCTGCATAAAGTGGTCTTCCTACTATTGCACACCGCCTCAGTGCTGACAGTGTAACTCTGTTTTATAGGCTCATGATTCCTCCTTACAATAGCTGTAGGATAAACATATGTATTTGGTGCAATTACGGGTGCATAAATGAAAATACTTACATTGTGTTTGCTAATGCCCCTAAGATCATGTACATTTGATGCAGCATTATGTTGACTCATTGTCACAATGGTAGGGATTAAATGAGCTGGTCTTGTTTAATTTACCAGTCATTGTTTCAACGCAGCCTTAAAATGTAAGTCCAGGAGCCAAGATGATTTTTAATGGACTCTGTCAGTCCTGTAGAGTATCTTCTTTTTCCAGAAGGTGTGAAAGTTATAATTGAAAGTGACTCCAGCAGAGCTACAGTAGTCTTTTAGCCAGATGTGTATTGCCAGCAGTTTGCTGAATCCTTCAAACCCGCGGCCCAACGATGCTACTGGACCTAACATTATTGTTTGTTTTTTGGTGTTTTTTTATGTTAAAATCAGTTATTTAAAATCAATTTTCAAAAGTTCTGAGCTAGCCCTCCTGAGGTTGTTTGACCCCACATGGACTCCTGGCATCTGTGTTAGAACAGTTAGAAGCAGCCCTGTAATATCCTGTCCTCATGCTCCTGGGTAGCACAGGGTTTTTGCCTTGGGGACCGAGATGTTTCTCAACATAGAGCTGCCTATGATGACAGCTGGTGATGTTGAATGGGCCGTCTCTAAGGAAGCCTCACGGTCTGGTGAGGCTGGGAGCTCTGAGGATCTGAACCCGAGGTAGAAGCCACAGGAGAAGGAGACAGAGCCGAGGACGAAGACGCAGGTACTTCCGGTTCCGATCTGGATTGGGAAGCCACCACGGACAAAGGCGCCGGAACCTCTGGATCCAGGGCAGCAAAGCTGTTTCTGGTCTGTGTCAGTTCCGGGTTCAACATCTCCATGGAGACCCCTGTTGCCAGAGAATGCCTTCTTAGACTTAACTTTATGGCTGGTTGGTTGGGTCTAAATCGGCTACGTTCTCCAGGGAAGGGGGAGACCCCTTCAGGGATGGAACCCTGCCAATCACCGGCTAGTCGGCTTTGGAGATCCGACATGGAGGTGAAACTAAAAATAGAATTAGGTGGGCACGGGTTCCCCAGTAGCTTATGTGGGTTTTCTACTTGCTTGCTAAGGGTAGCAAATTTGCTCCTGTAGTCCTCTGCAAGCAAGCAGTTGCTACACTGAAAGTCAACGCGATCCACATTGTCCCGGAACAAAGTAAAGTAAACACAGCTCCTTCAACGTTGGAAACATTCAATAGCGGCCTCCCTTTGAAACCGCCGAGCCACCTAGGCTAGCTGGGCTTTCGCTTCTCTCGCCCTATATGGAATCTGGCAGGACAGATAGCAGCACTCACAGCAATTTAGCCCAACAGAGCCGCAGGATTCAAAATAAAATAAAAGTCTAGAAAAACACTGTCCGCTTTTAAACCGAGGTCTTTAGTTCAGGTTTCAGCTTTCGACAGGTTTTAGTTTTGACGTTTGACAGCGTTCAGCAACAACAAACATACTTCGCGCTCCTTTGGCCTACTTACTCCAGAGTCCTGCCCTGGGCCTAGCTCTAGCCTCGATATTCCTGGTATCTCAGAGTTGGTTCTTGGAGAAGTCCACAGCTATCTATGAACTGTGGAAAGGTTGCACTAGAGGAGGAAGACGATCTGTAATTGTAAGAGCTTTTGCAATACTTTAGCGTAAATCAGCCTAATCCAGTGTTTCCCAAACCTGGTCCTCGGAAGCCCAAGGGGTGCACATTTTGTTTTTTGTCCTAACACTACACAATTGATTCAAATGATCAAAGCTGGATGAATAGTTGATTATTTGAGGGCAAAAAAACGAAATGTGCAGCCCATGGTCTAATCCCATCAATATCAAATCATACCTGACTTTCTCTCTATCTTTCTTTATCTAACCTCCCTTCCCTGTCTTACAATTGTTCTCTCATCTCTCTTTCGCTCTTTCAACTCTCTCTATCTCTCTATTTTCTTTATCTCTGCATTCTCATGATGATAATGTGTGTGTTTTTGCCTGTGGACACATCGTGGTAGTGAACTGTCTTTTAAGGGCATGTCAGGTGTGTTTGTAGTTCCAGCTAACTCACTGTACTACTACTTATCACCTAGTTACAATGTTTGTGTGTGGCATCCTTCATGCCCAGTTAGTAACTGTCACTGACCTGGAGAAATGTGTAGGCAATACGCTCCCAGCTTAGTGTTTCACAACACAGTCAGGAGGAGAGAAATGTGGAAGGGGTCATATCCCTCCCTGTCTTTTTCCTGCCTCACATTCTCTTTCACTCCTCTCTCTCTCTTTGTTACTTGACTCTCAGGTATGTGAGGAACTCTCCCTCCCCTCTGAAGCTCCTTGGGCAGTTTTGACCCCCACTCCTCCTCTTTTGAGAAGAATCGGAGTGATGCCCACTGCCAAGGTTGCTACACTGTTTTTATTTATACTGGAGATGGATTCAAATCAAATCAAAGTTTATTTGTCAAATGCACTGAATACAACATTTCACCTTACAGTGAAATGCTTACTTATAGGCTCTAACCAACAGTGCAAAAAAAGGTGAACAATAGTTAAGTAAATAAATTTACATTTAAGTCATTTAGCAGACGCTCTTATCCAGAGCGACTTACAAATTGGTGCATTCACCTTATGACATCCAGTGGAACAGTCACTTTACAATAGTGCATCTAAAACTTAAGGGGGGGGGGTGAGAGGGATTACTTATCCTATCCTAGGTATTCCTTAAAGAGGTGGGGTTTCAGGTGTCTCCGGAAGGTGGTGATTGACTCCGCTGTCCTGGAGTCAATCACCACCTTCCGGAGACACCTGAAACCCCACCTAAATAAAAACAACAGAAAGACAGTGAAAAACAGTAGAGAGGCTATAAAAGTACCAATGCTACATACAGACGCCAGTTAGTCAGGCTGATTGAGGTAGTATGTACATGTAGATATGGTTAAGGTGACGATGCATATATGATGTACAGAGTAGTAGTAGGGTAAAGAGGGGTTGGCGGGTGGTGGGTGGCGGGACACAATGCAGATAGCCAATGTGCGGGAGCACTGGTTGGTCGGCCCAATTGAGGTACTTATTTTCCAACATAATTTGCAAATAAATTCATTACAAATCCTACAATGTGATTTTCTGCATTTATTTCTCATTTTGTCTGTCTCTCATCTTTTTAAGTAACTTGCACAATTGGTGGCTGACAAAAAAATTTTGCCCACTGTATGTACATGAATGTATAGTTAAAGTGACTATGCATATATGATAAACAGTGAGCCTGGTCCTTAACCGTGCACGAGGACACAACATGACCAAAAGTCCCACAATACAGACAGCTCCTTGTGCTGACCCTGTTACCGTTCCGCTGGTGACAGCCCAGCTCTGCCTAGTTGCATGGGCTTGGGACACAGTGCCTCGTCCGTCTTTGGTGACTCTCGAGGAAGGTCCGGAAACCTTGGGTCCTCTCGGCCATGGGACAGTCGGGGACTTCTGGGTGGCTTGGAGGTGAGGTAGAATCCCTGGACGGGCAAGGAACATCAAATTCCCTCTCCATCCTTCATTCCTGCAATCACCCATCAATGCGGATGGTTAAAGCGATGAGGGAGTCAAGATCCGTGGGTAACTCCCGAGCCGCAAGCTCGTCCTTAATAACCTCTTAAGCCCACCCGACACGCAGGCGCCCCATCTAGCCATCTAGAAATGCAAATGTGCTATGCTAAATGCTAATAGCTCTCGTTAAAACTCAAACGTTCATTAAAACACACATGCAGGGTACTGAATTAAAGCTACACTCGTTGTGAATCCAGCCAACAAGTCAGATTTTTAAAATGCTTTTCAGCGAAAGCATGAGAAGCTATTATCTGATAGCATGCAACACCCCGAAATACCTGAAGGGGACATAAACAAAATAATTAGCATAGCCGGCGCTACACAAAACGCAGAAATAAAATATAAAACATTCATTACCTTTGACGAGCTTCTTTGTTGGCACTCCTCGATGTCCCATAAAAATCACTATTGGGTATTTTTTTTTATTAAATCGGTACATATATACCCTAAATATCAATCTATGAAAAGTGTGTGATCAAGAAAAAAACAGCGTTTTAAAACGCAATGTCATTTTTTAAAATGAAAAAAGTTGATGATAAACTTTCACAAAACACTTCGAAATACTTTTGTAATTCAACTTTAGGTATTAGTAAACATTAATAATCTATCAAATTGATCATGGGATGATGTGTATTCAATAGCTCCACGTCTTCAATTCATGGTCGGAAATTTCTCCTCCAAAACATCCTGTCGGAGATCGGAAGGAATGGGCTCTCTCTTACTCGTTTGACCAAGAAACAAAGCCCAGGCAATTGACAAGACTGGCGACATTGTGTGGAAGCTGTAGGACTTGCAATCTCAGCCCCATGTAATTTGCTTTCCCATAGACAATACATGCAAGTGGCGCATGGATATTTTTCCCAGTTTTCAGTGATCAGTTTTTCTTGCGCTTTTCGATGAAACACACGCTCTGTTATAGTCACAGCCGTGATTTAACCAGTTTTAGAAACGTCTGAGTGTTTTCTATCCACACATACTAATCATATGCATATACTATATTCCTGGCATGAGTAGCAGGACGCTGAAATGTTGCGAGATTTTTAACAGAATGTTCGAAAAAGTAAGGGGTAACCTTAAGAGGTTTTAACCTCCTCCGAGATGCCATGCAGGAACATGTCGAACAATGCTTCGCTGCCAATGTGGGGAAATCCACTGCATAGTCGGCCACAGTGCGGGCATCCTGCCGGAGCTGGATTAGCTTCCAAGCAGCTTTTCTCCCAGAGAATGGGGCATCGAAAACCTTCCTCACCTCTCCCACAAACCCCTCCAGGCTGCCGGCTGCTGTTCCCATAAGGCGGTAGCCCAAATGAGAGCCCTCCCAGACATCAGCGTAATGATGTAGGCTATCTTGGAGCGATCTGAGGGGAAGGAGGAGAGTTGAAGCTTGAAACGGAGGGCACACTGAGTTAAAAATGCATGCAAGTTGCTCATCTCTCCATTAAAGTGTTCCAGGGGAGGTAACTGGAGCTCCCGGGAAGGTGGAGTGGCCTGTGGGGCGGCGCTGCTAACTGCCGAGTTACTGGGGGGCAGTGGGGTTACCACCGTGGCAGGCTGACCCCAGACAACCCGCGGAATTAATCCTGCAGTATGTCCAATGCCTGGTCATTGCGCTCAGCCAACATTTGTACCCATTCCTCGAAGCAACTCCTCGTGCCTACAAATGGAGGCTCGTTGCGAGGAGATATTGCACAGCTGGTCCGTGTTTGCTGGGTCAGTCATGGCCAGTTCGTACTATCAGGAATCAGGTAAGAACCAGATGCAGATGTTTATTAGAGAAACAGGGGCAAAGGTACAGGACAGCAGTCAGGCTCAGGTCAGGCAGAGGTCGGTAAATCCAGAGGTGGGGCAAAGATACAGGACGGCAGGCAGGCTCAGGGTCTGGCAGAGTGGCCAGGCAGGTGGGACCAGGGTCAGGACAGGCAGGGGTCAAAACAAGGAGGACGAGAAAAGAGAGACTGGGGAAAAGCAGGAGCTGATACAAAAAACGCTGGTAGGCTTGAACAAACAAGACGAACAGAGAACACAGGTATAACCATACAGTGGATGATGGGGAAAATAAGCCACACCTGAAGTGGGGAGGAGACTATCACAAAGACAGGTGAAACAGATCAGGGTGTGATATAATGGACACTTTTGAAAGACTTAAAATGGGAAATCTGTAGTTGCTACTGAACAAGCAGTTAACCCACTGTTCCTAAGCCGTCATTGAAAATAAGAATTTGTTCTTAACTGACTTGCCTGGTTAAATAAAGGTAAAAAAAATATATATATATATATGTGTTAACTTGGAAATTATATATATACAAAACCAGTCAAAAGTGTGGACACACCTACTCATGCAAGGGTTTTTCTTTAATTCTACTATGTTCTACATTGTAGGATAATAGTGAAGACATCAACACTCTGAAATAACACATGGAATCATGTAGTAACCAAAAAACGGTGTTAGGCGAATCAAAATATATTTAATATTTGAGATTGTTCAAAATAGCCACCCTTTGCCTTGATGACAGCTTTGCACACTCTTGGCACTCTCTCAACCATCTTCATGAGGTAGTCACCTGGAATGAATTTGAATCAACAGGAGTGCCTTGTTAAAAGGGAATTTGTGGAATTTGAGCCAATCACATGAGTTTTGACAAGGTAGGGGTGGTAAAACAAAAGATAGCCCTATTTGGTAAATGATCAAGTCCACATTATGGCAAGAACAGCTCAGATAAGCAAAGAGAAATGACAGCCCATCATTACTTTAAGACATGGAGGTAAGTCAATCCGGAAAATCTCAAGAACTTTGAAAGTTTCTTCAAGCGCAGTCACAAAACCCATCAAGCCCTCTGATGAAACTGTCTCTCATGAGGACCGCCATTGGAATGGAAGACTCAGAGTTACCTCTGATTCAGAGGATAAGGTCATTAGAGATAACTGCAACTCAGAAATTTCAGCCCAAATAAACGCTTCATCAACTGTTCTGAGGAGACAGTGGGAATCAGGCCTTCATGGTCGATTTGCTGCAAATAATCCACTACTAAAGGACATCAATAAGAAGAAGAGACTTGCTTGGGCCAAGAAACATGAGCAATGGACATTAGAACAGTGGAAATCTGTACTTTCGTCTGTTGAGTCCAAATTTGAGATTTTTGGTTCCAACCGCAGTCTTTGTGAGACGCAGAGTAGGTGTACTGATTATCTCTGCAAGTGTGGTTCCCACTGTGAAGCATGGAGGAGTAGGTGTGATGGTGTGGAGTGCTTTGCTAATGACACTGTCAGTGATATATTTAGAATTCAAGTCACGCTTAACCTGCATGGCTACCACAGCATTCTGCAGCAATACACCATCCCATCTGGTTTGTGCTTTGTGGGACTATCATTTCTTTTTCAAAAGGACAATGATCCAACACACCTCCAGACTGTGTAAGGGGTATTTGACCAAGAAGCAGAGTGATGGAATGCTGCATCAGATTACCTTTTCTATGTTCCTCCCCTTAGATGTTCTATAGCTACCAGTCCTAATGACATGTACTTCTAAAACCATTTGACGTTAGTTCACTGATCTCCCTCATCCATAGTACACTCATTAGAATTGGAATGTTTAACTGAAACAGATTTTACATAATTTTTTCCTGTGAAACTGGCAGCTTCATTAAATAGTACCCGCAAAACACCAGTGAAGAGGGAACTCTGGGATGCTAGCCTTCTAGGCAGAGTTGCAAAGAAAAAGCCATATCTCAGACTGGCCAATAAAAATAAAAGATTAAGATGGGCAAAAGAACACAGACACTGGACAGAGGAACTCTGCCTAGAAGGCCAACATCCCAGAGTCGCCTCTTCACTGCTGATGTTGAGACGGGTGATTTGCAGGTACTATTTAATGAAGCTGCCAGTTGAGGACTTGTGAGGCGTCTGTTTCTCAAACTTAAAACTCTAATGTACTTGTCTTCTTGCTCAGTCGTCCACCGGAGCCTCTAAATCCTCTTTCTATTCTGATTAGAGACCGTTTGCGCTGTTCTGTGAAGGGAGTAGTATCAACATTTCTCAGAACAAGAATAGACTGACGAGTTTCAGAAGAAAGTTTTTGTTTGTGGCCCTTTTGAGCCCTTTTGTTTCTGGCCCTTTTTTTCAGTTTTCATCCAAAATTCCAAATGCTGCCCCCTACCCTAGAGAAGTTAATGGACAAAAAATGTGCTTTTCTTTCAAAAACAAGGACATCGTGTATATAGTGTGTATAAGCTGGAAGTAGAAGCCTAAGTGTTGTTCATTAGTTTACTCCAATTAGGGGAGGGTGGTAGGGTTAGTAGAATGCCAAGTGTGTACAAAGTTGGCATCAAGGCAATTTGTTTAACACTTTTTTGGTTGTTATGTTTAGTCCTAGTTAGAAGCAAGTTATCATCCAATAGGCTTTGATTTAATTTCCAATATCCTTGCCCAGATGGAAATTCTGTCAGAGTAATATATATGTCAATTATTTGATGGGTGTACTGTAAATTCTATCCCCAATCAACACTTTTTAAATGTTTGGTGCCAGAGAGAATGACATAAAAAAGCAGCTAAGATGACTAGCTTGATTGAGCCTCCACCATGTATACCTCACTAGGGCAGGATATTTAAGCCTCCATATATCCCCCAGGTCCAATATATCCATGAAATTCGTGATTTCCTTAAGTGTGATTTCCCTTAAGGTCCATAGATGTATTTCAAACTGTATTATTGCTGCTTGTAGAATTGATCAATTATTAGATATATTTTCAAAGATGAGTAGATCCTTGTTATTTGGACCATATAGGTTAATAAGCCATATCTGTTTATGGTCCAATAACACATTTAAAATCATCCATCTACTGTACCTTGAGGATCTGTTTAACCATTTGACCACATTCTGATAAAAATGACTGTTAATTAATATCATCACCCCTTTTGAATTTCTTTGCCCATGGGAGCAATTTATTCCCCCCCCCCACAGTCCTTTTTCCAAACAACTTCATCTAAAATAGTTGAGTTTCCTGTAAACAATATATATTATATCCTCTTTTAGCCAGGTAAATACTGATAGTCTTTTCTTATCATCTGCTATGCCATTACAATTACAACTGGCTATACTTATTTCACCATTTACCTTAACTCCCCTTAGGGCTAGGGGGCAGTATTCTTAATTCCGGATGACTGACGTGCCCAAAGTAAACTGCCTGTTACGCAGGCCCAGAAGCTAGGATATGCATATTGGTAGCATTGGATAGAAAACACTCTGAAGTTTCTAAAAATGTTAGAATAATGTCAGAACTAATAACAGAACTGATATGGCAGGCAAAAACCAAGGAAAATCCATCCAGAATTATTTTTCTTGAGGTCACAGACCATTTCAATGGAAGCCTATGGGATATACTAAACAATAGGACCCAGATTGCAGTTCCTATGGCTTCCACTAGATGTCAACAGTCTTTAGATAGGGTTTCAGGCTTGTTTCTTGAAAAATGAGTTGTAGTTTATCCAAGGTGTCCCTCATTAGAAAAGTGGTCTTTTGCCCCTGTGAATGAGGTGCACGCTCTTCGTTATTTATCTTCCCTATTGTACATACTATTCTCCGTCTTAAATATTACAATTCATTTAGATATTAGAGTACCTGAGAATTAATTAGAAACATTGTTTGACTTGTTTGGATAACTTTACCAGAAACTTTTTGGATTCCTTTGTATGCATGTTGAACGAGAGGATTACTGAAATCAATGGATATAAAGGACTTTCTCGAACATAACGACCATTCATTGTGAAGCTGCATCCCTTGGGATTGCAAACAGAGGAAGATCTTCAAAGGTAAGTGATTTATTTTAGCGCTATATCTATTGTTCACCTATATCTATTGTTCACCTAACACCACATTTTTACTAAAACATTTCACTGTTGGTTAGGGCCTGTAAATAAGAATTTCACTGTAAGGTCTACACCTGTTTTATTCGGGGAATGTGACAAATTAACTTTGATTTCACCCTCGGCAGGGACACTGCAGCTAGAGAGTGAGAGTCGCACCCGATGCGTGGATTCTCCATCAACTTATTCCTGCTTGCTATATTATTGCTGGTCAAGTTGATTATTCACAGCAGGCCAAAACGACCCTCAGGCCACCGGGAAATGTCCCTACGGCCAGTCTGACACCTTTTGCTTGTGTGTGTGCTCAGCACGGGTGTGTAGAGGGAAAAGTCCTAATGCAGTTGAGGGAGTGAGACACAGAGTGGAAAGGGAATCTAGGGAGAAGAACTGTGTGATGCTTGGCTTCTTTTTTTGTTGTGCCCTGCAAATGCACACTAGAGCCAAAGAAAATTAATGTATTCCTCAAGACAAAAATATAGTTTTACAGTATTTTAAAAATATATATTTTTGGTTAAAGATACTCGATGACTCATTATTCCCTTCCCTATTCTTAAAGCTGCAATATGTTTATTTTTGGGGGGACCTGACCAAATCCACATAAAAATGGAAGATATAGATCTGTCATTGTCATTGAAATTAAGTCTTAGAAGTGGTTGAGCTGTTCTTTGTTCACTTTTTGTATGCTTCCTGTGCTTATTAAGTTTCATTTTTGCGTCGGCTGAATTCCGATAGATGGAAAGAGCCCGATGTACTTGGACCGATTCTGGGCAGTCATTCATTTTGATCCCGGGCCCAGTCCGACACCCGATTCCAGGCCGATTCAATCAGTTCTGGGGGGCTGCTTCTGGGCCGATTTCTCATTGCTAGCTGGGTTTGATACTGTTGATCATGCTATTTTATTGAATAAGTTGTCTACGATAGGCCAGAGTTCTAACGCCTATTCATGGTTTCATGATCATCTTAGTGACAGAAATCAGGACATCGTGATTCATGGAGTTAAGTCTGAATTTCTTGAAATACATAAAGGAGGCACCATAGAGGTCGATTTTGGGACCTGCTCTCTTCACTATCTGTTCAAATCTACAGTGCATTTGGAAATTATTCAGACTCCTTGACTTTTTCAAAATGTTGTTATGTTACAGCCTTATGTAAATAAGATGTGTATTTTTAGATTAAGGCTGTGACGTGACAACATTAATGAGTCAGAATAGTTTTGTAAATAAGGTATGTATTTTTTAGAATGAGTATTTAGACCGTTTGCTATGAGACTCGAAATTGAGCTCAGGTGCCAGAAGGACCAGACGTCCCAACAAGAATAGTAAACAAACAAAAATTTGATCAACTGGGGTCCTTTTATTAGTCCCCACAAGGTCAAGGTCAATTAGGGTTAAGGTTAGGGGTTTTGAATGTGACTGAATTGTGTGTCCCCACAAGATTATTTATACAAGACGTTGTGTGTGTTTATGTCTGCATTACATACTTGTATGCAATCTGGGGTCAGAGAGAACGAGAGACCCAGGCCAGCTGAGGCTACAGCTGTTGAGCTGCTCAGACTGAAAGAGACTGGAATTCTTACTTGAAGACGATGAGAGCCATGACCACAAGGACTCCAAACAGATGGGCTATCTGGATCTGGTTTTTCAAGTTACCAATGCAGTCCTCCGCCACCATACTCGGGGAGGGTGAGAGGGAGAGACTCCCCAGCCCTTCTGCTTCTCATTACAGACCTCACAATTAACATAGCTAACACAGGTGTTAATGTTTTTAAATGTATGTAAAGTATTTTTTTCTGTAATGTATTTCTATTGTGTCGCACCTCAGTGAGACTAGTTGTCGCCTTAGGCGTCGGCACATGTGTAACCTAATAAATAAAAGCCGCCCCCTTGGTCCTTCCTCATTCAATTTCCCACATATCTCTCTTTTGCTGCCTACTCTCTAACATGATTTGAAGTAATCATTTGATTAGCAGGTGTCGTGTCTTTGGCATCATTAAAGTGAAGACTGTTATTTTATCACACATTTTTTTAAACATTTAAGTCATTTAGCAGACGCTCTTATCCAGAGCGACTTACAAATTGGGGTAAATTGAGGTAATTATCAAACATATTCTCTGTAATTATTATTACGTGATTAAATTAATCATGTAAATGTAATTAACTAGGAAGTCGGGGCACCAATGAAAAACTTCAGATTACAAAATTAGAATTTTCCTTATATAACTCTTCAGATATTTTAATATCTGATCAATTTGTCTCCTAATTAATTAATTATTATTTACCTCACGTTAGTCTCATTCCAAACATTGTTAATTGTTGGTTATCTGCACAAACCCAGCCTTTACTATGAATCATCCATACACCAATTGTCATAATAATTGATTTACTAACTACATAATCACAGAAATACATAAACAAACAACACAGTAGATATGATACTAATAAAATGATAGGGGAGGTTCCCTAGTGGGCTAAGCCGATATGACGGCTTGGTGGACAAAGGCAAGTGGGTTTGGACTGAGAACAGTGGGAAAAACAAAAAAGGAATCTCTACACAGTTGATAATTGTATTTATTGAAATGCTAATCCTTTGCACATGAACGCTCACTCATTGGGGAATTACGGCAATAAATATATATTTACACTCAGTGTGTCGTCGTGATCTCTTTTGGAATCGTCCGTCTGTCTGTTGGAGAGTTCATGCGAACTGAAGATCAGTCTTTCGTGGTTAGAATGGATACTTCAGAGTACTATTCAGGAATGTTCTCATAGTTTCGGAAGTTGCCGGTCTTCGCATCCCAGGTTTACATAATTTCTAGCTGCAGACTAGTAATTAGTATCTAAGATTTGCTCTTATTCTGTCGGTTCAACTCTGAGACTATTGATCCCATTTCCACCTGTGTAGCCAATGCTCCATGTGGTATGGTTAGGAATTCAACAACCATACCAACCTTAGCTTACGCTGACGTTTTTGTGGTCTAAACTCAACCTGTGCCCCCTCGGTGTCCATCGAGGTATGCGGGATCTGAAGAGGATTTCCTCAGGAGGTAGTTTATTTATAACAGTAGAAAAGGGCTGTTACATGACGCCAGATCATGTCTCTGCTCACAGGGGCGGACCAAAGACTTAGTTCAACTTTAATAGCGAATACAATTCTTACACATTTAAAGATTAACATCATATTTCATCATTTCACAAAGAGTTCTTCACAAATAGATATCTTTACTAATTAATTTTATACAACAAATTGCAAACCCCATAATTGAGAAATGTACATATTCAGAGATATAGTCCTGTGTGTTTCCTGTCCTTTCTGAGGTCACCAATTGAAGCACACTCATCATACCCGTCCCTTAAGTGTCCACGGACAATCCCCACCTTCTCACAAGACATTTTGAGGATTGAGGAGTTCACCATGTGAAATCCTTTGTTCTCTCTATGTGTCTCTTTCTGCATGGCCAGTGGGAGAGCATCTTCTCCGTGAATTTACGACCTGAGATAACAGAACCTGGGTGTAGGAGAGAGAGAGAGAGAGAGGGGGAAGCCACTAGCTATACCCAAAAAGGGCCACGTCAGGACACAGGGAAATAGAACCTTGGCCTGGGTCTCCGGTCAAGGAGGGGGGTTAAATGGAGACGAAGGAGGGTGGGGTGTATGTTCAAACCCCACTCCTGGTTTAAATCACTGCCCTCTCAGACAGCTCCTCAGCTGAGCAAATAATGAAGTGGGTTAGCTAAGTTAATTGTGAGGGCTGTGACGAGAAGCAGAAGGGGCGGGGGAGAATAGCCATCTCTTGCATACAAACACACACACAGTGTCATACTGTACGAGTAAGAATTCCCGAGTCATTGTTCAAGCTTCTTGTAATCAGTGTAATCAGGTAGTCAGCTTCCCCTTGTTGAAATTATACAGATGAATACCTACCCATTCTCTGTGCCTGACATCCAACACCACTGCATTTCTGACCACGATGAGTTAATTTACATTTAGCATTGAGTTTCACATTGACTTACTATGTTTCCATTAGGTTGGAATGAATCTCTATCTCTCTCTCGGTCTCTTTCCCTTGAGTATCGTAGAACCTGAGTATGGTGGCGGAGGGCTCCGTCAGTAACCTGAAGAAGCAGATCCATATAGCCCACTTGTTTGGAGTCCTTGTGGTCGTGGCTCTCAACATCTTCAAGTAAGAATTTCAGTCTGAGCAGCTCAACAGCTGCATCCTCAGCTGGACTGGGTCTCTTCCTCTCTCTCTCTCTGACCCCAGATTTCTTAAAAGCATGCAATGCACTTATGCAGACACAACATGTATGGTCTTAGAATTTAGATCAGTTTGCGACAAAGATACGCAAACACATATGAGCGTCCGTGACTACACACACGCGTAATGTAGTTGAGGTTAGTGTTTAGAGAGCTGAATTTGTTTGACCTAGCATTAGTCTGTCAGTGTAACTGAGGAGTTTACACAGGAACTGTGGCCTGTCAGCAGCTATTAGAGTGTGGTTACATTTCTCCAGGTCCATCCCTCAGCTTTTTACCAAAAGAAAGGCGGGGAGATGGCTTTGTTTCAATGAAGGATTCAAGCTTTAAATACCTCAATGTCGCCCTCTCATTTAAATACATCATGTGTCCCAATGGCTGTGTCACACCACACCATTCATTGCTCTACGTTTGTTCCTCTGGTTGCCTCTAAGGTTACGGTATTCTTGGTTACTTCACAGGACAAATACCCAGGCAGAGATTGACCTGGTGTGCAAGATCGCCAACGAGTCTGAGGCGTCGGATGCCATGCTATATCATCATGGAAGTATGTGAAAGGAAGTAGGCTAAATAGACGGGCTTGTCACGTTTCTGCAAAGCCTTCTGGCTTGTGATGTAAGAGTGTGCAGGAATTAGGTTGCTATGTCCGGTCATTATAAAATTCCCCAATATAACACACTTTGTTTATACACCATTTGGAGAAGTTATTCAGTTCTCCAACAATTCTAGCATTACAGTATATGGGGTTTTATGTGAACCTATGGCAATGAGACACAGTGCTATCTTATTTATGTGTAAGCACTTGGTGGTTGTTAGCATTAGCATGGTGTAGCACTGGCCTGTGACATTGTTTGGAGCTTGTCATTCCTCTGCTATGCCATACATAAATAAAGGTAAAATTAAATACAGAGGAGGTGTGAAGAGAACACTGGCCAAGACTAGGCCTGCTTTGGGCCAACCATACAGCTAGTAGAGAGGTGGTTACTCAAGTGATGATTAACCTTGCCTGGCACCTGAAGACTTGAGCTCCCCTAGTCAGTCCCACGATGATAACTGAGGTTCTCAGTCTTAGACATTTCCGTTCAGCCTGTGCACATTGTCCCTGTAAAACCTTTATAGCGGTACAGTGTGAAATATGTTGACCCAGAGTTAAAGTCTTAAAACGAATCTAGGCTCATGTGGATGAAGCCTCTTCTAACCACAATATTATTAAAGACCAGTGACTGGTGACTAACTGGACAGATACAGACAAACAGCCGACGGCCTGAGGGGCCTGATTCACAGTCGATGCTTTTGCAGACTCTGCCATTCAGATTTGCCACTTAGGTGTGTTCAGTATGGAATAAAAAATACATAGCTGACTAAAGTATAGATCTGGGGAGCCAACATTATGCTTCTTCATTATAACCATGCTGCTTACAATTTTCAAGTCATTTTAAGATCGGTGAGATATAGTTATTTTGGGCAGGGCTGTTTAGGTATAAGGTCATTACAGTAATGGATGGAAGGAAAGAGTGAATTAGATTAACACTGTGCTGGAGCCTGGGATGGGTCAAAGTCACAGCAGTGGGAAATGGTATCTGGTACCACAGGAACCTACATAGAATAAGATCCAACAAGACATGACTTGTTGATTGCAGTTCTCATCCAGATGGAATAGGAAAACAACATCAATATCTGCTTGTTTTTATCCAATTTAAATGTAATTATTTGTTTGTGGGAATTTATAAAACAAAACATCAACAATATCCAAGGTCTGAGGAATCATTTATTTATTTGACCCTAATAAATCTGATTAGAATTAAAGACAAAACAAATATTGATGAGATTGTGTAGCTTTGAGTGAAGGAGTGGGCATTCTCTCCATGGCTGAGGAGACTGTTTTGCAAGCTTGTTCTATAATAGCATTTTGTGGTGGAGAGAAAATCAAGATGATTATGTCCATGTCTGCTTTGGAGGGCAAGGGTTGACTGTTATTTTTAGTTTTTGGAGGTGCAATTATATTACCTACCTGAGAGACTGGATTGCTCATGTGCATGCGCTGGTGTGTGTAGGTCAATGGAGCCATTGCTTGTCTGTTTGATTAGCGGTGGTATCATGTAGCTGTCCTCAGATGTCTGGCCAGGCATGGTTTACAACCCGAGCTAAGGACTGTCAACAAGCACAAGACATACTGCAATCCATAGGTTGTTTTAACTTTTGTCTCCTGAGTAAATGTGACAGACACCTCATCTTTTGAGATTAAACATTTAGATTAGAATCAGAATCACTTTCATTTGTCATGTACATTTACATGTACGGGGAATTTAACCTGATGAAATGGTGCTGACCAAAGTAAACAGAATATATACAGATAGACATATATGGGACAATAAAAACTGTAATATCTTATGTTTCACCGTGACATGACTGAACGATAACACGGATAATATACAGTTGGCTGGGTGTTCCGTGCATCGGCAGGACAGAACAACTGCGTCCGAGGGTTGGGGGTGTGTATCTATTTGTCAATGTCTAATATTAAGGTATTGAGGTATTGCTCGTCTAAGGTAGAGTACCTCATGATAAGCTGTAGACCACACTATCGACCAAGAGAGTTTATCTATATTCTTCGTAGCGGTCTATTTATGCCCCAGGACTACCTGACATGATGACTCCTTGCTGTCCCCAGTCCACCTGGCCGTGCTGCTACTCCAGTTTCAACTGACCTGAGCCCTAGGACCATACCCCAGGACTACCTGACATGATGACTCCTTGCTGTCCCCAGTCCACCTGGCCGTGCTGCTGCTCCAGTTTCAACTGTTCTGCCTTATTATTATTCGACCATGCTGGTCATTTATGAACATTTGAACATCTTGGCCATGTTCTGTTATAATCTCCACCCGGCACAGCCAGAAGAGGACTGGCCACCCCACATAGCCTGGTTCCTCTCTAGGTTTCTTCCTAGGTTTTGGCCTTTCTAGGGAGTTTTTCCTAGCCACTGTGCTCCTACACCTGCATTGCTTGCTGTTTGGGATTTTAGGCTGGGTTTCTGTACAGCACTTTGATATATCAGCTGATGTACGAAGGGCTATATAAATACATTTGATTTGATTTGATTTGATTTACCATCACAAACCGATGCTGGCACTAACACCGCACTCAACAAGCTATATAAGGCCATAAGCGAACAAGAAAATGCTCATCCAGATTTGGCGCTCCTAGTGGCCGTGGACTTAATGCAGGCAAACTTAAATCCATTTTACCTCATTTCTACCAGCACGTCACATGCAACCAGAGCAACCAAAAAAGACTCACCTTTATTCCACACACAAGCTCTCCCTCACCCTCCATTTAGCAAATCTGACCATAATTCTATCCTCCTGATTCCTGCTTACAAGCAAAAACTAAGCAGGAAGTACCAGTGACTCGCTCAATACGGAAGTGGTCAGATGAAACAGATGATACGCTACAGGATTGTTTTGTTAGCACAGACTGGAATATTTTCTGGGATTCATCCAATGGCATTGAGGAGTATACCACCTTAATCATTGGCTTCATCAATAAGTACATTGACAACATCGTTCCCACAGTGACTGTACGTACATATCCCAACCAGAAGCCATGGATTACAGGCAATATCTGCTCCGAGCTAAAGGCTAGAGCTGCCGCTTTCAAGGAGCGGGACACTAATCCGGACGCTATAAGAAATCCTGCTATGCCCTCAGACAAACAATCAAACAGGCATAGCGTCAACACAGGACTAAGATTGAATCCTACTACACCGGCTCTGATGCTCGTCGGATGTGGCAGGGCTTACAAACTATTACGAACTACAAGGGGAAACCCAGCCGCGAGCTGCCCAGTGACACTAGCCTACCAGATTGGCTAAATGCTTTTTATGCTCCCTTCGAGGCAAGCAACACTGAAGCATGCATGAGAGAACCAGCTGTTCTGGACGACTGTGTGATTATACTCTCCATAGGCCGATGTGAGCAAGACCTTTAACTAGGTCAACGTTCACAAGCTGCGGGAGGCAAATGGATTACCAGGATGTGTACTCACAGTATGCGTGGACCAGCTGGCAAGTGTCTTCACTGACATTTTCAACCTTTCCCTGACCGAGTCTGTAATTCCCTACATGTTTCAAGCAGATCACCATAGTCCCTAAGAAAGTGGAGGTAACCTCCCCATGTGATAAGGGTAGGCAACAACACATCTGGCACACTGATCCTCAACATGGGGGTGCGTGATTAGTCCCCTCCTGTACTCCCTGTTCACCCACGACTGTGTGGCCAAGCACGACTTCAACATCATTAATTTTCCTGATGACACAACGGTGGTAGGCCTGATCTCCGACAAAGATGAGCCTACAGGGAGATGTCAGAGACCTTGCATTTTGGTGCCAGGACAACAACCTCTCCCTCAATGTGAGCAAGACAAAGAAGATGCTCATGGACAACAGAAAAAGGATAGATGAACACCCCCCCCCCCCCATTCACATCGACGGGGCTGTAGTGGAGCGGGTCGTGAGTTTCAAGTTTCTTGGTGTCCACATCACCAACAAACTATCATGGTCTAGGCACACCAAGAAAGTTGTGAAGAGGACACAAGACTAAAAAGATTTGGCATGGGACCCCAGATCCTCAAAAATGTATTCAGCTGCACCAACAAAAGCATCCTGACCCTTTGCATCACCGCCTGGTATGGCAACTGCTCAGCATCCGAACATAAGACGCTACAGAGGGTAGTTCGTCCTGCCATCCAGGGCCTACATGCTAGGCAGTGTCAGAGGAATGCCATCATGCTGCTGCTACTCGCTGTTTGTTGTCTATGTATAGTCACCTCAAAAATTACCTGGCCTAACCTTTCTTAACTCTATCTCTTGAACTGCATTGTTGGTTAATTAAGGGCTTAGAAGTAAGCATTTTACTGCAAGGTCTGACCCTGTGGTTTTCGGCGCATGTGACAAATAAAGTTTGATTTGACTTGAACCTGATTGAACATCTTTGGAGAGACCTGAAAATAGCATTCAGTGCATTTTAGAATAAGCCTGTAACAACAAAATGTGGAAAAAGTAAAGGGGTCTGAATACTTTCCGAAGGCTGCAGACCACAAAGACACTTCTCTTATAAATGCCCACAGACAGCTGTCAGCAGGGTTTTCCATGGTACCGTTATGCCCTCACTCTAGTCTTCTCATAAGACTAGTGAATAGCCTTCTCCTATAAGACTATGGATACCATTTTATGCGTTACTTGACTTAATTCTATTGGTTTTATCATTTATTTTTTATACCAATTAATTTAATTGACTTCCTGAAATTGAGAAGACATGTCCCTCAATTGTTCACAGATGATGTGTCTCCTCCTGGGCAGCTCACAGTGAGCGTCTGGTCTGCGTGGGTCCTCGTCCTCTTTTGGTCAGATGAGAATTTCCCTCACGCTTCATAAAATACGCCACCCGTTTTCCTCGCAGACCCCCACTGGATAGCTCCGCAGACAGATTCAATAATCCTGTTCGTTGATGCCAAATTGTTGTGGAAATTCTACACATGGGACAGTCGAAGTCAATCTAATAGCCTCTACAGGATCGGAGGGTCCCCCGTGGGATGGTTGAGCTAATGTAACATAATGTGATGTAAGTATGTAAGTAATGTAAGTAACAAAAACAATTCCCAGGACATAGACATGTCTGATATTGGCAGAAAGCTTAACATCTTGTTAATCTAACTGCACAGTCCAATTTACAGTAGCTATTACAGTGAAATAATACCATGCTATTGTTTGAGGAGAGTACACAGTTAAGAACTTGGAAATGTATTAATAAACAAATTAGGCACATTTATACAGTCTTGATACAACATTTTGATCAGAAATGCAACGTTCATTGGATCAGATCCAACTTTGCACATACACTGCTGCCATCTAGTGGCCAAAATCTAAATTGCGCCTGGGCTGGAATAATACATTATGGTCTTTCTCTTGCATAAATTGAGGACACACAAACAGACACACACACCCCTCTGTGCGTTGCTCCTAATCTGCAGCTTTTTCAGTGAGAATGTACAGGGAGGTATTTTGCCACATAAACACATTTAAACACTTCAGTTTTTCCCGATCATGAGTATCATCTGATCCGACTATCAACTGTCAATTTTCGGATACGATCTCGAGCATGGCCATGTCAGCACATGTTTACAAATCTTGTTTACATGACACATCTAAAATCAGGCTGCCTGATGAGTTTTGCACAAAATCACCAATCAAAATAAACGTTCTACCATGTTCTTTTGGGGAAGCCTATTTGATTCTGTTCGGACATAAAAATGTGTATGTGAAAACTATTTCTAAGATGCATAGACCTACTTTCAATTTTTCTGAACTTCACTCATGCATAGCATAGAGAAAGGCTTGCGCTGCTGGTGCAGTCACAAGCACAGATCAAATACACTGCTGCAGTTAATGTAGCCTAAGTCAGCTGACGTAGCCCTGCAAACCAAATACAGAATGTGACGAGAAAACTGAAGCAAATTGTATAATCTGCTGGGTTGATATCCAAGATTTTAATTTAGTACAGTCTGCAAAGGTCCTTAGCATCACTAACATTGAGCATCACTAACATTGAGTTGTACTGTAGAATAAGGTCATAAAGACAGATGACATGCTTACCTCTATTGTGCCTTGCTGTGCCTCTAATCTTTGTAAAAAAATATATTTTCTGGTTCCTACTGCTGAAAGAAAGATTTTATTGGACTCCATTGAACAACAAGGCATACCGGTCTTTTATATTTCCCTCCAGTAGTTTCTAATAATATTCACATATTTGTACCATACACTACTGTCATACAGTCTGCTACATGAGTTTGAAACACTGTTCACTACATTAGACAAACTAACATAGGGGCTGGAATCATCCCATATTAGAGTACACTCCATTAGGCCCCATTAACTGCCATTAGCCCGCCATGTGTGTGTTGCACCTGGAACTGAGGCTGGTCTGTGGGTATTCTTCCATCAGCACAGTTTGTTCCGCTCATTGATGGCCATGAGCGCATTGTGGAGCTCATTATGCACAGTCTTCACACTGGGAGAGAGGAGGGAGAAAAGGGGAAAAGAGAAGGATAGAAATGGGAGGGAGAAAGGGGAAATGAGAGATCAGGGCATGACAGAAAGTATCCGTGAGAGATGTGATAAAGAAAAAACACCCAATCTCTACACACCCTCATCGTAACAGTCTGACTGCAGGTGTAGCCATCCTCTCATTGTTGATGACGTTCATTGTGGATCATTGCTGATCCTCTTCCTCTCCTCCTGGGATTGGTCAAAGATAGAATCCATCTCCTCCATGTAGCGGATCCATCTCCTCCATGTAGCGGGTCACCTCCTCCAGACCCTTCTCAAAGCAGGGATCGCATCTAGGGGTGTTACATTTGCGGGAGATATACACATTGTTACACACACCCACTTACATATGCAGTATATAGGCAAGTTTCCAGTAGAACATCTTGTAATTACAATATTGAGCAAAGGGTAACTGTCAGGGTTTTCCTGTGGAGAAGTAGAGGACCAAAACGCAGCGTGGTTATATTGACTCATGTTTAATAAAAACAGATAAACATGAACACTACAAAACAATAAACGTGGAAAACCAAAAACAGCCCTATCTGGTGGAAAACACAGAGACAGGAACAATCACCCACAAAACCCAACACAAAACAGGCTACCTAAATACGGTTCCCAATCAGAGACAATGACTAACACCTGCCTCTGATTGTGAACCATATCAGGCCAAACATAGAAATAGACAAACCAGACACACAACATAGAATGCCCACCCAGCTCACGTCCTGACCAACACTAAAACAAGGAAAACACGGAAATCTCTCCGCGGTGGCGGCTCTGGCGCTGGATCCCACTCCATAATTGTCTTAGTCCACCTCCTTAGTGTCCCTTGAGTGGCGACCCTCGCCGCTAACATTGGCCTAGGAAACCTAACAATGGGCCCCACTGGACTGAGGTAGCTCAGGACTGAGAGGAAGCTCGGGACCGAGGGGAAGCTCAGGACAGAGGGGAAGCTCGGGACCGAGGGGCTCGGGACCGAGGGGAAGCTCAGGCAGGTTGATGGATCTACCAGATCCTGGCTGGCTGGTGGTTCTGGCAGATCCTGGCTGACTGGCAGATCCTGGCTGACTGGCCCTTCTGGTGGATCCTGGCTGACTGGTGGATCCTGGCTGAATGGCGGATCCTGGCTGATCCTGGCCGACTGGCGGATCCTGGCCGACTGGCGGATCCTGGCCGACTGGCGGATCCTGGCCGACTGGCGGATCCTGGCCGACTGGTAGTTCTGGCGGATCCTGGCTGACTGGTAGTTCTGTCAGATCCTGGCTGACTGGTAGTTCTGTCAGATCCTGGCTGACTGGTGGATCCTGGCTGACTGGCAAATCCTGGCCGACTGGCAGATCCTGGCCGACTGGCAGTTCTGGCAAATCCTGGCTGACTGGCAGATCCTGGCGGATCCTGGCTGACTGGCGGATCCTGGCGGATCCTGGCAGACTGGCGGATCCTGGCAGACTGGCGGATCCTGGCAGACTGGGTGACTGGCAGATCCTGGCAGACTGGCGGATCCTGGCAGACCTGGCTGACTGATCCTGGCTGACTGGCGGATCTGGCTGACTGGCGGATCCTGGGTGACCTGGCAGATCCTGGCCGACTGGCACTTCTGGATCCTGGCTGACTGGCGGATCCTGGACTGGCGGATCCTGGCAGGCACTTCTGGCGGATCCTGGCGGATTCTGGCAGACTGGCGGATCCTGGCAGATCCTGGCCGACTGGCACTTCTGGCGGATCCTGGCTGACTGGCGGATCCTGGCTGACTGGCGGATCCTGGCCGATCCTGGCTGAATGGCTGACTGATCCTGGCCTACTGATCCTGGCTGACTGGCAGATCCTGGCCTACTGGCGGATCCTGGCTGACTGGCAAATCCTGGCCGACTGGCCGACTGGCGGATCCTGGCCGACTGGCGGATCTAACTGATTCTGGCTGACTGGCAGATCCTGGTAAATCCTGGCCGACTGGCAGTTCTGGCAGATCCTGGCCGACTGGCGGATCCTGGCCGACTGGCGGATCTAACTGATCCTGGCTGACTGGCAGATCCTGGCAAATCCTGGCCGACTGGCAGTTCTGGCAGATCCTGGCCGACTGGCGGATCCTGGCCGACTGGCGGATCCTGGCAGACTGGCGGATCCTGGCAGACTGGCGGATCCTGGCGGCACTGGCGGATCCTGGCGGCACTGGCGGATCCTGGCGGCACTGGCGGATCCTGGCGGCACTGGAGGATCCTGGCGGCACTGGAGGATCCTGGCGGCACTGGCGGCGCTGGGCAGACTGGCGGCACTGGCGGCGCTGGGCAGACTGGCGGCTCTTGCGGCGCTGGGCAGACTGGCGGCGCTGGGCAGACTGGTAGCTCAGACGACGTTGGGCAGACGGGTAGCGCAGACGGCGCTGGGCAGACGGGTAGCGCAGACGGCGCTGGGCAGACTGGTAGCGCAGACGGCGCTGGGCAGACGGGTAGCGCAGACGGCGCTGGGCAGACTGGCGGCGCTAGACAGACTGGTAGCTCAAACGGCGCAGGGCAGACGGGTAGCTCAGACGGCGCAGGGCAGACTGGCGGAACTGGGCAGACTGGTAGCTCAGACGGCGCTGGGCAGACAGGTAGCTCAGACGGCGCTGGGCAGACAGGTAGCTCAGACGGCGCTGGGCAGACTGGGGAAAAAGGCTCTGGCAGCGCTGGACTGAGGAGCACTGGTGCCTTTGGAATGAGGGCGTCTGGCGCCTCTGGCATGAGGGGCGGTAGCTCTGACAGTGCCGGACAGGCGGGAGACTCTGGCTGCGCTGGAGAGGAGGGACGCACTGTAGGCCTGATGCGTGGTGCTGGCACTGGTATGCCGTGCATACTATGCCAAACCAACAGCTTTCTTTCTACTCTGTCCAATACATCCTCCACACTCTCAGACTCAGCACTCTGCTTCGCCGACAGCTCCAATTCTATCCATGTCTCTGCCCAGGGTCCTTTTCCGTCAAGGATCTCCCTCCAAGTCCATTTATCCAAATAGTACAGCATCTCCCACTGCTGCTGCTGCTCCTGTTGCTGCTGCCTCTGTTCCTTCTCCTGCTGCCGCTTTTGCCGTTGCCCGTTACCACGCCGCTTGGTCCTTGGTTGGTGGGTGATTCTGTCAGCGTTTTCCTGTGGTGAAGTAGAGGACCAAAACGCAGCGTGGTTATATTGACTCATGTTTAATGAAAAAGATAAACATGAACACTACAAAACATAAACGTGGAAAACCAAAAACAGCCCTATCTGGTGCAAAACACAGAGACAGGAACAATCACCCACAAAACTCAACACAAAACAGGCTACCTAAATATGGTTCCCAATCAGAGACAATGACTAACACCTGCCTCTGAGAACCATATCAGGCCAAACATAGAAATAGACAAACTAGACACACAACATAGAATGCCCACCCAGCTCACGTCCTGACCAACACTAAAACAAGGAAAACACATACGAACGATGGACAGAACGTGACAGTAACTGTAAAAAAAGTATTCTGTACTTAATTGGGGTTGTACTGTATTTTCAAATGTGTTGGTGGATTACAGGTGGATATCCTTGATGTAGATGTGTTTTTTTTTTACATCATATCAGGTATGACTGCCAGAAACAAATAAAGCTTTGTAAATTATAGTTATTTAAATGGACTAGATGGTTTCGAATAATAACATTAATTAGCTAGTTATTCTACTCATCAAGGCCTTTTAAAATAGGAAGTCAACTTGGCTGTTTACAGCTAGCATTAGACATCTAGCTAGGAATCGTAGCTAGGTAAGACCTGAATGTATCTCTGGTTAATAACATTAACTAGATAGCTAGATCAAGACAATGCATAGCCAGATTATTTGTATTTCTGGAATAGTCATAAATAGCTAGCTAAATAACTGGCTAGGTAGCTAACATTCAGGAGCTATCAATGTTCAAATGTTACTTAACCTAGCTAGATATCTAGCTAATGTAGCTAGCTAACGTTAGCAAGCTGGGTGGCTAGCTAGTACCTATGTTCAACATCTAACGTTGTGATACACAAACAGAACAATGCATGGAATAATCTGCAGAAAAAGACACATATAAGAACTTTTAACCAAGCTAACAAAATTGGTTTGTTTTAACTAATGTTAACTAGCAAGCTGTTTGGGCTCCATGCGGTCAATTTACAGTGTACAAATTGCCAAACAACCAACCAGTCCGCCGCAACATGACCAACAGAGCTAACAACCAGATTTTTGTCTGGACTATATTTTCTGGTGGAATAATTGAGTTGTATGAAGCGATGTTTGCAATATGTAAAATTTGAATAGTTCACCGAACTTTGGTTTATGTGACAAAATCAAGCAATGTATAGTGTAGGGAATCATCATTGTCACGTAAATTGATGTGAAATTGTATTTTCAGCTGTTTGAAGATGGTGTACAAAAAAGGTTATTTAACAGGAAGCATGGCAATTGCTCAAAAACCAACAACTTCTTAGATTTGCCTCAATGAGAATTATAGATCTGTAACTCACATTTCTATTTGAATTTGGTCAGGTGGCCAAAAAAGGTACATATTTCAGCTTTACTTTAATATGTTGGTAACTGTTTAATAAAATCAAGGCATGTGAAGCAGTCACATTTACCTGTGACTATTCAGAAAATACATCATGTGGAAGTTATGTACTGTGGTAAATGTATTCCTTTCATGCAAATGTAGGCACTTTTAAATCATTATGTAATTGTAAGACCTTTTTACAGTTGATCTAGTGTCTGTAACTTAAACTGTTTAAGGGCTGTAAACATTTTGAAAATCAACAACAATTTCAACTTCCTGCTACTAATGCTAAGAATATAAGATATGCATATTATTCATAGATTTGGATAGAAAACACTCTGAAGTTTCTAAACTGTTTGAATCATGTCTGTGAGTATAACAGAACTTATGTACCAGGCAAAACCCAGAGGACTAACTGTTCAGAATTATATATATTTTTTCCCCCATCTCTCTTCCCTATATTGTCTTTGCCATTGGACATTTAATAGGAACATACTTTCAGTTCCTACATCTTCCACATGATGTCGCCAGTGTTTGGAATATGGCTGAGTTGCACAGGAGTTGCTGAGTTGCACAAGTCTACAATTTGATTGATTATTAAAGTTTAAAAATACCTAACGTAGCATTACAAAAGTATTTTGAAATATTTTTGGCAATGTTTATAGGCAACTTTTGAAATATTTTGTAGTGAATTTGCGTTTTTCTAAGCTGTTTTTTTATGGATCAAACAGGCTTTATAAATGGACATTTTCGATATATATGGACGGAATTAATCGTACAAAAGGACCAATTGTGATGTTTATGGTACATATTGGAGTGCCAACAAAAGAAGCTTGTCAATGGTAATGCATATTTTATATTTTATATCATCATTTTGTGTAGCGCCTGCTATGCTAGCTCCTTTGTTTACTGCTGGTGCAGATGGCTGCAGGCTATCAGATAATAGCTTCTTATGCTTTCGCCGAAAAGCATTTTTTAAATCTGACATGTTGGCTGGATTCACAATGAGTTTCTTACATGTGTGATTTAATGAAAGTTTGAATTTTATTGAATTTTTTAAAATCTGGCACGCTGCATTTCCCCTGGAAATTGGCCAGTTGAGACGCTAGTAATATGGCTACAGGTTCACCTGCCTCACCTGAAGCCCTTTCTTGTGGAGAGTTGCTATAGACCACCAAGTGCTAACAGTCAGTCTGGATAATATTTGTGAAATGATAATGTATGTGATATCAGAGAGATATACACAGAGAGTGACCTTAATATTGATGGGCTTTCATCAGGGGTGGCAGGGTAGCCTAGTGGTTAGAGCATTGGACTAGTAACCGAAAGGTTGTAAGTTCAAATCCCCGAGCTGACAAGGTACAAAATCTGTCGTTCTGCCCCTGAACAGGCAGTTAACCCACTGTTCCTAGGCTGTCATTGAAAATAAGAATTTGTTCTTAACTGACTTGCCTAGTAAAAAAAATACTAAAATCTGCCAACTAAAAAAAAAAACCTTCAAACTGTAACCAGGTTATCAGTCAATCTACTAGGGTATTTACAAACTTGGTGTTACTTGCTGAGGAGACCTGTAATTCTGAAATTCCAAACAAAATGTTACTGTATGGCGAGCTGCCAAACCCGCAATGAACGCTGCTACACAAACCCGTAACCACATCTTGATGGACAAACAGTCACCAGCACATTTATGATTTACCAGACAGGCACACCATCTCAGGTTGAAAATACGTGTTTGTGTAAGAGAGTTTATGCATCACATGTTAACAGTAACATGAGTGCTGTGCATTGTGACTTTGCCAAATTGTTCCTCTTAATCAAATATTTCCTCATATGGATATGTTGCGTAAGAGATAAACTTCTCACACAGCCTGGTAACTTGCACAGGGTTCCCACGGGTCCTTGAAATCCTTGAATGTTTTTGAATTTGAGAAGAAAAACAATCAGTGGTGGATAAGCTTTAATATTGTTGGAAGATTGTTGCTTCCATCAATGTAATTGTCTGTATTTCCAATCCCCCATATATTTTGGGGGTAAACATACATACATACATACATACATACATACATACATACATACATACATACATACATACATACATACATACATACATACATACATACATACATACATACATACATACATACATACATACATACATACATACATACATTTAACTCTAAGCGGGCTGTCATGTGCCTTTTACTGAGGAGTGGCTTCAGTCGGTCCACTCTACTATAAAGGCTGGATTGGTGCAGTGCTGCAGAGATTGTTTTCCTTCTGGAAGGTTCTCCCATCTCCACAGAGGAACTCTGGAGCTCTGTCAGAATGCCCATCAGATTCTTGGTCACCTCCCTGACCATGGCTCTTCTCCCCTGATTGCCAGTTCTAGGAAGAGTCTTGGTGGTTTCAAACTTCTTCCATTTAAGAATGATGGAGTCCACTGTGTTCTTGGGGACCTCCGATGCTGCAGAAATGTTTTGCTACCCTTCCCCAGATCTGTGCCTCGACACAATCCTGTTTCGGCGCTCTATGGACATTTCCTTTGACCTCATGTCTTGGTTTTTGCTGTGACATGCAAAGTCAAATGTGGAACCTTATAAATGAGTGTGCCTTTCTAAATCATGTCCAATCAATTGAATTTCCTACAGGTGGACTCCAATCAAGTTGCAGAAACATCTCAAGGATGATCAATGGAAACAGGATGCACCTGAGCTCAATTTCGAGTCTCATAGCAAAGGGTCTGTTTTTTATTTTTAATACATTTGCAAACATTTCTAAAACCTGTTTTTGCTTTGCAATGTGCTATTGTGTGTAGATTGATGAGGACATTTTATTTTATTTAATCCATTTCAGAATAAGGCTGTAACATAACAAAATGTGGAAAAAGTAATGGGGTCTGAATGCTTTCCGAATGCACTGTTATGCAGGTGAATGAGGACCCAAAAGCGACTTAGCGATAACAGAGTCTTTATTCCAGTAAATGGCAAAAGTAAAACTCCTGGACAATAAAAGAAGAAAACAAAACATGAAAAAACTTAATTCCACTCGTAGTGACGAGGACAGACTGGAGACTCGACCATTGACTGCAGGTTGCCTCGGGAAGGCACCGACCGTAGCAGACTAAGGCACCTGCTCGCACGCAGCATCTGAAGGTGACAAGACACAACAGGGCGAGACAATGACACAGCACAGCGAACATCAAACAAGGATCCGACAAGGACAGAAGTGGAAAACAAGGGGAGAAATAGGGACTCTAATCAGAGGACAAAATAGGGGACAGGTGTGAAAAGACTAAATGAGTGAGTTAGGAGAATGAGGAACAGCTGGGAGCAGGAACGGAACGATAGAGAGAGGAGAGAGAGGAAGGGGGAGAGAGAGGGATAGAAAAAGGGAACGAACCTAATAAGACCAGCAGGGGGAAACGAACAGAAGGGAAAGCATAATGACAAGACAATATAAGACAAAACATGACATGCACTGTATATTTAGCAATAACAAACAAGAAAAAACATTTCTAGAATAATAACGTTAGAAAACCAGAGATTCTCTGAAGCTGACCTTGGGAGTTAGGCTAATTAACACTGCAAGCTCGTGCTAGCTGTGACGTCATCAGTCACTCTTAAAGGGACAAGCTTTCTTACAGGTAAGTTGATACCGATTGGGGGGCTGGAGATAGGGGTGTGGGCAGGTGGGCCTGGGCAAGGTTGATGTTGTGGATGTTTGAATATGTTGACGTTTATATGTGTATGTTTTGTATTGTTGCGACAAAAATATATCAATCAAATTACTTTGATTTCCAGTAGGAACAAAAGTAGTCCTATAGGAGTCTGATATAGGTGATACAAAATCCTATCATATATGGAACAATATAATTACTTTTGATTTCCAATCGGGGGGAGAAAGTTGTCAAATATGATACCATTTGGATTCTGATACAGGTGACACTTTAGGACTGCGAGAATCCTATAGGCAGTGGCAACCTTTCATTCAGGACAGGTGGGGCTTTCCTGTTTTGCATTTTATTTAGGTATTAATACATGTCACATATCAATTTGCAAACAATGTAAATAATATATATATATATATATATTTAATTGAGTTAAGAAAGTAATTTTCTTGAGAAAGCAGCACCAAAATGCAGGTGTTTCAGCCTCGCTCAGTGTTTTCTGTGGTGGTGGGGAAAGCCAGCAGAAAATATTAAGTTGCGCCGTGATTGGCTCAGTGTTCTATCACTCATGGGGACACTAAATCACCGCCACGTCTAAGGGTAGAGCTAGAAAATTCAAGCTCCTTGGGTGCTGCCATAGAGTTACATTAGAAGTGCCCATTCAAGAAGGGTCAAGGTCAGTGGCCACAGATAACATTACGTCAAATCACATTATGTCTACAGTAGCTTTGATTGGACTGATCATGTCAACATCATACTTTCAAAATCTTAGCTAGCAGTCATCATCATGAATGAAGTCGACAATCTACTGGCAAATCCTTTTTAATCATTGTATATGAAGAGTATTAATGAAGATAAATTATAGATAAAATGTATCGGTGCTCATCGTCCATTGGACATAAACATTACACAACAAGTTGGAAATCGCAAATTCAAACAAGGAATCAGTGTGGCTAACTGCAAGCATTGCAAAGCAACCATTGGACTGCTATTCAGTGGAGTGGCTGTGTGGTCCCAAGTCTAAGATTAAGGCTCTCTTTAACTATTTTAAAATCATAACACATTCAACATTGGCCAAGGTGTCAATAAAGCATGATTTGTTCAGCGCTCAAAACAACAACTCGTAACTGCAGACTTTAGTGAGTTCAAGACTACTGGGAACTAGGGAAAAAATGAGCTACGACTGGGAAAATACGTTTGTCTATGTACAGACACTGGGAGATGCGAAGCAAGCACAGGGAGGGAATATTTAATAAATAACAGACATGAAACAAAACCTGGACAGCTTCTGGACAAGGGAAACATAACATTAATGCTGACACAGGGATCAAACTGAGGAATAGACACATATACTCTAGAGGAGGCAATTAACAAAGTAATGGAGTCCAGGTGAGACCAATGAAGCGCTGATGCACGTAATTATGGTGACAGTTTTGCGTAATGATGGGCGGCCTTCGAGCGTAAGAGAGGGGGAGCGGGAGCAGGCGTGACAGTTTGGAACTTTCATCCAACTCGGAATTGTAAATTCGGAACTCGGGCCTCTTTCTAGATCTACGCCCTGAAGATCACTGATGTCATCATGATTCAACTGTTCTTTTTTCCCCAGTTGTCTTGAAAGCACCATAAATCCAGAGAATGCCAGACTTTGATGGCAAAGTTTGCCTACGTATTGCCGCCACGCCACCTTCCTGTTCAAGTGAGCACAGCACAACAAGGTGAGTCCAAAAATGTGTTGTATGCTGCTGCATAAATGATGTCATATGCCAAGGGGCTATGTATACTGTAGCTAAGAAAGTAATACTAAGTGTATGTTGTGTAGCCCATGTGCCTCACTAATAATTTGGTCTATTTTCACCTCTTAATTTCGCCTACTGTTCTGACTTGATGGTGCACATGTAGCCTACAACCTGTTTTTGAGAAATGTAATCATTGAATATTGTAAGTGCTTTCATTGTCTGCTTATATGCAGCCTTTATTTATCCTACCGTTCTGACTTTGTGTACAGGGAGAGCACTGTAAGAACGGCCCATGTTCTGAATTCTGTCACTGTACATTTCAAAAGTGCTGAACAAATAGTTGTATTGACTACGTTCGTCCTAAATTGCTCATTGTCTTAATTGAAATTACGGATGGCCTCTTATCCGCTTGTCGTCCCCTTATGCCATAGTTTCTACATCTCAATTGTCAGTAGAAACCACATTTGTTTAAGCAAGTCAGCCATGTCAGCAATGTTTTTTTTAAAGGCCGTAAATGAGGCTGAATGTTTCGCTGACAACAAGGCTCCGCTGATCGCCAGGTGTCGCAGTGGTAAGGTGTTGAGCCTGCTGTTGGGACAGCTTTATGTAGGCCCTAACAGTTTGTGGGCAGCGTTTGTCACCATTATAGTGCAATTCATGCTTTGTTTAGTTTTGTGTTGTGTAGTGGCTTTGCTGGCATGTTGTTTTTTTTGCCTGTTAAGATGTACATGCCAAAATCGACACTGCCTATAGGATCCAAAATTATACTTTTTTTATTTCAAATACTTGAAAATGTAGGCATAAACAATACATATGGTACAGTACAATAGGGAAAATAGAATAAAGATGCTCCTCCCCTTTGATCTGAAAACAACGCGCTCTGTGTAGCAGGTAGAAAGTCACAGTGACACGATGCTGCTACCAAATTAAGTGATTATGCAACGCTTGCTATTGCACACTGGCCTTGGCCATGTTGTAGGGAGGGGAGGAGCGGGGTCCTAAAAGAGTTCGCTGCCTCTCACGTTTCATCACTTGAGCGCTCGGACTACCCCGTCTCGGTCCTAGGACGCATTTTAGGCGCGTGGATGCATACTTGCTGTCACTGACTACCTTTTTGTATTGCTTTTATCGCATTTGCTGTGGTTTCCGGACGAGCAGGAGCCAAAAAGGTGAAATAAGTGCGGTTTTCGTGATGGGAGCACAGACCTCATCGCATCGGGACGGGAAGAGCCAAGAGGATGCTTCAGCCGAGAATCTGAGATCAGCGGTGAACGCGATTTTGGAGGTAGATAGCGTCGTCGAATCCAAGGTAAAACAACGGTATCTAGTAATGGCCACTTTACAGCTGACAATGACAATATACTATCCTCAGGCTTAGCCTACACCCCATGTTTATAAACATGTTTTAGTTTATTTTGATAGAAAAACAAAGTATAAAATATTGGGCATCAATGTTGAATATTTTTAAGAAATTATAAACTCACGATGCTGCGATGCAGTGCAACTTTTTTTTGCTGAGTAATGCTATGAGGTGCCTGTGGTCGCTGCAGTTAGCCTGTCTGTAGTAGGCTGTAGTCGCGGACTAAACTTTACTCCCGCAGTAATAAAAACGCCAACTGTGGTCTGCGTGGTCACGATTTACGGCTCAATACCATGGGCTCACGGCATCAACAGTTCCTGTGTGCGTTTCAATGGCCTATAGCAGCCTAACATGGATCTGCTGATGATGGAGAATGATAAGAAGAATACAACAGAGATGTATTAAACATTTATATTCATAACACACATGCAGTCACAATACAGGCTGCAATATTTTGTAGTTTGTAATCAATGGCACTCCCCACGTTGATTGACAGCCGCATGTCTTGGTCTTCAGATTTAGCCTCCACATCTAGATAGTTTCCTGCACTTTTTGAAACATATTCAAAGATACCCTAGATAAAATGATGAAAATCATAAAGGTATTGGCCAGTAATAACCTTTTAGCTTTTTGTGTCACATGATAATGCCATGTTTTGATTCCAATGTGCTTGTCCCAGCTCATACATAGCTGCTCAAATCAAACAATTTGCTGGTCCCATGTTAGTATGTAGGATACATAACTGCCACATCTGTGTTATATTATGAACAATGAACCATGTTGACAACAAGGTCCATATGACCGACACGCATTCTGCTGTGGTGGACAGTGCAGTGCCCCGAGACTCAGCAGCGCTGGGAAGGCATGTCTCAATTTGCACCATGTGAAAAGAAAAATAACAAGAGCCTGGGGGTGCCTGGCTGGTTCTGACTTAAGATCCACACAAACACATGCACACACGCACACACACAGTGGGTGTCCAACACGATACACTCTGCAGCTGGGAGCTGTGGATAGGCATCAGTGATGTTTTTGTTCTACTGTAAGATAAGAGGAGATAGGCCCACTGACTCCAGATGGGTTGTGGATATATTGCCTCTGTGTGAACGCTTCTGTAGGTTATGCGTGAATAATTCAGCTTTAGGAGGACTTCAGTTAATGGCTTGGTACATTTGGCCACCTGCTGTTTTTGAAGCACCATTAAACATAATGCATTTCTTGACCTTTTAGTAGCCAGAAGGTGTGAAGTCAAGTTGATCTTTATTTCGTTGTATTTTAAAGGTCAACAGCTACATCAAATAGTATTTTAATATTACCATTCTATGCTGAACAGCAAATGAATAGTAAATATTAGACTTTCAAATATCCATTTCCCTTGTATTTTGATGCAGCTGTATAGCGCAAACTAAGCATTCCCTCAAGCTTGTTTTTCTGTGTGCTGTGTTTGCTCCTGATGTCATGGTGTTTAATAGTGAGGGTATTGTGATTTGTGATTTTAGCAAGAACAGAGAAATAGGCATGTATGTATTTTAGATGACAATATGTTCCCCACTGTAGCAGCTTTGTAGGACTATTCAAGCAACTTGCTACTTTGCTACTTCAAACATCTTTGCTTTCTCACCAATCTCAAATTTTAGTAACTTCTTGCATTTTTACCCAACTAAGTTGGAGGATTGGATACAGGAGCCAGCTTTATGCAATGACGATGAAGGTCGTGATTTTGATGGTTTCCCATCTAAAATGTTTCCCATCTGATTGGTTTAATATCCACCGATCGAACTGGAGAGCATTCTAAACATGATAAGACCAGGAAGAGATCAAATCCTCACTGAAGTAGCTATGAGTTGCATACACACCTATTCAATGCATGTTTATGGCAGAGTCTGTCATTTGGACTAGGACCTTCTCTCTCTCAGGGCCATTATGTGTTAAGAGTTTTGGTCGGGATGCAAATCCAGCCAGCTTTAGACGTTTGCCGTTGTCTTTAAGCCTACCTTATGGTTTGAGATTTTGCTTAACTCATATGGCATATAATCCAGCCCATCTGACTGATTAGACCCCCATGACCTGTTATAACATATTATACCATCTTTATGATATTGAAATGTAGGATTGTCACCCAGTGGCAATGAGAAGCCAGACCATCTCAGGAATGATGGGGATACAGCTCTAACAGATCCACAGATGATGCAATCTCTATTGCACTCCACACTGTCCTTTCCCACCTGGACAAAAGGAACACCTACGTGATCACTGACAACAAAGAGACAGCCCATAGGGAGGAGGTCAGAGACCTGGCTGGGTGGTGCCAGAATAACAATATCCCTCAATATAATCAAGACAGAGGAGATGATTGTGGACTACAGGAAAAGGAGGACCGAGCATGCCCCCATTCTCTTCGACGGGGCTGTAGTGGAGCAGGTTGAGAGCTTTAGGTTCCTTGGTGTCCACATCACCAACAAACTAGAATGGTCCAAACACACCAAGACAGTCGTGAAGAGGGCAAGACAAAACCTATTCCCCCTCAGGAGACATGGCATGGGTCCTCAGAACCTCATAAGGTTCTACAGCTGCAACATCGAGAGCATCCTGACTGGTTGCATCGCTGCCTGTTACGGCATCTGCTTAGTTTAGAGTGCTGTAGAGTGTTCAAGCAGAGGAGTTGTTGCCTTCATCGACTCTGAAATTAGTGACTAATACGCGCACCCCTTCTACGGGCATGTGAGGAGGGTTCTTGAAATGTAACATCCATCAAAATGTAGCTGCTGGAATCCAGCGGTCCGTTCTAGCCGTTTCAAAAGGAGACGTGACAACATCGTGATTTTGATATATGGTTACGTGAGAATAGGCAGGATCCTAAATACTAGTAATTGGGGGGGATCTATATTTACTTATCACAATATTATTTTTGGAAGATAGAATATCGATATTTGACTCCTAGTATCGATTTGTAAAAAGCCGACTAGCTAATATAGCTAGTGATAACTACCGCTAGTCGGCACTACTTGCACCAAAACTCGGTTATTTTTCATCCTATAGCTTGTTCTCCATCTTCTTTTTAAGTAATGAGCCAACATGTTTTCAGTACTTTTATTTCCCTGACTGATAAAAACATATTTTCTCATGCTCTCTCATCTCTCTGTAGCAGACATATATTGAGCAATATGTTTGGACCATCAAATTGCAAAAGAATCGCCGTATCGTCTCGCAATACATTCCGATTCGTGAGAATCTCAATACATATCGTATTGGCACCTAAGAATTGTGACAATATTGTATCGTGAGGTCGCTGGCAATTCCCAGCCCTACTAAATACATCGTTTTGCTCCTGACACACAATACCTGTGTCAATCAAGAAATGTATGTAACATTAACACCATCCATCCATAAGCACATACAGTACATGCATTCATACAAACACTGTTTACACATGCCTGTGTCATGCTACATGCAGTTCATAATAGAGGGCCATTCACTTGCTGTAAGCAGAACACAGTAGCGGGTGATTATAAACATTGACATGGGTAATGTAATGTCATGAGTAGATCGCTTAAAGGCCCATACGTTCTTTTATAATGAGCTTTGGCTGGTCTAGCTCCATTATGACTCTTATTATCCAGTTTAGGACTGAAGGACGAGGCAGGCATAGAGGGATGGGAGTGGGTGAGGAGGGGGGAGGAGGGGAGGGCGTAAAGCCAAATTGAGGAGCCATTGAGGATTGGCTGAGGGAGACAGGCTTGAGTGTGCACAAGCCCAAAACAGCCAGGAAGGAGAGTGTTTTGGGTGGGTGGGGGGATGGAGGGATGAGAGTGGGAGAGAGGGGGAGGAGGGAGGTAGAGAGAAAGGGGAGGAGAGAGGTAGAGAGAGAGCCCGAGAGGTGGAGTGAAATGGGGACCTGCCAGGGTGACATAAAGACCGCTGAATCGGGTGATTGTTCTTGGTCCCCTTGCTTAAAATGACCCTGATGACAGCAGGGGTAGAGAGTGAAACGGACTCAGGTAAAGAAAGAGTCTAACGGGGAGATCTAGGCAGCCAGGCAACCCGTGATACAAGTCAGTATTCGACGTCCATCCATGTCTGAACAAGTTGGAAGATGACGTGGAAACTGGCCACTAGGGGCAACAATGAGCGGTGTTACCTTCAAGTAGATTTCAATTTTTGATTGTAGATGGGGTTGGCAGATGGGCATAAGCATCTGCCTCTGATTCCAAAAGTTGCAGGTTCAAATCCAGCAATAGAAAGTTGTTTTTTAAATTTTCTGTTCTAAGCATATCCCAAACCTTGACCATTTGTAGTTAATGCCTAAACTTTATATTTATCTAACAAGGCAAGTCAGTTAAGAACAAATTCTTATTTACAATGACTGCCTACCCTGGCGGCGCTGGGCCACTTGTGACTAGGGGACACCCAATCACGGCCAGTTGTGATTCAGCCTAGAGTCGTACCAGGATCTGTAGTGATGCTTCTAGCGTTGAGATGCAGTGCCTTAGACCGCTGCATCACTTGGGAGCCCGAACTTAACCCTTACAATTTCAGAGTTATTGCCTTAACTTAAATACTTCAAAATGTGATGTTTTGCAACAACTTCGAAATTTGACGTTTGAGAAACATAGATGAACGTCTAATTCTGACATGAGACAGAGAGCTAGTTGGATCGAGTACCTCTTCTCTCATCTGCAGCTATGGGTTAATGGGAGAGTTTGGACTAAGTAGGAGTCTGTAGCTAGGTCCCAATACTCTCACAAGGCCTCCCTCCGTTCCCCAACTTCTTCTCTTCATGACAACTGAGGGGTGGAAGGACTGGATAGGATGCAACAATATAGCATTAACCTATCCAGTCCTGTCAGATCTTTGATCACAAAGGAAAGACAATGAGAGTTTGCTATTGAAGACTAGGACATGCATGCCTTAGATTCAACCTTTCATTGACTAGGTTCATGTTATAGGAGACTCACCTGATTACATAATTCAGTTAAACAATAATGGAAGAGGCTTCTGGAGGTCAATCACATTTATCAGCCGATGTCAAAGTTCTGTACAGAAACCCAGACTAAAACCCCAAACAATGCAGATGTAGAAGCACAGTGGCTAGGAAAAACTCCCTAGAAAAGGCAGGAACCTAGGAAGAAACAAAGAGGACCCAGGATCTGAGGAGTGGCCAGTTCTCTTCTGGCTCTGCTGGGTGGAGATTAGAAGATGTTCATAGATGACCAGCAGGATCAAATAATAATCATAGTGGTTGTAGAGGGTGCCAAAGGTCAGCACCTCAGGACTAAATGCCAGTTTTATTTATTTTTATATATATCCTGTTAGACACCAGTTCCCATTTGGGCACGCGCCCCCACCCCCCCAGCTGGAATGTGGCGCAGGGAACGCAAGAAATATTCCTAAAAATATTTAACCTCCACACATTAACAAGTAAAATAGCTCAAATGAAAGATAAACAAGTTGTTTATCTAGCCAGCAAGTCAGATTTCTAAAATGTTTTACAGCGAAAACATAGCACATATTTATGTCAAACCATCATCGCAGACATAGCTCATTAGCATAGCCAAGTAGGAAAAAATATGCAATCAACAAACGCAGGATTAAAAGAAATCATTTCACTAACCTTTTGAAATCTTCATCAGATGACAGTAATATAACATGTTACACAGTACATTCATTTTTTTCAATAATATGCTATATATATCCATAAATCTCTGTTTACAATGATGCATCGTTCAAAAAATGCTACCCAAATGTCCTGAGAAATGACGATAGCCCCGGCAGATAACGTCAGCTAACAAGGAATACACATCATAAACTTTGACTAAATATGCATGTTTTACATATGTATAGCAAGATACACTTCTTCTAAATGCAATTGCATTGTTACATTTAATTAACGTTACATTTTGCGTTCACTAGACTATAATATGGAGTCGGCGCTCCCACAGTAGCATAATGACTCCTTTATCTTGGAGTCGACAGAAACCCAAAATTAATACATTAAATATTCCCTTACCTTTGTTGTTCTTCCATCAAACGACCTGGAAGGGATTATACTTACCAAACCAGCGTTTAGTTTTCAAGTCTTCGTCTTTCGGTTCTCAAAATACCCACATTTCGGTCGAAATTTACGCAAAATTGAAGTAGTTGCGCACCAAAACGTTGAACTGATATATTATGTCTAGTTAACTTGTCAAACTAACTTCATAATCAAGCTTTAACATGTTATAAAGGTGTACAGCAATTTTGAGAACAAACAGAAACACAGGCACCGTTCAATCGATCTTGGAAGAAAGAGAGGACTTGACCACTGCGCAGAGAAAAGTGACAGCTGTTTTTGATTGACTGGGAGCATACCGCGTGCTCAAACTCTCGCGAGCGGGCGATTCTCACAATGACAAGCCCCATTGAAAGCTGAGATCACGCTGAACACGTGGAGACTGTTCTGGGAGCGGTAACTGTTTGTGGAGGGTGTCTGTGATGACGTCAAAGGTGGCCCAAGTTTTCAGATGAGAAGAGATAGTTTGGGAGAATGCATATTTTGAGAGTTCTGCTTTACACAGAGACACAATTTAAACAGTTTTAAAAGCTTTAGAGTTTTCTATTCAATAATATTTTTTATTTGCATCTTTTGACAAATAATTGTTTACCATGGGCACGCAATTACTCCAGCGGGGGCAGTAGACAGCCCTATCCCTAAAAGGATATCATATATATATATATATATATATATATATATATATATATATATATATATATATGAGAGAGAGATGGACTGGGGTCAGCAAGGAGTCATCAGGCCAGGTAGTTTAATTAGAGATGGACTGGGGTCAGCAAGATTTAGTCATCAGGCCTTCAGAAGTCAAAAGATTAGTTAAATGAAGTCCACTTGTGTGCAATTTAAGTGTCACATGATCTGTCACCTGATCTCAGTATATTGTGGCAGACCAATTACCTTTACAGATCAGTCAAAAAAGTTTCAGGTTTAAATTAAGACCTTCTCCGGGATACCGTCTTCTGGGCTCCGGGTCTTGCTATATCCTGTGGGGATCAAAAACTGAACTCCCTCCTGTTACCTCTGGTCCCCCCCCCTCCCTTGTGTGCTGCCCTTTATGGGAGTTGTACAGCTGGTGAGCAGTCATCCCTTGATTACTCACCAATCCCCAATCAGTCCCAATTAGTACCTGGCCGGAGAACCTGTTGAGACCTGGCACGTCCAGCAGATGGCGCCATCGCCCCATGATGTATACTCCGTCTGTCACCAGGCCTCGACGAGTCTCCCCCTGGTGGCTGACCTGCTGTACGTTACAATATATACACCTGTTCTGGATGGCCCCAGAGTCTGCAACACCACTAAGCAAGGGGCACCACCAAGCAAGCGGCACCATGAAGACCAAGAAGCCCTCCAAACAGGTCAGGTACAAAGTTGTGGAGAAGTACAGATCAGGGTTGGGTTATACTTGACCATCCCACGGAGCACCATTAAATCCATTATTAAAAAATGGAAAAAATATGGCACCACAACAAACCTGCCAAAAGATGGCCGCCCACAAACTCATGGACCAGGCAAGGAGGGCATTAGCCAGAGAGGCAACAAAGAGACCAAAGATTACCCTGAAGGAGCTGCTAAGCTCCACAGCGGAGATTGGAGTATCTGTCCATAGAACCACTTTAAGTCGTACACTCCACAGAGCTGGGCTTTACGGAAGAGTGACCAGAAAAAAAGCCATCGCTTAAAGAAAATAATAAGCAAACACGTTTGGTGTTTGCCAAAAGGCATGTGGGAGACTCCCCAAATGTATGGAAGAAGGTACTCTGGTCAGATAAGTCTAAGTCTAAACTCCTCTCATCAACCCGAGAATACCATCCCCACAGTGAAGCATGGTGGTGGTAACATCGTCAGGGACTGGGAAACTGGTCAGAATTGAAGGAATGATGGATGGCACTAAACACAAGGAAATTCTTGAGGGAAACCTGTTTCAAGCTTCCAGAGATTTGAGACTGGGACGGAGGTTCACCTTCCAGCAGGACAATGAGCCTAAGCATACTGCTTAAGGGGAAACATTTAAATGTCTTGGGATGGCCTAGTCAAAGCCCAGATTGTATGCAACAAAATAGGAAAAATGCCAAGGGGGTGAATACTTTCACAAGCCACTGTTACAGACTGACGCTATCCCCCGACACATAAACTGTTGTAGCATAATTACTGGAGACTGAGACACTGTGGCCCCGTCCGTCGATACCCCTGGACAGGGCCAACATGGCAGGATATAACCCCACCCACTTTGCCAGAGCACTGCCCCCATACCAGTCGAGGGATATATGGAGGGAGCCTAATTCATTAAGATTGAACGGAGATGTATGCAAGAGACAGAATGCACGTGCAACACATATACAGTCCATTTGCGACGGTACCTTTCTCATGTGCATATAAGTGCACAAGATTGTGTTGTCTATGTATTTGACTGCCATTTTCCCCCAGGAAAACTGAGTCCCCCATAATGTGTCACCACACAAAGTGATAAGTTGTTCCTTCTTCACATAAATAGGTCCCTGCAAAGATCTCCATCTTAGCTCTTTATCTTCAATACATCCTCTCTAACTCATGGTCAGCCCAATATAAGCCAAACCATGCATAGAATGCATAGATAATTGTAAGGTGATTAGAGGTGCGAAGATCAATCGCTATGGACACTAGAATGGGGATGAGTGATTGGAATTGCTCCCTTGGGGTGTCAAGAGAAAGGAGAATTCGGGAAGCGGATTGGCCTAATTCTTTATGAAAAGCAAAAGCAATTTGGGAAGGGAAATAGAATTGGAATTCCCTTTATCTTATCTGATATGCTTATTTTCTCCCTGATTGGGAGTATTGTTGTCATCAAGCATGTCTTGTTTGATTTAAATTAGTAACTAGGGTTGCAAAGGGTCGGAAACATTCCCAAAATTTTACATGGGAAGTTAAGCCCTGGAATTTTTCTTAAATTCATGAAAAAAGTAAGCTTATAAGAGCAAACATTTTTTTGTGGAACACACATGGCAATTCTAGGTCTTGTGCCATATTTTGGTTTAACTATCCCCAATTCAATGGAATTGCAACCCTCTGCATGCACAGTGCATTCGTCCATCACACGTGCAGTACACTCTTCCATATACTCTTCCATCACATGTACAGCTGATTCTTAAGATCTTGCACACTAATGAGATGCTATTGAGTCCACACTACTATGCTTTCTGGTAAGTTTTGATTACAATACTTGGTGGGGTGAATATATTTTATACGACAAACAGGGTTTTTTGTTAACTAGTAAATAGTGGTCTACAGCAAAGTGTGTTTAAATCATTTCTAACTTGTAAACAATTTCTGCTAGTTAGGTTTTGCTACCATGTGGGTTTTAGCTTGCTTGAGCCTGCTAACTGAGGTGTTAATTCACCTGTTTCCATACGTGTTTCATTTTAAAACATTTTTCTTACAAAGGAGTTGTCTAACTGCTTAACTATTTATCTGTACATGGAATTATATATATATATTTTTTTTTTACAGATTTGTTGCTAATCTTTACAGGAAAATGCCACGGGCACTATGTGATGTGTGGACACATTTCACTGCAGCTAATGTAGAAGGAAAAGCTGTGTATATTTGAAAATACTGTGCCATATCATATGTGACGAATGCAAAAAAGATGCAGAAACATCTGGCCAAGTGCATAAAGTTCCCTCAGCGCTCACAACAAGCAACCACTGACAAAAGTCTCTCTACTTTTATTCGCGGTGAAAATGATGAACCAGACACCTTATCAATAGCAACAGCTCATGGTCCTCCTGGAATCAGAAGTTTTTTTGAAATGCTGACGAATGTCTTCTGCTCGAGGTGTGTAGCAACTGGTTTACATCTGATGCTCACAGGTAATGTGCATTGGAAGAGATTTCTGAATGTTCTTCGCCCAGCATACACCCCTCCAACCAGACATGCTTTATCTACTAATTTGCTGGATGCCGAGTTCAACTGAGTTCAAGTGAACGTCAAACAAATCATAGAGAAAGCAGACTGTATTGCAATCATCTCTGATGAGTGGTTGAATGTTCGTGGGCAAGGAATAATTAACAACATCATCTCCACCCCTCAACCAGTATTCTACAAGAGCACAGACACAAGGGACAACAGACACACCGGTCTCTACATTGCAGCTGAGCTGAAGGCAGTCATCAATGACCTTGGACCACAGAAGGTATTTGCACTGGTGACAGACAATGCTGCGAACATGAAGGCTACTTGGTCTAAAGTGGAGGAGTCCTACCCTGACATCACACCCATTGGCTGTGCTGCTCATGCATTGAATCTGCTCCTCAATGACATTATGCCACTGAAAACAATGGATACACTCTACTAGAGAGCACCACATTGAAGCCGTTGGGGTGGTGTTGTCATCATGTTTGACAGTCTCCTGGAGGGGAAGGAGTCTCTCCAAGAAATGGCCATATCACTGTCTACCGATATGGACAGCCCCATCAAGAGGATCCTCCTGGATGATGTATTTTGGGAGAGGTAAGCAGCCTGAAACTCCTGAAACCTAATTAGCAGTAGCCATTGCACAGATTGAGGGAGACAATGCCATCCTGTCTGATGTTCAGACTCTGCTTGCAGATGTAAGAGAATAAATCTTTACAACCCTGCCCACTTCCCTGTTGCGCCAAGCAGAGGAATCTGCAGTTCTGAAATAAATAAAAAAGCGTGAAGACTTCTGCCTGAAGCCCATACACGCCACAGCGTCCATGTTGGACCCCAAGTATGCTAGCAAGAGCATCCTGTCTGGTGCAGAGATCAACAAGGCATATGGTGTCATCACTACCGTGTCTCGCCACCTTGGCTTGGATGAGGGAAAGGTTCTTGGTTGTCTGGCGAAGTACATTTCCAAGCAAGGGCTTTGGGTTGGAGATGCAATATGGCAGTTGTGCCAACATATCTCATCAGCCACCTGGTGGAAGGGACTTCGTGGATCTGAGGCCCTTTCTCATTTTCCTCCATCATCCTCCAAATCCCACCAACAGACACCAAAACCCGCAACAGGCTGACCAGTACAAGGGTTAAAAAACTGGTGGCCATCCGGGCAAATGTGAGGCTTTTTGAACCTGACAACCTGCCTTCCACAACAAGGTTGGAAAGTGACAGTGAAGATGAGGACTCAGAGTCTGATGTTCAAGTGGTGGACATTGTTGTGGTCCAGGGAGAAGACATGAATGCCTGAGAGGAAGACAACCAAAGCGTTAGTTTCTAGACTATCATTTTACATAATTTAATAATTCTGTCTTATGATAAGGTCAAATGTTTGTTTTTCTCTCCATGTGATATGGCAAATATATCCAATGCAAAAAAATCTACATTGAAATGGGATTCATATTCATTTGCATATATTTCCGTTAATTCCCACGGATGTTTCCGCCTCTGAATATAACCCAAAATGTGCAACCCTACTAGTAACGCTACAATGTTCTCTTCCCAGAGTGTGTACTTTGTTTGTTTTTTTGGTCTTTATGTCTCACTGCTCTGTTTCTCTCTTAATGGAGGAGAAATGGGAAGAAGCTTGTGTGTAATTAGAGTTTGTCCTCCATCCCCCCATTTTGGCCATGTCAGATCCACCGCCAGCTCAGCTCTGAAAATAATGGACTTGTGTATTTGGGCTTTTAAAAAGGAGAAGAGGCTCTTGTTCTTTTGTAAGTTTCTCACCCCTCGCTCCCTCTGACGGGGAGTTCAATCCCGTTACATGATAATGAGTTACGGGGAATTACATAAATTATATTATGATTATCTTAAAATGTTCCTGAAATAGGCTTACCCCCTCTTTGGAGGCCATCCTTGAGACCGCATTAGTGTCTGTCTGTGTTTCTCTGTTAGTTATTTTGCGTTATAGGGATAAGGGAAACATCACATGGAGAGCCGTCTGGTCTGTGGCTCTCTAATCTAACAGGTTGTCTTTTATTCTAGTCCTGTTATATTTTACACACAGCACCGGACAGGTTTATTCCACTGTGTCTGTGGATTCTCCAGTTCAGATGTCTGGTTATTCATCTGGTTATTATTGACAGATTAATCAGAATATTTTAAATTGTTGTATTGTTGTTGTCTTGTCACTGTGATAAACGTGCATTAGAAAGTGTGGCATGACCCAACATAGTTACAATAAACGGCTTTGACTTGAAGTAGGCCTAAAGATTGGCTTGTAATGAATTATCATTTTATGTACAGTAGTACCATTTTCAAGTAGGCCTTAGGGACAAGTGCACCTCTGGATCGGCACTCAGAGCTGGTTTTTCCACCGGACGCTGGAACGCTTTCTATTCAAATCCTATGGAAAACAAACACATTGCTATCTGCTTTCATTCTTGGGAAAAGGGAATTTAGGTGGGTGTGGGTTTTTTCTATCTTGGCAGCAGAATCCTTTTAACTCATGCAATGTTCCCACATTTATGTCTGTATGGAAAATACCCTGTCCCCCATTCCATCAGTCATGCCATTGTTATTTAGTTTACCTTAATTTGATTATAATATACCCCAGCGAGATATGCTATACCCTAACCTTTTGGGTTTAACATACAGTATTGGAAAACAGCCATTTACAGCCATATATCTCATGCATAAATGGTATCCCAGTGAACACATAGATGCAGGTATGACACAGCAGAAGCAGCATGCCCGCATGAAGAGAGTCATACTGGGAGACATGCTCATCATCTCTAGTTTGCCGGAAGGATGTGTGTGGGATCTGATGGGAAAATGTTTCCCTCCGCCCAGCTATGGTTCCAGTCAATGTAATACTGTAAGTAGGAAGAGATCTTTGGATTGATCCATTGTTATACACTTAAACACACATTCAAATATGAATCTACTCCCTCCTCCTCCCCAACACACGTGCATTCTCTACCTCTCTTTTCAAATGACGGATGGCATCCCTTCGAAGAATCAAATTGATTTGTCTCCCATGTTTTAATCTCAAAAGTAATGAGACCAGATGCTGAGGTATAGGGCAGTGGGGGGGATTTGACTGCTCTGGACCTTTGGGAGACATTGTCCTGTGATGAGGAAGTGCACAGGTTTGGCCAGCGAGGGGTGCACCCTCTGCTGTTTCCGGAAGTCCACGATCAACTCCTTTGTTTTGTTGACGTTGAGTGAGAGGTTGTTTTCCAGGCACCACATTCCCAGAGCCTTCACCTCCTCCCTGTAGGCTGTCTCGTCATTGTTGATATTCAAGCCTACTACTGTTGTGTCGTCTGCAAACATGATGATTGAGTTCGAGACGTGCATGGCCACGCAGTCATGGGTGAACAGGGAGTACAGGAGGGGGCTGAGAACGCACCCTTTTGTGGCCCCAGTGTTGACAATCAGCGGAGTGGAGGTGATGTTTCCTACCTTCACCACCTGGGGGCTGCCCATCAGGAAGTCCAGGACCCAGTTGCACAGGGCTCAGACACAGGGCCTCGAGCTTAATGATGAGCTTGGAGGGTACTATGGTGTTGAATGCTGAGCTATAGTTAATAAACAGCATTCTTACATGGGTATTCCACTTGCTCAGATGGGATAGGGCAGTGTGCAGAGCGATGGCGCTTGCAACATCGGTGGATCTTATTGGGGCAGTAAGCAAATTGAAGTGGGTCTAGGGTGACAGGTGAGGTAGAGGTGATATGATCCTTGACTAGTCTCTCAAAGCACTTCATGATGCCAGAGGTGAGTGCTACTGGGCTATAGTCAATTACCTGTGCCTTCTTGGGTACAGGAACAATGGTGGCCATCTTGAAACATGTGGGGACAGCAGACTGGGATAGGGAGATATTGAAGATGCCCGTAAACACACCAGCCAGCTGGTCTGCGCCTGCTTTGAGGACAAGGCTAGGGGTGCCGTCTTTACCTTGTATCCTTGTGTGGGTTAACACGTTTACATTTTTTTCTCACATCGGACACGGAGAAGCAGAGCCCACAGTCCTTGGTAGCGGGCCGCGTTGGTTGCAATGTGCTATCCTCACAGCGTGTGAAGAATGTGTTTAGCCTGTCCGGAAGCAAGCCGTCTGTCTCGGCGACGTGGCTGGTTTTCCTTTTATAGTCCATGATTGTCTGTTGTCCCTGCCACAAACGACTCGTGTCTGAGCCGTTGAATTGCGACTCCATTTAGAGATATTCATCTTTAAGTAAAACACACACATTTTGTTTCCAACTTTTGTCTACAACCAAACTCGATCGTATAACTAGTGGAAAGAGGAGGAAGGGAAGCGCTACTAAGGTACACAATAGTGCATTTTGGTAGATAGGTGCTCTTTGGTAAAAGGGGTAAATTGGTCATCAAAATGAAAGGAGGCCCAAAGCACTCTTCATATAATTGATTAAAATGCCTTCATTTTTATTTAATTTTTACCTTTATATAACTAGGCAAGTCAGTTAAGAACAAATTCTTATTTTCAATGGCGGCCTAAGAGCAGTTCAGGGGCAGACTGACAGATTTGTACCTTGTCAGCTCAGGGGTTTTGAACTTGCAACCTTCCGGTTACTAGTCCAACGCTCTAAACACTAGGCTACCCTGCCGCATGTTCAATAGAAACCAAGTTTTTAAAAACCGACACGTTTCGGCTGCATGGCCTTCGTCAGGGAGACCAAAAAAAGGAATAAAATGTCCTCTTTTTAACAGCTTTTCAATTAGCCCTAATTGGAAGGGGAGTGGTTACACAATTGATTGGACTGCACCTAGTAAGCAGTACTATACACATTAAAAGGTGAAATACTGTAGCTATGCTATCATAAAAATTCAACTCCAAGATAGAAGTATCAGAACACTAAAAGGTAGTTCTAACCTTAAATATGACTAGGAGAAGTGTCAAGAATAAGAAAGCAATATATTTCATAGTACACTAGAACACAGCAAAACATGAACAACAGTCTAACCATAGCTGAGGGCAATTGAGCAAAATGTCCACTAGATGACAGCAAATGGACCCATCACGGCCCTACAGGAAGGGTGAGAAATCCATATCTTCATTTATACCAGGGTATTTAGTGGCCTGTAGTTTGTAAATCCAAAAACTTTCACTTTGGTTTAACTGTTTAAGACAGTCTCCTTTTCTAATAGAGGCCGGAATATGACCGCAATACCCATAGCTTGTAGGGAGGCAGGGTTGCCATGGTGTAGGGACTTTAGTGCCTTGCCATGGGTTAGTCTTCATTGCCTACCCGCTAAGCGGAACATGAAGGCGTCTCTTTGTCCATCCAATGTAGAACACATTGCACTGTGGACATTCCAATCTATAGATGACATGAGTGGTTTTACAGTTAATGAAATGCTTGACGTAATACTCCATTTTCGAAGCTGTGTCAACAAAATACTTCTTCTGTGCAATATTACTGCAATGGTTGCAATGGTTACATTTAAAAGAGCCCTTGGGTTTGTGGTCAAGCCAAGTTTTTTGAGAGTCACCCGGAAGATAACTGTGGACTAATTTGTCATTTAGGGTAGGACATCTCTTAAAGCTTATGGCTGGTGGCTCAGGAAAGACTTGGCGTAGTAGCGTATCACTTTGGATGATTCCCCAATTCTTTTTAGTGATTATTTTAATGTTCTCTGCTTCAGTGCTGTATTTTGTAACAAAATACACTCTCTCCGATGTGTCACGAGGCACTCCCCTTCGCAACAAGTTCTCTCTGTCAAGTAATCCAGCCCTGATACCGGCATCTTTCAGGACCTGAACGCTGTAGCCCGATTCAAGAAGCGATTCTCAAATTAACCAGATTTGACACTGTAGTCTGTTTCCTGATCACAAATACTGCAGACTCTTTGGAATTGGCCATATGGAATATTCTCTTTTAGCCTTTTGGGGTGAAAGCGGTCTGCCCTCAGAATGGTATTCCCATCTGTAGGCTTTCCTAAAGATTGAAGTGTGCAAACAACATTCGTCATTTTTACTCATGTCGAGATCCATAAAATGAATGACATCCTTGCTGTACTCCATAGTTAGTTTGATGTTAGGGTTAATGTTGTTAAGGTATTGGTGGAAGGAAATAAGTTCATCTTCTGAGCCAGACCAAAACAGGCAAACATCATCAGTATAGCGAATAACGTATAACTGTTGGGATTGGCTGAAAACATGCCCTCTTTTCCAGCCATGTCTTTAATACATAAAATACTGTTTGTCCAGTAGATTGGTCAGACCATCGTTTAATAGTAAGAAGCACGGGCACTTCCTGTTTGAGTTTCTTCCTATAGGATGGGAAGAGCAAGATGGAGTCATGGTTAGATTTGCCTAAAGGATGACTCGGGAAGGCCTTGCATCCCGGAAGTATGAATAGCAATGTTTGAGAGTCTTAGTAGAGCGAGTAGGTCAGTCAATATGTTGATCGAATTTCGGCAGCCTAGTCCTCAGATTTACTTCGTTAAAATCCCCAGATACAATAAATGCAGTCTCAGGATATGTGGTTTCCAGTTTGCATAAATCCAGTGTTCTTTGAGGGCCATTGAGGTTTTGGCTATAGATGGGATGTAAACGGCCGTGGCGATGACGGATGAGGATTCTCTTGGGAGATAATATGGTCGCCATTTAATAGTGAGGTATTCTAGGTAAGGTGAACAAGGTGAACAAAATTACTTTAGTTCCTGCATGTTCCTAGAATTACACCATCGTTAATCATGAAACGCTCCCACCCCTGCCCTTCTGCTTCCCGGAGAGACATTAATTCCCGTCTAAACGAATCCTGCTGGCTTTACCGACTCCTACAGTGTATTAAGAGAGCCATATTTCAGTGAAACAAAGTACGTTATCAAATCAAATCAAAAAAAATCAAATTTTATTTGTCACATACACATGGTTAGCAGATGTTAATGCGAGTGTAGCGAAATGCTTGTGCTTCTAGTTCCGGCAATGCAGTGATAACCAACAAGTAATCTAACTAACAATTCCAAAACTACTGTCTTATACACAGTGTAAGGGGATAAAGAATATGTACATAAAGATATATGAATGAGTGATGGTACAGAGCAGCATAGGCAAGATACAGTAGATGGTATCGAAAACAGTATATACCTATGAGATGAGTATGTAAACAAAGTGGCATAGTTAAAGTGGCTAGTGATACATGTATTACATAAGGATGCAGTAGATGATATAGAGTACAGTATATACGTATACATATGAGATGAATAATGTAGGGTATGTAAACATTATATTAGGTAGCATTGTTTAAAGTGGCTAGTGATATATTTGACATCATTTCCCATCAGTCCCCATTATTAAAGTGGCTGGAGTTGAGTCAGTGTGTTGGCAGCGGCCACTCAATGTTAGTGGTTGCTGTTTAACAGTCTGATGGCCTTGAGATAGAAGCTGTTTTTCAGTCTCTCGGTTCCAGCTTTGATGCACCTGTACTGACCTCACCTTCTGGATGATAGCGGGGTGAACATGCAGTGGCTCGGGTGGTTGTTGTCCTTGATGATCTTTATGGCCTTCCTGTAACATCGGGTGGTGTAGGTTTCCTGGAGGGCAGGTAGTTTGTCCCCGGTGATGCGTTGTGCAGACCTCACTACCCTCTGGAGAGCCTTACGGTTGTGGGCGGGGCAGTTGCCGTACCAGGCGGTGATACAGACCGCCAGGATGCTCTCGATTGTGCATCTGTAGAAGTTTGAGTGTTTTTGGTGACAAGCCGAATTTCTTCAGCATCCTGAGGTTGAAGAGGCGCTGATCTGCCTTCTTCACAACGCTGTCTGTGTGTGTGAGTGGAGCTTAAAACTTACTACCCTCTCCACTACTGTTCCATCGATGTGGATAGGGGGGTGTTCCCTCTGCTGTTTCCTGAAGTCCACAATCATCTCCTTAGTTTTGTTGACGTTGAGTGTGAGGTTATTTTCCTGACACCACACTCCGAGGGCCCTCACATCCTCCCTGTAGGCAGTCTTGTCGTTGTTGGTAATCAAGCCTACCACTGTTGTGTCGTCCGTAAACTTGATGATTGAGTTGGAGGCGTGCGTGGCCACGCAGTCGTGGGTGAACAGGGAGTACAGGAGAGGGCTCAGAACGCACCCTTGTGGGGCCCCAGTGTTGAGGATCAGCGGGGTGGAGATGTTGTTGCCTACCCTCACCACCTGGGGGCGGCCCGTCAGGAAGTCCAGTACCCAGTTGCACAGGGCAGGGTCGAGAACCAGGGTCTCGAGCTTGATGACGAGCTTGGAGGGTACTATGGTGTTAAATGCCGAGCTGTAGTCGATGAACAGCATTCTCACATAGGTATTCCTCTTGTCCAGATGGGTTAGGGCAGTGTGCAGTGTGGTTGAGATTGCATCGTCTGTGGACCTATTTGGGCGGTAAGCAAATTGGAGTGGGTCTAGGGTGTCAGGTAGGGTGGAGGTGATATGGTCCTTGACTAGTCTCTCAAAGCACTTCATGATTACGGAAGTGAGTGCTACGGGGCGGTAGTCGTTTAGCTCAGTTGCCTTAGCTTTCTTGGGAACAGGAACAATGGTGGCCCTCTTGAAGCATGTGGGAACAGCAGACTGGTATAGGGATTGATTGAATATGTCCGTAAACACACCAGCCAGCAGGTCTGCGCATGCTCTGAGGGCGCGGCTGGGGATGCCGTCTGGGCCTGCAGCCTTGTGAGGGTTAACACGTTTAAATGTTTTACTCACCTCGGTTGCAGTGAAGGAGAGGCCGCATGTTTTCGTTCCAGGCCGTGTCAGTGGCACTGTATTGTCCTCAAAGCGGGCAAAAAAGTTATTTAGTCTGCCTGAGAGCAAGACATCCTGGTCCGTGACTGGGCTGGTTTTCTTCTTGCAGTCCGTAATTGACTGTAGACCCTGCCACATACGCTACAGGCCCTCCTGGACACCTACAGCACACGATGTCACAAGAAGGCCAAAGATCATCAAGGACAACGACCACCCGAGCCACTGCCTGTTCACCCTGCCGAGGTCAGAACAGCTGCTTCAAAGCTGGGACCGAGAGACTAAAAATCAGCTTCTGTCTCAAGGCCATCAGACTGTTAAAGAAGAAGTTACAGGTCTGTAGGAGCCAGAAATCTTGCTTGTTTGTAGGTGACCAACTACTTATTTTCCACCATAATTTGCAAATAAATTGAAAGTTGAAAGTCTGTGTTGCCCAGAAACAGCCCCAAAACATCACTGCTCTAGAGGAGATCTGCATGGAGGAATGGGCCAAAATACCAGCAACAGTGTGTGAAAACCTTGTGAAGACTTACTGACCTCTGTTTGACCTCTATCATTGCCAACAAAGGGTATATAACAAAGTATTAAGATAAACTTTTGTTATTGACCAAATACTTATTTTCCAACATAATTTGCAAATAAATTCATTAAAAATCCTAAAATGTGATTTTCTGGATTTATTTTCTCATTTTGACTGTCATAGTTGAAGTGTACTTATGATGAAAATAACAGGCCTCTCATCTTTTTAAGTGGGAGAACTTGCACAATTGGTGGCTGACGAAATACTTTTTTGCCCCACTGTATGCATATTCTAGCATCTGGTCCTGAGAAATAGGCGGTTTACTTTGAGAACGTTATTTTTCCAAAAATGAAAATAGTGCCCCCTAGTTTCAAGAGGTTAAGACACACCTCTCCAATCCAATCTTTACATTTTATGGTTCTAGAGGAAGCTAATAAAGAGGGTAACAGGATACCAAACCTTTATTGCTCATTTAAGTGAATCTGTCCTCACCTCAAATCCTCCTTCATCTAATCCACAGAGGTCCATCTGTCTCTCCTGTTTCACACGTTGCTCTCCTCTCATAGGACACATTCCACAGCTATGTCTTTCTACAGAGACCCAGTCTCTTTCACTCCTTAATATACTATGCGTCTGATCTATCATGTCTTTAATATCCCAGTGTTCCAAATGTCGAACCCAACAGTCCCTCCTCTCTAATGTTCAATTCATATAAACATGGAAATTACTAATACATGTATAAACAATGATAATAAAACATAAAAAACTAACAAAGGATTAAAAAACAAGAATTAAACAAACAAACAAATGAACAAACAGTCACCGCGAGGTGTACCAATTCAGAGACTTATGGCCTCCGAACTATGATCACACAACAAAATGCCATTCCAGCTGAATCTGCGGTCTCATTCAATGGCACATGGAGCAGCTTCCCTTTTCTGGTTCCTAAGAGAGTGAAAGCACGACTTGGAAAGCAACAAAAAGACACACAAAACATAACATTATTGACGATGTGATAAGCAATGCATAAATATATATGCATGACAACCAAAGTCTCAGACCATGATAATTCCCGCTCTCTCTTCACCTGACTCTATGCCTCCAGGATACATTCCTGCTGGGTTCCACAGAAATGAAAGCTCTAAAAAGCTTCCTCATGCTTTTGCCCTGTTTTTAGGACCCAGGTCCCAAGAGGTGTTCCCAAGTCATGTTGCTACTTTGTTGCCCATCTTCTCGATTTCACCTGATAGGCACAACACCTGATATGCAAGTGCGTATCCATAATCCATGTTCCATCCTCTTGAGGTAAAACAGCATTGTATATGCTTTCACATCAATGCCTTCAACATTTTGTTCACAGTACAATGGACAATCCTGTATCATATGATGCGTTAACCCATAAAGCAGTTAAACCCCAAACCAACTATGATGTTTAGATTGGTTCTGGGAACTACTATATCTGTATGTCTTACAGTGGAATCTAGTCTCTCTCTCGCTCCGCTTCCTCTGTCATGGTGTCTTCACTCACCCATTATGCAGTTGGACCTCACTTCATGTGAGAACTATGCACCCCCCAAGGAGAGACATGACTATCTTAACCACTGCAGGTACTATTCGTAGTAGTGTGTCTCTCAAACCAAGGCTGTTCCAACAACCCGCCTGGTGTCTCTTGATGAAGTTGATCATTCTTCATTAGGAATTTTTAATATTCAGGGCTTTCGACCCCATTAAATGTTTCCTTTCCCTTTCTTTCCCTGTCCTTCGGAAACCCATTTAAATACCTCTTAAAAACAGTTCATCCTCTTCTCTGTAACCATCATACCACATTAAAAAAAATCAAAGTTCATTTTAGGTTTGGTAACCCCAATGCTAATTCCTCGTGACCCCTCCACCCTTTTGTCCATTCTAGAATCCCATTCCAGAATAAGACTACATCAAACATGAATGTATTTAAAAATAAAACCACACAAAATGCCTAATGACTTAAACAAACCCTAAAAACTTATGAATTTGCAAGGAGTGTTTGGCCATATCATTTAAATGTGTTCCCTTTAGAATCCATTCCCCTGGCATTTCGCCTAAAATCTTCAACCCAAAATAAGTTTTCGTGTGGCAAATTTAGCCAATTTCTCATTGTAGGGAATACGCATGTTATATAACACTTTCTCTCACCAAGGCAGCCGCCTTAACCATTTTGTCTGCTTTACGATTGCCTATGGCGATTGCATCTGTACGACTAGTATGAGCTTCACATTTCACCACTGCTAATTTACTGGTTAACTGACATTCTTCTGTCGCTGTTAACATGCCCTGTGATGACCACAATGTACCGAAATCATGAACTACTCCAAATGCATACCACACACAGCCTACACCGTTACTCTATTCTCGTCTGTGTTCATGTAACTAGAGCCATCTTTATACAATATTTTTCCCTCTTGCAAATCAGGTCTAGGTTTTGGAGTAATTTGATCTGGGTCACATGTATGCGATTCACCTTCCCCATGCAACAGCATTAATAACTCAGGATTCAAAGCACCAATCTTATGAAATTGTATATTTTCCCCATTTAACGTTAATTCCCATTTTGTCCATCTTGCACTATTAACATGTTGTGCTTTCATGCTGTTCACTATGGTTGCTACTGCGTGTGGTATATACAGATCTACTTTTTGACCCATTGTAATGGAAGCCGTGTTATGCAACACCATTTCAGTCGCCTGTATCGCTCTAAGGCACGGTGTGACATTCTTTTGCCACCGAGTCTAGCGATTTACTCCAGTACATTACTGGTCTTTCTCTACCCCCATGATTTTGCATAACCACCGCTCTACAATGTCCCTCTTGTTCATGAACAAATTTTTTAAATGTCATTTTAGGTTTAGCAGTCCCAATGCTGGCGCTTGACACAATTGCTTCTTTACCTCGACAAACACTTCATCTTCTCATGTGAACCCTTCCCCCCTTACGTCAACTCTGTAAGCGGCTCAGCAATTTCAGAGAATGATGGAATAAAATGTTGAACAAAATTGAAAACTCCTAAAGTTTTCCTGAGAAAAAATGGAAAACCCCAAAATATGTTACCTTTTAATTTGGTAGTTGTGCTTTGTCATACGATGCTTCATGACCCCGTTCCACCAAATTGTCTACCAATGTCGTGCGGTCTCGCATGTGAGTTTCTTTCATCCACATATTATACCAACACAGAACCTACAATTGACACCCTTTTAACGATTGTTTCAATGCAAAATGATACCACGTGGGACTGTCTTTAAATCCCATCAGTACTCTACTAAAAATGAGGTAAAACGTGATCTTATACGTCTTCCATCACATAGAAACCGTAATCTCTAATCTCTTTGAAAAAGATGCAAACTCTTGTATAGCTGCATTTCCTGCTAATGCCAATGCCTGATTGTCCCACATCTAAAACAGGGAGCCATCTCCTTACACTTTGATGTTTTTTTTCGCTACATTTCTTAGTTTTATCCTGGCCATTGAAACTATAGTTAGTGATTTCCTCTATGGCTCTACTAACCCTTCACATGTCTGTGAGGCGAGTGGAGTCATATTCCACTCTCAAAACATTGTCTCTAATTAAATTTACTACCCCCGCAATTATTGTTTTGATCACAGGGTTCAACCCCGTCATTAAAGCAGAAGCGCAAATTCTATTCAATTCACTCCCGTTCCCAGGCCTTCTATAGTAAAGTACCGGTGTTACACTTTCTGGGTTTATCATTATGTATTTTTTGTTAATAGAATGCTGACATTAAAACTCTGGTATATTGAGCTCTTGATTCTGGTTTTATGTCCTTGTGCCAAGTCATAATTTCCTCCCAGAATTCTTTATTTGATTTGAATTCACCGTCAGCAGGAAAATATTGTCCAATTTTATCTAATTTGCTAAATTTCTCCCATATTCCAGCCGAAATGGTATAATGCTCGTGCACTTCTTTTAGTGCCTCCATGGATTTATTACATTTCGCTATTGTAACGGGTGTCGTCGTCGGATGAGGAGGAATCGGACCAAATCGCAGCGTGGTAAGTGTTCATGACTTTTATTTAACTGAACACTGAAACAAAAATAACAAAGTGCAAAACGCAACCGAAACAGTGCTGTCAGGTGCAGAAAACACTAAACAGAAAACTTCCCACAAAATATAGGTGGGAAAAAGCTACCTAAGTATGGTTCCTAATCAGAGACAACAAAGAAATGGTTCCCAATGGTTCCCAATCAGGCCAAAACAAAGAAATACAAAACATAGAAAAAGGAACATAGAATGCCCACCCAAATCACACCCTAACCAAACCAAAATAGAGATATAAAAAGCTCTCTAAGGTCAGGGCGTGACAGCTATCTCTATATTACAGGGAGAAACAAGTCTGTTTGTCGCCATATCAATAGTTATTATTCCGTGAACACGCCCGACGGTGTTCAGGGTATTTTAGATTTCTTCACTCCCGTCTATAATACCCACCTTCTATTAACTATTTTCTATGATAGCACACGACACTTCCCCGGATAATAATTAGTTGGTCACGGCACCTTGTATTATAATACTTTGTCCTATTCCAGTACTTCCTCAAATATCACTATTATTGATAACACACATCATCAAAATTATTCACAATTGTCTTCCTATTTCCACATACTCTGCCATGGTTCATCACCCCAACAGGGCTATGCAGGGAACCAACCCTGCTGGTATTTACTCCCTAGGACTCACCCTTCGCAGGTTCCAGCCTGCTCGGGTTTACCTTCCGGGACTCACCCTATATTAATAGTAATCACAGGTATTAATCCACTGGGATTAACTATTGACTTTATAGTACTAGCAGGAACCAACCTACTAGGGAGCTACCTCCTAGGACTTACCCTACAGGTACCAGCCTGTATGAGTTTCTTCTGGGACTTACCATTTACTATAAAGCTAGGACCGGTCGTCACACCATGGGCCTATAGAATTAAACTTAGGCTCTCCAGGTCCAAATCCCAAAATTAGTTCAGCCAACGATTCTCATCTCCCCAAGATGTCAAAATGAGTGGAAACAGATATAGGAACTAGCCTACCTTGCTTGTTGCCAGCTCTGCTCCACTGATCTGGACTCTTTGGTTTGACTACAAATTGTGGTGAACTCCTGGCTAGCTCGCCATCTGTTAGATTCTTATTTTTCAGAGCTGATAACCCATGGACTCTAGAGAAGCTTGAACCAAGTTTAATTCTTCCCAACGGTGCTGTACAGCTCTAATCAGACAACTCAACATTTGTCACATGCAGGTATTTATATCCCATTTAAGGCACTCCTTCTCTCCAATCCTTACATGTTATGGCTCTACAGGAAGATAATAAAGAAGGTAACAGGATACCAAACCTTTATTGCTCCTTTACACATTCCACAGCTATCTGTCTTTCTACAGAGACCCAGTCTCTTTCACTCATTAATATACTATGTGTCTGATCTATCAAGTCTTTAACCTTTCTGGCGCAGGCGTTCCGCTAGCGACCCACCTCGACAACATCCGGTGAAATTGCAGCACGCCAAATTCAAAATACAATAAACTCAATATTAAACATTCATGATAATACAAGTGTCATACATGATTCTTTAGCTTCGAATCTTGGCGTTCTTACCGCATCGTCTGATTGCAAAAAGGCTTTACGACTAGACTAGTTTAGACTAGTTTTGCCATAGGACTCCTTGAGGTTAAACAACTATTCTTCGTTGGTTTTTCAGAATACAAGTCAGAAACCATATATAATGACTGTTGACATCTAGTGAAAGCCATAGGAACTGCAATTTGGACAAATTGCTTAGAGTTACAACCAACCACATATTCACCCCAATTCTAATTGGTGCTTGGTGTGTGGGATGTGCCCAGAAATCTGGAAAGAGTTAAAGGTCATTCCACTACCAAAGGAAAACAAATCTGCCTTCACAACATGCTGCCTGTGTTAAGATGTGTTAGGATTCGGCATGGGCCTTCAGATCCTCAAAAAGTTCTACAGCTGCACCATTGAGAGCATCTTGAATGGCTGCATTGCCGCTAATTGAGGGCCTGATGATTAGTTGAATGACGTATGCTTCAATAAAACTGTGTACTGTTGGGGGTACTCGAGGACCAGTTGGGAAGCACTGGCCTAAAGTATGATGGCATTAGCATTATGGGCATTTGCAAGGCACATTGTTTACATATTGTTGAACCTCCAAATTGTTATCAATTTTAAAAAGATAACAGTACAAAATGTAAACTCAGCAAAAAAAGAAACGTCCTCTCACTGTCAACTGTGTTTATTTTCAGCAAAGTTAACATTTGTAAATATTTGTATTAACATACAAAGATTCAACAACTGAGACATAAACTGAACAAGTTCCACAGACATGTGACTAACAGAAATGTAATAATGTGTCCCTAAGCAAAGGGGGGGGGTCTAAAATAAAAAGTAACAGTCAGTATCTAGTGTAGCCACCAGCTGCATTAAGAACTGCAGAACTGCATCTCCTCCTCATGGGACCACACCAGATTTGCCAGTTCTTGATGTGAGATGTTACCCCACTCTTCCACCAAGGCACCTGCAAGTTCCCAGAACTCTGGTGGGAATGGCCATAGCCCTCACACTCCAATCCAACAGGTCCCAGACGTGCTCAATGGGATTGAGATCCGCGCTCTTCGCTGGCCATGGCAGAACACTGACAGTCCTGTCTGGCAGGAAGTCACGCACAAAACGAGCAGTATGGCTGGTGGCATTGTCATGCTGGAGGGTCATGTCAGGATGAACCTGCAGGAAGGTTACCACATGAGGGAGGAGGATGTAATTTCCTGTAACGCACAGCATTGAGATAGCCTGCAAGGACAACAAGCTCAGTCCGATGATGCTGTGACACACCGCCCCAGACCATGACAGACCCTCCACATCGATCCCGCTCCAGAGTACTGGCCTTGGAGTAACGCTCATTCCTTCAACGATAAACTCGAATCTGACCATCACCCCTGGTGAGACAAAACCGCAACTCGTCAGTGAAGGGCAGCGATGGTGGGTTTGTTGTTGCTAGTGATGTCTGGTGAGGACCTGCCTTACAACAGACCTATCAGTCCTCAATTCAGCCTCTCTCAACCTATTGCAGACAGTCTGAGCACTGATTGAGGGATTGTGCGTTCCTGGTGTAACTCGGGCAATAGTTGTTGCCATCCTGTACCTGTCCCACAGGTGTGATGTTCGGCTGTACCGATCCCGTGCAGGTGTTGTTACACGTGATCTTCCACTGCGAGGACGATCAGCGGTCCGTCCTGTCTCCCTGTAGCACTGTCTTAGGCGTCTCACATTGCAAACTATTGCCCTGGCCACATCTGCAGTCCTCTTGCTTCCTTGCAGCAAGCCTAAGACATGTTCACGCAGATGAGCAGGGATCCTGGTCATCTTTCTTTTGCTGTTTTTCCAGATTCAGTAGAAAGGCCTCTTTGATGTCCTAAGATTTCTTAACTGTGACCTTAATTGCCTAATTCCCTATCGTCTGTAAGCTGTTAGTGTCTAAGACCGTTCCACAGGTGCATGTTCGTTAATTATTGAACAAGCACATGAAACAGTGTTTAAACCCTTTACAATGAAGGTCTGTGAAGTTATTTGGATTTTTACGAATTATTTTGAACGACAGGGTCCTGAAAACGGAAGTTTTTTTTTTTTGCTGAGTTTTTATATCCCGAAGTATTCAGACTCCTTGACTTTTCCCACATTTTGTTACGTTACAGCCTTATTCTAAAATGGATTATATTAGTGTTTCTCCTCATCAATCTACACAATACACCATAATGACGAAGCGAAAACAGGTTAAAACATTTTTTTTGCAGATGTATTAAAAACAGAAGTACCTTATTGACATAAGTATTCAGACCATATGCTATGAGATCTCAGGTGCATCCTGTTTCCACTGATCATCCTTGAGATGTTTCCATAACTTGATCCACCGGTGGTAAATTCTATTGATTGGACATGATTTGGAAAGTGTCACGTTTGTCGTATTGATGATACCAAGGCACAGCGTGATTTCAATACATACTTCTTTTAATAAAGAAAGAACACTAAACAAAATAACCGTGACGCTATATAACCCGAGTGCTGACAGGCAACTACACAGACAATAACCCACCAAACCAAAATGGGAAATGGCAACCTAAATTTACATTACATTACATTTAAGTCATTTAGCAGACGCTCTTATCCAGAGTGGCTTACAAATTGGTGCATTCACCTTATGACATCCAGTGGAACAGCCACTTTACAATAGTGCATCTAAATCTTTTAAGGGGGGGTGAGAAGGATTACTTTTTCCTATCCTAGGTATTCCTTAAAGAGGTGGGGCTTCAGGTGTCTCCGGAAGGTGGTGATGGACTCCGCTGTCCTGGCGTCGTGAGGGAGTTTGTTCCACCATTGGGGGGCCAGAGCAGCGAACAGTTTTGACTGGGCTGAGCGGGAACTGTACTTCCTCAGTGGTAGGGAGGCGAGCAGGCCAGAGGTGGATGAACGCAGTGCCTTTGTTTGGGTGTAGGGCCTGATCAGAGCCTGGAGGTGCTGAGGTGCCGTTCCCCTCACAGCTCCGTAGGCAAGCACCATGGTCTTGTAGCGGATGCGAGCTTCAACTGGAAGCCAGTGGAGAGAACGGAGGAGCGGGGTGACGTGAGAGAACTTGGGAAGGTTGAACACCAGACGGGCTGCGGCGTTCTGGATGAGTTGTAGGGGTTTAATGGCACAGGCAGGGAGGCCAGCCAACAGCGAGTTGCAGTAATCCAGACGGGAGATGACAAGTGCCTGGATTAGGACCTGTGCCGCTTCCTGTGTGAGGCAGGGTCGTACTCTGCGGATGTTGTAGAGCATGAACCTACAGGAACGGGCCACCGCCTTGATGTTGGTTGAGAACGACAGGGTGTTGTCCAGGATCACGCCAAGGTTCTTGGCGCTCTGGGAGGAGGACACAGTGGAGTTGTCAACCGTGATGGCGAGATCATGGAACGGGCAGTCCTTCCCCGGGAGGAAGAGCAGCTCCGTCTTGCCGAGGTTCAGCTTGAGGTGGTGATCCGTCATCCACACTGATATGTCTGCCAGACATGCAGAGATGCGATTCGCCACCTGGTCATCAGAACGGGGAAAGGAGAAGATTAATTGTGTGTCATCTGCATAGCAATGATAGGAGAGACCATGTGAGGTTATGACAGAGCCAAGTGACTTGGTGTATAGAGAGAATAGGAGAGGGCCTAGAACAGAGCCCTGGGGGACACCAGTGGTGAGAGCGCGTGGTGAGGAGACAGATTCTCGCCACGCCACCTGGTAGGAGCGACCTGTCAGGTAGGACGCAATCCAAGCGTGGGCCGCGCCGGAGATGCCCAACTCTGAGAGGGTGGAGAGGAGGATCTGATGGTTCACAGTATCGAAGGCAGCCGATAGGTCTAGAAGGATGAGAGCAGAGGAGAGAGAGTTAGTTTTAGCAGTGCGGAGCGCCTCCGTGATACAGAGAAGAGCAGTCTCAGTTGAATGACTAGTCTTGAAACCTGACTGATTTGGATCAAGAAGGTCATTCTGAGAGATAGCGGGAGAGCTGGCCAAGGACTGCACGTTCAAGAGTTTTGAGAGAAAAGAAAGAAGGGATACTGGTCTGTAATTGTTGACATCGGAGGGATCGAGTGTAGGTTTTTTCAGAAGGGGTGCAACTCTCGCTCTCTTGAAGACGGAAGGGACGTAGCCAGCGGTCAGGGATGAGTTGATGAGCGGGTTGAGGTAAGGGAGAAGGTCTCCGGAAATGGTCTGGAGAAGAGAGGAGGGGATAGGGTCGAGCGGGCAGGTTGTTGGGCGGCCGTTCTGTGAGCTCGCAATGAGTCGTCGAGCCACGGAGCGGGAGGGGAGGACCGAGCCGGCCTGGAGGATAGGGGGCATAGAGAGTCAAAGGATGTAGAAAGGGAGGAGAGGAGGGTTGAGGAGGCAGAATCAGGAGATAGGTTGGAGAAGGTTTGAGCAGAGGGAAGAGATGATAGGATGGAAGAGGAGAGAGTAGCGGGGGAGAGAGAGCGAAGGTTGGGACGGCGCGATACCATCAGAGTAGGGGCAGTGTGGGAAGTGTTGGATGAGAGCGAGAGGGAAAAGGATACAAGGTAGTGGTCGGAGACTTGGAGGGGAGTTGCAATGAGGTTAGTGGAAGAACAGCATCTAGTAAAGATGAGGTCGAGCGTATTGCCTGCCTTGTGAGTAGGGGGGGAAGGTGAGAGGGTGAGGTCAAAAGACGAGAGGAGTGGAAAGAAGGAGGCAGAGAGGAATGAGTCAAAGGTAGACGTGGGGAGGTTAAAGTCGCCCAGAACTGAGAGAGGTGAGCAGGAAAGGAGCTTATCAAGGCATCAAGCTCATTGATGAACTCTCCGAGTGAACCTGGAGGGCGATAAATGATAAGGATGTTAAGCTTGAAAGGGCTGGTAACTGTGACAGCATGGAATTCAAAGGAGGCGATAGACAGATGGGTAAGGGGAGAAAGAGGGAATGACCACTTGGGAGAGATGAGGATCCCGGTGCCACCACCCCGCTGACCAGAAGCTCTCGGGGTGTGCAAGAACACGTGGGCGGACGAAGAGAGAGCAGTGGGAGTAGCAGTTATCTGTGGTGATCCATGTTTCCGTCAGTGCCAAGAAGTCGAGGGACTGGAGGGAGGCATAGGCTGAGATGAAATCTGCCTTGTTGGCCGCAGATCGGCAGTTCCAGAGGCTACCGGAGACCTGGAACTCCACGTGGGTCGTGCGCGCTGGGACCACCAGATTAGGGTGGCCGCGGCCACGCGGTGTGGAGCGTCTGTATGGTCTGTGCAGAGAGGAGAGAACAGGGATAGACAGACACATAGTTGACAGGCTACAGAAGAGGCTACGCTAATGCAAAGGAGATTGGAATGACAAGTGGACTACACGTCTCGGAATGTTCAGAAAGTTAAGCTTATGTAGCAAGAATCTTATTGACTAAAATGATTAAAATGATACAGTACTGCTGAAGTAGGCTAGCTGGCAGTGGCTGCGTTGTTGACTTTGTAGGCTAGCTGGCAGTGGCTGCGTTGTTGACACTACACTAATCAAGTCGTTCCGTTCAGTGTAATAGTTTCAACAGTGCTGCTAGTCGGGGGCTAGCTGGCTAGCTAGCAGTGTTGATTACGTTACGTTGCGTTAAAAGAACGACAATAGCTGGCTAGCTAACCTAGAAAATCGCTCTAGACTACACAATTATCTTTGATACAAAGACGGCTATGTAGCTAGCTACGATCAAACAAATCAAACCGTTGTACTGTAATGAAATGAAATGAAAATGTGATACTACCTGTGGAGCGAAGCGGAATGCGACCAGGTTGTTGAGTGCGGAAGTTCTATTTCTATTAAATAGGATCCCCAATCAGAGACAACGATAAACAGCTGCCTCTGATTGGGAACCAATTCAGGCCACCATAGACCTACATTTACATAGACAAACCAAAACCCCATAGATGTACAAAAACCCTAGACAAGATGAAAACACACATACCACCCTTGTCACACCCTGACCTAACCAAAATAATAAAGAAAACAAAGATACCTAAGGTCAAGGGCGTGACAGAAAGGCACAAACCTGTCTTTACAAGGTCCCACAGTTGACAGTGCATGTCAGAGCAAGAACCAAGCCATGGCTTGGACAAAAATATTTGTCCGTAGAGCGCCAAGACAGGATTGTGTCGAGGCACAGGTATTATTACTGCACTGTTTTGAGATGGCACTTACCCTTGTGCACCCTATGGGCATGACACCTCTGGGAGGTGTATAGCTACTTTGTTATGCATTTGACATTATGTCATTGTTGGATGGAGGAATATTATGATACATGTTTCTTTATTTTGAAACCTTGTTGAAAACCATTAGTTTTTTCTGCTCTCTTGACATGACAATTTGTGGATTGAATACTGTGCAGATGCTGTGCTTTTACTGATGAGTATCTCTGCTGTGTTGTTGAAGTTATCTTTCAGTGCTCTCTCTCTCTCTCTCTCTCTCTCCTCTCTCTCCTCTCCCCCTTCCTCATCAGTTCCAGCAGAAGAATGGACAGATCTCCATCACCAGTCTGAATGGGAAGGCAGATGAACAGACAGAGCTCAATGACCACTCAGAGGACAACACCCTAGCAGAGGAAGGTTAGAGAGACAGTTGTTTATTTATCTATATGATTGTGATTGTCTGTGAGCTTGTGTTTATGTATGGATGTGTCTGTTTGAGTTTGTCCCTGATCGTATTTGTGCATTCGATGTGCAGGTGGGTGGGGGGTGTGTGAGAGAGTGTGTGTGAGTGTGGTATGGCCCCTGACTGACACAAAATACCATGCCACCCATGTTCAGCCTCTGGCCCTGTGGGTGTCTGTGTGATCTTTATATCCCTGCAACTATGTCCCTTGACAGCCTCTTGATCCTTCACTAATCTTTCTGTCAACGCTGAAGGGACACCTACAGTTTCCTATTGGAGCTTTGAAACAGGTCCCTTTGTTCACCCACACCAGACGCAATCAGGACACGCAGGTTGAAATTTAAAAATTTAATCTGAACCAACTATATTAATTTGGGGACAGGTCAAAAAGCATTAAACATAAATGGAAATGTAGCTTGCTAGCTTGCAGTTGCTAGCTAATTTGTCCTTGGATATAAACATTGGGTTGTTATTTTACCTGAAATGCACAAGGTCCTCTACTCCGACAATAATCCACAGATTATAATCCACAGAAACCGAGGTTGATTCTAGTAATCTCTCCTCTTTCAGGATTCTTCTTCTTCTCTGGACTTTATATGGCGGTTAGCAACCAACTTTAAGGTGCCTTACCAACTGGACTGGAGTGAAGAACTCAGTTCATCTTTCAATCACCCACATGGATATATGCTCCTAAAAACCAATGAGGAGATGGGAGAGAATGAGGAGATGGGAGAGGCGGGACACAAATAGATCCAAGTTCTATTTTAGCGCCTGGCTATGCAGACGCTTGTTGACGCGCGCTAGCAGTGTGGTGCAATGATTGAATAACATTTGTGTGTACATTTATTTTGCATCCCTCGCGCATGCGAGCCATGTGGTCAGCATGTCACACACTCACATAGCCAACACACACCTGGACTGCATGGAGGCTTAGTTGTTCTAGGTAATCGGGTGTAAGACTGTGTGTAGACTCCTGCCCATTAACTTGAACTAGCTTGAAAGTAATTTGTTTGTGGGTTCTTAACTAAAGCCAGGTAGAATTCCTTACGACCCTGCCCACTCTGTGTATGCGTGTGTGTTTATTTACATTAACGTTCCTAACAGGGTCTCCATCTAGGGAGAAAAGTGCCCGTGCAGCCCTCCCAGATAAATATTTAGCAGGCTGCGACCCGACTCGAACAAAAGTGACCATCGCCGTTTAATAACTCTGTTCTGCCAGGGGAAGGAGTAACTCTATACTTCTTTAAACAGAGGGATATGTCACATACTACACTGTCAAAAAGCCTATTTAATGAAGTGATTCACTGTATGTAGAGAAAGATCTGGTGAGATTAGACATACAGTACATTATGAAAGTATTCAGACTCTTTCACTTTTTTCCACATTTTGTTACGTTACAGCCTTATTCTAAAATGGATTAAATAAATAAAAAATCTGAGAAAGCGAAAACAAGTTTTTCTAAGTTTTTGCAAATTTTAAATCAGAAATAACTTATTTACATAAGTATTCAGACCCTTTGCTCTGAGACTCAAAATTGAGCTGAGGTGCATCCTGTTTCCATTAATTGTCCTTGAGATGTTTCTACAACTTGAATGGAGTCCACCTATGGTAAATTCAATTGATTGTACGTGATTTGGAAAGGCACACTCCTGTCTATATAAGGTCAAAGGAATTGTCCGTAGAGCTCAGTGAGAGGATGGTGTCGAGGCACAGATCTGAGGAAGGGTACCAAAACACTTCTGCAGCATTGAAGGTCCCCAAGAACACAGTGGCCTCCATCATTCTTAAAAGGAAGAAGTTTGGAACCAACAAGACTTTTCCTAGAGCTGGTCGCCCGGCCAAACTGAGCAATCGGGGGAGAAGGGCCATGGTCATGAAGGTGACCAAGAACCCGATGGTCACTCTGACAGAGCTCTAGAGTTCGTCTGTGGAGATGGGAGAACCTTCCAGAAGGACAACCATCTCTGCAGCACTGCACCAATCATCAAACATAGACTTGGAATCACTTGCCACTTTAATAATTGGAACGCTAGTCACTTTACTCATCTCATATGTATATACTGTATTCTATTGTACTCTATTTTAGTCAATGCCACTCCGACATTGATGAATCTTAATATTTATATAATTCCATTTCTTTACTTTTAGATGTGTGAATTGTTAGATAATACTGCACTGTTGGAGCTAGGAACACAAGCATTTCACTACACCTTCAATAACATGTTAAATATGTGTATGTAACCAATACAATTTATTTAATATTGTAGAGTGGCCAGACAGAAGCCACTCCTCAGTAAAAGGTACATGACCACTGGCTTGGAGTTTGCCTAAAGGACTCTCAGAACTTGAGAAACAAGATTCTCTGTTCTGATGAAACCAAAATGGAACTATTTTTGGCCTGACTGCCAAGCGTCACATCTGGAGGAAACCTGGCACCATCCCTAAGGTGAAACATGGTGTTGGCAGCATCATTCTGTGGAGATGTTTTTCAGACTAGTCCAGAGCGCTCAGGACCTCAGACTGGGGCGACGGTTCACCTTCCAACAGGAAAATGGTCCTCAGCTTCGGGACAAGTCTCTGAATGTCCTTGAGTGGCCCAGCCAGAGGCTGGATTTGAACCTGATCTAATATCTCTGGAGAGACCTGAAAATAGCTGTGCATGGGCCCGCAGGATCTCGTCATGGTTTCTATGTGCATTCAAATTGCCATCGATGAAATGCAATTGTGTTGCCAATACCATAACCCCACCGCCACCATGGGGGACTCGGTTCACAACGTTGACATCAGCAAACCAATCGCCAACACGGCACCACACACGCTGTCTGCCATCTGCCCGTTACAGTTGATGCCATACACGTGGTCTGCGGTTGTGAGACCGTTTGGACTTACTGCTCTATCAACCCCATCACCCTCTTGTTTTAAAATCCCCACTTCAACATTCCAGTATTAAAGTGGCAGTGCAAAACATGTGAAGTTTTGGTCTCATGTTTCATGAGCTGAAGTAAAATATCCCAGAAATGTTCCATACCCACAAAAAGCTTATTTCTCTCAAACGTTGTGGACAAATGTATTTACACCCCTGTTAGTGAGCGTTTCTCCTTTGCCAAGATAATTAATCCACATGGCATTTCAAGAAGCTGGTTAAACAGAATGATCATTACACAGGTGCAGCTTGTGCTGGTGACAATAAAAGGCCACTCTAAAATGTGCAGTTTTGTCACACAACACAATGCCACAGATGTCTCAAGTTTTGAGGGAGCGTGCAATTGGCATGCTGACTGCAGGAATGTCAAACAGAGCTGTTGCCAAATATTTGAATCCGAATTTCTCTACCATAAGCAGCCTCCAATGTCGTTTTAGAGAATTTGGCAGTATGTCCAACCATGCTCACAACCGCAGATCACTTGTGACCACGCCAGCCCAGGACCTCCACATCCGGTTTCTTCACCTGCAGGATTGTCTGAGGAGGGCGGGGGTGGTGCTGAGGAGTATTTCTGTCTGTATTAAAGCCCTTTTGTGGGGGAAAACTCTGATTGGCTGGGCCTGGCTCCCCAGTGGGTGGGCCTGGCTCCCCAGCCCATTCAAGTGAAGTCCATAAATTAGGGCCTAATTTATTGATTTCAATTGACCGATTTCCTTCTATGAACTGTAAATCAAATCAAATGTATTTATAAAGCCCTTCTTACATCAGCTGATATCTCAAAGTGCTGTACAGAAACGCAGCCTAAGACTCCAAAAAGTAAGCAATGCAGGCATAGAAGCACTGTGGCTAGGAAAAACTCCCTAGAAAGGCCAGAACCTAGGAAGTAACCTAGAGAGGAACCAGGCTATGAGGGGTGGCCAGTCCTCTTCTGGCTGTGCTGGGTGGAGATTATAAGAGAACATGGCCAAGATGTTCAAATGTTCATAGGTGACCAGCATGGTCAAATAATAATAATCACAGTGGATGTCGAGGGTGCAACAAGTCAGCACCTCAGGAGTAAATGTCAGTTGGATTTTCATAGCTGATCATTCAGAGTATCTCTGCTGCTCCTGCTGTCTCTAGAGGTAGCCGCAGGCAGAACAGTTGAAACTGGAGCAGCAGCGCGGCCAGGTGGACTGGGGACAGAAAGGAGTCATCAGGCCAGATAGTCCTGAGGTATGGTCCTAGGGCTCAGGTCCTCCGAGAGAGAGAAAGAAAGAAAGAGTTAGAGAGAGCATACTTAAAATTCACAGGACACCGGATAAGACAGGAGAAATACTCCAGATATAACAGACTGGCCCCCTGACACAAAATACTGCAGCATAGAGACAGGAGTGGCCATGAGACACTGTGGCCCCATCCGACGAGACCCCCGGACAAGGCCAAACAGGCAGGATATAACCCCACCCACTTGCCAAAGCACAGCCCCCACACCACTAGAGGGATATCTTCAACCACAAACGTACAATCCTGAGACAAGGCCGAGTATAGCCCACAAAGATCTCCACCATGGCACGACTCAAGGGGGGGCGCCAACCCAGACAGGAAGATCACGCAATGACTCAACCCACTCAAGTAACGCACCCCTCCCAGGAATGGCATGGAGAGCACCAGTAAGCCAGTGACTCAGCCCCTGTAACAGGGTTAGAGGCAGAGAATTCCTGTGGAGAGAGGGGAACCGGCCAGGCAGAGACAGCAAGGATGGTTCGTTGCTCCAGTGCCTTTCCGTTCACCTTTACACTCCTGGGCAAGACTTCACTCAATCATATGACCCACTGAAGAGATGAGTCTTCAGTAAAGACTTAAAGGTTGAGACCGAGTCTGCGTCTCTCACATGGGTAGGCAGACCATTCCATAAAAATGGAGCTCTATAGGAGAAAGCCCTGCCTTCAGCTGTTTGTTTAGAAATTTTAGGGACAGTAAAGAGGCCTGCGTCTTGTGACCTTAGCGTATGTGTAGATTTGAACAGCAGGACCAAATCGGAAAGATGGGTAGGAGCAAGCCCATGTAATGCTTTGTAGGTTAGCGGTAAAAGCTTGAAATCAGCCCTTGCCTTAACAGGAAGCCAGTGTAGAGAGTCTAGTCTTGGAGTAATATGATCAAATTTTGGGGTTCTAGTCAAGATTCTAGCAGCCGTGTTTAGCACTAACTGAAGTTTACTTAGTGCTTTATCCGAGTAGCCGGAAAGTAGAGCATTGCAGTCTAACCTAGAAGTAACAAAAGCATGGATACATTTTTATGCATAATTTTTGGACAGAAAGTTTTAGATTTTTGCAATGTTACGTAGATGGAAAAAAGCTGTCTTTGAAACAGTCTTGATATGTTCGTCAAAAGAGAGATCAGGGTCAAGAGTAACGCCGATGTCCGTCACAGTTTAATTTAGAGACGACTGTACAACCATCAAGATTAAATGTCAGAAGAGCTCTTTGTTTCTTGGGACCTAGAACAGGCATCTCTGTTTTGTCCGAGTTTAAAAGTAAAACATTTGCAGCCATCCTCTTCCTTATGTCTGAAACAAAGGCTTCCAGCGAGGGCAATTTTGGGGCTTCACCATGTTTCATCGAAATGTACAGCTCCGCATAATAGTGAAAGTTAACATTATGTTTCCAGAATTACATCACCAAGAGGTAAAAGATATAGTGAAAATAATAGTGGTCCTATAACGGGACCTTGAGGAACACCGACATTTACAGTTGATTTGTCAGAGGACAAACCATCCACAGAGACAAACTGATATCTTTCCAACAGATAAGATCTAAACCAGGCCAGAACTTGTCCGTGTAGACCAATTTGACGTTTCCAATCTCTCCAAAAGAATGTGGTGATCGATGTTATCAAAAGCAGCACTAAGGTCTATGAACACGAGGACAGATGAAGAGCCTCGGTCTGACGCCATTAAATGGTCATTTCCCACCTTCATAAGTGCAGTCTCAGTGCTATGATGGGGCCTAAAACCAGACTGAAGCGTTTCATATACATTTTTTGTTTTCAGGAAGGCAGTGAGTTGCGGTGCAACAGCCTTTTCTAATATTTTTGAGAGGAATGGGAGATTCGATATAGGCCAATAGTTCTTCATATTTTCTGGGTCAAGGTTTGGCTTTTTCAAGAGAGGCTTTATTACTGCCACTTTTAGTGAGTTTGGTACACATCCGGTGGAAAGAGAGCCGTTTATTATGTTCAACATAGGAGGGCCAAGCACAGGAAGCAGCTCTTTCAGTAGTTTAGTTGGAATAGGGTCCAGTATGCAGCTTGACGGTTTAGAGGCCATGATTATTTTCATCATTGTTTCAAGAGATATAGTACTAAAACACTTGAGTGTCTCCCTTGATCCTAGGTCCTGGCAGTTGTTTAGACTCAGGGCAACTGAGGTTCGGAGGAATACGCAGATTTAAAGAGGAGTCCGTAATTTGCGTTCTAATGATCATGATCTTTTCCTCAAAGAAGTTCATGAATTTATCACTGCTGAAGTGAAAGCCATCTTCTCTTGGGGAATCCAGCTTTTTAGGTAGCTCTGCGACAGTTCTTATTTTCCTCAATTAAGTTGGAACAATAGGACGATCGAGCAGCAGTGAGAGCTCTTCGATACTGCACGGTACTGTCTTTCCAAGCTAGTCGGAAGACTTCCAGTTTGGCGTGGCGCCATTTCCGTTCCAATTTTCTGAAGGCTTGCTTCAGAGCCCGGAACTTTTCTGTATACCAGAGAGCTAGTTTCTTATGACAAATGTTTTTAGGGGTGTGACTGCATCTAGGGTATTGTGCAAGGTTAAATTGAGTTCACCAGTTAGGTGGTTAACTGATTTTTGTACTTTGACGTCCTCGGGTCGGCGGAGGGAATCTGGAAGGGCTTCTAGGAATCTTTGGGTTGTCCGAGAATTTATAGAACAACTTTTGATGATCCTTGGTTTGGATCTGTGCAGATTATTTGTTTAGATTGCAAACGTAATTAAATGGTGGTCTGGTGGTCCAGGATTATGAGGAAAAACATTAAGATCCACAACATTGATTCCACGGGACAAAACTAGGTCCAGAGTATGACTGTGGTAGTGAGTAGGTCCGGAGACATTTTGGACAAAACCCACTGAGTCGATGTCGTCGATGATGGCTCCAAAAATTAAAATATTATCTGCCATGACTACAAGGTCCAATAGCAATTCAGGGAACTCCGTGAGGAAATCTGTATATGGCCCAGGAGGCCTGTAAATAGTAGCTATAAAAAGTGATTGAATTGGCTGCATAGAAGCGTTTTTGGTCAATTGAAATTTGCTTTCATAAATGTTAGCAACACCTCTGCCTTTGCAGGATGTGCAGGGGATATGGTCACTAGTGTAACCAGGAGGTGAGGCCTCATTTAACACAGTAAATTCATCAGGCTTAAGCCATGTTTCAGTCAGCCCAATCACATTAAGATTATGATCAGTGATGAGTTCATTGACTAGAATTGCCATTGAAGTAAGGGATCTAACATTAAGTAGCCCTATTTTGAAATGTGAGGTATCACAATCTCTTTCAATAATGGCAGATATGGATGTCTTTATTCCAGTGAGATTGCTAAGGCGAACACCGCCATGTTTAGTTTTGCCCAACCTAAGTCGAGGCACAGACACGGTCTCAATGGGGATACAGTGCCGTGCGAAAGTATTCGGCCCCCTTGAATATTGCGACCTTTTGCCACATTTCAGGCTTCAAACATAAAGATATAAAACTGTATTTTTTGTGAAGAATTAACAACAAGTGGGACACAATCATGAAGTGGAATTACATTTATTGGATATTTCAAACTTTTTTAACAAATCAAAAACTGAAAAATTGGGCGTGCAAAATTATTCAGCCCCCTTAAATGAATACTTTGTAGCGCCACCTTTTGCTGCGATTACAGCTGTAAGTCGCTTGGGGTATGTCTCTATCAGTTTTGCACATCGAGAGACTGAAATTTTTTCCCATTCCTCCTTGCAAAACAGCTCAAGCTCAGTGAGGTTGGATGGAGAGCATTTGAACAGCAGTTTTCAGTTCTTTCCACAGATTCTCGATTGGATTCAGGTCTGGACTTTGACTTGGCCATTCTAACACATGGATATGTTTATTTTTGAACCATTCCATTGTATATTTTGCTTTATGTTTTGGATCATTGTCTTGTTGGAAGACAAATCTCTGTCCCAGTCTCAGGTCTTTTGCAGACTCCATCAGGTTTTCTTCCAGAATGGTCCTGTATTTGGCTCCATCCATCTTCCCATCAATTTTAACCGTCTTCCCTGTCCCTGCTGAAGAAAAGCAGGCCCAAACCATGATGCTGCCACCACCATGTTTGACAGTGGGGATGGTGTGTTCAGGGTGTTGCTTTTACGCCAAACATAACGTTTTGCATTGTTGCCAAAAAGTTCAATTTTAGTTTCATCTGACCAGAGCACCTTCTTCCACATGTTTGGTGTGTCTCCCACGTGGCTTGTGGCAAACTTTAAACAACACTTTTTATGGATATCTTTAAGAAATGGCTTTCTTTTGCCACTCTTCCATAAAGGCCAATTTGTGCAGTATACGACTGATTGTTGTCCTTTGGACAGAGTCTCCCACCTCAGCTGTAGATCTCTGCATTTCATCCAGAGTGATCATGGGCCTCTTGGCTGCATCTCTGATCAGTCTTCTCCTTGTATGAGCTGAAAGTTTAGAAGGACGGCCAGTTCTTGGTAGATTTGCAGTGGTCTGATACTCCTTCCATTTCAATATTATCGCTTGCACAGTTCTCCTTGGGATGTTTGAAGCTTGGGAAATCTTTTTGTATCCAAATCCGGCTTTAAACTTCTTCACAACAGTATCTCGGACCTGCCTGGTGTGTTCCTTGTTCTTCATGATGCTCTCTGCGCATTTAACGGACCTCTGAGACTATCACAGTGCAGGTGCATTTATACGGAGACTTGATTACACACAGGTGGATTGTATTTATCATCATTAGTCATTTAGGTCAACATTGGATCATTCAGAGATCCTCACTGAACTTCTGGAGAGAGTTTGCTGCACTGAAAGTAAAGGGGCTGAATAATTTTGCACGCCCAATTTTTCAGTTTTTGATTTGTTAAAGTTTGAAATATCCAATAAATGTCGATCCACTTCATGATTGTGTCCCACTTGTTGTTGATTCTTCACAAAAATATACAGTTTTATATCTTTATGTTTGAAGCCTGAAATGTGGCAAAAGGTCGCAAAGTTCAAGGGGGCCGAATACTTTCGCAAGGCACTGTAGCTGAGCTGACTACACTGACTGTGCTAATGGCAGACTCCACTAAGCTGGCAGGCTGGCTAATAGCCTGCTGCCTGGCCTGCACCCTATTTCATTGTGGAGCTAGGGGAGTTAAAGCCCTGTCTATGTTCGTAGATCAGATGAGAGCACCCCTCCAGCTAGGATGGAGTCCGTCACTCCTCAACAGGCCAGACTTGGTCCTGTTTGTGGGTGAGTCCCAGAAAGAGGGCCAATTATCTACAAATTCTGTCTTTTGGGAGGGGCAGAAAACAGTTTTCAACCAGCGATTGAGTTGTGAGACTCTGCTGTAGAGCTCAAACTTTGAGGAGGCCAGAGACAAATACTCGATGCCGACACATCTTTCTAGCTCATTTACATGTTGAAGCTATGTTGCGCTTGGTGACCTCTGACTGTTTCATCCTAACATTGTTGGTGCCAACGTGGATAACAATATCCCAATACTCTACACTCGCCAGTTTTAGTTTTAGCCAGAACCATCTTCAGATTAGCCTTAAAGTCGGTAGACCTGCACCCTGGTAAACAGTATGATCGCTGAATTATTCATTTTAAGTCTAATACTACGTGTAATGGAGTCGCCAATGACTAGGGTTTTCAATTTGTCAGAGCTAATGGTGCGAGGCTTCGGCGTCTCAGAGCCCGTAACGGGAAGAGTAGAGACCCGAGAAGGCTCGGCCCCTGTGGAGAGAACCGTTTGAAAGTTTCTGTAGGATGAATGAGCGACACCGGTTGAGCATTCCTACAGCATTTCCCTCCTGAAACCATGATAATTTTTTCCAGCTGCATGGACTGTGCGAGGGGATTTATACTACTATCTGTACTTACTGGTGGCACAGACGCTATTTTATCCTTTCCTACTCTGAAATTACCCTTGCCTAACGATTGCGTCTGAAGCACAGCTATCCTCGCCGTAAGGCAATCGTTCTCATGTATATGAGTACAATGACTGAAGTTAGAAGGCATCATGTTAATGGTACTACTTAGCTTTGGCTAGTGGATGTCCTGACGAACCACGTCCAGATAAAGCGTCCGGAGTAAAAAAGTTTAATGAAAAAAAAGTTGAGCGAGGGATAAACTAAAAATATAAACGTAATTAAAAAGTAAAAACCGTCAAATTGTCAGGTAGCAAAGTAAGGTTAGCAACAAAACGCACAGCAGCACATAAACAAGTCTGCAAGTTGTGACCGGAAGTGACACACACTAACAGTCCGTTGAGGTCGGTGTAACTCTAGAGATGCGCCTGACAATTATCGTCCGAACCCTTTTTCATGATGAAGTGGGGACCTGCACATCTGCTCTGGCTTGGTGCAGGGTTAGATCCTGGTTTTGGGCCGTCCCGAAATTAGTCAAGGACCCTGCCAGATCTGCTGGTACTAAATAGTTGTCCTCTGGATTGAGATCGACCCCAGCCCCACTAGTACCGGCAGTTCGTTATCAATGAACTTTTTATATCCTCATCCTCCCCTACTAGTACCTGTGACGTTGGCCCCTGGGAGACCTCTTTTCTTGGCTTTGGTTAAAGGCCCCATGCTTCTTCCTGCTTGGCCAGGGTTGTTGACTTCTCAAATGAATCCTACAGACGAAGAACCATATATGTGACATAAAAAAAAATCTATAAAAAAAAAAAATATATATATATATATATATATATATATATATATATATATATATATATATATATATACAGTGCCTTGCAAAAGTATTTGGCCCCCTTGAACTTTGCGACCTTTTGCCACATTTCAGGCTTCAAACATAAAGATATAAAATTGTATTTTTTGTGAAGAATCAACAACAAGTGGGACACAATCATGAAGTGGAACGACATTTATTGGATATTTCAAACATTTTTTAACAAATCAAAAACTGAAAAATTGGGCGTGCAAAATTATTCAGCCCCCTTAAGTTAATACTTTGTAGCGCCACCTTTTGCTGCGATTACAGCTATATATAGATCAAAAATCATTATTGGACACCCTTTTTCTACAGTGAACCAGTTTCACAAGCTTTCCACACGCTAATTAACAATCATTTTAAATTTAAAGATAGGCTCTCGTGGAATAACCATTTATGCGCTCCACTCAGAATGGACGGACAAGCACACAACTTTTCTGTTGCTGATGATAAGGAAAGAAACGTAAAAACAAAACTAAAAGAATGGAAAGACAGGCAAAGGAAGATCTTACGGGATGCGGGAAAACCCTATACAAATTGTAAGGGTCAAGAAAAAAAACAATCAAGCTAGCTAGGTATAGAGTACAGTAACTAAAATGTACAGTGGGGCAAAAAAGTATTTAGTCAGCCACCAATTGTGCAAGTTCTCCGACTTCCGCTTGTTTGTCCAGGCCTGGGGAATGGGAATCTTTCGTCCTGTGCCTGCTCAACTGTTCCTGCCGTACAATACTGTTGAAAAAGGCCCACAAGATGGTCGGCAGAAAGTACCTTGTTCTGGCCAACCCATCGTTGCACTTCTTGGGGTAGACCTCGCTGAAACTGGTCGAGTACGATGGCCTCGACGATCTCGGCGGATGAACGGATCTCCAGTCGCAACCATTTCCGTGCCAGGTGAATCAAGTCAAACATCTATATTCGGGGGGTTGGCCAGGTCAGTACGAACTCTGGTGGAAGCGGTGTGCCCTCACGGTATCGGTCACTCCCAGTCTAGTCAGAATGTCTCCCTTTAGTTTATCATAATCCTGTGCATCTTTCAACTCCATGTCAAAATACGCTTTTTGAGCGTCCCCTGACAGGTATGGTGCCAGAAGTCCTGCCCATTCTTCTTTCACTTCTCCCTCTCTGCCGTCCTTTCAAAGGTGGTAAGATATGCTTCCACATCCTGCTTTGTCATTTAAAAAAAAAGATTATTGGCCCGCCTATGGCTATTTGCAGCTGGTAACTGAGCCCCAATTTGGTCCGCTAGCTCCTTTAGGCCTTCTCTTAACTTCCGGGTGTTTCTCTCTTGCTCTTCTCTGAGCAGCTGGTTGGTGCAATGTTGGACCTGTAACGTGTCCTGATACACTCGCATTGCATCCTGATGAGCTATTTGTTGAGCTCTAGTTGCCTCTTTGTTGGGTGGACACCGCTTGTAACAGGGCCTGTATGGCTCCCTCCATACTCATTTTCCTGAGAAACTGTCCTAACCAAACAAAGCCACAACAAAAAAAACCTGACTCCCCTTTGGAGTGCTAACTGAATTATTTTTTTCTTCTACCTAACCAGCGGTATGGTTAGTCCATTGCCCGCATTCTCCACCACGTGTGACAAACCTCTTCAAGGTTAGGAGTGTTTGTCGCAAATTAAGTGGGAAACTGTCACCAAAATCACCCCAGAATGAGAGTTTTCCCAAACAGGACAGTACCTGTGTGTTTGTTTCTCCATCCGGGTTCATCCAGGCCACAGGCAAGATCAAGGATAGCAGGGTTCGGTACACGAATCGGGTTCTCAGAGGGTCCAGGTCCAAATGCCAACAGTTAAATCCAAAACAGTCTAGCTCATACACGGTAAATCCAGCCAATATATATTGTCTCTTTCTCTATGGTTCACAGATCCTCTCTCTCTCTTCCTGGTTTGTCTTGACCCTTTATCTGTGAGCCGGACCCACCTTCTGAGGGTTCCCCTTGCTTCTGGGATTTGTAGTTTTGGCAGTCAGCCATTTTGTGATCTGTAGTTCTGATCAGGGTGGCCATTTTAGTGAACGGAAGAGCCCGTTTATTAGTTCTGCTCTCAAATATCTGCCATTTATCACTCGACCCCCTTCTTTGCCACAATATATACCTACACACACACACACACACACACACACACACACACACACACACACACACACACACACACACACACACACACACACACACACAGTCATGGCCAAAAGTTTTGAGAATGACACAAATATGAATTTCCACAAAGTTTGCTGCTTCAGATGTTACTATGGAATACTGAAGTATAATTACAAGCATTTCATATGTGTAAAATACTTTTATTGACAATTACATGAAGTTGATGCAAACAGTCAATATTTGCAGGGTTGACCCTTTTTCAAGACCTCTGCAATCCGCCCTGGCATGCTGTCAATTAACTTCTGGGCCACATCCTGACTGATGGCAGCCCATTCTTGCATAATCAATTCTTGGAGTTTGTCAGCATTTGTGGGGTTTTGTTTGTACACCCGCCTCTTGAGGATTGACCACAAGTTCTCAATGGGATTAAGGTCTGGGGAGTTTCCTGGCCATGGACCCAACATATCGATGTTTGTTCCCCGAGCCACTTAGTTATCACGTTTGCCTTATGGCAAGGAGCCCCATCATGCTGGAAAAGGCATTGTTCATCACCAAACTGTTCCTGGATGGTTGGGAGAAGTTGCTCTCGGAGGATGTGTTTGTACCATTCTTTATTCATGTCTGTGTTCTTAGACAAAATTGTGAGTGAGCCCACTCCCTTGGCTAAGAAGCAACCCCACACATGAATGGTCTCAGGATGCTTTACTGTTGGCATGATACAGGACTGATGGTAGCGTTCACCTTGTCTTCTCCAGACAAGCTTTTTTCCAAGGTCCCCAAACAATCGGAAAGGTGATTCATCAGAGAAAATTACTTTACCCCAGTCCTCAGCAGTCCAATCCCTGTACGTTTTGCAGAATATCAGTCTGTCCCTGGTGTTTTTCCTGGAGAGAAGTGGCTTCTTTGCTGCCCTTTTTGAAGCCAGGCCATCCTCAAAGTCTTCGCCTCACTGTGCATGCAGATGCACTCACACCTGCCTGCTGCCATTCCTGAGCAAGTTCTGTACTGGTGGTGTCCCGATCCCGCAGCTGAATCAACTTTAGGAGACTGTCCTGGCGCTTGCTGGACTTTCTTGGGCGCCCTGAAGCATTCGTCACAACAATTGACCCACTCTCCTTGAAGTTCTTGATGATCCAATAAATGGTTCATTTAGGTGCAATCTTACTGGCAGCAATATCCCTTTTTTTGCAAATCAATGATGACGGCACATGTTTCCTTGCAGGTAAACATGGTGACAGAGGAAGAACAATGATTCCAAGCACCACCCTCCTTTTGAAGCTTCCAGTCTGCTATTTGAACTCAATCCGTATGACAGAGTGATCTCCAGCCTTGTCCTCGTAAACACTCACACCTGTGTTAACGAGAGTATCACTGACATGATGTCAGCTGGTCCTTTTGTGGCTGGGCTGAAATGCAGTGGAAATGTTTTTGGGGGATTCAGTTCATTTGCATGGCAAAGAGGGACTTTGCAATGAATTGCAATTCATCTGATCACTTTTCATAAAATTCTGGAGTATATGCAAATTGCAATCATACAAACTGAGGCAGCAGACTTTGTGAAAATTAATATATGTGTCATTCTCAACTTTTGGGCACGACTGTATACACTACCGTTCAAATGTTTGGGGTCAGTTAGAAATGTCCTTGCTTTTGAAAGAAAAGCATCATTTTTTTGTCCATTAAAATAACATCAAATTGATCAGAAATAGTGTGGACATTGTTAATTTTGAAAATGACTATTGTAGCTGGAAACGGCATACAGAGGCCCATTATCAGTAACCATCGCTCCTGTGTTCCAATGGCACCTTGTGTGAGCTAATCCAAGTTAATCATTTTAAAAGGCTAATTGATCATTAGAAAACCCTTTTGCAATTGTATTAGCACAGATGAAAACTTGTGCTGGTTAAAGAAGAAATAAATTGGGCATTCTTTAGATGAGTTGAGTATCTCGATCATCAGCGTCTGTGGGTTCAATTACAGACTAAAAAAAAGACCTTTCTTATGAAACTCGTCAGTCTATTCTTGTCCTGAGAAATTATGGCTATTCCACGCAAGAAATTGCCAAGAAACTGAAGATCTCATACAACGCTGTGTACTACTCTCTTCACAGAACATCGCAAACTGCCTCTAACTAGAATAGAAAGAGGAGTGGGAGGCCCGGGTAGACAACTGAGCAAGGGGACAAGTACATTAGTGTTTAGTTTGAGAAACAGACCACAAGTCTTCAACTGCCAGATTCATTAAATAGAACCCGCAAAACACCAGTCTCAACATCAACAGTGAAGAGGCTACTCCGAGATGCTGGCCTTCTAAGCAGAGTTGCAAAGAAAAAGCCATATCTCAGACTGGCCAATAAAAATAAAAGATTAAGATGGGCAAAAGAACACAGACAAACCGTAGCAAGTATTCAACCACAGGAGGTTGGTGGCACCTTAATTGGGGAGAGCAGGCTTGTGGTATTGGCTGGAGCAGAATAGGTGGAATCGTATCAAGTATATCACAAGGTTTCCTCCGCTGTTTTGTCTCCACTCAGGCCACTGACTGGAGCAAGTTCCTCGTCTGGTGAGCAAGATGCTCACAACACACTGCCGAACTCGTCCACTGGAATGTCTCCATTTTAGTGTCAGTTCGGGTTCAATTGTGTTTTTTGTTTTCACAAACTTTGTACCTTCTGTGGCAGACCCGGGGGTTTGGTCAAGATGTTTACATAGATCAGACACGGACAGAGTATGATTAGCTCAGTTTGAAGGGTGTTTATTAAATAATAAAGAAAAAAGAAAAGAACAGGTACCCCCATGAGTCCCTCTCCGGGATACCTTCTCCTGGGCTCTGGGTCTTCCTGTATCCTGTCGGGCACACAAACTCAACTCCCTCGTCTTAGCTCGGGTAACCGTATCCAACCACATGGAAGTCACCTCACTTCCCCCAGTCCTCCTGTGTGCTGCCCTTCTGGCAGCTTTATGGGCCTTGCACAGCTGATGAGCAATCCACCCTTGATTACTCACTAGCTCCCAATCAGCCCCAATTAGACCTGGCTGGAGAGCCTGTCGAGACCTGGCACGTCTCCCCATCATGGCTGACCTCCTGTATGCCACACTACTGTTGAACTTTTTCCCAGTAAAGTGTTTATGTCTATCCTAACCACTGGTTACTCGTCTGGTCTCTTCTCAGATTCAAACACAAAGACCAGGGAGGTTTTCCAATGCCTCTCAAAGGACACCTATTTGTAGATGGGTAAAACAATAAAATAAACAGTCATTGAATATCCCTTTGAGCATGGTGGAGTTATTATTTAGACTTCGGGTGGTGTATCAATACACCCATCCACTACAAATATACAGGCGTCCTTCCTAACCCAGTTACCGGAAGAGGAAGGAAACCCCTCAGGGATTTCACCATAAGGCAAATGGGGACTCTACAACAGTTTAACCTTTTTGGGATAGGGGGCAGCATTTTCACTTTTTTAAATTAAGTTTTATGTTAAAAACATCCTAAAGATTGATTCCATACTTAATTTGGCATGTTTCTACGGGCTGTAATGGAACTTTTTGAACTTTTCGTCCGACGTTCAGCACGACCTGATCGCGCTTTTGGATTTGTTTACCAAACGCCCTAACAAAAGAAGATATTTGGACATAACTGATGGACATTATCAAACAAATCAAACATTTATGGTGGAACTGGGATTCATGAGAGTGCATTCTGATGAAGATCATCAAAGGTAAGTGAATATTTAAAATGCTATTTCTGAGTAATGTTGACTTCCCAATATGGCGGGTATCTTTTTGGCTGCTTTGTTGTCTAAAGGCTGTACTCAGATTATTGCATGGTTTGCTTTCTCCGTTAAGTTTAAAAAATCTGATACAGCAGTTGCATTAAGGATAAGTTTATCTAAAGTTCCATGTATAATAGTCGTATCTTTATCAATGTTTATTATGAGTATTTCTGTAAATTGATGTGGCTCTCTGCACAATCACCGCATGTTTTAGGTCTACTGAACGTAACGTGCCAATGTAAACTCTGATTTTTTTATATAAATATGAACTTTATCAAACAAAACATACATATTTTGTGTAACATGAAGTCCTATGAGTGTCATCTGATGAAGAACATCAAAGGTTAGTGATTAATTTTATCTCTATTTCTGCTTTTTGTGACTCCTTCCTCTCTTTGGCTGGAAAAATGTTTTTCTGTGGCTTGGTGTTGACCTAACATAATCGTTTGTGGTGCTTTCGCTGTAAATCGTTTTGGAAATCAGACACTGTGGTCTACCCAGCGCCGCCAGTGCCGCCAGTCAGCCCAGCGCTGCCCGACAACCAGTCTCTTCCAGATCTGCCCGACAACCAGTCTCTTCCAGATCTGCCCGACAAGCAGTCTCTTCCAGATCTGCCAGACAACCAGTCTCTTCCAGATCTGCCAGACAACCTGACTCTTCCAGTTCCGCCAGCCAGCCAGGATTTACCGGAGCCTACTACCTGCCTGAGCTTCCTCTCTATACTGGGCTTCCTCTCTATACTGGGCTTTCCCTCAGTACTGGACTTTCCCTCAGTACCGGGCTTTCCCTCAGTACCGGGCTTTCCCTCAGTACCGGGCTTTCCCTCAGTACCGGGCTTCCCCTCAGTACCGCTCAGTACCGGGCTGCTTCGGTCCCGAGCTGCCCCTCTGTCCCGAGATGCCCCTCTGTCCCGAGATGCCCCTCTGTCCCGAGATGCCCCTCTGTCCCGAGATGCCCCTCTGTCCCGAGATGCCCCTCTGTCCCGGGCTGCCCCTCTGTCCCGAGATGCCCCTTTGTCCCGAGCTGCTCCTCAGTTATGTGGGGATCTGGGTGAGGACTATTAGGCCATGGTCGGCGGAGAAGGTGGATTATCCCAGGACGCGAAGGAGAGGAAATAGGACATTAATGGAGTGGGGTCCACGTCCCGCCACCATGGACAGACACCCACCCGGACCCTCCCTATGCTATTGAGGTGCGTCCGGGAGTCCGCACCTTGGGGGGGGGTTCTGTCACGCCTTGGTCATTGTATTTTGTGTTTTTGTTATATGTTTGGGTAGGCCAGGGTGTGACATGGGTTTATATGTTGTGTTTTGTATTGGGGTTTGTATTAATTTGGATTGTGTATGATTAGGGGTGTGTCTAGTTAGGCTTGGCTGCCTGAGGCGATTCTCAATCAGAGTCAGGTGCTTGTCGTTGTCTCTGATTGAGAACCGTATTTAGACAGCCTGACTTTCGCTTTGTATTTTGTGGGTGTTTGTTCCTGTCTCTGTGTTGTAGTCACCAGATAGGCTGTAATTAGTTCACATTTCATTTATTTCATGTACCGTTTTCATTCATTAAAGTCATGAGTAACCTACACGCTGCATTTCGGTCTGACTCTTCATTCAACAGACGAACGATGTTACAGTCAAAGAAATGGTTTGAGGTAAAACCACACAATACATCACTGAGTATCATTCTTCATATGTTCAAGCATTTTGAACAATTTCATAAAAACATGTTTTCACTTTTCCATTGAGATATTGTGTGTAGATTGGTGAGAGACATTTTCTAATTCAGGCCAACACATCAATGTGGAATAAGTCAAGGGTTATGAAAGGCACAACGCAGCACTCCGGGTCGCATTAGGCATGGATTTGTTAAGGGTGCATTACGGCCACGAAGGGGATGCCGCCGAGAAACTTGAGGCATTATCAAGTGCTTGTCAAATTGTGAATGACTATTGGAGTGTGTACAGCTTGCACACAAACAAACAAAGCAGAGCTCATGCCTTTAAAGCAACTTTTTTCATATCAACAGTCTCATCATGCAGCCTTACAATGTATTGAAAATCCAAACATATAGCCCAATTTTTGTAGAACAATTAAAGCTACATTAATAACTCTAAATTAAGCATATACGTAGGAGTACCGATTTCTTAACCGCTCAAGACAGATTAGCCGTTTGGAGAAAATATGTATTTTATTCAGCTTTGTTCAATTGTATTCTTCATACTATAAAATAATGCCACGGAATATTAAACAAATATTGTCTGCTAAATTAACCAGTGTAGCCCACAACCATTTGGCATAGCCACATCAGGATCTAACATACGGACAGCTCAGAGTATGTTGGGTTCTGAGAATAGGAAATATACTTATTCACGTCACTAAGGTAAGAGAGGGTAATGGGATAATGCTTATACTATGTCAGGATATGTTATTGCTAGCCATCAGGGATACTCTGGGAGTAGACGAGATACAGTCTGGTACCAGTCCATTTGAGCATGGTGAAGTTATTATTTACACTTCGGATCGTGTATCTAGGTAAGGTGATATCCATTCATTAAAAATGCTGGGAGTTTGTTTTCAGAGTCCCAGCACCAGATGTGAGCTTTCCCCTGCTGTAGGGGGATGTCACAGGAAAGAGGGCCTCAGAGGGTTACAGAGCCTGTGAACTTATCCCACCCCCAGCCCACTACCTCCACCCCACTTCTGTCAAAACACAGATATACATGGCAGGAATTTCAGGCAGCGTGTGTGTATGTTTCTTTTTATTTCACCTGTCACTAGTTCAACAGCCACATTTTTTTTCCTGTCAAATCAAAGTTTATTTGTCGCATGCGCAGAATATAACAGGTGTAGACCTTACAGTGAAATGCTTACTTACAGGCTCTAACCAATAGTGCAAAAAATGTATTAGGTGAACAATAGGTAAGTAAAGAAATAAAAACAACAACATGTTGATAGAAATTAGGTAGAACTGATTTAAGTTTCCCTGCATTAAAGTCTCCGGCCACTAGGAGCGCAGCCTCTGGGTGAGTGGTTTCCTGTTTGCTTGTTTCCTTATACAGCTGACTCAGTGCAGTCTTAGTGCCAGCATCTGTCTGTGGTGGCAAATAAACAGCCGCGAAAAGTATAGCTCTCTAGGCAAGTAGTACGGCCTGCAATGTATCACAATATACTCTACTTCAGGCGAGCAAAATCTAGAGACTTCCTTAGTTTTCGTGCACCAGCTGTTTACAAATATGCACAGACCAATTTTTTTTTTTGCAGAAAAACATGGTCAAAATAAGTTACAAATAACGCAAAAAAACAAAAACATTGGCCCGTAAAACTGCTGCCTTTTCTTTTGGCGCCATTTTATAACCTAAACAATAGAGAAAATATGTCTTACAGTAGATGCATGAGTGGATGAAGTCAGCTATAATTTTGGAAAAAGCAACACAGCCGAGAGGTTTACAGTATACCCTTGTCTGTAAGCTTTCTTTGTTTTGAGACTGAATCTTTGTTCAAGCGATGGCAATGGAATTGCTTTCATTGTGAAACATGCTGCAGTCTCCTCCAGGGCTTGTTGTTGGTTGGTGTCAATGATCAAACCATTCATTATTTTACTTAATCTGACTGCAATTAATCTATCAAATTATTGAATCCACTCAGGGGGTCAAAATCTCTCAGCTATTGTTTTTATAATGTGGTGATCTTCAAATGTTGAAGATGGAATCTTTAGATACAGTTGAAGTTGGAAGTTTACATACACTTAGGTTGGAGTCATTGTGTCTCTTTGCTTGACATCATGGGAAAATAAAAATAAATCAGCCAAGACCTCAGAAAAAATTGTAGACCTCCACAAGTCTGGTTCATCCTTGGGAGAAATTTCCAAATGCCTGAAGGTACCTCATTCATCTGTACAAACAATAGTATGACAGTATAAACACCATGGGACCATGCAGCAGTCATACCGCTCAGGAAGGAGACACGTTCTGTCTCCTAGAGATGAACGTACTTTGTTGCGAAAAGTGCAAATCAATCCCAGAACAACACGAAAGGACCTTGTGAAGATGCTGGATGAATTAGGTACAAAATAATCTATATCCACAGTAAAACGAGTCCTATATCGACATAACCTAAAAGGCCGCTCAGCAAGGAAGAAGCCACTGCTCCAAAACCACCATAAATAGCCAGACTACTGTTTGCAACTGCACATGGGGACAAAGATCATATTTTTGTGAGAAATGTCCTCTGGTCGGATGAAACAAAAATAGAACTGTTTGGCCATAATGACCATCATTATGTTTGGAGGAAAAAGGGGGATGCTTGCAAGCCAAAGAACACCATCCCAACCGTGAAGAACAGGTGTGGCAGCATCATGTTGTGGGGGTGCTTTGCTGCAGGAGGGACTGGTGCACTTCACAAAATAGATGGCATCACAACGCAGGAAATTTATGTGGATATATTGACGCAACATATCAAGACATCAGTCAGGAAGTTAAAGCTTGGTCGCAAATGCGTCTTCCAATGGACAATGGCCCCAAGCATGCTTCCAAAGTTGTGGCAAAACGGTTTAAGGACAACAAAGTCAAGGTATTGGAGAGGCCATCACAAAGCCCTGACCTCAACCCTATAGAAAATGTGTGGGCGGAACTGAAAGTGTGTGTGTGAGCATTGAGGCCTACAAACCTGACTCAGTTACACCAGCTCTGTCAGGAGAAATGGGCCAAAATTCACCCAACTTATTGTGGAAAGCTTGTGCAAGGCTACCTGAAATGTTTGACCCAAGTTATACAATTTAAAGGCAATGCTACCAAATACTAATTGAGTGTATGTAAACTTCTGACCCACTGGGAATGTTGAAATAAATAATTATCCTTTTGTTTGTGGGAATGTGTATTACCTCAACCTAAAGATTAATACTTATCTCTGTCATTTCAGTTAATGGCGTGTCCGTGTCTCGGAAGGAGGAGGTTCTTGAGACGATGGACTCCCTTCAGGCTGTGGTGGCCTCTCAGGTGAACAGAGAGGAGGAGGAGTCTTCTGATGCCAACAACATCAGCAGGCCTGAAGAGAAGGTTGTTGAGGAGAAACCGGGCGAGGCCAATGAGGTGGGCTTCAAGAAGATCTTCAATTTCATCGGCTTCAAGTTCACCCTGAAGAAGGACAAGAATGAGAAGACTGACCAGGTGCAGATGCTGAAGTTGATGGACAAGGAAGTGGAAGGAGGGACAAAGGGGTCTGAGGAAACTAAGGAGGAAGCCGCCACTGCAGAGGAGGGGAAGGCAGCGGAGCCAGAGACCGCCACTGTTGAGGCTGACTTCTCTGAAACCACAACTGAGGCTGCAACTCCAGTGGATTCCCCATCTCAGACTGTGGATGGAGAGGCTGCAGAAAAAGAGCCCTCGGACCCAGTTGCAGCAGCAACTACCCCACATGGCCAGGAGGCCCCCCTATCCCCCTTCAGAAGGTTCTTTACACAGGGAATCTTCTCCAATCAGCGCAAGAAGGCAAGTATCAAAAGTGCTAAAGAGAAGGAACCAAAAGAGAAAGCTGATGAGGAGAAGATAAAGGAGGGAGAGGAGAAAGCAGAGGCTGGGGTGGAAGAGGAGCGAGAGAAAGCAAAGGAAGGGGTGAAGGAGGTGGAGCCAGTGACAACACCAGAAACGGAGACACCTGAAGTATCTGCGGAAGAGATCAAAGAGGAGATCCAAGCCGAATTTACCATGGAAACCTCAGAAGCTGCTGTTACTGATGACGCCAAACAAGTGGAGGAGAATGTTGAAGAAGCTGTGGAATCAGACAAGGCCCCAGTTGAGGTCACCACCGAGGCTGAGCTTTTCTCATCCCAGAAGAAGGTCAAGGCCCAGGGTAGCCCACTGAAAAAGCTGTTTACTGGGGCTGGCCTGAAGAAGCTCTCTACCAAGAAACAGAAGAAAGACAAGAAAGATACGGAGACCAAGCTGACCGAGTCTGGGGAACAGGCGGCTGAACAGCTCCAGTCCTCTACAGAGTCGGCAGAGGTCCAGAAACCTGACAGTGGGGCATCATCTCCAGAGGAGTCTGGTGAGCATGCCATCGGGGTGGAAGCCACCCAAGCTGAGGCCAGCCAAGAGGCTGATGAGGAGGTAACAAGCTCAGACGAAGGGAAGAAGAAAGAAGGTATAATGCCCTGGTCCTCCTTCAAGAAGCTGGTGACACCCAAGAAACGAGTCAAGAGGCCCTCTGAGAGCGAGGACGAGGCAACTGTTGAGAAAGCCATGTCGGCCACCCTGTTCTCCACTGACAGTGCCGTGTTTGTGGAGAAAAAGAAAGAGGAGCCGGAACTCCCTGAAGAGGAGCCAAAAGCCGAAACCACAGAGGACCTGGAAGGCACCACAGAGGACCCCAAAAAGATGAAGATGGACACCTCACTCTCCTGGGAGGCCCTGATGTGTATGGGCGGAAACAAGAAGAGGACCAGGAAGACCTCTGACTCTGAAGATGAGGAGACCAAAATCGAAGAGCAGGCACCACCAACTAGGGAAGAGCAGGTTAAGACAGCAGTCTCTCCTTTTGGCAGCTCTGGAGAGGCAGATCAGACAAACACAGTGTCATCCCCCGAACCATCCACTAGCCCCGCCGCAGGAGACTCCACATGGGATACTCTCAAGCGTCTTGTCACCCATAGAAATAAGCCCAAAAATGAGGAGAGGACAGATGAATCTGGTGGCGAACAGGTAATCTCAGACAGTGAAATTCCAAAAGAAGATTCCTCCTTCTCTCTGAGGAAACTCATTCCCGGACGCAGAAAGAAGAAGCTGCTTTCCTATAATCTGGGGTCTGGTGAGGAAGATTCCGACACACCAGCCGTGGTCCCTCTCTCAGAGTACGACAATGAGCACGCCGAGAGTAAAGAAGAGGCTGAAGCCGAAATGACAGTAGAGATAAAGGACTCTAAGGAAGCAGCACCAATCACTCAGGTCCAATTGTCCATTGGAGAGAGATCCCCCTCTTGGATCTCAGCCACAGCTGTCATGGAAAACCTCCAGGAGATCCCACATGATCAGCTGAGTGACATCCCAGAAGAGGGTGCAGCCACCCCCAAATCTGCTGACACCACCATCGCAGAGGACATTGCAGAACAGACCTTAAAGGCAGTCCCATGCCAAGAGCAGGAACTTGAGTTGTCTGTTGCTGAGGTGACTGCAAATTCTGATGCCAAGAACATTTTAGAGCAGATCCCAGAAACAGTCACTTGCCAGGAGCCTGAGATGTCTGTTTTTGAGGTAACTGAAGAGATGATCCCAGCCACGTATGGCAAAACCACCCCTCTGCCCAATGAGCCTGAGACAGAGTCTTTGGACGTCCCGCAGGAGGCTGTGGAGCTGCTCAGTGATCTTCCAAGCCTGACTTCTATGGAAATCATAGAGATCCAACTGGAGGAGGCTGCTTCCATCCCAGAACCCACACCGCCGATCAAGTTCACCGAAACCAAATCAAAGGTTGTCTTGATGGCGCATGAAGAAATCGAGGTTTCTGCCATCTGCACTGACCTGGGCACCAAGGAGATCACCAAGGTGGCTGTGGAGAAGCTTGTAACTCCCACCATGGAATGTCTACCTGAGATCAGCAATGGTCTGTCCGCTGAGATGCCGGTAGAAGATAAGGCTGATCCAACTGAGGCGGCTGACGCTAATGAAGTATTCAAGGCTCAAGTGGAGCAGGTCGAAAGCATATTCCTGGAGCCGCCACTAGAGGAAACTATTGAATACATCCCAGTTCCTGATATAGCCACTGAGGGTAAAGAGCATGAAGATGAAAAGGTCGCCACGATCAATAATATCAAGATGGAGGTTGTTGAAATTGTTGAGGCCCCTGCGGTGAATGAGAATATTGTGGACCCCATTGTACCAACTGTTGAAGACTCCATTGCCGCTAACATTGTGGATGGCTCTGAGGCACCTGTCATTGAGGTCAAAAGTAAAGAAGAGATGGCCGCTGTCGAAGAGATTGCTGCTGTAGAGGAGGTGCATGAGCCTGCTGCCCATGAAATGGTCACTTCACTAACTGATGCCAACCAGCCCACAGTCACTGAAGTGTGCGAGGCAGCCATTGTTGCCCCTGCTTTAGAGTTTGCCATTGTAAAGAAGACCACGTACCTCGTCTGCCCACTGTCCGAGTCCTTGGAAACCCAGCAAGTGGAGGTCACAGAGGCTGTGGCAGTGGAAAAGCTCTCAGTGGCAGTTGCAGAGCCCACTGGCGATGTCCAAATTCAAATGCAGGTGATTGAGGTTGGCATTACAGAGGCTGAAGAGACAAAGGAGTCAGAGGCCATGGAGGAGACGGGCTTGGTCATCGCTCAGGTGGTTATCCAGAGTGCTGTGAAGAAAGTGTCTGAAGCAGAGTTTGAACCCAAAGCGCCTGCCTCTGCCACTGCTACCATCAGAACTGAAGATGCACTACCAGTCCAGGCGGTAGCAACGGTAGAGAAAGAGATTGAACTAGTAGCAGAGGAGAAACCTGTCATTGCTGAAACACCTGTAGTCCAGGTTGAGGAACCAGCACCAGAAACCCCAGCAGAGGTGTCTACTACTCCAGAGGCACCAGCCGAGGCTGAAAAACCACCAAAGGAAGTCCACGAGGCTGTCCAGGTCATTGAGACCATTCCAGTCACAATTGAAATCACAAAGAGTATCATGGAAGAGGTTACCAAGGAGGTGGAGTATGTTCTCAAAGAGGAAGTAGAGGAAATTAAACATGAAGTGGAATTAAAGCAAGCAATGGAGGTCAATGTAAATGTGGAGAAAGTTGTTGAAGTTGTAACAGAGGTGAAACAGACAGAGAGTGAGACAAATGGAAAGGCAGAGGAGGAGATCAAAGAGGTAGAGGGCAACATTGAGGCATTAGAGGTTCAGGAAGTTCCACAATCTGAGGTAGAGGAAGTAGTTAAGGAATTCCAACTTGAGGTTCAACAAGCTGAGGTAATAACGGTGGTTCAGGAAGTGATAGCAGAAGTTCCCACTCCAGAGACAGCTGAAGAGAAGTCAGAAGCAACGATTGTGACAGAAGAGACCCCAGTCCCAGATGCCCCCACAGAGACTGCTGAAGCCCCAGCCCAGCCAGAGGGGACACCTGCAGAGGTCGTAGTCCCACAGACCACACAGTTGGTCATACAGGCAACAGAGATCATTGAAGAGGCAGAGGAGGAAATCATGGTGGAGGTGGTAGAAAAAGATGCCATTGTAAGCTCACTAGAGACAAAGGAAGCTCCGGCCAAAGAAGACACAACAGACCCTGAACAAACGCCAGACACCCCCACCCCTGAACCCACACCAGATACCCCTGCCCCTGCTCCAACTGTTGCCGATGTTGTCGAAACAATCATGAAATATGACAGTGACGCAGTTCCGGGACAGGTATCGGATGGCCCACAGACAGCACTGGAAGAGCATCAAATGTATGTTTCAATAGAGGCTGTGGCTGACATCCAAGATGCCCCCGTTAACAACATGGTTGTGACAGTTCCCAGCCCAGCGGAGGCAGCGGCAGAGAAGGCGACGTCGGTGAAGTGTGCGGAGGTGATGGTGCAGGTGATTGAGGAGGTGGTGAAGGAGATCTCCTAAGAGCTTAAGGCAGCATCGTGAGCAGTTGAGCAGTCTATATTATACAATTACCTGTTTTAAGCAATGAATGGATGTTGTCAAAGAGTTCCAAAAATATTTCCCCATAATTACTGTAAATGCATTTAGTTAATGTTAGTCATCTGATCATACCCTCTCTGCCTTGTCTTCTAACACAAGAAAGTGAAAGAAAGTGTTTTCTTGTGTTTTTAGCAAGGTATCAATTCTAGATATGTTATTATGGTTTTTATATTCCATTAGCAAAGAAAGAGTGATAGAAAAGAGTACCCACATGTATTTTGTTGTTTCCAGAATTCCTTTGTCGGGTATCACACAATATTCTCATGGTGGCTTTTTAAAAATAACAATGGGCCCTATTTTTATTAGGGGGAAGGGAGAGTGAGAGAGAGAGCGAGAGATGTAATCTACAATATATCCCAAAAAACATTCTCCACTCAGACACATGAGTCATAAAGTTATTCTGTTTTGAAGTACTCTTGAGTGCTCATAGTATAACATCTTAGAAAGAGTTATTAGAATAAAATTTAATCACTGAATGGACTTTTCTAGATAACTCGATTGCTATCCACAGGATGGGAGATGGAGACCAGTTCCCTTTCAGTCTTCAGTCAGCACTCTCGGTACAACTCAACTTTGGGGAGTCAGACTCTCACGACTTTGACAAGTATAAGCGTTAGGCTCAGATTCATTAGTAGAATTTTCCCACTCTTCACCTCGATGTGAGCAATAACGGTTCACTCTACTAAAAACTACATTTTTGGGAACACATTACATTTACATTTACATCATTTAGCAGACGCTCTTATCCAGAGCGACTTACAACACAAGACTATCTAACTTTGCGCCATCCAAACTAGCCATCCAAAAAGTATTGTGTATCCCACATGTGATTTCAATCATTCATGTCCCTCCTCCACATTCAGACAGTTGTCTTCCGTGTCTTGTCACATAAACTGAAATTAGGTGAACTATTCAAATTTTTGCAACCAGGAAATGGCGGAGAGATTTCTGCATAGTGCATCCTTCAGGGATGGTTCTTCTGTCGGAGGCCCAGAACGACTGGTACAGTCAATATTCTGAAAAGGGAAGGGTCTACGTTCCATTCTAGACCTTCGTACCCTAAACAAGCAACTCAGGGTTTGCACATTCAGGATGCTCACAAACCAGAGGCTGTTATGGTCCATGCGTCCCGGCGATTGGATCACTACAATCAACCTGAAGGAGGCATATTTTAATGTGCCCATGTACCCCAGTCACAGGAAATGTTGGAGGTTCCATTATGAGGCAATAGCCTACGGGTTTTTGGTCCTGTTGTGCGGTCTGTCCCTATCACTTCGTGCCTTTTTAAAGGTAGTGGAGGCAGCTTTGGCACCAAAGAGGGGCCAGGGGCTGAGTGTGTTGGCCTATCTGGACGATTGGCTGATAGCAGCAGAGTCAAGGGAACAAGCGATGTTGCACACATCCAGGCTAGTGTTCCATATTCAGTCTCTAGGTTTTATTGTAAACCAGAAAAAGAGCTGTCGGACCCCATTGCAGTGCATTCTGTTCCTGGGTCTCGAGTTAGACTTGCACGTGAATCACAATTTTTATATCCATGCAGAGGCCTTCCTCACCTGGCATAATACAGGTATGGAAGGTTCTTAGAGATTTACCCAGAAAGACTCACAGCTGTAATCTCTGCCAAAGGGGATTCTAACATGTAATGATTTAGGGGGTTGAATACTTATCTAATCAAGACGTGTTTTTTTTGTGTTTTTTTAATCTTCTACAAATGTTTTAAAAATGTAAGGGGTGTGATTACTTTCGGAACGCACTGGAGCATCAACAAATCAACATAATTTAGTTGAGAGGGCCGGGCCCAGACTATTCTGTCTGCAAGGGCACCCTCCATGAGAGGGCTGTATGTGTATATGTGACAGGCGTTTGAGCTCTGGTACCAAGATAAAGGACTTGTTCATTTTCAGTTCTTTGTGAGAAACATCCTAGTGTTCCTACAGGAGCTTTCCGAGCAGGGTTGGGCATTCTCCACACTGGGGGCCCAACCCCTGGTTGTTAGGTTCCTTAAAGGTGTGTGCTGTCTCAGAGCGGTCTCTAAACCTATTGCGCCAACATGGGATTTGGCTATGGTTTTGGAGGCGCCTTTTGAGACTCTGAAGATCTTAAGATTCTCTCCTACATGACCTTTCAGCTCATGGCTTTGGCCTCAGCTAAACGTGTTGGGGACCTGCACGCGTCACCCATATACCCTTCCTGTACTCAGTTCGCCCCTGGCAATGGTAAGGGGACATTGCATCCAAATGCTGCCTTCTTCCTGAAAGTCATGGTTATGTCCCACAGGTCTTTAGATTGAGCAATTTCCCTTTGCTTCTGAAGAGCAACAGAGGTCACATGCCCTGTGTCCAGTACGAGCTTTGCGAAAGCGTACATTGAGCGGACCTGGGATTTCCGGTTAGGTGACCAGCTTTTTTTCTGTTTTACCAGCTCACGGCAGGGCACTCTCTAACCGTCTCTCCCACTGTGTTGTGGAGGCTATCTCCCTGGCAAATACCAGAAAGGGCCAAGGGTTACATAGCGGTGTTTCGCCCACACTCCACCAGGTGTCTGGCAGCGTCTTGGACATTATTTAAAGGGTTGACTGTGGGGCATATTTGTGCTGTGGGGAGCATCACCACTCACATTTGTGAGGTTTTATTGCTTGGATGTCACTGCTCCCAGCGTAGCCCACAGCATGTATACAGCTAGGACAGGAGAGGGTCATTAGGCAGCATTTCCCATGTGCACAATACCCAACTACTGCATCTTGAGGGGTGGAGGTCTGGGTGGTCTGCCATGGGCCATTTTATTTGGTATCCGTTGGGGCCAGCTTGGGGCGGGATTCTAGTTCCCCATAGTTGTGTTGTACCACGAGTACTGACTGAAAGGGAACGTAATGTTATGAATATAACTACTGTTCCCTGAAGGAGGGAAATGAGGTACAAGACCTGTTTGGCCCCGCACCGCCCGTTCCTAGGCTCTGTGAAGTGCAGTACTGAATTGAAGGAATGAATCCGAGCATCACGCTTATCACCTGTGTTTTTTTTTATCACCCATGATTTTTGTTCTTCAATCGAAGTCGCTAGAGTGCAACTGCCCATAGTTGTGTTGAACCTTGTTTCCCACCTTCAGGGAACAGTAGTTATAGTTATAACGTGTGTTTCCAAGGATAATGGTATCCATTTACTAATAACATGTATTTCTCTCTACCTCAGCTGTAGATGCAAGATGGTTGACTAGAAGACCGACTGTCCTGACCAGGAAGGGAGTGATAGTGAAAAAGGGAGCGAGAGAATGCTCTATGGAGAAACACACTGAGACTCAGCTCCAACAAACCCTGCCCAGAGTGACTGAGCGACAACTTCACCCCTCTCCTTCCCCCCTGCCCCCTTCACCCCCTGTCCTGCAGCACTAGCCCCTTCACACAGAGGTGACCCCTCCCCACCCCTGGGGTGAAGCATCAATCCCCCTAAACACACACTAAGCCACTGTCCTAGTCCCACACATCTGAAGCTTCCCACCTGGCTGATTATCAATGTGATGTACGCTTCCTGTCTTGATGAGCTTCCATCGCCCTTGCTGCAACTCGGGAGTATGCTGTCCCATGAAGTGTGTGTGTGTGTGTGTGTGTGTGTGTGTGTGTGTGTGTGTGTGTGTGTGTGTGTGTGTGTGTGTGTGTGTGTGTGTGTGTGTGTGTGTGTGTGTGTGTGTGTGTGTGTGTGTGTGTGTGTGTGTGTGTGTGTGTGTGTGTGTGTGTGTGTGCGTGTGTGCGTAAAGTGAGTTCGAGATTTATTATCTTGTTTATTGTATTTATAGTTTGAGAGTATTTTCTCATTCTCCCCATCCTTTATCTTTTCTATTTCTGATTGTATAGAATATGTTCTCTATTTTCTCATATATATGTAAAACAAATTCTACCTTCGATTTCAATGGCAGGGTCCGGTATCATTGACTACAGAGGATGACTTAATGTGAATAGACAGGGCGTGAGGTGAAAGCCTATAGAAGTGCAACAATCTTAAACTTTAACCTTTGACATTGTACTTACCTTCAGCTTTCAGCCTGACAATATATTGTCTGCTCCTACTGTAGATAAAACATACTTCACTGTCTGACTGACTGTGAAAAAAGTATTGTTACTTTCTGAAATATATGGTGTGTAGAAATACAATAAAACACTATAATACACTGCAATGCACATGTTGCTGAGATAACAAGGCCTAGGAGGATGTAAAGTTGCATAATGGTAAAGGCCACGTACTCTCATGCAATGCCATGCCAATTGGCCACATAGTGGCACTATAACAAGCGATTGAAAAGGGAAACTCCCCTTACCCCATGTAACCTAAAGTCCTTGAAATTCAGTACATAGGTCCCTCCCCTCACAAGGAACAAATTTGCCTCAAGAACACATAATGGGCTCCATGATGAATTATTTGCTATTTTTAATTTTGTGGAAAAACACTCGATACTCCTCTGGCACTGAATGATCGATCGATCCACAGAACTTGGTACATGGCATCTACAAACAAATTTAGGAAAAAACAAAGGCTAACATTTCTTCCATGAAGGGTATCTATATTATTATGAAGGTAAGTTAATGTTTTCGTTATGAAGATTGCATTTACACTGATTTGTCTATCTAAATAACTAGGGTTTTGAAATGTCATCCTAAGGCTTGCTTGATACAGTATACAGTACAAGTACGCCAATAGTTTTTGCAATAATGTGTTTTAAGAACGAGTACTAATGTATGCACTGTGTAACGTTGATATAGTCCATCGGAAAGGTTATTTCTCAACAGGTTACATCTGACACAAACATTTCTAAACTATCTTGAGTGGCGTAGCGGTCTAAGGCACTGCATCTCAGTGCTAGAGGCATCACCACAGACCCCCTGGTTTTAATCCAGGCTGTATCACAACTGGCCGTGATTGTGAGTCCCATAGGGCGGCGCACAATTGACCCAGCGTCATCCAGGTTTGGCCGGTGTAGGCCATCATTGTAAATTAGATTTGTTCTTAACTGCCTTGCCTAGTTAAAGGTTAATAAAATAACGGTGATCTTATAAATGAGCAAAGTAGGCAATGCATCTGAAGTTATGTTAAACTAAATTTTTAGCTATTTTAAGAATGTTTATATGAGGCGAAGTAGTGTGAAATTCTGTCATAAACAAAATATAAATCGATGTGTTTTTTTTTCCTGGTGCCACACCAGTAATGCTTTCTTGGCCTTAACTAACCAATGTAGTAAATTAGGCCAAATTTTACCAGAGTGAATATCGACAAAGGGTCTTGGAGTATGTGTTCATGTAGGATAACTTTTGAGAATGAATGGTGTCACACCAGTAATGCTTTCTTGGCCTTAAAACTAACCAATGTAGTAAATTAGGCCAAATTTTACCAGAGTGAATATCGACAAAGGGTCTTGGAGTATGTGTTCATGAAGGATAACTTTTGAGAATGAATGGTGATATACCACACATTTTCTTTGTTCGATGGCAATGTCAATAAATAACATAGTTAGGTGGCGACCTTTGTTTCCAAGTATGCATGTAGCAGTTAAACTGTTATGGTTGTTACTGTCATTCCAAAAGCATTACCAACATTTTCTATCTTCAGAATGTTGCCAAGTATGGTACTATGTTGCAGAAAAAAGGAAGGGAAGCACTGCTAAGGTACACAATAGTAGGGTTTGGTCGACATGAAGGCGCACTTTCGTAGAAGGGGAACACTGGTAATCAAAAATAAAGGAGGACCAGGGCACTCTTCATATAATTAATTAAAATGCCTTCATTTCTAAGACATGTTCAAGGGAAACAAAGGTGAAAAACGACAACGCGTTTTGGCTGCTTGGCTTTGGCCGGGAGTACAAAGATATGATAAAACCATGTCCTCTTTTGAACAGCTTTTTCCAATCAACCCAGATTTGAAGGGGGAGAGGTTACATAATTCATTGGACAATACCTAGTAAGCAATACTATACTCATTCAAAAGTGAAATACTGTAGATATGTTATCAAAATGCAAATAAAATGACATCTGCCTGTAGCTCAGGACCTGAATCAAGGATATGCATATTTCTGAAACTTATTTCAAAGGAAAAACTTTAAAGTTTGTGGAAATGTGAAAAGTATGTAGGAGAATAACACATTAGATATGGTTCAAGATAAAACAAACAAAACAACAAGTTTTCTTTGAAATGCAAAAAGAAGGCCATACATTAGGAATATGGGTGTAATTTAGATGTTGTCCAGAAGATGGCGGCAGTGTGTGTGCATCAGACTGATTCTACATAATATTTCTTATCCCTGGTGTCCCTCAAGAGTTTGCCCAAATATACCCAAGTGTCTGAATTGGTCAATTGATAAATTCCCAAGTACGTAACTATAGAGAACATGCAAAAATATTATGGTAATAAATGTGTCATACATGATGGATCATTAGCTTCCCTACATAAACGACACTAACCTTCACACATCTAGATCTCCGAACAGGGTTAGTGTGGAGCCAGAGACAGCCGAATGGTCAGACTGAAGGATCCAGATCAGTTAGAACTCAAGTTTACTATTACTTATTTGATTTATTTTAGCAGGAGATGAGCATCAACCATTTTACAGATGAGCCCTGCATCAATACATCAAATAAACAAATAAACATATTATACAGAGTATGGGGAAGAACTAATTGAGCTATGCATAATGCAAACTCCTCTTCGACCAGTTTATTTTCAAAGGAGAATGAATCCCGTTGCGCGTGGGCTTAGCACAATGGCCTTTACTCATACAAAGGGCCATCACATACTCATGTAAAGCCCAGCTCATTGGCTAGCTAGTTATAATTCAAAAACGATCGGTGGTCATTGGACCAAAATACAGTCAATCAAGTGAACACCACCTGTCTTATTGGTGCGTAATGTCTATCCTTCATGGGCTAAAAGAGGTGTTGTGTAGCCAATACCTAATGTAGAATGGTGAAACAAAGTTTGGTTGCCTTCTAGAGTGTCTAAGGATTGCACAGTAATCGAACTTGACTGGATAAAGCATGGTATAGTGTTTATATTTCATCAATTGTTTTGATGGAAGTTGAGTCGGAATTCATGAGAAACGCTGTATACAACATGGATCATGATAGGATATAAAAATGTATTTTATCAAACAAAACTATGCCACATTTTATCTCGGGGACCCTCAGGATGACAAATCAGAGCAAGACTACTGAATGGAAGTACATGATTTACCTTCAGAGGTGAATGTAATCAAACCACTTGATAAGTGTTTTGTTGTTGTGCACTATCCTCAAAAAATAGCATGGTATTTTTTTCGCTGTAATAGCTACTGTAAATTGAACACTGCAGTCAGATCAGCAATAATTTAAGCGTCCTGCCCATACAATAATTGTCTTTGTCCCGGAAAGTTGGCTGTTGTTTACAATGTCAATTCTAGTCACATGATTGAATATTGATTAACAAAAACTGTCCCGATTTTGGGACACCGCTCCAGAGCGAGCTAGGACAGACGTAGTTAAGATAACTATATGTTTAGCACTTTAAGTTTACAGCGTCAGAATTCAGAACATAGGCCGTTCTTACAGTATTCTCCCTGTACACCAAGTCAGTACCGTAGGACAAATACAGGTGGCATATAATGGTGAAAAGAAAATGAGCAGACAATGAAAGCTCTTAAAATATTTGACATTTCTCTTAAACAAGCTACAGGCTACATGTGCACCACCAAGTCAAAACAGTCGAGGGGGAGTTATGAGGGGGAGAAGGGACCACATTATTAGGGTGAGTCACATAAGCTACAAACAGCATACTACACAACATACACTTAGTATTACTTTCCTAGCTACAGTATACATATCTCCCTGGCATATTACATAATTTATGCAGTATACAAAACATTTTTGAACTCTTCTAGTTGTGCTGTGCACTATTGAACAGGAAGGTGGTGCAGTGGTCCTTCGTGGGCAAATTCTGTCATCAGTCTGGCATTCTCTGGATTTGTTCTTTTTTTTCAAGACAACTGGGAACTCTGGGTGGGGACGAGTTCAAATCATGACATTAGTAATCTTCAGTTTGAGACTTGGAATTCCAAGTTTCCTAGTCTGAGCTACCCCCCCCCCCCCCTGAGTTCCCAGTTCTCTTGAACTCCAGTTGTTTTTAACATGGCTAAAGTCATGCTGGATTGACCAGTGCTGAATCATTAACCTATTAAACTTGTAAAAGAGACCACTAAACCCAGACTTGGACCAGACATCCACTCCACTGAATAACAGGCCAGTGATTGTTTGCAATGCTTGCAGTTAGGCACTGATTCCTTCCAAATCACTCATTGTTGAATTTGCGATTTCCAACTTTGTTGTGTAATGTTTATGGCCGATGCACACTGATACTTTATCTATAATTTCTCTTCATATGACAAGTATTGATTAGCCAGTAGGTTGTCGACTTGATTCATGATGATGACTGCTAGCTTGCGAGCTAAGATTTTAAAATTACCTCCACCCTTCTTGGAAGGTTACTTCCTATGTAACTCTATGGCAGCTTGAATTTTCGAGCTCTCCCTGTAGATTGTTCGGTGACGTAGCGTCCCCATGAGTGACAGAACATGGATCCAACCACGGTGCAACTAGAGAACATTACCAACCCCTAGGCACCCACCACCACAGAAAACACTGAGCTAGGCTGAAACACCTGCATTTGGTAGCTGCCTTACTCAAGAAAACAAAAAAAGAGACCACGTTTGTATACGGCTTTATTAACTCAATTATTATTTTTTTAAATGTTGACATTGTCTGCAAACTTAATTAATTAATTAAATTTGACACGTATTCATGCCAAAATAACATGCAAAACAGGCAACAACAACAAAACAAAAAAAACAGTAGGGATTTTCCCTGAACGACGGGTCGCCACTTCAAAGTGGTAAGAACTGGCAGTGGTGTAAAGTACTTACCCCAAAAAACTACTTAAGTACTACTGTTATCTGTGCTTTACTTTATTATTTATATTCTTCGCAACTTTTACTTCACTACATTCCTAAAGAAAATAATTTACTTTTTACTCCATACATTTTCCCGGACACCCAAAAGTACTCGTTACATTTTGTATTTTTAGCAGGAGAGGAAAATGTTCCAGTTCACACACTTGTCAAGACAACATGCCAACTGCCTCTGATCTGGCAGGCTCACTAAACACAAATGCTTTGTTTGTAAATTATGTGTTGGATTGTGCCTCTGTACATTTTAAAAATAATACATTATTGTGCCATCAGGCTTTCTTAATATAAGCAATTTGAAATTATTTAAACTTTTAGTAAAGTATATTTTTGCAATTACATTAACTTTTGATACTTAAGTAGATTTTAAACCAAATACTTTGACTACTGGGTGACTCATTTTTACTTTTTATATTAAGGTATCTTTACTTCTACTCGAGTATGACAATTTGGTACTCTTCCACAACTGAGAATAGGAGAGCCATGTATTTTTATAGTACACTAGATAACAGCGAACATGGGCCGCGGCAGTCTAAACATACCTGGAGGGCAATACAGCGGTATGTACACTAGGTGACGGCAAAGGGAACTCTCTCAAACCTACAGGAAAAGTGAGAAATCCATATCATAATTTAAACTAGGACATTTAGTGGCCTGTAGTTTGTAAATCCCAAAACCTTCCCTTTGGTTTAGTTGTTTAAGACCGTCCCCTTTTCTAATTGAGGCCGGAACATGATCAATATCTAAAACTTGTAGGAAGGCATGGTCACCATGGTGTAAGAACTTGTAGTGCCTTGCCATGGGGTAGTCTTCAATGCCTACCCTTATGGCGTACTTGTGTTCCACTAAGCGGTCTTGAAGGTGTCTCTTGCTTGAAGGTGTCTCTTGCTCATGGACGTTCAGTCCAACCGTTATAATCAGGGCTGCAGTGCTGTGGGTGCACAGCGGAGCGGCTCTACGCCTCTTCTTAGAATTGTGCTTTGTCTTGCAAGATCACTTCATTATTAATTATATTCTTCATAACAAACCAAATATAATAGCATGATAATATCAGGCTACTGTTATACCAAAAACACCATGTAACTTCTTATGACAATTTAGGATGATTGTGCTCAAATGCTGCATTTTGTTCCTCATGCGGTGGCTGTGTTTGACTTCATCTTCTCTAAAAATTTGATTAGTTAGGCTAGTTAGTCAACTTTCCTTACATCATTCAAGAAGATCGACATGTATATTCCCATGAAACGAATTGGGATAAAATGGTTAGCATGTATGCAGCATGGATGTTATCATTCACGATCGACCATGATGATGTCATAATCTATAATAAAATGGGCGTAATTTGGTGTTTTAGGATTTAAAAAATATAAAAACTTCCTCTTGCATTATTTCCTATGCCTTTATATAATGTAAGTTGGATGATGCATTGTATGTAACCTATATTCTAAAATGATTTTATACAATAAACCTCATGTTGGTACTAACTTTCATTCAGAAATTATGGCTTAATAATACATAATGGTGCTCCGATAGGTGACCAAAAAATACCACTAGACCACCGGTTAAAATGAATGTAAAGAAATGTACATGTGTCGTCAGCTGATGATTCCAGCACCATTTTGTTTTGGAAATCGTCATGGCGAAGCATGGGAACTCATCTTGATAAATCTACACACATTAGGCCTATAGCCTACCTGATGAGCTTCCCTGATGTTTTCCTGAACTTTCCAATACTTTTCCGATGCATTTCAGTCACTTAGCCTATTGACGTGAAAACACATTTGACATCTTTCCAATAGACTATTCAAGTCATTTGACATATTTTATTGTTTAAAAAGTTAATGAGGCCTACATCGTTTCAATAGCAATATAGTTGAAACCACTATTGGCTTCATTCATTTACTGAATCTATTCTCGTAATTTTATGCTGATAGATTATTTTAAGTATTATTGTAACAGTAGACCTACCTACACAATAACCTCATATGGGGTTACTGACCACAATCGATTGAATTAATGATAGTAAGTGTTGATACATTTATTTGGCCTTGGCGGCACAGCACATGGAAGAAAACAGCGCTGCAGGAAGGAGTGCTGAAACGGCTGCAGAAATATTAAAATACATTTGTCGGATCCCATCTGTCCTCTTACGACGACATTCCCAAAGCCGGTTGTCAATCCGGATGGCCAGAACGATGAGCTCATCCAGAGTGTCAGGGTTATCCCGGGAAGCCAGTTCACCATTGAACGTCACCGAGTCTGTTCAGAATGGCTGAGTGAAGTGCCTCTGTATTAAAGGTCCACCGATTAATCGGAATGGTCGATTAATTAGGGTCGATTTCAATAACAATCGATTTTTCATAGCAATCGGAAATCAGTATTTTTGGACGCCGATTTCCAATTTTTTATTATTATTATTTTACACCTTTATTTAACTAGGCAAGTCAGTTAAGAACACATTCTTATTTTCAATGACGGTTAACTAGTCTAACGCTATAACCACCTGCCTCTCATTGCACTCCACGAGGAGCCTGCCTGTTACGCGAATGCAGTAAGCCAATGTAAGTTGCGAGCTAGCATTAAACTTATCTTATAAAAAACAATCAATCAATCACTAGTTAACTACACATACTAGTTTATCTAGCGTGTCCTGCGTTGCATATAATCAATGCAATGCTGGGGGGTTATTTAACAAAAGTGCATTTGCAAAGAAAGCACAATCGTTGCACGACTAACCATAAACACCCATGCCTTTCTTAAAATCAATACACAGAAGTATATATTTTTAAACCTGCATATTTAGCTAAAAGAAATCCAGGTTAGCAAGCAAAATTAACCAGGTGGAATTGTGTCACTTCTCTTGCGTTCATTGTACGCAGAGTCAATGTATATGCAAGTTTGGGCAGCCTGGCTCATTGTGAACTAATTTGCCAGACTTTTACGTAATTATGACGTAACATTGAAGGTTGTACAATGTAATAAGAATATTTAGACTTAGGGATGCCACCCGTTAGATAAAACACCGAATGGTTCCGTATTTCACTGAAATAAAAAACATTTTGCTTTCGAAATTAGAGTTTCCGGATTCAACCATATTAATGACCAAAGGCTCATATTTCTGTGTGTTATATTATAATTAAGTCTATGATTTGATATTTGATAGAGCAGTCTGACTGAGAAATGGTAGACAGCAGCAGGCTCATAAGCATTTTTGTGCGTTTTGCCAGCAGCTCTTCGCAAGCACAGCGCTGTTTATGACTTCAAGCATATCGGCCTAATGGCTGGTGTAACCGATGTGAAATGGCTAGCTAGTTAGCGGGGTGCACGCTAATAGCGTTTCAAATGTCACTCTCTCTGAGACTTGGAGTAGTTACTCCCCTTGCTCTGCAAGGGCCGCGGCTTTTGTGGAGTGATGGGTAACGCTGCTTCGAGTGTGGCTGTTGTCCATGTGTTCCTGGTTCGAGCCTAGGTAGGGAGAGGAGAGGGACGGAAGCTATACTGTTACACTGGCAATACTAAAGTGCCTATAAGAACATCCAATTGTCAAAGGTACATGAAATACAAATGGTAGAGTCCTATAATTCCTATATTAGCTATATCCTAAAACTTCTTACCTGGGAATATTGAAGTCTCATGTTAAAAGGAACCACCAGCTTTCATATGTTCTCATGTTCTGAGCAAGGAACTCAAACGTTAGCTTTTTTACACGGCACATATTGCACTTTTACTTTCTTCTCCAACACTTTGTTTTTGCATTATTTAAACCAAATGGAACATGTTTTCATATTTATTTGAGGCTAAATTGATTTTTATTGATGTATTAAGTTAAAATAAGTGTTCATTCAGTATTGTTGTAATTGTCATTGTTACAAATAAAACAAAGTCAATGGAGTAATCAGCTAAGCTCCGGCTTCCCTGCTGAAGCAGTCTTTGAGCAGCGTTCCTGCCACTGATGGGGTGATCAGAAGCCCTCATCTCCTAGGTGAAGCTTTGCCAATTACAACAAATGTCTGATTGTTGCTCCCATATGGCCGTGGCCCAGGCACAGCCCGTCCTGAGTGCAAGGAGATGCCACTCTGGAACGCTCTGTGGGAAACGATGCCTGCAGCTCGAAGACCAGAGAGCATTGGAACAGGAACCCACAACACCTCTCAGGATGCCCCTCAAAGCCCTCCGGTGCCGGGAGATGAGGCTCCCGTAGTGAGGAAGGAGCTGAGCTGGTAGGGAGTGGAGGATTAGGAACAGCCACAGGTGCAGCAGCCGTTGCTCCAGTCTGTCCTGTCTGCAGAGCGGACACAAGTTCTTAAATCATCCGACAATGCAGCCACGCCTCATGGTGGCCACTCACAGTTCTGGAAGGTTCTCCCATCTCCACAGAGGAACTCTGGAGCTGTCAGTGACCATCGGGTTCTTGGTCACCTCCCTGACCAAGATCCTCCTCCCCTGATTGCTCAGTTTGGCTGGGCGGCCAGCTCTAGGTAAAGAGTCTTGGTGGTTCCAATCTTCTTCCATTTAAGAATGATTGAGGGCACTGTGTTCTTGGGGACCTTCAATGCTGCAGACATTTTTTGGTACTCTTCCCCAGATCTGTGCCTCAACACAATCTTGTCTTGGAGCGCTATGAACAATTCCTTCGACCTCATGGCTTGGTTTATGCTCTGACATGCACTGTCAAATGTGGTACATTATATAGACAGGAGTGTGCCTTTCCAAATCTAGTCCAATCAATTGAATTTACCAAAGCTCAACTCAAATCAAGTTATAGAAAAATCTCAAGGATGATCAATGGAAACAGGATGTACCTGACCTCAATTTTGAGTCTTTTTTATAAATTAGTAAACATTTCTATAAACCTGTTTTCGCTTTCTCATTATGGGATATTGTGTGTAGATTATGTGGGACAAAAAATATGAAATGAATAAGGCTATAACGTAACAAAATGTGGAAAAGGGGAAGGGGTCTGAATATTTTCCAAACACACTGTATATCTAGCAATAAACATAATCTGCTATAACAATACAGTGACTCAAAAATGACAGAAATTGCAACAATTTAGCAAGCTAGTCAACTGATAGGGAAAATGTGGCTAACAGTAGTTTGCTAGAAAGCATAAAAATGAGTGCATAAAATGCTGTACAATGACAAAATGTGGTCAGGAAACATAAGAAAACAAATACTATTCTCACAGTTCTTGCATTCATGCACATTGAAGGACAAAACATAATAAACATTTCCGGAGACCTTCTCCCTTACCTCACCTCGCTCATTAACTTATCCCTGACCGCTGGCTACGTCCCTTCCGTCTTCAAGAGAGCGAGAGTTGCACCCCTTCTGAAAAAACCTACACTCGATCCCTCCGATGTTAACAACTACAGACCAGTATCCCTTCTTTCTTTTCTCTCCAAAACTCTTGAACGTGCCGTCCTTGGTCAGCTCTCCCGCTATCTCTCTCAGAATGACCTGCTTGATCCAAATCAGTCAGGTTTCAAGACTAGTCATTCAACTGAGACTGCTCTTCTCTGTATCACGGAGGCGCTCCGCACCGCTAAAGCTAACTCTCTCTCCTCTGCTCTCATCCTTCTAGACCTATCGGCTGCCTTCGATACTGTGAACCATCAGATCCTCCTCTCCACCCTCTCCGAGTTGGGCATCTCTGGCGCGGCCCACGCTTGGATTGCGTCCTACCTGACAGGTCGCTCCTACCAGGTGGCGTGGCGAGAATCTGTCTCCTCACCACGCGCTCTCACCACTGGTGTCCCCCAGGGCTCTGTTCTAGGCCCTCTCCTATTCTCGCTATACACCAAGTCACTTGGCTCTGTCATAACCTCACATGGTCTCTCCTATCATTGCTATGCAGACGACACACAATTAATCTTCTCCTTTCCCCCTTCTGATGACCAGGTGGCGAATCGCATCTCTGCATGTCTGGCAGACATATCAGTGTGGATGACGGATCACCACCTCAAGCTGAACTTCGGCAAGACGGAGCTGCTCTTCCTCCCGGGGAAGGACTGCCCGTTCCATGATCTCGCCATCACGGTTGACAACTCCATTGTGTCCTCCTCCCAGAGCGCTAAGAACCTTGGTGTGATCCTGGACAACACCCTGTCGTTCTCAACTAACATCAAGACGGTGGCACGTTCCTGTAGGTTCATGCTCTACAACATCCGCAGAGTACGACCCTGCCTCACACAGGAAGCAGGTCCTAATCCAGGCACTTGTCATCTCCCGTCTGGATTACTGCAACTCGCTGTTGGCTGGGCTCCCTGCCTGTGCCATTAAACCCCTACAACTCATCCAGAACGCCGCAGCCCGTCTAGTGTTCAACCTTCCCAAGTTCTCTCACGTCACCCCGCTCCTCCGCTCTCTCCACTGGCTTCCAGTTGAAGCTCGCATCCGCTACAAGACCATGGTGCTTGCCTACGGAGCTGTGAGGGGAACGGCACCTCAGTACCTCCAGGCTCTGATCAGGCCCTACACCCAAATAAGGGCACTGCGTTCATCCACCTCTGGCCTGCTCGTCTCCCTACCACTGAGGAAGTACAGTTCCCGCTCAGCCCAGTCAAAACTGTTCGCTGCTCTGGCTCCCCAATGGTGGAACAAACTCCCTCACGACGCCAGGACAGCGGAGTCAATCACCACCTTCCGGAGACACCTGAAACCCCACCTCTTTAAGGAATACTTAGGATAGGATAAAGTAATCCTTCTCACCCCCTCCCCCCCCTTAAAATATTTAGATGCACTATTGTAAAGTGGCTGTTCCACTGGATGTCATAAGGTGAATGCACCAATTTGTAAGTCGCTCTGGATAAGAGCGTCTGCTAAATGACTTAAATGTAAAATGTAAATAATAATGTTAGAAAACCAGAGATTCTCTGCACAGCCACAGGTGGCAAGCTGAGCTTGGGTGTTAGGCTAATTAACACTGTGAGCACATGCTAGCTGTGAAGTTGTCACTCTTAAAGCGACAGGCCGCAATTTAGCTGCAGGAACACCTCTTTATACTTCTATTGGTACATTTTTAAGCTGTGACCCAGTACATAGATGGATGGCAGGGCTGCTCCAGAACAGTAGATGGCGGTCATGCACCATGACGTTGGATGCCAACCACTGACAAACACCACAGAAGAAGAGGCGGAGTTAACAAAGGTAGCCATAGCTGGTACATACCAGTAGAGTGTCTTTCACCCCTGATGGACAGGCATGCAGGGACGAAGGACACTGTGTGCTAGCTTAGCCAGCTAGTCCTAAGGAGGACTCCGGTGAACAGAAACAGAACCTTGAACGGAAGTGATCATATGTATATACTGTACTCGATACCTACTGCATCTTTCCTTTGCTGTTCTGTACCATCACTCATTCATATATTTATGTACATATTCTGTATCCCTTTACACCTGTGTGTATGAGGTAGTAGTTGTGGGGAATTGTTAGGTTAGATTACTCATTGGTTATTACTGCATTGTCGGAACTAGAAGCATAAGCATTAACATCTGCTAACCATGTGTATGTGACAAATAACATTTGATTTGACAAGCAAATCGTCAATACAGGATTAAGATTGAATCGTAATACACCGGCTCTGACGCTCGTTGGATGTGGCAGGGCTTGCAAACTATTATGGACTACAAAGGGAAACCCAGATGTGAGCTGCCCAGTGACGCAAGCCTACCAGACTAGCTAAATGCCTTTTTATGCTTGCTTCGAGGCAAGCAACACTGAAGCATGCACAAGAGCACCAGATGTTCTGGATGACTGTGTGATCACTCTCTCAGTAGCCGATGTGAACAAAACCTTTAAACAGGTCAACATTCACAAAGCCGCAGGGCCAGACTGATTACCAGGGAGTGTACTCAAAGCATGCTCGGACCAACTCAAGTGTCTTCACTGACATTTTCAATGTCTTCCTGACCGAGTCGGTAATACCTACATGTTTCAAGCAGACTGCCATAGTCCCTGTGCCCAAGGAAGCAAAGGTAACCTGCCTAAATGATTACCGCCCAGTGGCACTCACGTCGGTAGCCATGAAGTGCTTTGAAAGGCTGGTCATGGCTCACATCAACAGCATCCTCCCAGACACCCTAGGCCCACTCCAATTCGCATACCGCCCCAACAGATCCACAGATGACGCAATCTCAATCGTTCTCCAAACTGCCTTTTCTCACCTGGACAAAAGGAATACCTATGTGAGAATACTGTTCATCGACTACAGTGCCCACGAAGCTCCTCACTAAGCTAAGGACTCTGGGAACTATGTCTGCCACGCTGATCCTTAACACTGGGGCCCCTCTGGGGTGTGTGCCTAGTCGACCTCCTCTATTCCCTGTTCACCCACGACTGCATGGCCAAACATGACTCCAACACCATCAAATTTGCTGACGACACAGCCGTGGTTAGCCTGATCACGACAATGATGAGACTGCCTTTAGGGAGGAGGTCAGAGAACTGGCAGTGTGGTGGCAGGACATCACTCTCCCTCAATGTGAGCAAGACAAAGGAGCTGATCATGGACCACAGGAAAGGGCAATTTGAACAATAAATAAAAATCGCTACCAGACCCCCCCCCCCCATAAACTGCTGCTGCTACCCGCTGTTGGTTTGTTACTGATGCATAATCACTTCGCCCCAACCAACATGTACAGATTACCTCAAGTGGCCTGTACCCCTGCACACTGACTCGGTACCGGTGCCCCCTGTATATAGCCTCATTATTGTTTTTCTTATTGTGTTACTTATTGTGTTTTTATTTTTGCCTACTTCTTGAACTGCACTGTTGGTCAAGGGCTTGTAAGTAAGCATTTCATGGTAAAGTCTACATTTGCTGGCTTTCATACTCAATCAAAAACAACACTGTGTATTACTTTTGCTGCAAGCTCTTTTCTACAAAAGACTATAAAATAATAAAGGAAGGTGTGAATGACTGGTCAAATAGCAACTTATTCTAAAACACCATGAGGGTAGTCCTGAACACACAAACAATATGATTAAGTGGAGAGAACTTGATCTGTGCCTAAGTCAGGGACAGACTCTTGACCAGATACAAATGTCAGTTTTGGAGGCTTAGTCACCAGGAGCAAATATCCATTATTCTGAGAAGCGTGGCTTTAAAGGGAAAGCCAGAGATCAAGGAGTACTTCCTCGGCTTTGTGAATGTTGAGGATACAACAGGCTTGAATCTGTCCACTGTCATCTTAGATAAGCTGAAAAAGCTAAATTCCATTTGAAGATTTTAGAGGGCAAGCTTATGATAATAGGACCAACATGAAGGGCAAGCACAAAGGAGTTTAGTTTAGTTTAGTTTATTTTATTTTTACAGGGACAGTGCACATTAATCAACGTTTCAGTAAAAGTGCCGGTTTTAGCCAGCCGGCTAATTTTCAACCGCAGTCCCTGGGCAGGTTATTAAAAACAATTACAATATGGACAATAGCACCATAGAACAAGCAAGACATAGCAACATAGGACAATCAAGACATAGCATACAGACAGAGCAACATAGAACAAAAAGCAGCAAGACAAAATTCATAAAAGCAACAAAGTGTTTCCACACCTCACAAGCTACAGACAACATGGAAAGCGGCAACACACAGCTAGGGACCATGTTCACAAATCTGATTGCCCTTTAGCCAGGTCTTCAAGCATTTTGTGAAAGTGTGATATGTGGTGCAGTTATGTGTGTCTGATGGCAGTGTATTCCAGACATGGGAAGCTCTCACAGAGAATGCAGATTTACTAAAGGTGCTTATCCTTAGGGGAACTATACAGTCACCTCTCATGGCAGACCTTGTGGATCTGCTGCCATATGTCTGGGTTTTCTGTTTAACAAAAATATTGAGTGGAGGGGGAGCCATTAAGGATCTTGAATACAAGACATGCGTCGGTGTATTGCACAAGATTTTCCCAACTCAAGAGCTCATGCTTTCTAAGGATGTTACAATGATGATGGCTATTGGGCTTCCTATCAAGCACTTTGAGAGCCTGTTTGTAGACAGACTGAATAGGTTTTAATGTTGTACAGCAAGCTTGGGCCCAACTAGTGAAGCAGTATGTTAAGTGGGGGAGTATCATAGATTTGAAGTACAGTTTTGCTACCTCTGTAGTCAAACAATTTCATATAAATCGGAAATTAGCTAGATTGAATTTAGTTATTTGAATTACCTTTTTCACATGCTTTTTAAAAGAGAGGTTGGAATCAAGTATGATGCCAAGATACTTAATATCGGATACCACCTGGAGCTTCTCCCCTGACACATGGACATCTGGCTCAGTAGCATCTGTTGCCCTCTTTGTGAAGAACATGCAAACATTTTTTTTCACATTGAGATGTAAACACGAGTCACTGAGCCACTTTGTAACCTGGACCATTACAGTAGTGAGTTCTTGTGCAGCTTGTTGTTTGCTCTTTGCATGCACATATATCACTGTATCATCTGCATACATTTGAACTTCAGACCCAGTACAGACAGAAGGCAGATCATTAATGTACAGGCTGAACAGGAGGGGCCCCAGTATTGATCCTTGGGGCACACCCACATCATAGCTACGAGTGGGCGACAGCTCATTGCTCACTCTGACACACTGAGTTCTTCCTTCAAGGTATGATTTCATCCATCTCAAGGCATCAGGGGAAAAGTTGAACTTGGACAATTTTGTGATGAGAATCTCATGGTTAACAGTATCAAAAGCCTTCCTTAGGTCCAGAAACACAGCCCCAACAGCACCCCCTTTGAGTACAAGCCAGACTTTCCATTTACGGACTGAACATACTCTCCTGCATCCCGCCTCACCCAATGTGGTACGGATCTGCTATTTTTATTCTTTAGAACCGCAACCCCAATCAGAGGCTAGCCAGCTAACTAGCCAACAGATTGTAGTCAGTTAGTCACTGCTAGTGGTCTTCACCGTTAATTCGGACACCAGCCAGCCTCAACTCGGTCAATAATTGCTAGTCTGCACAGAGCAATATCAACTCAGAGCTTATCGGACCACTTTTTCTCTACCACATCTGCGGATTCCTAACGCAGAATCTGAACCTTTACACCGGAACATAGGAGCTAGCTAGCTGCAATCCGAGTGGCTATTCCTTGCTAAAGTCTCTGTCCTCCAGCTAATTATTGGGCTACAATACCTCTCTTGCCAATTGCCTGGACCCTTTACTGCTGACACGGAGCCCCGCCGATCCATCACGACTGGTCTGCCGACATAATCGTCCAAGGTGGTTTCAACAGGCTATCCCGTTGCAACGTCACCGAAGGCCCATCTGCTATCCCTGGCCCGCTAGCTGTCTGAATCGCCATGTCTCCAGCTCGCCTAGTGTAGTAGCGACGACTGAATTGGCTCCTTCACTCACCTATTCCTACTCATTGGACCCTTTTGATCACTCGGCTACACATGCCTCTCCCTAATGTCAATATGCCTTGTCTATTGCTGTTTTGGTTAGTGATTGTCTTATTTCACTGTAGAGCCCCCAGCCCTGCCCAATATGCCTTAGCCCTTTTGTCCAACCCACATGCGGTGACCTCACCTGGCTTAACTGGTGCCTCTAGAGACAAAACCTCTCATCGTCATTCAATGCCTAGGTTTACCTCCACTGTACTCACATCCTACCATACACTTGTCTGTACATTATGCCTTGAATCTTTTCTTCCACACCCAGAAATCTGCTCCTTTTACTATCTGTTCCGAACGCACTAGACGACCAGTTCTTATAGTCCTACCCTTATCCGACTCCTCCTCTGTTCCTCTGGTGATGTAGATGTTAACCCAGGCCTTGCAGCCCCCAGCACCACTGCCATTCCCCAGGCGCTCTCATTTGTTGACATCCGTAACCGTAAAAGCCTTGGTTTCATGCATGTTAATATCAGAAGCCTTCTCCCTAAGTTTGTTTTATTCACTGCTTTAGCACACTCCACCAAACCTGATGTCCTAGCTGTGTCTGAATCCTGGCTTTGGAAGGCCACCAAAAATCCTGAAATCTCCATCCCCATCTACAACTTTTTTCGACAAGATAGAACTGCCAAAGGGGGCGGCGTTGCAATCTACTGCAGAGAGAGCCTGCAGAGTTCTGTCATACTATCCAATCTGTGCCCAAATAATTTGAGCTTCTACTTTTAAAAATGTACCTTTCCAAAAACAATTCTCTCAACTTTGCAGCTTGTTATAGACCCTACCTGTCATGTTTTGTCTTATATTGTCTTGTCATTTTGCTTTCCCTTCTGTTCGTTTTCCCCCTGCTGGTCTTTTTAGGTTCGTTCCCTTTTTTTCTCTCTCCCTCCCTCTCTCTCTTCTCTCTATCGTTCCGTTCCTGCTCCCAGCTGTTCCTATTCCCCTAATCAATCATCTAATCTTTTCACACCTGTTCCGTATCTTGCCCTCTGATTAGAGTCCCTATTTCTCCCCTTGTCTTCCGTTTCTGTCCTGTCGGATCCTTGTATATTGTTCACCGTGCTGTGTCTTTGTCTCGCCCTGTCGTGTCGTGTTTCCCTCAGATGCTGCGTGTGAGCAGGTGTCTGAGTCTGCTACGGTCGGTGCCTTCCCGAGGCAACCTACAGTTTATGGTTGAGTCTCCAGTCTGTCCTCGTCACTACGAGTGGAATTAGTTTTTTATGCTTTGTTTACCGCTCCGATTTGTCTAGGAGTATTGCATATTTCCTTTACTGGAATAAAGACTCTGTTTTCGCCAAGTCGCTGGTCCTCATTCACCTGCATAACAGAAGGATCCGACCAAAGAATGGACCCAGCGACTACAGTCGCTCGTAACACTGCCGTCGAGATCCAAGGAGCCATGCTCGGCAGACACGAGCAGGAATTGTCTGCTGCTCGTCATGCCGTGGAGAACCTGGCCGCTCAGGTTTCCGACCTCTCTGGACAGTTCCAGAGTCTTCGTCTCGTGCCACCTGTTACTTCCTGGACTGCCGAGCCTCCGGAACCTAGGGTTAATAACCCACCTTGTTACTCAGGGCAGCCCACGGAGTGCCGCTCCTTTCTCACCCAGTGTGATATTGTGTTCTCTCTCCAACCCAACACATACTCTACAGAGAGAGCTCGGGTTGCTTACGTCATATCACTCCTTACTGGCCGGGCTCGAGAGTGGGGCACAGCTATCTGGGAGGCAAGGGCTGATTGTTCTAACAATTACCAGAACTTTAAAGAGGAGATGATTCGGGTTTTTGATCGTTCAGTTTTTGGTAGGGAGGCTTCTAGGGCCCTGGCTTCCCTATGTCAAGGTGATCGATCCATAACGGATTACTCTATAGAGTTTCGCACTCTTGCTGCCTCTAGTGACTGGAACGAGCCGGCGCTGCTCGCTCGTTTTCTGGAGGGACTCCACGCAGAGGTTAAAGATGAGATTCTCTCCCGGGAGGTTCCTTCCAGTGTGGACTCTTTGATTGCTCTCGCCATCCGCATAGAACGACGGGTAGATCTTCGTCACCGAGCTCGTGGAAGAGAGCTCGCGTTAACGGTGTTTCCCCGCTCCGCATCGCAACCATCTCCCTCCTCTGGCTCAGAGACTGAGCCCATGCAGCTGGGAGGTATTCGCATCTCGACTAAGGAGAGGGAATGGAGGATCACCAACCGCCTGTGCCTCTATTGCGGACTTGCTGGACATTTTGTCAATTCATGTCCAGTAAAAGCCAGAGCTCATCAGTAAGCGGAGGGCTACTGGTGAGCGCTACTACTCAGGTCTCTCCATCAAGATCCTGTACTACTATGTCGGTCCATCTACGCTGGACCGGTTCGGGTGCTACATGCAGTGCCTTGATAGACTCTGGGGCTGAGGGTTGTTTTATGGACGAAGCATGGGTTCGGAAACATGACATTCCTTTCAGACAGTTAGAGAAGCCTACGCCCATGTTCACCTTAGATGGTAGTCATCTCCCCAGTATCAGATATGAGACACTACCTTTAACCCTCACAGTATCTGGTAACCACAGTGAGACTATTTCATTTTTGATTTTTCGTTCACCTTTTACACCTGTTGTTTTGGGTCATCCCTGGCTAGTATGTCATAATCCTTCTATTAATTGGTCTAGTAATTCTATCCTATCCTGGAACGTTTCTTGTCATGTGAAGTGTTTAATGTCTGCAATCCCTCCCATTTCTTCTGTCCCCACTTCTCAGGAGGAACCTGGCGATTTGACAGGAGTGCCGGAGGAATATCATGATCTGCGCACGGTCTTCAGTCGGTCCAGAGCCAACTCCCTTCCTCCTCACCGGTCGTATGATTGTAGTATTGATCTCCTTCCGGGGACCACTCCTCCTCGGGGTAGACTATACTCTCTGTCGGCTCCCGAACGTAAGGCTCTCGAGGATTATTTGTCTGTGTCTCTTGACGCCGGCACCATTGTGCCTTCTTCCTCTCCTGCCGGGGCGGGGTTTTTTTTGTTAAGAAGAAGGACGGTACTCTGCGCCCCTGCGTGGATTATCGAGGGCTGAATGACATAACGGTTAAGAATCGTTATCCGCTTCCCCTTATGTCATCAGCCTTCGAGATTCTGCAGGGAGCCAGGTTCTTTACTAAGTTGGACCTTCGTAACGCTTACCATCTCGTGCGCATCAGAGAGGGGGACGAGTGGAAAACGGCGTTTAACACTCCGTTAGGTCATTTTGAGTACCGGGTTCTGCCGTTTGGTCTCGCCAATGCGCCAGCTGTTTTTCAGGCATTAGTTAATGATGTTCTGAGAGACATGCTGAACATCTTTGTTTTTGTCTACCTTGACGATATCCTGATTTTTTCACCATCACTCGAGATTCATGTTCAGCACGTTCGACGTGTACTCCAGCGCCTTTTAGAGAATTGTCTCTACGTGAAGGCTGAGAAGTGCTCTTTTCATGTCTCCTCCGTTACTTTTCTCGGTTCTGTTATTTCCGCTGAAGGCATTCAGATGGATCCCGCTAAGGTCCAAGCTGTCAGTGAGTGGCCCGTTCCTAGGTCACGTGTCGAGTTGCAGCGCTTTCTAGGTTTCGCTAATTTCTATCGGCGTTTCATTCGTAATTTCGGTCAAGTTGCTGCCCCTCTCACAGCTCTTACTTCTGTCAAGACGTGTTTTAAGTGGTCCGGTTCCGCCCAGGGAGCTTTTGATCTTCTCAAAGAACGTTTTACGTCCGCTCCTATCCTCGTTACTCCTGACGTCACTAGACAATTCATTGTCAAGGTTGACGCTTCAGAGGTAGGCGTGGGAGCCATTCTATCCCAGCGCTTCCAGTCTGACGATAAGGTTCATCCTTGCGCTTATTTTTCTCATCGCCTGTCGCCATCGGAACGCAACTATGATGTGGGTAACCGCGAACTGCTCGCCATCCGCTTAGCCCTAGGCGAATGGCGACAGTGGTTGGAGGGGGCGACCGTTCCTTTTGTCGTTTGGACAGACCATAAGAACCTTGAGTACATCCGTTCTGCCAAACGACTTAATGCACGTCAAGCTCGTTGGGCGTTGTTTTTCGCTCGTTTCGAGTTTGTGATTTCTTACCGTCCGGGTAGTAAGAACACCAAGCCTGATGCCTTATCCCGCCTCTTTAGTTCTTCTGTGGCTTCTACTGATCCCGAGGGATTCTTCCTTATGGGCGTGTTGTCGGGTTGACAGTCTGGGGAATTGAAAGACAGGTTAAGCAAGCACTCACGCACACTGCGTCGCCGTGCGCTTGTCCTAGTAACCTTCTTTTCGTTCCTGTTTCTACTCGTCTGGCTGTTCTTCAGTGGGCTCACTCTGCCAAGTTAGCTGGTCATCCCGGCGTTCGAGGTACTCTTGCTTCTATTCGCCAGCGCTTTTGGTGGCCTACTCAGGAGCGTGACACGCGCCGTTTCGTGGCTGCTTGTTCGGACTGCGCGCAGTCAGGTAACTCTCCTCCTGCCGGTCGTCTCAGACCGCTTCCCATTCCTTCTCGACCATGGTCTCACATCGCCTTAGACTTCATTACCGGTCTGCCTTTGTCTGCGGGGAAGACTGTGATTCTTACGATTGTCGATAGGTTCTCTAAGGCGGCACATTTCATTCCCCTCGCTAAGCTTCCTTCCGCTAAGGAGACGGCACAAATCATCATTGAGAATGTGTTCAGAATTCATGGCCTCCCGTTAGACGCCGTTTCAGACAGAGGTCCGCAATTCACGTCACAGTTTTGGAGGGAGTTCTGTCGTTTGATTGGTGTGTCCGTCAGTCTCTCTTCCGGGTTTCATCCCCAGTCTAACGGTCAAGCAGAAAGGGCCAATCAGACGATTGGTCGCATACTACGCAACCTTTCTTTTAGAAACCCTGCGTCTTGGGCAGAACAGCTCCCTGGGCAGAATACGCTCACAACTCGCTTCCTTCGTCTGCTACCGGGTTATCTCCGTTTCAGAGTAGTCTGGGTTACCAGCCTCCTCTGTTCTCATCCCAGCTTGCCGAGTCCAGCGTTCCCTCCGCTCAAGCGTTTGTCCAACGTTGTGAGCGCACCTGGAGGAGGGTGAGGTCTGCACTTTGCCGTTACAGGGCACAGACTGTGAGAGCCGCCAATAAACGTAGGATTAAGAGTCCTAGGTATTGTTGCGGCCAGAGAGTGTGGCTTTCCACTCGCAACCTTCCCCTTACGACAGCTTCTCGTAAGTTGACTCCGCGGTTCATTGGTCCGTTCCGTGTCTCCCAGGTCGTCAATCCTGTCGCTGTGCGACTGCTTCTTCCGCGACATCTTCGTCGCGTCCATCCTGTCTTCCATGTCTCCTGTGTCAAGCCCTTTCTTCGCACCCCCGTTCGTCTTCCCTCCCCCCCCGTCCTTGTCGAGAGCGCACCTATTTACAAGGTACGTAGGATCATGGACATGCGTTCTCGGGGACGGGGTCACCAATACTTAGTGGATTGGGAGGGTTACGGTCCTGAGGAGAGGAGTTGGGTTCCGTCTCGGGACGTGCTGGACCGTTCGCTGATTGATGATTTCCTCCGTTGCCGCCAGGATTCCTCCTCGAGTGCGCCAGGAGGCGCTCGGTGAGTGGGGGGGTACTGTCATGTTTTGTCTTATATTGTCTTGTCATTTTGCTTTCCCTTCTGTTCGTTTTCCCCCTGCTGGTCTTTTTTAGGTTCGTTCCCTTTTTCTCTCTCCCTCCCTCTCTCTCTTCTCTCTATCGTTCCGTTCCTGCTCCCAGCTGTTCCTATTCCCCTAATCAATCATCTAATCTTTTCACACCTGTTCCGTATCTTGCCCTCTGATTAGAGTCCCTATTTCTCCCCTTGTCTTCCGTTTCTGTCCTGTCGGATCCTTGTATATTGTTCACCGTGCTGTGTCTTTGTCTCGCCCTGTCGTGTCGTGTTTCCCTCAGATGCTGCGTGTGAGCAGGTGTCTGAGTCTGCTACGGTCGGTGCCTTCCCGAGGCAACCTACAGTTTATGGTCGAGTCTCCAGTCTGTCCTCGTCACTACGAGTGGAATTAGTTTTTTATGCTTTGTTTACCGCTCCGATTTGTCTAGGAGTATTGCATATTTCCTTTACTGGAATAAAGACTCTGTTTTCGCCAAGTCGCTTTTGGGTCCTCATTCACCTGCATAACACTACCTCAGCCCCCAGCTGTGCCCTGGACACCATATGTGAATTGATTGCCCCCATCTATCTTCAGAGTTCGTACTGTTAGGTGTTCTAAACTGGGATATGTTTAGCACCCCGGCCGTCCTACAATCTAAGCAAAATGCCCTCAATCTCACACAAATCATCAAGGAACCTACCAGGTACAAAGCTAAATCCGTGACCATGGGAACCTCATATCATCCTGACCAACTTGCCCTCTAAATACACCTCTGCTGTCTTCAACCAGGATCGCCGTGATCACTGCCTCATTGCCTGCGTCGGCAATGGGTCTGCGGTCAAACGACCACACCTCATCACTGTCAAAAGCTCACTAAAACACTTCCGGCCTGGCCCAGGTATCCTGGAAGGATATTGACCTCATCCCGTCAGTATAGGATGCCTGGTTACTCTTTAAAAGTGCTTTCTTCAACATCTCAAACAAATGTAGAACAGACATAACAGACATAGCCCTTGGTTCACCCCAGACTTGACTGCCCTTGACCAGCACGATAACATCCTGTGGCATTCTGCATTAGCATCAAACTTTTCAGGGAAGTCAGGAACCAATATACACACAGTCAGTTAGGAAGGCTAGCTTTCTCAAAGAAATGTACATCTTGTAGCACTAATTCCAATAGGTTCCGGGACACTGTAGTCCATGGAGAATAAGAGCACCTTCTCCCAGCTGCCCAATGCACTGAGGATAGGAAAAATCTACAATAATCGCTAATTTCAATAAGCATTTTTCAAAGGCTGGCCATGCTTCCCACCTGGCTACCCCTACCCCGGCCAACAGCTCTGCACCCCCGCAGCAATTTGCCCAAGCCCCCCCTCTCCTTCACCCAAATCCAGACTGCTGATGTTCTGAAAGAGCTGCAAAATCTGGATCCCTACAAATCAGCTGGGCTAGACAATCTGAACCCTCTTTCTAAAATTTTCAGTCGAAATTGTTGCAACCCCTATTACTAGCCTGTTCAACTGCTCTTTCATATCGTCTGAGATCCCTAAAGATTGAAAGCTGCCGCGATCATCCCCCTCTTCAAAGGGGGAGACACTCGAGAGCCAGACTGCTACAGACCTATATCTATCCTACCCTTGCCTTTCTGAAATCTTCGAAAGCTAAGTTAACAAACAGATCACTGACCATTTCGAATCCCACCGTACCTTCTCCACTATGCAATCTGGTTTCTGAGCTGGTCATGGGTGCACCTCAGCCATGCTCAAGATCCTAAATGATATCATAACCACCATTGATAAAAGACGGTACTGTGCAGCCGTCTTCATCGACCTGGCCAAGGCTTTTGACTCTGTCAATCACCGCATTCTTATAGGCAGACTCAATATCCTTGGATTAATAATGACTGCCTCACCTGGTTTACCAACTACTTCTCAGATAGAGTTTAGTTTGTCAAATTGGAGGGCCTGTTGTCCAGACCTCTGGCGGTCTCTATGGGGGTGCCACAGGGTTCATTTCTCGGGCCGACTCTTTTCTCTGTGTTAGGACACCAGAAACAAAATTGTAGACCTGCACCAGGCTGGGAAGACTGAATCTGCACCTGTCTCCAGCCCCCTCGAGGTGTCGCCCATTTCCGCCATTATCCCCTGTGTATTTATACCTTTGTTCTGTCTGTTGTCAGTTTGTCTTATATGTCAAGTCAACCAGCGCTTGTGTCTCAGCTCCTGCTTTTCCCAGTCTCTCGCTTTCTCGCCCTCCTGGTTTTGACCCTTTCAGCCTGCCAGCCTGATCACTCTGCCTGCCGACCTGTACCTTTGCCCCACCTCTGGATTATGGACCTCTGCTTACCCTGAGCCTACCTGCCGTCCGGTACTGTTGCATCACCTCTGGTTTACTGACCCCTGCCTGCCATTACCTGTCTATTGCCTGCCCCTGTTGGATTATGACACCATTGTTAATTCGATGTTGTCTGCATTTGGGTCTTACCTTCATTTACATTTACATTTACATTTAAGTCATTTAGCAGACGCTCTTATCCAGAGCGACTTACAAATTGGTGCATTCACCTTATGACATCCAGTGGGACAGTCACTTAACAATAGTGCATCTAAAACTTAAGGGGGGTGAGAGGGATTACTTATCCTATCCTAGGTATTCCTTAAAGAGGTGGGGTTTCAGGTGTCTCCGGAAGGTGGTGATTGACTCCGCTGTCCTGGCGTCGTGAGGGAGTTTGTTCCACCATTGGGGGCCAGGGCAGCGAACAGTTTTGACTGGGCTGAGCGGGAGCTGTACTTCCTCAGTGGTAGGGAGGCGAGCAGGCCAGAGGTGGATGAACGCAGTGCCCTTGTTTGGGTGTAGGGCCTGATCAGAGCCTGGAGGTACTGAGGTGCCGTTCCCCTCACAGCTCCGTAGGCAAGCACCATGGTCTTGTAGCGGATGCGAGCTTCAACTGGAAGCCAGTGGAGAGAACGGAGGAGCGGGGTGACGTGAGAGAACTTGGGAAGGTTGAACACCAGACGGGCTGCGGCGTTCTGGATGAGTTGAAGGGGTTTAATGGCACAGGCAGGGAGCCCAGCCAACAGCGAGTTGCAGTAATCCAGACGGGAGATGACAAGTGCCTGGATTAGGACCTGCGCCGCTTCCTGTGTGAGGCAGGGTCGTACTCTGCGGATGTTGTAGAGCATGAACCTACAGGAACGGGCCACCGCCTTGATGTTGGTTGAGAACGACAGGGTGTTGTCCAGGATCACGCCAAGGTTCTTGGCGCTCTGGGAGGAGGACACAATGGAGTTGTCAACCGTGATGGCGAGATCATGGAACGGGCAGTCCTTCCCCGGGAGGAAGAGCAGCTCCGTCTTGCCGAGGTTCAGCTTGAGGTGGTGATCCGTCATCCACACTGATATGTCTGCCAGACATGCAGAGATGCGATTCGCCACCTGGTCATCAGAAGGGGGAAAGGAGAAGATTAATTGTGTGTCGTCTGCATAGCAATGATAAGAGAGACCATGTGAGGTTATGACAGAGCCAAGTGACTTGGTGTATAGCGAGAATAGGAGAGGGCCAAGAACAGAGCCCTGGGGGACACCAGTGGTGAGAGCGCGTGGTGAGGAGACAGATTCTCGCCACGCCACCTGGTAGGAGCGACCTGTCAGGTAGGACGCAATCCAAGCGTGGGCCGCGCCGGAGATGCCCAACTCGGAGAGGGTGGAGAGGAGGATCTGATGGTTCACAGTATCGAAGGCAGCCGATAGATCTAGAAGGATGAGAGCAGAGGAGAGAGAGTTAGCTTTAGCAGTGCGGAGCGCCTCCGTGATACAGAGGAGAGCAGTCTCAGTTGAATGACTAGTCTTGAAACCTGACTGATTTGGATCAAGAAGGTCATTCAGAGAGAGATAGCGGGAGAGCTGGCCAAGGACGGCACGTTCAAGAGTTTTGGAGAGAAAAGAAAGAAGGGATACTGGTCTGTAATTGTTGACATCGGAGGGATCGAGTGTAGGTTTTTTCAGAAGGGGTGCAACTCTCGCTCTCTTGAAGACGGAAGGGACGTAGCCAGCGGTCAGGGATGAGTTGATGAGCGAGGTGAGATAAGGGAGAAGGTCTCCGGAAATGGTCTGGAGAAGAGAGGAGGGGATAGGGTCAAGCGGGCAGGTTGTTGGGCGGCCGGCCGTCACAAGACGCGAGATTTAATCTGGAGATAGAGGGGAGAAAGAGGTCAGAGCACAGGGTAGGGCAGTGTGAGCAGAACCAGCGGTGTCGTTTGACTTAGCAAACGAGGATCGGATGTCGTCGACCTTCTTTTCAAAATGGTTGACGAAGTCATCTGCAGAGAGGGGAGGAGGGGGAGGGGGAGGAGGATTCAGGAGGGAGGAGAAGGTGGCAAAGAGCTTCCTAGGGTTAGAGGCAGATGCTTGGAATTTAGCGTGGTAGAAAGTGGCTTTAGCAGCAGAGACAGAGGAGGAAAATGTAGAGAGGAGGGAGTGAAAGGATGCCAGGTCCGCAGGGAGGCGAGTTTTCCTCCATTTCCGCTCGGCTGCCCGGAGCCCTGTTCTGTGAGCTCGCAATGAGTCATCGAGCCACGGAGCGGGAGGGGGAGGACCGAGCCGGCCTGGAGGATAGGGGACATAGAGAGTCAAGGGATGCAGAGAGGGAGGAGAGGAGGGTTGAGGAGGCAGAATCAGGAGATAGGTGGGAGAAGGTTTGAGCGGAGGGAAGAGATGATAGGATGGAAGAGGAGAGAGTAGCGGGGGAGAGAGAGCGAAGGTTGGGACGGCGCGATACCATCCGAGTAGGGGCAGTGTGGGAGGTGTTGGATGAGAGCGAGAGGGAAAAGGATACAAGGCAGTGGTCGGAGACTTGGAGGGAGTTGCAATGAGGTTAGTGGAAGAACAGCATCTAGTAAAGATTAGGTCGAGCGTATTGCCTGCCTTGTGAGTAGGGGGAAGGTGAGAGGGTGAGGTCAAAAGAGGAGAGGAGTGGAAAGAAGGAGGCAGAGAGGAAAGAGTCAAAGGTAGACGTGGGGAGGTTAAAGTCGCCCAGAACTGTGAGAGGTGAGCCGTCCTCAGGAAAGGAGCTTATCAAGGCATCAAGCTCATTGATGAACTCTCCGAGGGAACCTGGAGGGCGATAAATGATAAGGATGTTAAGCTTGAAAGGGCTAGTAACTGTGACAGCATGGAATTCAAAGGAGGCGATAGACAGATGGGTAAGGGAGAAAGAGAGAATGACCACTTGGGAGAGATGAGGATCCCGGTGCCACCACCCCGCTGACCAGACGCTCTCGGGGTGTGCGAGAACACGTGGGCGGACGAAGAGAGAGCAGTAGGAGTAGCAGTGTTGTCTGTGGTGATCCATGTTTCCGTCAGTGCCAAGAAGTCGAGGGACTGGAGGGAGGCATAGGCTGAGATGAACTCTGCCTTGTTGACCGCAGATTGGCAGTTCCAGAGGCTACCGGAGACCTGGAACTCCACGTGGGTCGTGCGCGCTGGGACCACCAGAGTAGGGTGGCCGCGGCCACGCGGTGAGGAGCGTTTGTATGGTCTGTGCAGAGAGGAGAGAACAGGGATAAACAGACACATAGTTGACAGGCTACAGAAGAGGCTACGCTAATGCAAAGGAGATTGGAATGACAAGTGGACTACACGTCTCGAATGTTCAGAAAGTTAAGCTACGTAGCAAGAATCTTATTGACTAACATGATTAAAATGATACAGTACTGCTGAAGTAGGCCAGCTGGCAGTGGGTGCATTGTTGACACTACACTAATCAAGTCGTTCCGTTGAGTGTAATAGTTTCTGCAGTGTTGCTATTCGGGGGCTAGCTGGCTAGCTAGCAGTGTTGTTTACGTTACGTTGCGTTAAAAGAACGACAATAGCTGGCTAGCGAACCTAGAAAATCGCTCTAGACTACACAATTATCTTTGATACAAAGACGGCTATGTAGCTAGCTAAGTAGCTAGCTACGATCAAACAAATCAAACCGTTGTACTGTAATGAAATGAAGTGAAAATGTGATACTACCTGTGAATGCGACCGGGTAGTTGAGTTCTATACAGAAGACGTTGGCTAGCGTTGGCTAGCTAGCAGAGTCACCTACGTTAAGGACGACAAATAGCTGGCTAGCTAACCTCGGTAAATTAAGATAATCACTCTAAGACTACACACTCTAAACCTAAACAACACAATTATCTTGGATACGATGATACGAAGACAGCAAAGACAGCTATGTAGCTAGCTAACACTACACTAATCAAGTCGTTCAGTTGAGTGTAATAGTTTCTCCAGTGCAGCTAATCAGTGGACGTTAGCTAGCTGGCTAGTGAAGACTACGTTAGGACGGCGAAATACGATAATTACGCAATTATCTTTGATACAAAGACGGCTATGTAGCTAGCTGAGAAGAAATTGCTAAGATTAGACAAATCAAACCGTTGTGATATAATGAAATATAATGAAAAAGTTATACTACCCGCGGGAGCGAAGTGCAGATGCGACCACTCGCTCCAACCGGAACCGGAACAGTTTCTATTGAAATTCATGTATATATTTTCTGATATGAATACCAAGTATGTCTACTTCACCGTCAGCCCATTTTATAGGTAAACTGCAGGGTAATGTAAGAGTTGTATTTTTTTTTAAATATGCAGTACATACAGTAATATTGTACACTTATCATAAGTAGGTTTTAGTCCAGAAAAGTTATCGAGAGCTTCAATAAGCCATTGCAGGGATCTAGCTTGTGGACTAAATATAAAACTAGAGTCATCAGCACACATGGACGGCTTTGTTTTTAAGCCTTGGATTTCTAATCCACTAATGTTATTGGATCTGATTTTAAAAGCTAGCATTTCGATGGCCATAACGCATAGATATGGTGACAGTGGACATCCTTGTTTAACACCTCTTGACAATTCAAAACTCTGGGGTTGCTATTCATAACTTTTACCCATTTTATAAGATAATCACTGAAGTTGAAAAAATCCAGGCATTTATAAATAAAATCCCATCTTAATTTATCAAATGCCTTTTCACAATCTGTTATAAATACCAGGCCTGGCTTGGATGTTTCAAGTTTTCTTGAAGTTCTTGTATATTATATCCAATGTATCATCCATGTAAAAAAGAAACCTGTCTGATCAGGATGAACAACATCTGGTAAAACCTTTTTTAATTCTGAGTGCTATGCATTTAGCTAGTGTTTTTGCATCACACATTGAAGTGCAGTTTTTTTAGACAAGGTCTTTATACATGCCATCTGGGTCTTGTTTTAATAATTGTAAGTCGCTCTGGATAAGAGCGTCTGCTAAATGACTTAAATGTAAATGTAAATGTAATAGTGAAATAAGACCTTCCAGACTACCATTTCTATAGGAGTAGTTAAAACAATCTAACAATGGAGCTTTTAGTATATCAAAAAAGGCTTGATTTTGGGTTAACTGCCTTGTTCAGGGGCACGACAACAGATTTCGTACATTGTCAGCTCAGGGATTCAATCTTGCAACCTTTCGGTTACTAGTCCAACGCTCTAACCCCTAGGCTACGCTGCCACCCCTAAATATAAGTATGCCATCAAGCCCTGGGGTATTTCCTGACTGAAAGGATTTCATTGCCTCATTTCTTCCCCTATAATTTGACCGTCGCACTGATATGTCTTTCATTTTGTTAAAAATTGAAAAGTATATTATTTGGAAAGAATTCCTTAAAGTAATATTCATTCAGTGGGACAGGATGAGTCGGAAAAGAGAACATCTGCTTAAAATATTTAGCTTACTCTTTTAAAATATAATTCAGAGAATCATAGATGACTCAGTCTTCAGTAACGAGTTTCTGCAAAATATTTTTGTTAGTGTTCCTGTGTTGGAGATTCAGGAAGAATTTTGTGCATTTTTTTCCATATTCCATCCCAGACCGTTCTTGAATAAGTTCCTCAAGTTCGAGGAAAAACAAAAATAACTTCTCTGTAGTATCATTTTTATTGCAATCTACCTGTCTAGTTAAGGTATTTCCCTGGTTAGTCTTGTCTCTTTAGCCATAAACTGCTTTTTTATTATTGATATTGTATTGAATGATCTCTGAAGGTATCCCAAACAATAAGGGGATTTGCTGAACCTACAGTGGGGCAAAAAAGTATTTAGTCAGCCACCAATTGTGCAAGTTCTCCCACTTAAAAAGATGAGAGGCCTGTAATTTTCCTCATATGTACAATTCAACGATGACAGACAAAATGAGAAAAAAAATCCAGAAGATCACATTGTAGGATTTTTAATTAATTTATTTGCAAATTATGGTTGAAAATATGGAGGGCTGTGCGGCCCCCCCAAAGAAATGCCACCCCACACCATGCCAAACCGGTCATGCTGGAGAATGTTGCAGGCAGCAGAAGGTTTTACACGGCATCTCCAGACTCTGTCACATGTGCTCAGTGTGAACCTGCTTTCATCTGTGAAGAGCACAGGGCACCAGTGGCGAATTTGCCAATCTTGGTGTTCTCTGGCAAATGCCAAACGTCCCGCACGGTGTTGGGCTGTAAGCACAACCCCCACCTGTGGACGTCGGGCCCTCATACCACCCTCATGGAGTCTGTTTCTGACTGTTTGAGTAGACACATGCACATTTGTGGCCAGCTTGAGGTCATTTTGCAGGGCTCTGGCAGTGCTCCTCCTGCTCCTCCTTGCACAAAGGCGGAGGTAGCGGTCCTGCTGCTGGGTTGTTGCCCTCCTACGGCCTCCTCCACAGCTCCTGATGTACCCGCCTGTCTCCTGGTAGTGCCTCCATACTCTGGATATGACGTTGACAGACACAGCAAACCTTCTTGCCACAGCACGCATTGATGTGGCATCCTGGATGAGCTGCACTACCTGAGCCACTTGTGTGGGTTGTAAGACTCCGTCTCATGCTACCACTAGAGTGAAAGCACCGCCAGCATTCAAGTGACCAAAACATCAGCCAGGAAGCATAGGAACTGAAAAGTGGTCTGTGGTCACCACCTGCAGAACCACTCCTTTATCGGGGGTGTCTTGCGAATTGCCTGTAATTTCCACCTGTTGTCTATTCCATTATCACAACAGCATGTGAAATGTATTGTCAATCAGCGTTGCTTCCTATGTGGACAGTTTGATTTCACAGAAGTGTGATTGACTTGGAGTTACATTGTGTTGTTTAAGTGTTCCCTTTATTTTTTTGAGCAGTGTATATTCACCCTCTTTGCTGTGAAGCCGCTAAATAAGGTCTGGCTCAACCAATTACCTGGTGCAACCAATTAAATAGTTAGATTACACACAGGTGGACTTTATTTAAGTGTCACATGATCTCATCGTGTATGTATGTATATATATATATATATATATATATATATATATATATATACACCTGTTCTGAAAGGCCACAAAGTCTGCAACTCCACTAAGCAAGGGGTACCACCAAGCAAGCGGCACCATAGAGACCAAGGAGCTCTCCAAACAGGTCAGGTTTCAGTTCTAAAAGAATATTAGGAACTTTGAACATCCCATGGAGCACCATTAAATGCGTTATTAAAAAATTTAAAGAATGTCACCACAACAAACCTGCCAAGAGAAGGCCGCCCACCAAAACTCACGGACCAGGCAAGGAGGGCATTAATCAGAGAAGCAACAAAGAGACCAAAGATAAACCTGAAGGAGCTGCAGAGCGCCACAGTGGAAATTGGAGTATCTGCCCATAGGACCACTTTAAGCCGTACACTCCACAGAGCTGGGCTTTACAGAAGAGTGGCCAGAAAAAAAGCCATTGCTTAAAGAAAAAAATAAGCTAACACAATTGGTGTTCACCAAAAGACATGTGGGAGACTCCCTAAACATATATGGAAGAAGGTACTCTGGTCAGATGAGACTTTCCTTGATGGCTTTTTGGCCATCAAGGAAAACGCTATGTCTGGCGGAAACCCAACACCTCTCATCACCCCGAGAATACCATCCCCACAGTGAAGCATGGTGGTGGCAGCATCATGCTGTGGGGATGTTTTACATCGGCTCTTGCCAAAACTGGTCAGAATTGAAGGAATGATGGATGGCGCTAAGTACAGGGAAATGCTTGAGGGGAAACCTGTTTCAGTCTTCCAGAGGTTCAGCTTCCAGCAAATTAATGACCCCGATCATACTGCTGAAGCAACATTCGAGTGGTTTAAGGGTGAACATTTAAATGTATTGGAATGGCTTAGTCAAAGCCCAGACCTCAATCCAATTGAGAATTTGTGGTGTGACTTAAAGATTTCTGTACACCAGCAGAACCCATCCAACTTGAATGAGCTGGAGCGGTTTTACCTTGAAGAATGGGCTTAAATCCCAGTGGCTAGCTCATAGAGACATACCCCAAGAGACTTGCAGCTGTAATTGCTGCAAAAGGTGGCTCTACAAAGTATTGACTTTGGGGGGGGGTGAATAGTTATGCATGCTCAACTGTTCAGTTTTATTTCTTGTTCGTTTTACAATAGAATATATTTTGTATCTTCAAAATGGTAGGCATGTTGTGTAAATCAAATTATTACAAACCTCCCAAAATACAAATTAATTCCAGGTTGTAAGTCATCAAAATACTTTTTTGAAGCCACTGTAGGTTGAAGGTCAGCTGTTTTCCTTGTATGCCCTGGAAACTGCCTAAGGGAATGGAGGAGTCATTGAAAAACAATAACTTTTTAAGCATTGGTTTAATTTCAACATGCAGGGTTATCCCTGTGATGCAGCATGTGCGTAAAACCCCTCTGTTTGTTGCTTTGGCTGGTTGATCGTTTATATTTGCTCAGTAGCAATCAGTTTTAAGGTATCCCTGTGGAAAGGCCCTATAATACCAAAAAATATACTTCAAATATATCATTTTCTTGAGCACAGTAGGGCTTGTTTTAGTGTAGTTTGGTGTAATCTGCGATGCTGCTCCATCTGTAAAATATATATATATATATATATATATATATATATATATATATATATATATATATAAAAGATGGAACATTCGTTGCCTGATTTGTCTTTATCTACTTATCGTTTCCCCACTGAGTTGCATAATGTTGGCATCAGGAGAGAGTGTTGACCTCCCATTCTGTTTGCTGTGTTATGGTGACCTGCTCTAGAGACACACCATCAATATCGTCCTGGCTGCATCTTTACTTTGTTTCTCTTATTTTATTTGTACCTCCTTATCTTGTTCTCATTGTGGAACAACGGCAGATCTCAGAAAGACAGGAGAAAGTGAGATGAGAAAGGGAAAGAACAGTCCCTACACAACAATGCTCATGATTAGACTCAAAGGAAGAGCTGAAAATTGATCCATAATGACATGAAGGTAAGTATATATATATATATATATATATATATATATATATATATATATATATATATATATATATCTTTGTATTTTGTTCCTATTTTATAGCTTCCTACTTGTGGATTAGTTTTGTGTCATTTTGCCTTGAGTATATTTCTCAGATTTGCAAGTAAGTCAGTCCCGTGATAGGCACATTCAATAATGATTTGACTTGAAGTCAGTGTCAGAAAGGAGTGGTATTCTGTGCGACTGCAGTACCTACATATACAAAAGTATGTGTACACCCCGTCAAATTAGTGGATTTGGCTATTTCAGCTACACCTGTTGCTACAGGTGTATACAATTGAGCACATGGACATGCAATCTCCATATACAAATATTGGCAGTAGAATGGGCTCAGTGACTTTCTACGTGGCACAGTCATAGGATGCCACCTTTCCAACAAGTCAGCCCACCAGGGCTGCCCCGGTCAACTGTAAGGGATGTTATTGTTAAGTAGAAGCATCTTGGAGCAACAACGGCTCAGCCACGAAGTGGTAGACCACACAATCTCACAGAACGGGACTGCCGAGTGCTGAAGCACATAACGTGTAAAAAATCGCCTGTCCTTGGTTGCAACACGCACTATTGAGTTCCAAACTGCCTCTGGAAGCAACATCAGCAGAAGAACTGTTCATCGGGAGCTGAATGAAATGAGTTTCCATGGCCGAGCAGCCTCACACAAGCCTAAGATTACCATGTGCAATGTCAAGTGTCATCTGGAGTGGTGTAAAGCTATCCTCCATTGGACGCTGGAGCAGTGGAAACACAATCTCTAGAGTGATGAATCATGCTTCACCATCTGGCAGCCCGATGGACGAATCTGGGTTTGTCAGATGCCAGGAGAACACCACCTGGAATGAGATGTTTGACGAGCACTTTTGTCTACTTTTGTCTATATAGTGTAAAAACTAACTGACTTAAGCATTCAAAGAGGAAATCACACCAGGGTGAAAGCTGTCTGTTAAAATATTTTCAGGGAAAAGAAGCTGGCATGTTAGAATTTTTTTTAAGAAAGGATAGGGGAGTTCTTGGAATGACTGCCTGTTTCTTTCCTTCTTATACTCTCTCCCTCTGTCATTCTTTTTTTCTCCTTTCCTCTATCCCTCTTAGTTAAGGGAATAGAGCAAAAAGCTCTGCCTCTCGATGGAAGGAACGAGGTAGGAATTTTTGGGGGTCGGTGTGTCTAGCCGGAAGCTGGGCAAGAAAGAGAAAGAGCGGGGTAGAGAGAGAACACAGTGAACCCCACTCCCAAACCTCTTCAGCGTAACAGCCTGTATTAAGTTGTTTGGCACACATTGAAGAACAGGGCAAGAGACAGAGAGAGAAGAGGAAAAAAGAGGCAAAACAGAGCACCTCTCCCCTCCCACCCCTTAGTGAGACAGTCTAAATCATACTGGTTATAAGTGCTGTTGTTCTGTGAGTGTGATGCTGGTCAGACAGACCCAGGCGCAGACCTTCAAACCTTGCAGAGCTCCTCTCAGATCCTAAGCAACCCTGGAGAGCCTAGCCATCTACCCCCAGAAACTCTCGCCGCAGCCACCGCTCACTCCCTACAGTGACATGTACCCTGAGGAGACCCGTGGGGGTGGAGGGGCAGCCTCCATTGACTACCTGGAGGGAGTGGATGACTACACTGCCCATGCCCCTGGCCTCGTTCCCTTCTACAGTTCCTCCACCACGTCTCTGGATGCCCATGGACCCCCCTCGGATGGCAGCCTGCAGTCACTTCTGTTTGTGCCCTCCACTCCCCAGCTCAGCCCCTTCCTTCGCCACACCAGCCTCCCCAGCCAGTCTATCTACCTGGAGATCTCCTCCACACCCGTAAACAGGTGAGCGATATAACTGTCTTTGACCCTTATGGGGGGGGCAAGAGTTAATTATCTAGCTGAATGTGTGCGGCTCAGATAGCTGTACTGTACCGAGGTGATCAAATCACATTTTATGTATAAAATAGCTTTATTTATACAGGTTTTTCTCATTGAGAACATCTCTTTTCCAAGAGAGACCTGGTCAAATAGCAGCAGGGGGAACAACGTTTCAGACAGAACAACTTACATACACTAACACAACATTAAACAAAATTATAAACACACATACAGTACAACAAACATTTAACGTTAAACAAGTTTGACTAAAAATAGCTGGCCAAAAGACAGCTGGCCTAAAGACTCTTCTATAATTATATACATCGATCAAGTGTTTAAACTCCACCAACAAAACTAGATCATCGAATTTTAAAATGTTCAGGAGAGAATTCCAGGCCCACGGAGCTAAGTAACTGAAACTATTTTGACCATGAACTGTTCTAATTTTTGGTACTGTTAGAAGCAAATGAGAATGGGACCGTAATTGATATTTATTTACCGACCTGACTTAAAAAAAACAGAGATAAAATAGCATTTTACCCCATATGGCCTTATAAACCAGTGTATACCCGCGTTTAAGCCTACGACAGGTCAATGACGACCATCCAACAGCGCTGTAGAGATCACAGTGATGTGTTGGACGTACTTACGCCCTTGTAAGTCATGTGTAAGAGAGTGAGATCAGTGTCCCTATTCCACTCCATTTGATCGGAATGTTCGTTAGAGTTAGTGTTAACCGCTTGTGATGTTAGTTTTAGCAGTGCTGTTTGGACAATGTGCTGACTGTGTAGTGTTGTTCAACAGCTGCTGTTTCCCTGTTTTTCTTCTTCACCAGACCTCTGATTATGTCATTTGTCACAGAGCATTTCAATAGACATGTCATATTTTGCTCCATATGATTGCTTGGAGAGAAATGGAGGGATAGTCTACATTGATTGACATGGAGTTTAGGTTTAGTCTTTTTCTAATTGTACGCTTCAATTGACTGTCGTTACTCCACATTAACAATATGTATTTGTCTTCCTGTGATCACATTTTGTTATTTGGCTCGGTGTACTTTTGTTTCTCTAGCATCCTCTAAGTAGTCTGACAAACAATGACAGTCAGACAAAATAAATACTTTAAAACTAAACATGTACTCAGGACTTAGTTTCATAACACCTTTCCAATAATGTTTTGTCCTCAAAGTGGGGTATCATGCTCATTATATGTGACGTTACTAGGTGAGTTTCATTATAAAGTAAAACATTCATTATCAGAAGGGAAATATTTAGGCTGTTGAAAAGCCTTAGTTACGGAGCTCTAATTCCTCAGATTAGCGACTTTGCTAGAGACCTTGAGAAAAGAACAATATGTAAGAACAACAAAATGCACACGTACAGTTCATTTCCTGAATTAGGTGGAGACCGAGCTAGTTCCTGGGGGGATAATAGATGAGTCCAAGTTGCTGCTGTTAGCCATAATTGGCTTGAGGGATTGAGGGGCTCAATGGTGTTGTCGACCTCAACAAGACCAAGCTGCTATTCCTCCTTGAAAACTCTACGATGTCGACTTTCCAGAGTGCAAAAAACTTTAGTGACCCTGGACAACACCCTGTTATTCTTTGAAAACATCAAAGCAGTGACTCGCTTATGGAAGTTCATGCTCTACAACATCCATAGAGTATGAACTTTCTTCAAACCGGAAGCGGTACTTGTAATCTCCCGTCTGGTCTACTGCATCTCTGTTGGCTGAGCTCCCCGCTTGTGCCATCAAACCCCTGGAATTTATCCAGAACGCCGCAGCCCACTTAGTGTTCAACTCCACTGGTTCCCAGTCAAAGCTTGCATCCACGACAAGACCATGGTGCTTGCCTACGGAGCAGCAAGGGGAACTGCCCCTCCCTACCTTCTATGCTCAAACCCTACACCCCAACCCCGAGCACTCCGTTCTTCCACCTTTGGTCTCCGGGCCGTCCCACCCCTACAGGGGCCCTCTTAGACCTGTGCCCTCTTAGACCCGTCGAACATCTTCTCTGTCCTGGCACCCCAAAGGTGGAATGAGCTTCCCCCTGAATCTAGGACTGTAGGTCCGAAACCCTACCTCTTCAAATAGTATCTTAAATAAGACATCCCTTATCCCCACCCCCATTGTATGAATTAAACATGTACTTCTGTTTTCCTACGAGCACTAACTTTGCTGAACTTCTTAAGTGTGGAAAAATGTACATTAACACGACTGATGTAGTTGTCTCACCTAGCTACGGTATCTCAAGATGAATGCTCTAACTGTAAGTCACTCTGGATAACAGCGCCTGCTAAATTACTCAAATTAAATGTAGTCACCTCTTACAGCTCTCTTTATTGAATGAGAAAATATCTTTGTTTGACTGTTGTGAGATTTCTATCGGAGAAACTGATGTTGGTAATTTCACGTTTTGAACGCACTTAAATTGAAACGGAGGCAGAGGTCATTGGAGGAGTATGTTTTCAAAGAGAACCAGCACATTTGTGTAGCCCAAAAGTCCCATTTTGAATGAATGAGTTTGCAAAAGTTTTTTGTGATGTCATCTTGAAAAGAAATTCAAAGAACAACTCCAGGTTGATTCGTCCCAGAAAAGCCAATCTTCTGACCATCCTGACCAACCCTGTGTTGCAGGTCGAGTGTGGTAGCCAATCAGCAGTCAGTGTCCCAGGAGGAGCTCAGCAGCGCCTCCGACACTGCGGTGGAGTCAGGGTCAGGTTCAGGGCCAGGGGTCGGTGTGTTAGAGATGGCCAAGGAGACTAGGTACTGTGTGGTCTGCAGTGACTATGCCTCTGGGTATCACTACGGAGTTTGGTCCTGCGAGGGCTGCAAAGCCTTCTTCAAAAGGAGCATCCAAGGTAAGCCTCTAATCCCTACTATTATATCCCACTTCACTTCAAAACATTTAACTCCTTCTATTCACTGAATCAGAAGATGCACTCATGACCAAACTTTTTAAATTCATATCTAAGCCCTCTTCGCAATAAGGGTGCCACAAAAATACCACGTAATTCCCCATTCAGCACTGTACTCTATTAAAAGTAACTCATCTGACTGGCACCCAATGTTCCCTCTAAGCTGCGTGCGAGCAGTAGCCCCACGAAGCTCTCCCGGCACTGCCATGCAGCCCACAGAGAGAAGCACGTTATTGAACTTCACTGAGATTTCTAGAGCAGGGGTCACGTTGATCTCCAAGGCATTCCTAGTCGATCGCCAAACATCTCTGTAAAACATTTTTTTTTGTAAATGGTTTCAGGCTGTTGCCAGTAGGTGTACCCGATTCAGCTGCCCTGTGTGCCGGCAAACTGTTGCCATTTTTGAACCATTTCATGTGTTTGAAGGTACAAACCCTGCCTTCCTGGTGGGCCCAGAGAGAAAATCAAGTGTACTATAGGGCTACCGCTTGCCAACGAGATGGCTCAGATGACCGTGTCTGCAATAATGTAGCAGACATAAGAAAGCTACAGCAACATTGATACTGTGAGATTTAAATACATAAAAAAACATGATGACAGAGAGATTATTAACGAATACAGCGAAGAGCTGCTGTTTTTATGAGTGAGTTCCAGTGCAGGCTGAGGTGAGGACGGCTAGAAATAATTGCTGGAACGGAGTTAATTGAATGACAACCATGTATTTGATACCATTCCAAGAATTCTGCTCCAACCATTACAATGAGCCCAATTAAAATGCCACCAACCTCCTGTGGTGAGTTCATGTTTAAATTCTTACTCAGCACTGTCAACACTTTGATAAATCATAAAATGCGCATTATTCCTATATACAGGGCTACAACAAGCACTGCATCAGTAATATATTAGTAGGAAAGTGAAACTACATGCTTGTGTTGTAATTATTAGCCGCTTGGGTCTTTTTTAACATCGAGGAATATACATTTTTTCCCGCCATAGGAGTAACAACATGAATTTGTGCAAGAGGCAAAAATAATGCGGTGCAACTCGAGTTTCGGGTCCCTTTTTGGTTGGTGTCAGTGGAGGAAAGGAAGAGGGGAGGGATGTTGAGAGGCGGACCCTGAGTCTGCTGCTCTCTCCCTCCCCTGAGACTGACCATGAGAAGGAGGCACCAGCAGCCCAGTAAAATAAAAATAAAAAGCAAATGCTCACTCAGCTGTGCCTCACGATTAATACAACAACAGATCTAGTACCAGTTTGATCACATACAGTGGGGCAAAAAAGTATTTAGTCAGCCACCAATTTTGCAAGTTTAAAAAGATGAGAGGCCTGTAATTTTCATCATAGCTACACTTCAACTATGACAGACAAAATGAGAAAAAAATCCAGAAAATCACATTGTAGGATTGTTAATGAATTTATTTGCAAATGATGGTGGAAAATAAGTATTTGGTCACCTACAAACAAGCAAGATTTCTGGCTCTCACAGTAACTTCTTCTTTAAGAGGCTCCTCTGTCCTCCACTCGTTACCTATATTAATGGCACCTGTTTGAACTTGTTATCAGTATAAAAGACACCTGTCCACAACCTCAAATAGTCACACTCCAAACTCCACTATGGCCAAGACCAAAGAGCTGTCAAAGGACACCAGAAAAAAAATTGTAGACCTGCACCAGGCTGGGAAGACTGAATCTGCAATAGGTAAGCAGCTTGGTTTGAAGAAATCAACTGTGGGAGCAATTATTAGGAAATGGAAGACATACAAGACCACTGATAATCTCCCTCGATCTGGGTTCCACGCAAGATCTCACCCCGTGGGGTAAAAATTATCACAAGAACGGTGAGCAAAAATCTCATAACCACACGGGGGGACCTAGTGAATGACCTGCAGAGAGCTGGGACCAAAGTAACAAAGCCTACCATCAGCAAGGGCATTGAAGATGAAATGTGGCTGGGTCTTTCAGCATGACAATGATCCCAAACACACCGCCCAGGCAACGAAGGGTCAGGCATTTCAAGGTCCTGGAGTGGCCTAGCCAGTCTCCAGATCTCAACCCCATAGAAAATCTTTGGAGGGAGTTGAAAGTCCGTGTTGCCCAGCAACAACCCCAGAACATCACTGCTCTAGAGGAGATCTGCATGGAGGAATGGGCCAAAATACAAGCAACCATGTCTGACAACCTTGTGAAGACTTACAGAAAACGTTTGACCTCTGTCATTGCCAACAAAGGGTATAACAAAGTATATTAGACACTTTTGTTATTGACCAAATACTTATTTTCCACCATAATTTGCAAATAAATTAATTAAAAATCCTATAATGTGATTTTCTGGATTTTTTTTTCTCATTTTGTCTGTCATGGTTGAAGTGTACCTATGATGAAAATTACAGGCCTCATCTTTTCGAAAAACAATCCGTTGGCAAGGCAAATCAAGCAAAGCTAAAATGCGTTGATAATGTATTGGGCCTATAGCTTACTGCACAAACTTCATTGCTACAGTACTGTTTTTAATTGGTTAATGTTGCATAGGCTTATGTTTTTTAAGTAATGTTAAAAAAAATCTTACCGTTAGATCGCTGCTTGCATTTTGACTCAGTGATCTTACCTCAAAAGGTTGGTGATCACTGTTTTGAGTTTCCTGTTAACATTATAAATGTTTCCCTTTACTGTGGCACGTGATCAAATCAAAGCAATATTAGCCACTTTCAATGCAACGTACGGAAACAAAATGAACTATGCAACAGATTTTGTTGTAGGCAGAACACATCGGAGTAGGATTCTATTGCATTGACATGCACTACTCAGCCCGTACTCTACACAGACCAGTGTTCAGTCAGTTGCAATCAGTTGCAGTAGTCCTATATGCAAATGTACCATTACCATATATGGATCTGTGCCATTTACGTTGAACTGGATTGTGTTTACAGCATAAGCGGTCGTGACTAAATGTGCTTGTTTTGAGATCAAGGCGAGAGCTGCTTGTAGCCACGTGTGCACATTTTGTTCATGTCCTTTGCTAGTTAGTGAGTTATTAGCCCAGTTATAGATCATTTGTAGTCAGTAATAGGGGGTGGATTGCTTCCTACAAGAGCACAAAATGTGTACATTTCTAGACACCTTTAAAAAGCAAGTCAGGTAAAGAGCTTTTAATAAGCTAAATAGGCAGAGGGTAGCATCATTTGTCTGATTCTCTGTAATAATGGTATGAGAATAATAATGCATTTTCTTTTGTAAAGTGCTTTCTTGCGTCAAACAACAATAGATTTTAAGTCACTTGTCTCAAGGACAAGTGGAAAAACAGGTTAATGTCAAGCCCTGCATGTTTTTTTCAAAAGTCTCATGAAATGTACGCCTACATTGAACACCACACATTGGCTGCTACTGTAGGCTGAATGATAGAACAGCTATTTCCCTGTTAAAATTTAATGGAATGCATTTTCTAAATTGTTTTTGATGGTAGTCCACTCTGGTAGGCCTACAATATGATCAAATAGCCACAGTAGCCTACATGGCCACTGTTAAAACTGTAGGGGGTACAGCCTAAGTATTAACAGTAAACGCATGATGTAAGTTTTCACAACGGTCAAGTTTGCACTCAGCAGACCTGACATTTGTTCAGCGCTGGGAAAAAATGAGAGGGAACATTGCTGGCACCCACTGTGGGCACATGAATATTATTGAGAAATCAACCTTGACATTGGCTATTAATTGTTCCTGAATCCCAGCCAGCTTCAAACCTCTTACAGAGAGAAGACCATCGAAGTTTAACTGTCATTTACCAGGACCACTTTAGTGACATTGCTAAAGGTACATTGGGTGTAGAGAAGGAACTAATCAAAGAGAACAGAACGACCTGAATTAAGGGAAAATATGTTTTTTTCACATCTGAATGAGAGTCTGTAGCTTTTTTTAAAAGTGTCTTGTATAGTAGGTATTATGCCATAGACAGTTTTCATTATTACTGAAATAGAACATGTTGTAAAACCATATTCTAATGTGCTTTCAAAGTTTAATAGGCTATCCTAGGTATCGGAGTTAATTTTACCTTGTACGGCAGAGGAATCTTACATTACATTTCATGACGTTCCGAGGGGGTGGACATCACACAACAAAAGACACACAATCAGAACACAGTAGTCTCATGGTAATAAAACAATGTAGATACTACAGTTTAATTCACTCTATGCCAGAGAAATATGAAAAAGCGGTATAGTGTTCCTCTCTTGTCAAATAACCTCAAACTGTATGCCAGTCCCCGTGATTGGATCACAATAAAGTTTTCTTCCAGGTCACAATGACTACATGTGCCCTGCGACCAACCAGTGTACCATCGACAGGAACCGTAGGAAGAGCTGCCAGGCATGCCGCCTCAGAAAGTGTTACGAAGTGGGCATGATGAAAGGAGGTGAGCACAATAGTGCTCACGTGTGTGCCCGCACACACACACACAACTTACGGTTTGGCTTGCCTCAGTAGTGTGAAAAGGGAAGTATTAGTTAAGACTGCTTGATGCTGAAACGACAGGCGGTGTGTGGCTAAGCATTGTGTGTGCAGATAAAATAGAGACATATTTTACCATGGTGTAACGGTCATCGTTGTGTGAAGAAGGATCGGACCAAATCGCAGCGTGGTAAGTGTTCCTGATTTTTATTAACACTAGAACAAAATAACAGAGTGAGAAATGTAACCGTCCTGTCAGGTGCAGAACACTAAACAGAAAACAACTACCCACAAAACACAGGTGGGAAAAGGCTACCTAAGTATGGTTCCCAATCAGAGACCACAATAGACAGCTGTCCCTGATTGAGAACCATACCCGGCCAAAACAAAGAAATACAAAACATAGAAAGCTGAACATAGAATGCCCACCCAAATCACACCCTGACCAAACCAAGAAAGAGACATAAAAAGCTCTCTAAGGTCAGGGCGTGACACATGGCCATGAACCACTTTTCTCTGATGGATGTAAAGGATTGATTAGTAGCCTACACACCCACAGTTTTGTTTTCATACTTCATGAATACACACACATCCATCCATACACATACACACAGTGAAATTCTACAGCAAGGAAAAGATATGAAGTTATACGTGGGAGTAAGAGTGTAAATAGCGAGATAGGTGTGAGTATGCTTGTGTGTGTGTGTATGCGTGTGTGTGTTCGTTACTAACTCTACTCTAAACTCCAGGCCCGCGGTGGACCGGGTTCCGCGGTGGGCGGGTTCTCCAGAGGGATAAGAGGCGTGGTGGCACTGCTGGTGACAACAGTGTCCTGGAGCACAGCAAAGCGTCCCCTCAGGATAGTAGCAAGAACAGCAGCTTCGGTGCTGGAGGAGGAGGAGAAGGGCGGCTCAAGATCACCATGTCTCCTGAACAGGTCTGAACATTTTCACTGGCTTCCTCCATTTCATATATCTCCAATGTAGCCACTTTCATTTAGCAACAGTCCTAAACAATTCAGTTAATACAAATGAATATGTAAGTGGAAACACAAAGTAACAAAGTACCAGGATTATAATCTTCCTCGCTAGCAATCATAACCAAGGGTAAAATTGGAATTAAATGCACAATGCCAGACTTCCTGCTCTCCTCTCCCAGGTGCTGTTCCTGCTGCAGGGTGCGGAGCCTCCAGCCCTGTGTTCTAGTCAGCAGTTGGGCCGTCCCTACACAGAGATCACCATGATGACCCTGCTCACCAGCATGGCTGACAAGGAGCTGGTACACATGATCGCCTGGGCTAAGAAAATACCAGGCAAGAACCTAACACGGCACAGAAATTATACAGTGCCTTCGGAAAGTATTCAGACATCTTGACTTTTTCTACATTGTTATGTTACAGATTTATTCTGAAATGGATTAAGTGACCAGTTTTCCTCAGCAATCTACACACAATAGCCCATAATGAGAAAACAAAAACAGGTTTTTAGATTATTTTGCAAATGTAAATAAAAATAAATGTCATTTACATAAGTATTCAGACCCTTTGATATGAGACTGGAAATTGAGTTCAGGTGCATCCTGTTTCCATTGATCATCCTTTAGATGTTTCTACAGCTTCATTGGAGTCCACCTGTGGTCAATTCAATCGATTGGACATGATTTGGAAAGGCACACACCTGTCTATTTAAGGTCCCACAGTTGACCGTGCATGTCAGAGTAAAAACCAAGCCATGAGATTGAAGGAATTGTCCGTAGAGCTCCGAGACAGGATTGTGTCGAGGCACAGATCTGGGGAAGGGTACCAAATTCCACAAGAACACAGTGGCCTCCATCATTCTTAAATGGAAGACGATTGGAACCACCAAGACTCTTCCAATAGAACCTTCTAGAAGGACAACCATCTCTGCAGCACTCCACCAATAAGGCCTTTACTGTAGAGAGCCAGACGGAAGCCACTCCTCAGTAAAAGGCAAATGACAGCCCCAAAAAGGCACCTAAAGACTCTCATGCCATGAGAAACAATATTCTCTGGTCTGATGAAACCAAGATTGAACTCTTTGGCCTGAATACCAAGTGACACATATGGAGAAAACCTGGCACCATTCCTATGGTGAAGCATGGTGGTGGCAGCGTCATGCTGTGGGGAAGTTTTTCAATGGCAGGGACTGGAAGACTAGTCAGGATCGAAGAAAAGATTAACATAGCAAAGTACAGACAGATTCTTGATGAAAACCTGCTCCAGAGCACTCAGGACATAGAAGGTTCACCTTCCAACAGGACAACGACTCTAAGCACACCGTCAAGACAACGCAGGGGTGGCTTCGGGACAAGTCTCTGAATGTCCTTGTATGGCCCAGCCAGAGCACGGACTTGAACCTGATCAAACATCTCTGAAGAGATCTGGAAGCAACACGCCCCATCCAACCTGACAGAGCTTGACAGGATCTGCAGAGAAGAATGGGAGAAACTCCCTAAATACAGGTGTGCCAAGCTTGTAGCGTCATACCCAAGAAGACCAGATGCTGTAATCACTGCCAACGGGGCTTCAACAAAGTACTGATGAAAGGGTCTGAATACTTATGTAAATGTGATATTTGTTTTGATAAATTAGCAACATTTCTAAAAACCTGTTTTTGCTTTGTCATTATGGGTGGGGTGTTTTGTGTAGATTGATGAGGGGAAAAAACAATTTAATACATTTTAGAATAAGTCTATAACGCAACAAAGTAAAAAAAGTCCAGGTGTTTGAATACTTTCCAAAGGTACTGTATATGATGTTGTAACATGGCTTCTATAGTACTCATTATCTCTCTCTTTCTCTCTCACACACACAGACACACACAGAAAATACACACAAACAGAGTAGACCCCCACACAATCTTAGACTTCAGCCTTCATATGACTGCTTACGCAACCACTTTCCTCCTGTATTGGCAGGCCTTGGTAGTGACAGTGACCGGCTGCTGAGGTTGCACACACATACACACTGGGATATTACAGGCATTAGGTTGATGATTACAGTCACCATCTAAAAGGGTCGTTTGGTCATAACCACTGCTACCCAATGGAGCCACACACACACACACACACAACCTCCCCGTGACACTGTCTAAGTAAAAACTGATGTTATTATGTCCCAGTGTGCGTCACTAAGAACCCAAAAGCACACCTGTTTTAGGAGTCTTTAGCCATGTACAGAGAGGAAAAATGGATGGGAATGGGATGTAATTGGATATGAATTAGGACAGCTGAGTTGTGCTGATAAGGACCCATGCCAGACCAGCAAAGGGATTGCAGGACAATTCACAATGGCTGTTATGTGGCAAGGTTGTAATAAGTTTAATGCATAGCATTTATCTTTACCTAAGAATTCAGATCAGAGAAAAAACATTATCCTGGAAAAATACAACCATCACATGATAATATACATATTGATCTGATTCAACTAGAGGCTTCGTCCAGTCAACCACAGATTAATTAAAGGAAATCATCACTTTCATTACTTTGCATTTGCACTGTGTGGGGGAGCTTCTATCCTTTGAATGACAATTTGACTATTAAATGAGTAATGTGACCATCTTAAAGTGGTTGAATGGACTAGTGGTTAATGTATGGTTGATAGTGGGTTTATATATGGTTTGACCCCAGTGTGACTGTGTCTCCTGTACTGGTAGGTTTCCAGGAGCTGTCTCTCCATGGCCAGGTGCAGTTGCTTGAGAGTTCCTGGCTGGAGGTGCTGATGATCGGACTCATTTGGAGGTCCATCCCCAGCCCTGGGAAACTAATCTTCGCCAAGGACCTCATACTTGACAGGTGGGTACACACACACATGAAATATATTGTATAAGAAACCAATCTAAATTGTAGATGTCCATTTCGCATCTTGTCTGTGTATGTCTACTGAAGGCCATGTCACAATGAGCCTAATTATGATAGTCCCATGGAGAAAGAAACACAGTTTCACCTGCACAAGTCCCCATCATTACACTTTAACGTTGGCAGAGGGGAGTGAAATGTCATCAAAATGGTGACTCTTGGGTAAGATGGAAACGCCATGCATGAGAGAAAGGGGGGAAAGACTGAGAGATGGAAAGAGAGGGAGAGGAGGCCAAGAGGGCGTATTTTTCATGCACAGCCTGTTCCCTTCATTTACCCCCACCATGTTCAAAGTAAACAAGTTTCACAGAGCTGTAGGCCCTTCCTAAAGGGAAAGAGGGAGAGGGTGACATGAAATAAGGAGAGAGGAAGAAGGGCTGTTACACTCTCGTTAATGTCTATGATGTTCTCATTTGATCTGAGTTTTATTATAGAGCATTACTTCTGACACCAGGTCCATAGCTAGCCACTTTGACATGATGAGTAAAATGGTGCAGGAGAGGTGGGAAGGCTAGTTGAGTTAGGGGGCAACTATCAAACTTATTCTAGATGGCTGCTCTTCAGAAATACTGTATGATTATTGTTCTTACCCTGACCACCATCTCTGGTCCAGTGCTGCAGTCGCTCAGAGTTTCACTATACTTTACTTGTGTCTCATCCCGACTCATATGGAAAATAAGAATTAAAAATGAAGATTATAAAGATTATAAAATCTGATAAGTAATCTAATTAGGAGCCTATCTGATAAGGTTTTTATGTTTTACCTTGTATGTCAGTAATGCATTTGTATATGTGTTAACTTACACTGAGTATACAAAACATTAGGAACACCTGCTCTTTCCATAAGACTGATCAGGTGAAAGCTATGATCTCTTCTTGATTTCACTTGGTACATCCACTTCAAACAGTGTAGATGAAAGGGAGGAGACCGGTTAAAGAAGGAATGTTTCATTAGTTTTACCCTTTTTCATGATATCCAATTGGTAGTTATAGTCTTGTCCCATCGCTGCAACTCCCGTACGGACACAGGAGAGGTGAAGGTCGAGAGCCATGCGTCCCCTGAAACACGTCAAATGCAATTGTGTTCGTTGTCCGTAGTTTATGCCTGCCCATACCATAACCCCACCGCCACCACATCAGCAAACCGCTTGCCAACACAAAGCCATACACATGGTCTGCCAAATTCTCTAAAACAACGTTGGAGGAGGCTTATGGCGGCTCAATTCTCTGGCAACAGCTCTGTTGGACATTCCTGCGGTCAGAATGCCAATTGCACTGTCCCTCAAAACTTTTGACATCTATGGCATTGTGTTGTGACAAAACTGCACATTTTAGAGTGGCCTTTTATTATCTCTAGCACAAGGTGCACCTGTATAATGATGATAATGTTTAATCAGCTTCTTAATATGCCACACCTGTCAGGTGGATGGATTATCTTGGCAAAAGATAAATGCTCACTAACAGTGATGTAAACAAATTTGTGCACATCATTTGAGAAAAATAAGCTTTTTGTGCATATGGAGCATAATCTGGAAACTTTTATTCCAGCTCATGAAACACAGAACTAACACTTTACATGTTGCATTGATATTTTGTTCAGTGTATAAGAAAAGTGTATGTTCTGACAATGTAACCTCTACAAAATAAATGCTTTTCTTATAGGTTTTGTTTTTTATAAGTCAACGTATAACAAAAAAAACATGACAATTACTATGTTTGTATATACATTTTCAGGAATGAATTTCCATTGTTATGGCATGTGGATGTATCTACAACTGTGCCTTTGGTCTCCCACCCAGGCTTTTAAACAAGCCCCCCGCCCTGTTTAGCTTTGATATTTGTCACTTACTATTACCAATGTGCTATTGTTGAGGGATCTCCACTTAATAATGAAAGAGATTCACTGCTTCTTTCAAAGTCGTTCCTATCCTTCTCCCTCCTCTTTCGCATCCCCCTCTCCTCCTCCTCCCCTTCTTCCTCCTTCTGCTTTCACCCTTTCCTCCTGCTCCTCCTCGTGGCAGACTTGGCATCTTTCTTCAATAAGTGTGGCGTTGCGTGCGACTCACTTCAGACAGTGCTATGCAATTGCTTTGAAATGTGTGTATCTCATGTATGTGAGACCTTAGAAGGCTTAACTTACATGTCTTTTGCATGTTATTATACAACTGGAACATGTATTTTATGTCTAAATGTTACCCATTCTTTTAAGTCAGATATTACAAGAATCTAATATGAATCTTGTATGTGTATTTGCTGCCATATGTATTACTTACAAGTTCTAGGTGGAACATACAGGAATTTTGTTCAATTATTCTGTATCTTTCCATATGGGGGATCTTTGACCTCCAGGAGTGAAGGGGACTGTGTGGAGGGCATGGCTGAGATCTTTGACATGCTCCTGGCCACTGTGTCTCGCTTCCGCATGCTCAAACTAAAGCCTGAGGAGTTTGTGTGTCTCAAAGCCATCATCTTGCTTAACTCTGGTGAGTGTGTTATTCTAAGCTATTAAAGATGCTTTGCTTAGTATGTTTTGTTGTTGTGAGTCTGACCTGACTTCAATCCTGGGTTAGCCTTGGCTGTGAATGAACATGAAGTGTGTATGATAGAAAAACATCTCCATTAAGATTTTTTTGGTCCAATCACAAATGTTTTTTTTTTCTGTTTGAGGCAGATTCCGACCCTAGTTAAGCGCACGTAAATGGAACGAAATTCCCTATTTATGCACATTTCTCTCTTTGCGTATTCTGACCTTGAATTTAAGCATGAGAATAGCATGCTATTCACCCGCTATTCATTTGGGGTGGAGATCAAAGAAATGAAGATTTGGTGGTGTCTACAGATACTCCGTATTCTGACCTTGACTTAATTCCCTCATAATTCCACCATCTTTACTTGTGTCGAAACAATGAATAAGGTCGAGCAACCTGTCGGTTCCAAGTGGAACAACATCTAATCTTTTTTTTACAGTGAAGTTTATGAAATGCTGGCCTTACGAGGATGACATTTGGAGACCCAACCTATAGGCTCCTGTAGCCATGCACAAATGACAGTATAGCGCCAAACCTACTGAGTTGATATATGATTTCACTCTATTTTTACAATTTCTATCTTGTTAAATATTAGTCACCTTCAGTTCTACTGCCCCAAAAAGGCAGTAATTTCTCATAGTGTGGAACTGACAAAAATCACAGTAACTTTATGCAGTTACATTTACATTTACATTTAAGTCATTTACTGCTTACATGACCCCCATTTTCTCCACAATACAATAGAGGCAGGATACTTGTCCACATGATTAAGCATGTATTTCATGTAGCAAAATTGACCAACTAATTTTTTACCAAATGAGCAGTTACTGCCTTTTTGCTTGGTAGGGCAGTATACCCACATAGGCCTACATAACTGTCACTTTAGTGTTAGTTTCCTTACATTTTGCATCATTCCATTACATAGTTTACCTTTCTTTCCTCTGTCACATTTGTGTGTTTGTCCTGAGGATCGCTGGCAATAGATCCACTTTTCATTTTCCATTTGTTTTGTCTTCCCACACACCTGGTTTCAATTGCCTCAATATATGTTGTGTATTTAACCCTCCGTCCCCTCTCCCATGTCCTTGTCCGGAATTGTTTTATTGTAAGTGCATGTTTACGTTATTCTGGTGCGCGACAGGTTTTGTACCCATTGATTGTTTGTTCTGGATGCCGGTGGTTTTATGTATTAAACTGCTCCGTTGTGAACCCAGTTTTTGCTCTCCTGCGCCTGACTTCCCTGCCGCCAGTACGCACCACTTACATCATATTAAGCTAACATATTATAATTTGAGACACGTAGCCTATTTTTATCATTATGGAACACAGGCCATAGGTAGCAGTTTAAACATGGAGCCTGGCGCACAGTTCACGACAACTGGAATGTTATCACAGTTCTATGATTAGTGAGAATTATTAGGGTAGATTTGTGGGACTACTGTTAAATTGTAAACTTTTGTCATCTTCCAATATTTAATGGATTGAACAATTGACTATGGCAACTTTCAGGATGAATCAAGCCACTGTATTTTTGGTTCACCAATATTTTGTGCTTAAAGACTGCAAACACCATTTTTTCCCCCCTTCATTATTTAGAAGTACTTTCCTAACCCTAAATTATATACAAGATCAGAATATTTTTAAATCTACCAATTGTTGCTGAAAAGGAGACTAATGTCTGTATTTAGGCCTACATGGCTTTATTTAATTGATCCCTAATATTCTGAACTGTTTTTGTCCATATACTCTGAGTCTGTAAAGAAAATTCTAACGGTACACCAGATTTAAATGGTTGGCTTTAGATAAATAATAAACGCTATTGAATGAAAACTCCACTATAAAATCTGTGGGCCAGCAAGTGGAAGAGTTTTCAGTAGGTGAATTACATTAATTCAGCGCGTGCAAGGGAACCACACCTGCAAAGCCTGCTTAAATGTCTGAATAGCAACTACTCATAAGTGCGTAAGAATGGCGGAGTTTCCTAAGTCTGAATCGGCCACTTTCTGAACATGGTGTAGAACTAATGCATTCTGTTGCCCTTTAGTAAAAGGATGAACTCTGTTTTTATGCCACTCAAGAGCATTTGCTGTGAACAGAATTCGTTATTTCTCAATGTACCCTATAACTGTTACCATGACAACTGGGCCAGCTGTTCTTGGTGTGTTGACTGAGAGAAAATGCTGTGGTTTTTTTTAGACTTACTAGTATGTAAGAGACAGACATACCTTAGCAATGGGTGTTGTTGCAGGTTTCTGATCTTATTAATTGCTGAGTTAGCAGTTGCTGCATTGAGAACATCAGGCTCTTCCCTTTTCCCTGTCTTTGTCTAATTTTTTCTTTACTCAAAACCCTTGTGGGTACAATAACCTCTCCTCTGTCTCTATCCTCATTCCCTCTAGGTGCCTTCTCCTTCTGTTATTACTCTGTGGAGTCCCTGCACAACAGCCCAGAGGTGCAAAGCATGTTGGACAACATCACTGACGCCCTCATTCACCACATCAGCCAATCGGGAGCCTCGGTGCAGCAGCAGTCCAGACGGCAGGCCCAGCTCCTGCTCCTGCTCTCACACATCAGACATATGAGGTGAGGAGGGCACTCTATCTAGCGGAGGAGCACTAAGGAGAGGGGGGGGGATTAGGGGAGTGTGGTTAGGAGACTGCTGTTTTTCTTACACATCAGACACATTATATGAGGAGTTCAAACTACACGAGGGGACACATGCACCTGATGATGTAAATTAAGATTCTCAAAGTCGAGGCGCAGTTTAGACCTAGGCAAAGGGAATGTTCATATTATCTGTCAGTTATATACAGTTTGATCATAATTTATTTGGTTATACCCATAGATTATATTTCTGTGGTTATCAATATCCCCTCTCACTCCTCTTATTTTCTCCTCTCTGTAGCAACAAAGGCATGCAGCACCTGTACAGCATGAAGTGTAAGAACAAAGTGCCTCTGTACGACCTGCTCCTGGAGATGCTGGACGCTCACAGGATCCACTCCCCAGGCAAGGTGGCCCAAGCTTGGGGACAGGCCAAGGGGGAGCCCCTCTCTACCAAAGGCTCCAGCATAGGACCCAAGCAAGGCAACCAAGATACCCAGCTCAGAAGCCCCGGTCCTGGGGTACTCGAGTATGGCACTCCACACTCTGACCGGAGCCCCATTCCATGATGAGATATAGAAATAGGTATTTGTAGATATGGAAGATGTAAAAGTCCTTCCATGCAATATAGTATATGTAGAGAAATATTTTGACATTTGTGGAGGTGAGAGTAAGATTAATACATTAATTTGTTATTTGTAATATTTGTTTATAATTTATGTGAATCATTTAATAGATAGTTAAAATGATTTAGCAGAGATCCGTTGAATGTGTAGAAACGTTCGCATTTTGTACTGGCTCACGACGGACTGCAATGTGATCCGTCTCACCAGATGTTGCCTTTCACAACATTTAGAAACTTTTGAGTGAAGTGTTTTCTGTGGCTTTAGCAGCATAGATCTTGATAGAGAGCAGCTAGTCAATGTTGATCAATGCATTATACCCTGTGAACATGAGCTTTGTGTGCCTTGACCAAATTTCCCTGTAAGCTAAGCTAACATATGGAATTGTTTTAAATTGGCCATACCAAGGATCATTTAGCTATTTGATTTTGAATTTTAGAACCCCTTAAAGTATCAAAACATAGATAAAGAATTATTGGATGAAACATTGAATTTGGCATTACTGCTATTAGCCTACAGAAATGCATTGAATAACAGATTCACTACATGGAACAACATGCATTTATCCCCTTGAAACAATTGACGAAATTGGATATTTAAGGTAATGTATTACTGCATTCGTAATTTATATTGTACAGCACTCTTACAGCATTTCAGTTTATGGACAGCAAATAATGTTTTATGGACCATTTTATATGGTTCAAAAACAGAAGTAATCTAATAGCCCTACAGTAGAGGTGTCATAACAACCATAAAACCTAGCGGCCAAACAGGGAAATGGTTCCAATCGTTTTTCCACCATTAATTTTTCCCATAGGGGATTTTAGAAACACTTCAAATAAAGACAGTTCACAGAATTGTCCATTTTAAAGAAACGTAGCCAATTTATTCATTACTACATTTAGCCAACATTAGATAGTTAATCCAGAGATTCTTGCCTTTGCCTCAGTTTGGCAGTAACGTTCGGATCATCATGGCATTGGTAGTTCTTCATGATAGGCACATTAGCAGCTAATTTGCATGTCATTTTTGGGAGGTAAATACAGGCAAATATATTGATAAGTTACCTTGTCCTAGAGGGATTTACAAGGTTATCAAAACGCCAGGGTAAGCCTACTCGGAATAGAGCCCTTCTTTTAAGTGATTCTAAAATCCCATATGGGACAAATGTATGGTGGAAAAACTATTGGAACTGTTTCCCTGTTTGCCCACTATGTTTTATGGGTATTATGACTCATACTGCAGTACTCTATTTAGCCTTTTTTTGCAGCTGTTCTGTTAATATTTAATTGCTTACTCTAACAGATTGTTTTGTTAATTTAATCTAATTATGTAATGTTTGTGGAAATGAGAGAGCGAGATATAGAAATGACTTGCTTGTTTCTCGAGATTAAATACGTAGATCATTAATTTGTTCTGCCAGATATGAGAGCCACTGCTGATTTACTTAGTCTGCTCTACAGAAGTCTACACCCACCACATATACAATAAATGTAGACGTTGACTTGGATGCTACGGTCATCAAGTGCACACTTTTCAACTGACTATCATGTATTGCTGTGAATAGACCAAGGATAATAAATGGGGTAGATATGTTGCATTATTATATATAAATTACTGTCTGGCATTTTGTTAATGAAGCAATGCAAACTCAAAGCAATACAAAAACACAGGGAACTAATATTTAGAGGGGGAGGAGGGAAAACAGACAGAGAAATTAGAGTAAACAGGAGGAAGAGATTGAGACAGTTTATTAGAGGAGACAGCTAGTTTGCTATGAAGAGAATGTGAGAGAAAGAGGGAGGTTAAGTGAAGAAAGAAAGAAGGCAAAGTCAGTCAGCAGAGGGGATGATACACAAATATTAGGATAATGCCATCTAGTGGCTGATAAATAAAATACAGGGATTAGTGGTTCTTCAGATAAGTGAGCAGCAAAAAGATGAAAGACAAGCACTTGGAAGCATCGTTCAGACAGCAGTGCATAGTAGCCGAGAGCAATAAAACAGAAAACTTTCCACTTTCATTTAAAGGAAGAAAGGAATCCCCTCAACTAGTTGATTCCCAAATCGGTTTTGGTTACGTCGCTTCAAGAAGGAAGGAGGATCATGGTACTCATATGGGCCAACGTCGGGGAAGTTTGGAGGGGTAAAAAGGACACATAATTTCTCAACAGATGAGAGAAGCAAAAGAGGCCCTGAGGATCTGGTTTGGGTTTGGTTTCCTTTCCAGTATTCCAACTGCGTTATTATGAGTTGAAAGGTATTGGACCATTTGCTATTCTAACTTCCGCGATGCATATAAGGCCCTCCCCCGCCCTCCTTTTCGGAAAAGCTGACCACGACTCCATTTTGTTGCTGCCTGCCTACAGACAGAAGCTAAAACAAGAATCTCCCACGCTGAGGTCTGTTCAATGCTGGTCCGACCAATCTGATTCCACGCTCCAAGACTGCTTCCATCACGTGGACTGGGTTGACGAATACGCTGATTCGGTGAGCGAGTTCCTTAGAATGTGCGTTGAAGATGTCGTTCCCATAGCAACGATTAATACATTCCCAAACCAGAAACCGTGGATTGATGGCAGCATTCGCGTGAAACTGAAAGCGTAGTTTAGAGACAATGTAGAATCGCAATTCAACGGCTCAGACACAAGAGGTATGTGGCAGGGTCTACAGTCAATCACGGATAACAAAAAGAAAACCAGCCCAGTCACGGACCAGAATGTCTTGCTCCCAGGCAGATTAAATAACTTTTTTTGCCCGCTTTGAGGACAATACAGTGCCACTGACACTGCCCGCAACCAAAACATGCAGACTCTCCTTCACTGCAGCCAAGGTGAGTAAAACATTTAAATGTGTTAACCCTCGCAAGGAGCATGCACAGACCAGCTGGCTGGTGTGTTTACGGGCATATTAAATCAATCCGTATCCCAGTCTGATGTTCCCACATGCTTCAAGAGGGCCACCATTGTTTCTGTTCCCAAGAAAGCTAAGGTAACTGAGATAAATGACTACCGCCCCGTAGCACTCACTTCCGTCATCATGAAGTGCTTTGAGAGACCATATCACCTCCACCCTACCTGACACCCTAGACTCACTCCAATTTGCTTAACGCCCAAATAGGTCCACAGACGATGCAATCTCAACCACACTGCACACTGCACACTGCCCTAACCCATCTGGACAAGAGGAATACCTATGTGTGAATGCTGTTCATCGACTACAGCTCAGCATTTAACACCATAGTACCCTCCAAACTCGCCATCAAGCTCGAGACCCTGGTTCTCGACCCTGCCCTGTGCAACTGGGTACTGGACTTCCTGACTGGCCGCCCCCAGGTGGTGAGGGTAGGTAAAAACATCTCCACCCCGCTGATCCCCAACACTGGGGCCCCACAAGGGTGCGTTCTGAGCCCTCTCCTGTACTCCCTGTTCACCCACGACTGCGTGGCCACGCACGCCTCCAACTCAATCATCAAGTTTGCGGACGACACAACAGTGGTAGGCTTGATTACCAACAACGACGAGACGGCCTACAGGGAGGAGGTGAGGGCCCTCGCAGTGTGGTGTCAGGAAAATAACCTCACATTCAACGTCAACAAAACTAAGGAGATGATTGTGGACTTCAGGAAACAGCAGAGGGAACACCCCCCCTATCCACATCGATGGGACAGTAGTGGAGAGGGTAGTAAATTTTAAGTTCCTCGGCGTACACATGACAGACAAACTGAATTGGTCCACGCACACAGACAGCCTCGTGAAGAAGGCGCAGCAGCGCCTCTTCAACCTCAGGAGGCTGAAGAAATTCGGCTTTTCACCAAAAGCACTCACAAACTTCTACAGATGCACAATCGAGAGTATCCTGTCGGGCTGTATCACCGCCTGGTATGGCAACTGCTCCACCCACAACCGTAAGGCTCTCCAGGGGGTAGTGAGGTCTGCACAACGCATCACCGGGGGCAAACTACCTGGCCTCCAGGACACCTACACCACCCGATGTCACAGGAAGGCCATAAAGATCATCAAGGACAACAACCACCCGAGCCACTGCCTGTTCACCCCGCTATCATCCAGAAGGCGAGGTCAGTACAGGTGCATCAAAGCAGGGACCGAAAGACTGAAAAACAGCTTCTATCTCAAGGCCATCAGACTGTTAAACAGCCACCACTAACATTGAGTGGCTGCTGCCAACACACTGACTCAACTCCAGCCACTTTAATAATGGGAATTGATGTAAAATATATCACTAGCCACCTTAAACAATGCTACTTAATATAATGTTTACATACCCTACATTATTCATGCTCATATGTATACGTATATACTGTACTCTATATCATCTACTGCATCTTTATGTAATACATGTATCACTAGCTACTTTAAACTATGCCACTTTGTTTACATACTCATCTCATATGTATATAATGTACTCGATACCATCTACTGCATCTTGCCTATGCCGCTCTGTACCATCACTCATTCATGTATCTTTATGTACATATTCTTTATCGCTTTACACTTGTGTGTATAAGGTAGTAGTTTTGGAATTGTTAGTTAGATTACTCGTTGGTTATTACTGCATTGTCGGAACTAGAAGCACAAGCATTTCCCTACACTCGCATTAACATCTGCTAACCATGTATGTGACAAATAAATTTGATTTGATTTTGATTTGGCATTCATAATGGAGGTGGATGAGGCCGAGGCTGGGATAGGAGCCGTTCTCCCTCAGCGCTCGCGTACGCCACCGAAGCCCCGCCCCTGTGCCTTTTCCTCGAGGAAGCTCTAGCCGTCTGCGCAAACCTATGACGTGGGGGATTCGGAGCTGTTGCCTGTCGTCAAGGCTCTGAAGGCGTGGAGACATTGGTTTGAGGGTTAAACACCCTTTTCTCATCTGGACTGACCACCACAATCTGGAGTACATCCGGGCAACGTGGAGACTGAACCCTCGCCAGGCAATTTGGGCCATGTTTTTCACCCGTTTTGTTTTCACACTTTCTTATAGACCAGGTTCCCAGAACGTGAAGGCAGACGCACTGTCCCGGCTGTTTGACACAGAGGACCGGCCCATGGATCCCACCCCCATACTCCCGGCCACCTGCCTGGTGGCACCAGGAGTGTGGGAGCTGGACGCGGAAATTGAGCAGACGTTACGTCCAGAGCCTGCTCCCCTCCAGTGTCCTGTTGGGTGTCTGTACATTCTGTCTGCTGTACCTGATCGGCTGATCTATTGGGCCCACACGTCCCCTTCTTCCGGTCATCCAGGCATCGATCGGACAGTGCGCTGTCTGAGTGGGAAGTACTGGTGGCCTACTTTAGCCATGGACGTGAGGGTTTCCTCTTGCTCGGTGTGCGCTCAGTTTAAGGCTCCTAGACACCTGCCCAGAGGTAAGCTACACCCCTTACCTGTTCCATAATGGCCATAGTCACACTTGTCGATCGATTTCCTGACCGATCTCCCCATCACAGGGAAACACCATGATCCTGGTTGTTGTGGATCGTTTCTCTAAGTCCTGTCATCTCCTTCCTCTGCCCGGTCTCCCTATGGCCCTACAGACTGTGGAGGCCTTGTTTACGCACGTCTTCCGGCACTACGGGGTGCCTGAGGATATCATATTTGATCTGGGTCCCCAGTTCACTTCGAGGGTCAGGAGGGTGTTCATGGAATGTCTGGTGGTCCCAGAGAGTAACCGGCACGTGGAGAGAGTTAACCAGGATGTGGGTAGGTTTCTGAGGTTTTATTGCCAGGACCGGCCGGGGGAGTGAGCAGCGTTTGTGCCCTGGGTAGAGATGGCCCAGAACTCGCTCCGCCACTCCTCCACTAACCGCTCCCCCTTCCAGTGTGTACTGGGGTATCAGCCGGTTCTGGCTAATTGGCATCAGAGTCAGACCGAGGCTCCTACGGAGGAGACATGGGACGTCACTCATGTTCACCTTAAGCGCGCCGTGCTGTGCCAGAAAGCCAGCGCATACAGTCACCGCAGTTAGGCCGGGTCTGGCTCTCGACCCGAAACCTGCCGCTCTGCCTGCCCTGTCGGAAGCTGGGTCCGCGGTTTGTGGGGCATTTAAAGTCCTGAGGAGATTGAACGAGGTGAGTTATAGGTTACAGATTACTCCCGATTACCGTATTAACCCCTCGTTCCATGTGTCTCTCCTCATGCCGGAGGTGGCTGGCCCGCTCCAGGAGTCTGAGGTGCGGGAGGTTCCTCCACCCCCTCTGGACATTGAGGGTGCCCCGGCGTACTCCGTTCGATCCATACTGGATTCAAGGTGCCAGGCAAGGGGCCTTCAGTACCTTGAGGACTGGGAGGGGTACGGTCCGGAGGAGAGATGCTGGGTTCCGGTGGAGGACCTGTTGGACACTTCAATGCTGCGGGAGTTCCACTGTCTCCGTCCGGATTGCCCTGCACCTCGCCCTCTGGGTCATCCTCGAGGCCGGTGTCGGCGCACTGCTGGAGCCACGCGTCAAGGGTGGAGTACTGTCACGACTTCCATTGAAGTCAGTTCCTCTCCTTGTTCGGGCAGGGCGGTCGGCGTCACTGGTCTTCTAGCCATCGTCGATCCACTTTTCATTTTACATTTGTTTTGTCTTGTTTTCCTACTCACCTGGTTCTCATTTCCCTCATTAAGTGTTGTGTTTTTAACCCTCTGTTCCCCCCATGTCTTTGTGTGGAATTGTTTGTAAGTGCTTGTGCACATTTTTATGGGTTTTGTACCCATGTAGGTTATTTCTTTATGCCATGGTTTTGAAATTAAACTGCTCCGGCTATTACCTAGGTCTGCTCTCCTGCGTCTGCCTTCACTGCCACCTGCCGATATGACGGCTTGGTAGACAAAGGAAAGGGGTTGTGACTGAGAAGAAGTGGGAAAGACAAAATGGATTCACTAAACACGGTTGATAATTGTATAATGCTTTGCACATCCTTTGCACATCCTTAATCCTTTGCAGATGAATGGCCGCTCTTTCGAGAATAATTGCAATGTATATAGAAGTGCCCGCATGTCGTTGTTGTCTTCTCTGTTGGAATCGCCTGTACGTCTGCTGGAGATTCAGTTCATCAGAGAGACTCTGGTTAACTTCCCCAGAAGTCACAATGTCCTTTGTGGTTGTAGCTTTCTCCGCAGCTCTGGATAGTGTCTGTTGTAATGGATGCATCAGGCCTGAAGATGGTCGTTGCATAGAATAGATGTTTCCGCGGTTGTTGGTATTCTAGTACTATACTTACGTAATTTATAGCTGCAGACTAGTAATTATACGTCTCAGATTTGATTTTATTCTATAGTGGTCGACAGTCTCAGAGTTGAACCCTTTCCAGCCATGGAGCCAAAACTACAGCTGTATGGTCTCCATGGCCTATAGAATTGTAGCCATTCCAACGTGGGGACTCTGTCCCGGCGTTCTCTGACTTAATGTATATTTTGTAGGAAGTGAGTTTTCTACTGTGTGGAAGAAGGGGCGGTTCTATGATGCCTAATGTGATGTCTGGGCTCACCGGGGTGGGGCCACTGACTAGTTAATCTTTATATGAAAATCCATACTCTCATTTAGAAGGTTAACATTACATCTTTAATCACACACGTTTCACAATATTTAGACATCAACCTGACAGCTGGGAAATGTACACTTTAAGAGATACAGTTGTGTTTTTCCTGTCCTTCATGAGATCACCAAATGAAACACATTCATCATGCCTGTCTTTTAAGTGTCCACGGACCATTCCCACATTCTCAAAAGTAGATAAACTGTTTAATTATTCAAATGTTTGATGTCCAAGGGTCTCTCTGTGTTCCACAGTTTACATTCTAATCTCGACACAACAGAGAATAGGGGCAGCGTATTTTATGACCGACCATAAAACATTTGACTTCCCGCTCTCCCCCTCTATGAGAGAGGGAGCATGGTGTAGAGCGGAACCCCCTGTAATCTGAGAGTTATGACACCACCTGACACCACTGACTGACCACTATACCAGCTGCACTGCGATGGCAATAACAATCTAAAGTAATTTAGACCTTCCATTGTCCATTTCTATCTGTTACCATGACAGTAATTAAGACATTGAAATTGTATTCCTCAATAATAATAAAAACTAAGTAACAATATAAAATAGTTGTTAAAGTTGTCTGTCAATATTCTGTTTTTCAGTTTATAACTTATCACTGCTGTGTTTACCACAAGTAAGAGCACATCCATTTTTTGGGATTGTTTTATTATATCACTGTGTTGGTGTCTCAGCGGTAAAACAGTACTGCTTGTCATTTAGTGCTCCAGGTCTAAACCTCTTTCATCTGGTTGTTAATGTCGTTGGGGTATTGATTAACAGAAATGGTATCAATAATTAACTGAAGACAATAAAAATCCCACGTCCTCTGTCACAATGCGAACCCTTCAGCCTCATTTACATTCCTTAAAGGATTGCTGGGCTGGAAAAGATCCAATGATTTCACTGTGGCTTTCTGTGGAAAAACAGCACATGATAAAGTAACAGCAGCTTTTTCCACCTTGTTTTAACTTCAGCGTATATCAGTTTATTGTACGATTAATGCTAGTTTCCGCTGGTTGAAACCAGTGGTTGAATGTCTCTGGTGATTATGTGTTTTGCAAGGTGCTATTTACCTTTGACTCTCACTTTTCTTTCACGCCTATCTTTTGAACCTGCTCTGGCACAATTTGGTGCTAATACAATGTGGGTCTGTATTGATCTTTGTTTTTACCGCTCTCTCTTCCCCTGTGTCAAAAGGCCTGTGTATTCATAGATGTTTTGTTTCTTACAAATGGAGATTAAGACAGAGTATGAGGAGTATTCCTTTTCCCTCCCACTCATTCTTCATTCCCCTGTTCCACGCTCCTCTGCCCTCCCCTTAATTTCCCCCCTCCATCTCTTATTTTTTTCCTAGCCCCGTCTACTTCAACCTCTCTGAGTTCCTGCACTTTTCCCCCTCCCTCCCTCCTTCCCACCCACCCATCCCTCCTACTCGGTTCTACCCAGTCTTCCTCTACCTGGTGTGATAGGTGCCTCTGGGGTCTGGTTAATGATCCAACATTGGAGCTGCTGAGCAGACAGACAGATAAGGAGAGACAGGGGGAGTGGAAGAAAGGGAGAGAGAAGTAAGAGCACGAGGCATGGGGGGAGCCAGGTGAGATCAGAGAGAGGAGAGTAAGGGAGAGGAAAGATAAAGGATTAGGTGATAGTAGTCAGCGTGTTAGTGCCTGTACAGGTGAGTGGACTCTGAATAGGATTTCCCTTCAAGCTACAGGTGGAGAAAGCCTGATACAGAACCAACACAACACTTATCCTTAGCTGGATTTACAGAGTGCTGGAGGAAGGTCTTGAACCTCATGTGAAGATCCATGTGGTCACCCTAGCAGCTACACAGACTCACCCTCCGTCCTACCCCTCCTCTCTTCACAGACTACAGGTGAGTCTAACTTTAGTCTTTCCCCCGTGGCATCAATGTATTTGTGCCAAAATGAGACCTGTTGGAGCAACATCAGAACCCAGTTGCAACTAAATGCATCTAGTTTTAATGAGCTCAGGTTGTGACTGTAGTGACTGGCTTGGGGGCCAGTATACTTTTTAAACATGACTGACATACACTTCACACCAATGAATTCATATTTTCCATTTAGAAATTAAATAGTTTTGTCTATAATTACAGAGTGGAAAATGTAGTCTCTTTATCTACTTTATTATGGTTAGTTGTTTGCTGGGTGACTTTACAATCACTGTAATACCATTGTCTAATCTCTGCCCTGTCCAATGTTCAGGGTGAAGTAAAGGTAATTGGGGTCACGTGAAGAGCGGGCGCTAGGCAGTGCGAGATGGCATCGGAGGAGATGGCTGCCATTTCACAGGCTCTGAACCAATTGTGCTATTGTGTGTGCTTTGTCGCATTATTTGTAACTTATTTTGTACATAATGTTTCTGCTACAGTCTCCTTTGACCGAAAAGAGCTCCTGGATATCAGTACAGCGATTACTCACCTCGTACTGGACAAAGATTTTTTCTTTAACGAGTCGGACGGAAAGGATTTACTCAGACACCCAAATCACCTTCATTCGCAAGAGACCGATATATTGGGGATGTAAGTCAGGGTGCCTTGTAAGGATCCGACAGCGAGTGGGTAATCCACCTCCACCATCAGTCCTATTTGCCAATGTGCAACCATTGGATAATAAGTGGATGAGCTCCGATCAAGAATATCCTACCAACGGGACATTAAAAAACTGTAATATCTTATGTTTCACTGGGTCATGGCTGAACAATGACATGGATAACATACAGCTGGCTGGGTTTTCGGTGCATCGGGCAAGATAGAACAGCTGCCTCTGGGAAGACAAGGAGTGGAGGTCTGTCTATTTGTCAATAACAGCTGGTGCACGAAATCTAATATTAATTAAGGAAGTCTCAAGGTTTTGCTCGCCTGAGGTAGAGAATCTTTTAATCCGTTTTAACTCAAGTCTATCAGCATATTACGTGCACAACCAGAGGACAAATAACTCTAGACCACAATAACTCCACACAAGATCTCCCTCGCCCTCCATTTGGCAAATCTGACAATAACTTTACCCTCCTGATTCCTGCTTACAATCAAAAACTAAATCAAATTGTATTTGTCACACGTGCTGAATACAACAGGTGCAGACCTTACAGTGAAATGCTTACTTACAAGCCCTTAACCAACAATGCAGCTAAGAAAATACCTAAAAAAATGAAGAGATAAGAATAATAAATTATTAAAGAGCAGCACTAAATAACAATAGCAGTGCTATATACAGGGGGCACCGGTACAGAGTCAATGTGCGGGGGCACCGGTGTTGAGGTAATATGTACATGTAGGGAGAGTTATTAAAGTGACTATCCATAGATAACAGCAGAGTAGCACCAGTGTTCCAGAGGGGGCTGGGGGCTGTCTCATTGTTGTCAGTGATCAGGCCTACCACTGTTGTGTCATAAGCAAATGTAATGATGGTGTTGGAGTTCTGCCTGGCCATGCAGTCATAAGTGAACAAGGAGTACACGAGGGGACTGAGCTTGCACCCCTGAGGGGCTCCCGTGTTGAGGGTCAGCGTGGCAGACGTGTTGTTACCTAGTCTTACCACCTGGGGGCGACCCGTCATGAAGTCCAGGATCCAGTTGCAGAGGGAGGTGTTTTGTCCCAGGGTCCTTAGCTTAGTGATGAGCTGTATGGGCACTATGGTGTTGAAAGATGAGCTATAGTCAATGAATAGCATTCTCACATGTGTTCCTTTCTTCCAGATGTGAAAAGTGTAGAGTGCAATAGAGATTGCATCATCTGTGGATCAGTTGGTGCAGTATGCAAATTGGAGTGGGTCTAGGGTTTCTTTGATAATGGTGTTTGATGTGAACCATGTAGAGGAAAAATGAATGCACACCTATTTACGTGAGGTGCTTGCTAGCGGAGTGGAAAGCTTGAAAAAAAAGGAGAGACCTTGGATCTGTTGGGACAGTATGTGGGTCTAGGGTGTCCAAGAGGATGCTGTTGATGTGAGCCATGACCAGCCTTTCAAAGCATTTCATTGCTACAGACGTGAGTGCTACGGGTCGGTAGTCATTTAAGCGTGTTCCCTTAGTGTTCTTGAGCACAGGCACTATGGTGGTCTGCTTGAAACATGACAGGGAGAGGTTGAAAATGTCAGTAAAGACACTTAAAAGTTGGTCAGCGCATGCTTGGAGTGTACGTCCTGGTAGTCAGTCTGGCTGCAGAGAGCGAGATCCCACAGCCGTCCTAAACAGCTGATGCTCTCATGCATGTTCCAGTGTTACTTGCCTCGAAGCAAGCATAGAAGTAATTTAGCTCATCTGGTAGGCTCGTGTCACTGGGCAGCTTACGGCTGTGCTTCCCTTTGTAGTCTGTTATAATAATAGTTTGCAACCCCTGCCACATCCGACTAGCATCGGAGCCGGTGTAGTAAGATTCAACCTTAGTTCTGTATTGTCACTTTACCTGTTTGATCGTTCTTCGGAGGGCATAGCGGGATTTCTTATAAGCTTCCGGGTCAGATTCCAGCTCCTTGAAAACCGCAGCTCTACCCTTTAGCTCAGTGTGAATGTTGTCTATAATCCATGGGTTCTGGTTGGGATATGTACGTACAGTCACTGTGGGGACGACATCCTTGATGCACTTATTGATAAAGCCAGTGACTGATGTGATGTACTCCTCAATGCCATCGGAAGAATCCCGGAACATATTCCACTCTGTGCTAGCAAAACAGTCCTATAGTTTAGCATCTGCTTCATCTGACCACTCTTTTATAGACCGTGTCACTGGTGCTTCCTGCTTTAATTTATGCTTGTAAGCTGGAATCAGGAGGATAGAATTGTGGTCAGATTTGCCAAATCGGAGGGTGAGCGAGAGCTTTGTGCGGAGTAAAGGTGGTCTAGAATTGGTTGTACATTTGGTTTAAATACATGCTGAAAGAAATTAGGTCAAATTGATTTAAAGTGCATTAAAGTCCCCGGCCACTAGGATCGCCGCCTCTGGATGAACGTTTGCCTGTTTGCTTATGGCGGTATACAACTGATTGAGTGTGGTTTTAGTGCCAGCATCGGTCTGTGATGGTATGTCCACGGTGATGAAAAATACAGATGAAAACTCTTGAGGAAGATAAGCTGGAGACCACACTAACTCAGGCGAGCAAAACCTCAAGACTTAGATACCTTAGATATTGTGCACCAGGTGTTGTTTAAATGCATTGGCCTCCGTCCCATGTCTTACCAGAGGCTGCTGTTCTGTCCTGCCCTCTAGCTGTCCTACCCTCTAGCTGTCCTACCCTCTAGCTGTATGTTATTTATGTCGTCGTTCAGCCACGACTCTGTGAAACATAAGATATACAGTTTTTAATATTCCGTTGGTAGGATAAATGTGCTTTCAGTTCATCCCATTTATTTGCAAGCGATTGAACATTAGCTAACAGGACGGAAGGCAAGGGCAGATTAGCCACTCGTTGCCTTATCCTCACAAGGAACCCTGATCTCTTTCGTGAAATTTCCATTTTCTTCTCCATTGAATAACGGGGATCTGGGCCTGGTCGGATATCTGCATTATTTCCCTCCTGTCCAACTCATTAAAGAACTACTCTTTGTCCAGTTTGAGGTGAGCAATCGCAGTTCTGATGTCCGGAAGCTCTTTTCGGTCATAAGAGACGGTAGCAACAACATTATGTATAAAACAAGTTATGAACAAAGCAAAAAACCCATCAAAGTAGATTGGTTAAGAGCCGAAAATACGGCAGCCTTCCCCTCCAGCGCCACTATCAAACAAGAAGTAACCAGTGACTTGCTCAATACAGAAGTGGTCAGTTGACACAGATGCTAAGCTACAGGTCTATTTTGCTAGCACAGACCGGAAAATGTTCTGGGAATCTTCTGATGGCATTGACGAGTACACAACATCTGTCACTGGCTTCATCAATAAGTGCATCGATGATGTCGTCCCCACAGTTACCGTACGTACATAGCACAGCCAGAAGCCATGGATTACAGGTAACATCCGCACTGAACTAAAGGGTAGAGCTGCCGCTTTTAAGGAGCGGGACTCTAACCCAAATGCTTATAAGAATTCCCACTATGCTCTTCACTATGTCCCCCGACTGTCCTTAAATAGGCAAAGCGCCAATACAGGACTAAGATTGAATCGTACAACACTGGCTCTGACGCTCATTGGATGTGGTAGGGCTTGCAAACTATTAAGGACTACAACGGGAAGCACAGCCGTAAGCTGCCCAGTGACACGAGCCTACCAGGCGAGCACAATTACTTCTATGCTCGCTTCGAGGCAAGCAACACTTAAGCCTGCATGAGAACATCAGCTGTTTAGGACGACTGTGTGATCAAGCAGACCACCATAGTCCCTGCTCAAGAACACTAAGGTAACCTGCCTAAATTACTACCAACCCGTAGCACTCACATCTGTAGCAATGGAATGCTTTGAAAGGCTCAGCGTTCAACACCATAGTGCCCTCAAAGCTCATCACTAAGCTAAGGACCCTGGGACTAAACACCACCCTCTGATACTGGATCAGGGTTGTGTGCTTAGTCCCCCCCCCCTATACTCTCTGTTCACCCATGGCCAAGCACGACTTCAACACCATCATTATTAAGTTTGACAACGATGAGACAGCCTATAGAGAGGAGGTCAGAGACCTGGCCGTGTGGTGCCAGGACAACAACCTCTCCTTCAACGTGATCAAGACAAAAAATATGATTGTGGACTACAGGAAAATGATGACCGAGGGTTGTGGTGGAGCAGGTTGAGAGCTTCAAGTTCCTTGGTGTCCACATCACCAAACACTATCATTGTTCAAACATACCAAGACAGTCGTGAAGAGGGCATGACAACGCCTAATACCCATCAGGAGACTGAAAAGATTTGGCAAGGGTCCTCAGATCCTCAAAAGGTTCTACAGCTGCACCATTGACAGCATCCTGACTGGTTACATTACCGCCTGTTATGGCAACTTCTCGGCCTCCGTCCGCAAAGCACTACAGAGGGTAGTCCATACGGCCCAGTACATCACTGGAGCCAAGCTTCCTGCCATCCAAGACCTCTACACCAGGCGTGTCAGAAGAAAGCCTATAAATTTGTCAGAGACTCAAAAGGCTCCTCAACAGCTGATCAAATGGCTCCCCGGACTATTTTACGCTGCTGCTCGTCACTGTTTATTATCTATGCATAGTCACTTTACCTCTACCTACATGTACATATTACCTCAATTACCTCGACAAACCTGTGCCCCCGCTCATTGACTCTGTACTGGTACCCTCTGTATATAGCCTCGCTACTGTTATTTTATTGTTTCTCTTGAATTATTTGTTATTTTTCTATTTTCATCTTTATATTTAACTTAAAGTAAATACTTTCTTCACACTTATTTTTCTAAAACTGTATTGTTGGTTAAGGGCTTGTAAGTAAGTATTTCACTATAAGGTCTAGACCAGAGGAGATGAATTGAAACATTGAGGAGGGTGGGAGACAACAAAGTGTGTTTCAAAAATCGTCAAAGACCAAAGTATTTTAACCTAAAGCATTTAATAGAGACATTTATAGTACAATATTATGGGGAATAGGAATGAGAGGGCTACTTACACAGTGTTGGACAGAGATCACAGCAGGGATTTAATGAGGGTATGATGCATGAGTTGAGGTTTTCAGAGGCTTGACCAGTACAGGACAGGATTTGACTGGGAAAACAAAAAACAATAACACACTACAGAGTTAGACAAAAGAGCTAAGAATGAGTTAGTCCAAGCAATGACTAAAATCATTGATGTTTAATAATGTGATAGTTTGTGTAAAATTGATAAGGCTACTCAAAGTGCTTGGAGAGGAAACATTCAATGTGCCAGTGGATGAGCTGGCACGTGAGACATGGTTTAAATTCAGGTAATGAGAGAGTTGACAATGGTAGTGGAGTGGTCATCGCCTCTTAATCAAGGAACAGGAAGGGACTTGGCTGTTAATGAAATAGCGGATACATTCCATTATAGCTATGCCATCATAGGTTTGGACAACTAATTTCTCTATGAAGTCAAAACACAGCCTGAGCATCTCACCCATTTCAAAGTAGGCCAAGAAACGTTCCTGAATAAAGCCCTGATTATCCACATACAGTGCCTTGCGAAAGTATTCGGCCCCCTTGAACTTTGCAACCTTTTGCCACATTTCAGGCTTCAAATATAAAGATATAAAACTGTATTTTTTGTGAAGAATCAACAACACGTGGGACACAATCATGAAGTCGAACGACATTTATTGGATATTTCAAACTTTTTTAACAAATCAAAAACCGAAAAATTGGGCGTGCAAAATTATTCAGCCCCCTTAAGTTAATACTTTGTAGTGCCACCTTTTGCTGTGATTACAGCTGTAAGTCACTTGGGGTATGTCTCTATCAGTTTTGCACATCGAGAGACTGAAATTTTTTACCATTCCTACTTGCAAAACAGCTCGAGCTCAGTGATGTTGGATGGAGAGCATTTGTGAACAGCAGTTTTCAGTTCTTTCCACAGATTCTCGATTGGATTCAGGTCTGGACTTTGACTTGGCAATTCTAACACCTGGATATGTTTATTTCTGAACCATTCCATTGTAGATTTTGCTTTATGTTTTGAATCATTGTCTTGTTGGAAGACAAATCTCCGTCCCAGTCTCAGGTCTTTTGCAGACTCCATCAGGTTTTCTTCCAGAATGGTCCTGTATTTGGCTCCATCCATCTTCCCATCAATTTTAACCATCTTCCCTGTCCCTGCTGAAGAAAAGCAGGCCCAAACCATGATGCTGCCACCACCATGTTTGACAGTGGGGATGGTGTGTTCAGGGTGATGAACTGTGTTGCTTTTATGCCAAACATAACGTTTTGCATTGTTGCCAAAAAGTTCCATTTTGGTTTCATCTGACCAGAGCACCTTCTTCCACATGTTTGGTGTGTCTCCCAGGTGGCTTTTGGCAAACTTTAAATGACACTTTTTATGGATATCTTTAAGAAATGGCTTTCTTCTTGTCACTCTTCCATAAAGGCCAGATTTGTGCAATATACGACTGATTGTTGTCCTATGGACAGAGTCTCCCACCTCAGCTGTAGATCTCTGCAGTTCATCCAGAGTGATCATGGGCCTCTTGGCTGCATCTCTGATCAGTCTTCTCCTTGTATGAGCTGAAAGTTTAGAGGGACGGCCAGGTCTTGGTAGATTTGCAGTGGTCTGATACTCCTTCCATTTCAATATTATCGCTTGCACAGTGCTCCTTGGGATGTTTAAAGCTTGGGAAATCTTTTTGTATCTAAATCCGGCTTTAAAATTCTTCACAACAGTATCTCGGACCTGCCTGGTGTGTTCCTTGTTCTTCATGATGCTCTCTGCGCATTTAACGGACCTCTGAGACTATCACAGTGCAGGTGCATTTATACGGAGACTTGATTACACACAGGTGGATTGTATTTATCATCATTAGTCATTTAGGTCAACAGTGGATCATTCAGAGATCCTCACTGAACTTCTGGAGAGAGTTTGCTGCACTGAAAGTAAAGGGGCTGAATAGTTTTGAGCGCCCAATTTTTCAGTTTTTGATTTGTTTAAAAAGTTTGAAATATCCAATAAATGTTGTTCCACTTCATGATTGTGTCCCACTTGTTGTTGATTCTTCACAAAAAAATACAGTTGTATATCTTTATGTTTGAAGCCTGAAATGTGGCAAAAGGTCACAAAGTTCAAGGGGGCCGAATACTTTCGCACGGCACTGTACCTGACGATAACAGACAACTGCAAGCAGACTGGTGGCACCATAGGTCCCAGAGTGGTGGGGCAATTTTTACCCCCTAGTTTCTGGAGTTGTTCCTTATAAGTTAACCTAACTAGGAAAACTCTGAACCCTTTAAGGTATGACAGTGATTAATCAGTTGTAAAAAGGTTTCATATGGGCTGTGATGGGACCAGTTTTTCCTAATCAGGTCACATGGTTTTAAAAAACTCCTGACCCTGGGGCGATGAAAGCCCTGTCAAACTGCAGCTTCCTTATATTTGTTCATATAAATTATATTTAGACCGGATTAGGAGGGGGATTTCCTCTACCCAGACACATAGACAACAGAACTCACAGGGCTGAGCTTGCTTAATGCATGTTTGCATCATGCAGGCCTATGCAACTGTTGGCCTTATAAAACATTTACTCATATCTGTCATCACGATTATGTTGACTGATTAATTTTGGATTGAAAACATATAGGCAGCCAGCCCAATTTTGAATATAAACTACATTTGATCACATTCACATTTTCTCCTGACACAGAAATGGACTATAAATACTTAACGTTACCAATTAGTTTACCCTGACCTGATGGAACGTTAAGCAGCTGCTCTTATTAGTAGCCTACAGTTGATCAGACTGAAAAATAGTCTAAATGTCATTCCATACAGCATGTCAGATTTCTGATGTTTAGGTGTAGAGTTTTTGCTTGGGTCTGTCCGGAGTGATTATGTATTATCTTAGCTAAATAAATACTGGAGGAAAGTGGAAAGCCTACTTAAGCAAACGTGAAAATATGCACTGCGTTAACCTCTCGCTTTAATCCACATTTTCATGCATGATGCGATGGACAAGTTCAATATGTGGGCATTCATACGCTCCCTGCTTTTGTTTTGCCATTTAGCTGAACAAACTATGTTCTTCAGGTCACTATACACACACCTTTCTACCAAGGCTCAGACTTTCCAAAAAGCAGACAAGGCCAGCAATACAGGTGGCTTGATGAAAGGCTCCCTGTTAACCAGGTTTACTATTGATACCAGTTGATATTGAACACCCTTACCTTTTCATCCTTCTTCATGAAACTGATCTCAGGCAGAGGTCGACCCTCCAGTGTTGCCAACTAATTTTCAGGGAAAGTTGCTAGAGGCAGGTTGATTTGTTGCTAAAATACATTGTGATGTCATTGCATGATAATGTAAAACTGCGTCATTACGTAGAATACACAATAATGTTACTCAAATTGACTGGCCATCTCAGCAAAAAATATGTTTTGACATTTGTTCAGGTACAGACTCTCACTCTTTTCTGTACTTCTGGCTGTACAATTTTGATTGAGACATGTTGATTGATGTTGTATGTTCAGTTCAAGATCAAACATTTGTGACCAACTATATTTATTGGGTTTGGCTCGTGGAACCGGTACTACTGCTGCTGCAGTCAGCCTACAATGATTTGCAATTTGCAGAAATAGCTTTCTGCCTGCCGCTGCCTATGCACGAGCTAGCGCCTGCTGCTGATGTCACTCACAATGCACATTTGCAGCCAGGCACGTGTGTTGTGACTTAGTGCGTGACAGAGAAAACCGTTTTGTGTAATTTAGAGGGAAGATACGTGCATTTTATCGTTTGAGTCACATTTTAAAAGTTACTAAAAGTTCAAAATACATTTTTAAAAGTAGCTAAATTTGTTGCTAGGTGCTGTTTGAAAAAGAAGTTGCCAGGGTAGTTTGAAAAGTTGCTAAATCTAGCAACAAAATTACTAAGTTGGCATCACTGCGACCCTCACTTTTAATTCGCCCCTTTTCTGTGTAACCCAGAGAATGAAAGTGGTTCTTCAAGCTGTCCTCCGGCTACACCATGATGCTACCCCACACAGTGCTGTTGAAGTTACTGTAGACTTTCAATGCAAAACTGTGTATTTTACTCAATTATTTGGTGACATATGAATATATTTAGTATAGTTGTATCTAAAAATTATAAATTTTTAATCTTTCTAATGTTGATATTTTTAGGAAATTTCACTGAGGAGAATGGTCCTCCCCTTCTTCCTCTGTGGATTCTCCACTGGTCTACATCTGTTGTATTCGGCGCATGTGACAGATAAAACTAGATTTGATTTCATGGGGATGTGTGTGCTAGGCTAACCCTGTGATTTGTATGCATGGATGCTAAATGTATGCTCTGTTAACAGAGACCAAAGCAGTTTTTTATTGACTACTAAATTATCCTTCGCATTCAGTGCAATTGTGAACTGATCAGTGTATTTGGGTAGGAGTTTTTGTTCACAGCTGTGTGTGTCCCTGCTAGCGTGTGCATGCATACTCATACACATGAATGGCCCAGGGAGATGTACTGTATATGCACAGACACATTCAAGAAAACACAAACAATTAGTGCTCCCATGAGAGATTGGGTTTGTGTTTAAGACATGCACCAGCCAATTATTCCTACACACACCAAAAGGTAGCTTTGATTTCGGAAACAATTGTCTGATTTATGAGACTGCCAAAAGGAACACAAATATTAGAGTCACAAGTGTTTAAGTGAATATAAACACAACATGACCATATAATTAGGACAGGACTTTACCTTAGTGATAACAGTTTCTATATGCATTGTCTTCCCAGGGTGTGATGGTATTTACAGTACCTCCTGTTGGTAGCCCATCAGTTGTGTGCATTATTCTTGATGACAGTGTAGAGACCTCTCGCTCAATGCTGGCTGTGTGCCAGTTTAATGACAGATGAGGCAGTAGTGTGTGTGCGCGCGAGTGCGTGCGCATGTGTGGGTGGGTGCATGTTTTATGCAACTTGTATGAGTACATGGGTCAGCAGGGTAGCCTAGTGGTTAGAGCGTTGGACTAGTAACCGGAAGGTTGCAAGCTCAAACCCCCGACCTGACAAAGTACAAATCTGTCGTTCTGTTCCTAGGCCGTCATTGAAAATAAGAATTTGTTCTTAACTGACTTGCCTAGTTAAATAAAGGTAAAAATGTGTGCATAAGCACTTACATTTTGTGTGTAAGCCTACATGTTAATTTGTTTTCTCATCCTGTGACTCCTCACACATATTCTACCCCTCCCCTCAGCCATGGAGTGCCAGGTGGAGGAGCTGAGGCAGCAGCTGGAGAAACAGACCCTAGTCAACCAGGAGCTGCAGAACCACAACAAGGACCTGGGTACAACCACAATCACGACCCTGACCATGATTATGATCACAACCAAGACTACAGCCATAAAATAAACCATAATCTAAACCACAACTATCACAAACCAATGGTATCCTTTCACCTCTAGAAAGAAGACTGCAGGAGACGGAGAAGTTGCTGCAGGAGCTTCAGAGTCATTACCATGACCTGGGTAAAGGGCTAAATGTGACTATGGCAACCCCCTGTGTGACGAACGGCAGCCATTTGTGTCAGATCACTAACCAAAGTGCAGCATTTATATTAACCCCATGTCCTGTGTGTGGTGTGTATCTATTCCAGACTTCCCTGATCAGAGGATCAGTAATGAAGGGGGACTTGTGGTCAGGAAGAGCAGAGTGGCTGTCATGGCCCCTGAGCCAATCCCAGAGGATCAGCAGGAGATCATAAAGACTAAAGTCAAGAAGACCGTCAGGTGATTGGCTAGCGCTATGCATGCAGCATCATGATATGTACAGTATCATGTGTTATGTGACGTCAGTAGAGTATGCTGGTGTGAATATATACAAAATGTCTCTTTCCACAGTGAGACGAGTCTGATCATCAAGGCCATCCAGAAGAATGACTTCCTGAGTCGCCTTGACGATGAGCAGATAACCATGATGGTGGAGCTCCTGGTGGCAATCGACTTCAAACCAGGAAATGATGTAATCAAGGAGGGCACTGAGGGAGACAGCATGTACATCGTAGCAGGTATGTGCGAATTTCTCAACCATATACGGAGAAACACAACAAACATTTCACAAATAAGGGTTGCTATGTCTGCTTACTATTTCCAATAAAATGATAACCCTCACCTCTCAATGTCCCCCCTCTATCTCTCCCTTTAGCGGGTGAGCTCCTTGTCAGTCAAGCAGATTGTAACCTTCGAACCCTGACCTGTGGGGATGTTTTTGGAGAGTTGGCTATTCTGTATAACTGCAAACGCACAGCCACAGTCAAAGGTGAGATGCTATTATAAAATGTGGATATTGAGAAGTACACAATATGGTAACTGTGTACCTTCCTACATTCTGTATTATGCATGTGCTGTACCGAATATTGCTTGTTGTTATGAATGAATTGTCCCCCTCACTCTCATCGTCGTAGCCAAGACAGTGGTGCGTCTGTGGTTTATGGAGAGACAGATGTATAGAACCATCATGACCAACAAGTCCAAGAAGAAACGTGAACAGCTAATGGGCTTCCTAAAAACGTGAGTTAACACACTTAACCTTACAACTTGCACTCTCTTGGTCACACGCACATGCACCCACCGACCCGCACACTCTGCTAATTCTGCTCTGATATGCTTACGTATCAGGTCTCGGACTCTGAAGGCCCTAAATGACAGTCAGCTCTCTAAGATAATTGACTCCATGGAGGAGGTTTGTACTCAGCCATTTGACACACCTCCCCATACTAGATACATTTTCCAGAGCATTAACATCCAAATCCATATGAAATCTGTTCCTTCTTGTAGGTGAAGTACCAGAACAATGATGTCATTGTGCGTGAGGGGGCGGAGGGCAACACGTTCTACATCATTCTCAAAGGAGAGGTACGGGGGACGTGTTTGGCGGTTACAGTGATCCAAAACTAGGACAGTTATGACACATAAATGGGCTGCTACACAGTCACTATGGGAGCTCTTTCTAGTGCACCCAGTTAAATTGTGCTGAATAATTTATTTAAAATCTCTTAATAGTTAAACTAGTGGGAAAAATCTGAGTTTTCTTCATTTACTGTCATCCTAAATTAAGATATTATATTAATTTATATTAAGTTACTTTCCATGATGTGGAAAGTATTTGTTACTCCATTACAAAAGCTGACCCCATCGAATTGGGGGGGGGGGGATTACTCATCCTTTTTACCTCAGATTAGGGATGTGAAAAAAGAATAGTTTTATTTTATTTTATTTCACTTTATTTAACCAGGTAGGCTAGTTGAGAACAAGTTCTCATTTGCAACTGCGACCTGGCCAAGATTAAGCAAAGCAGTTCGACACATACTGTACAACAACCAGAGTTACACATGGAATAAACAAATGTACAATCAATAATACAGTAGGAAAGTCTATATACAGGGTGTGCAAATGAGGCAGGCTAAGGGAGGTAAGGCAATAAATAGGCCATGGTGGCGAAGTAACTACAATATAGCAATTAAACACTAGAATAGTAGAATGTGCAGAAGATGAATGTGCAAGTAGAGATACTGGGATGCAAAGGAGCTAAATAAATACAGTATGGAGATGAAGTAGTTGGATGGGCTATTTACAGATGGGCTATGTAGTAAACATAATAACAAAAGATCAATTGTTTCAAACATCTTCAATTTTGTGCTGTTGATTTTGTCATAAGCGCTGGGGTCGCAGGACTGACATGCTGACCATAACGCTTGCGTTGCGTTGCCAGGCACTAAAATAGAGTGTCTGCATTGCCAGGCGCTAAAATAGAAGTTGCTTCTATTTGTGGCTCATAATGTGCTGCAATTCCTGCCTCTCCCATCTCCTTATTGATTTATGATAGCAGATACCCACATGCCATCTCCTCATTGCTTATTCTCAGGTGGGTGATTGAAAGACGAACTGAGGTCAGTCATCGTCATGGTAACTATGAAAGTTAAATGCCAAATCGCCATATATAGTCCAAAGAAGAAAATGTCTGGAAGCAGGAGAGATGACTAGAAACGATTCGGGTTGACTGTTTTATGTGTGGATTAATTGTCGGAGTAGAGGACCTTGTGCATTTCAGGTAAAATAACAACTCAATGTTCATATCTCAAAACAAATTAGCTAGCAAGAGCAAGCTAGCTAAATATGACACATTAGCTAGCAACTGCAAGCTAGCTTGCTAAATTGCCATAAATATTTAAAGTTTTTCGACCTTTTTTCATTTTTCCTATTTTGTTGCCTTACAACCTGGAATTAAAATATATTTTTTGGGGGTTTGTATCATTTGATTTACAAAACATGCCTCCCACTTTGAAGACGCAAAATATGTTTCATTGTGAAACAAACAAGTAATAAGACAAAAAAAACACAAAACTTGAGCGTGCATAACACTCCTAAAGCCAATACTTTATAGAGCCAGCAACTACAGCTGCAAGTATCTTGGGGTATGTCTCTATAAGCTTGGCACATCTAGCCACTGGGATTTTTGCCCATTTTTCAAGGAAAAACTGCTCTCACTCCTTCAAGTTGGATGGGTTCGGCTGGTGTACAGCAATCTTTAAGTCATATATATATATTATGTGAGGTGTTGGGTTTGCGCCAGATAGAGTGTTTTCCTAGATGGCCAAAAAGTTCAATTTTAGTCTCATCTGACCGGAGTACTTTCTTCCATATGTTTGGAGAGTCTCCCTCATGCATTTTGGCGAACACAAAACGGGTTTGCTTATTTAATTCTTTAAGCAATGGGTTTTTTATGGCCACTTCCGTAAAGTGCAGCTCTGTGGAGTGTACGGCTTAAAGTAGTCCTATGGACAGATACTCCGATCTCCGCTGTGGAGCTTTGCAGCTCCTTCAGGGTTACCTTTGGTCTCTTTGCTGCCTCTCAGATTAATGCCCTCCTTGCCTGGTCTGTGAGTTTTGGTGGGTGGCCCTCTCTTGGCAGGTTTGTTGTGGTGCCATATTCTTTAAATTTTTTAATAATGGATTTAGTGGTGCTTTGCGGATGTTCAAAGTTTCAGATTTTTTTTATAACCCAAACCTGATCTGTACTTCTGCACAACTTTGTTCCTGACCTGTTTGGAGAGCTCCTTGGTCTTCATGGTGCCGCTTGCTTGATGGTGCCACTTGCTTTGTGGTGTTGCAGACTCTGGGGCCTTTCAGAACAGGTGTGTGTATATTTTTGTTTTAGAATTTTTTGAAACATGTTTTTTTTTCCATTTCACTTCACCAATTTGGACTATATCAATTACATGAAATCCAAATAAAAATCCATTCAAATTACAGGTTGTAATGCAATAAAATAAGAAAAACTCCATGGGGATGAATACTTTTGCAAGGCATTATAGATATTCCATGAAAAATCAGCCGTTTCCAGCTACAATTTACAACAATAATAATGTCTACACTGTATTTTTGATCAATTTGATGTCATCTTAATAAACCAAAAATGGCTTTTCTTTCAAAAACAAGGATATTTCTAAGTGACCCCAAACTTTTGAACGTTAGAAGTGTAGTTTGAATTCCGTAAAGTGAGTGTGGAAGAGGTGCATTTTTTTGCAAGCATAAAACGCTGACACTACACATCAAAGTATATCTGACCAAATTATGAAAGGCTAACATTGAATTTTTTGTTTGACAAGCCACAACGGTCTGACAACTTAGATGGAAATTTACAGAGGATAATAGAGGATGATATTGCCACTTCCATTTGCCACATCTTCAATTTAAGCCTACTAGAAAGTGTGTACACTCAGGCCTGTAGGGAAGCAAAAGCCATTCCGCTACCTCTCCCTAGGAATAGTAAAGCCCCCTTTACTGGCTCAAATAGCCGACCAATCAGCCTGTTAACTATCCTTAGTAAAGTTTTTGAATAAGTTGTGTCTGACCAGATACAATGCTATTTTACAGTAAAAAAATTGACAACAGACTTTCAGGATGCTTATAGGGAAGGACAACAAACACAGCACTTACAGAAATGACTGATGGTTGACTCAGAGATATTGATGATAAAATGATTGTGGAGGCTGTTTCGTTAGACTTCAGTGTGGCTTTTGACATTATCGATCATAGTCTGCTGCTGGAAAAATGCATGTGTTATGGTTTACACAATGTATTAATTATGTTATGGTTATAGTTTACAAATGTATTAATCAATACGAATTATTTATAATTATCCACTTAAATGTTTTCCTCAACAACAAAAAAATTGATGCGAACTGGGCTCGAACCCGAGATTTAAAAAACACTATCAATTATAAGTCAATCGCTTTAGCAGTGTGTGGCACCTAGAAGTGATAATGATAGCTATAGCCTACATAACTGTTGATTGAAAAATCCATAAGGCTCTTTTTTTTTCAAACAATGTACAACAAAATTTCTTGTAAGGACCTCATTTATATTTTTTCTAAAAGAGCACATGGGGGTGTTTGAAACAGATACACAAACATGTGGATTTGGTCATATATGCAAACACTTTTAAATGTTGCCTAATGTTAGTGGTAGCTATTTGTATAGTCAAGGATTCACCAGTGCAATATCTCACGTCACATTTTGTTACAGACCAACAGAACAAGTAAACCTTGAGTTAAAATATCTCTCTGGTGGCTAAGGTTGACATATTTCTTGAAAATCTAAGATCTTTGATGGGCTGGAAGCAGAAGTTGTGCCAGGATGTAATCACTGCCACCTGGTGAGGTTAGCTTAGAGCTAACTTGTACCGTATCATGTTATCTGATGGGAACAGCTTCAATTTAGCGTTTGGTCACATGCAAGTACATCAACTATATTAATTGGGTGATACACATTTCCAGCGTGAGAAGCTACATAACTTTAACTGTGTGTTTACACCCTTTGTTTGATGATCATAGTGAACAACGACTTACTACACTAGTGGAGGATTGGAGTCTACAATACTCCTACCTGTGCTTACCAACCCATGTGTTTACTAATGACAAAAATGTGTATGTGTGCGTGCGTGCTAATAATGCCTGCCCTATGTGTGTGTGCGGATGTGTGTACGTGCATGGGGGCACGTGTGTGTGTGTCTGCCCTCAGGTCAAGGTGACTAAGAAGTTGAATGGGCAGGAGAAACAGATTCGCAAGATGGGCAAAGGGGAGCATTTCGGGGAATTGGCCCTGATACGGTAACCATGGATACATTAGTAGCTAAGGCTATAAATGGACTTCATGTTGTTCATTAAAATGACCCCGGTGTGCAGTAGCTATTAGTTAATGTGGCTGCTCATAAGTGTGGATGTAACCTGCAGTGAAATCCTGAGGACTGCAACATGTACTGCTGTTGGCCCTGTGACCTGCATCTCCATCGATAAGGAGTGAGTCTGAACCAGTAACATTACATTTCTTAATCGATTGGTTGAATGACTAATGGTCTGTTACGTTACACTTCCAGGGTGTTTGAGGAGACGATCCCCATTGAACACCTGGAGCTCCATGATGAGTGAGTACAAAGACACACTTGCCCCTTTTAGCAGTGCCCTTCTCCTCCTAGTTCTATGTTCACCACTTTAGTCTAGTCAAGCTGTGTAACTGTTGTCTGTGTCCCAGCATCAGCTCTATGGTTTTGGAGGAGCCAGATGCTCCAGAGAAGACCAGTCCTAGTTCCTATCTGAGACTGAAGGACCTGATCCCCGTACTGTACCAGGAGGGGCGTTACCAGGGAGAACCTGTCACTCTCGGAGTGGGAGGGTTTGGTCGCGTTGAACTGGTATGTGTGTGAGTTTGGTGTTGTAGTTGTGTTTGGCAAGTTAGAGGCTGAAACCAACTGATTAAGTGTTTAATATTTATTAGGATCCCCAAATTGCTGCTACCGATGCAGTGGCTACTCTTCCTGGGGTCCAAACAGGAAACAACACAACATTAAATACATAATATATATAAATACATAGCACTACATTTACATTTCAATGTAGCCATTCATCAGACACTCCCATCCAGAGCGACCCACATCCCTGTAAGGTGTTCTTCTATCTGGTTTTATTGCTAGCATGAGTTACCTGGGGTGACAGAGTTACATTTAGTCATGGCTCTATTTAATAATGTGTATTTCCCAGCCTCTATTCTGGACCTGGGGACTGTGAATAGACCTCTGGTTGCATGTCTTGTGTGATATTGATGAGTGTCCGAGCTGTGTGCCAACTCCTTGAACAGACAGTTCGGTATTTTCAACACATGTATAAGCGGTCATACAGTACAATACGTTTTGTAGGTGATTCTTATGTTGATGATGTAAAGAATATTTCTGCACCCATTAATAAAATGACTGTAAAAACGAGTAAATCCACATGGATTGATGAGGGGGGAAAAATAGTATGGTTGAGGGGGATGAGGCAAAAGCTATGGCAAATATATCTGGCAGCACAACCGATTAGCAAACGAACTGCAAATTGAGCAATCATGTGAATAAAAAGAAGAAGAAACTATAATATTAAAGCAAAGATAAATGATGTAAAGAATGATAGTAAAAAGCTTTGGAGCACCTTAAATAACATTTTGGTCAAAAAGGCAAACTCAGTTCCATCATTCATGGAATCAGATGGCTTGTTCATCACAAAACCCACTACCTAAGACTAGTAAAGCCCCCTTTACTGGACTGTAGGACCTGTCTGGTTGACTGAGATATCAAGAAATCCGAGCAACGCCTGATCACGGACAGACCTCTTCCCAGTTTAGTGACATTGAGTTTATATATGTTTTGACCATGATAGCTTACTATCTAGGGTGACACCCAGCAGTTTAGTTTCTTCAACTTGCACAATAGCCACATTATTCAATAATAGATCCAGATGAGATGTAGGGTTATTTCTCCCAAATATTATGCTTTTAGGTTTGGAGATATTCAAAGCGCCTTCAGAAAGTTTTCACACCTTTTTTTCAAAATTTTGTAGCCTGAATTTAAAATTGAATAAAATTGCGATTTTTGTCACTGGCCTACACACAATATCCCATAATGTCCAAGTGGAATTATGTTTTCTGAATTTTTACTAAGTAATAAAAAATGAAAAGCTGAAATGTCTTGAGTCAATAAGTATTCATTTTCTTTCTTATGGCAAGCCTAACTAAGTTAATTACACTTGAATTGGGTATAAATTGTTCCATATACGTCAGGACGCAGGTGCAGAAGGTGAGTTCACTAATGATAAATGCAGATAAACAAAACATGACAAGCGTACAGACCGTGAATCAAAACAAACCAATACTGCCTGAAGACTGAGGCTACTGAGGGCTAAATAAAGGAGAGGTAAATCAAGGTGAGGATGAAGTCCAGGTGTGTGTAATGATGGGGAGCAGGTGTGCGTAGTAATGGTTGCCAGGGCTGGTAGTTAGTAGATTGGCGATAACGTGTGCTGGAGAAGGGGAGTGGGAGTAGGCGTGACATCAATACACCCAGTCAATAGAAAGATACAGGAGTCCTTGCTAACTCAATTGCTAGAGAAGAAGGAAAATGCTCAGGGATTTCACCATGAGGCCATTGCTAACTTTAAAACAGTTACAGAGTTGAATGGCTATTACTCCACAATATTAGCCTAATTGACAGAGTGAAAAGAAGAAAGCCTGTACAGAATAAAAATGTTCAAAGAAATGCACCCTGTTTGCAACAAGGCACTAAAGCAAAAGAAAATGTGGCAAAGAAATTCACTTTTTCTACCGAATACAAAGTCTTGGGTTTAGGGTAAATCCAATACAACACATTACTGAGTACCACTCTCTATTTTACAAGCATAGTGATGGCTGCATCATGTTATGGTATGCTAGTTATCGTTAAGGACTGAGAAGCTAAGCACAGGCAAAATCCTGGAAGAAAACCTGGTTCAGTCTGCTTTCCACCAGACACTGGGAGATTAATTAAACTTTCAGCAAGACAATAACCTAAAACACAAGGCTAAATAAAATACTGGAATTGCTCAGTTACAGTTCTGACTTAAATCTGCTTGAAATGTATGGCAAGATTTAGAAATGGTTGTCTAGCAATGATCAGCAACCAATTTGACAGAGCTTGAATAATTTTGAAAATAATAATGGGCAATGATTGTACAATACAGGTGTGCAAATCTCTTAGAGACTGACCCAGAAAGACTCACAGCTGCTGTTGCTGCCAAATGTGATTCTAACATGTACTCACTCAGAGTTGTGAATACTTACAGTACCAGTCAAAAGTTTGGACACAGCTACTCATTCCAGGGTTTTTCTTTATTTTTACTATTTCTACATTGTAGCATAATAGTGAAGACATCAAAACTATGAAATAGCACATATGGAATAATGTAGTAACCAAAAACATGTTAAACAAATTCTTTCAACAGATTCTTCAAAGTAGCCACCCTTTGCCTTGATGACAGCTTTACACACTCTTGGCATTCTCTGAACCAGCATCATGAGGAATGCTTTTCCAAAAGTCTTGAAGGAGTTATCACATATACTGAGCACTTGTTGGCTGATTTTTCTTCACTCTGCAGTCCAAATCATCGCAAACCATCTCAATAGGGTTAAGGTTAGGGCTGTTGCGGTGACACCACACCGACGGTCACGAGTCATGAAGGCAGTCAAATTCCACATGACGGTTTAGTCATGGTAATTAGGCTTCTCCGGCTGTGATTCTGCTGCCGGTCTTTAGTAGCGTACCAAACCTACTAACTGCCTGGTATTCAGCACTCTATTGCCCCTCTAATCACTCTGACATCAATGCAAATGTATTCGGAAATCCAAACAAACACTCCATGAGAGCCCATGTTGCACAACATTTCTATAGGCTATGCAGAGTGATGTGCGCTAATAAAATAGGAGGATCTCATCAGCTTTCTATAGGCTAGGCCTACCATATTTATTTCTCAACTTTCCTCATTTTAAGCACATAGCCTACCTGGCTGGCATGAAAATAAACCACAGGGAAAAGCATCCTCCAGTCGCTATTTAATTTCATAGATGACATCTATTCTTTCCCGCTGACCCTGTTTCGATACAGGTGCATGATAATGGTCCATTCTGAAATCAAAACAAATGTCACCATATTATTGAGTATATGTAAAGACAAGATTAAGTCAAGAATAGTCTGATGGGTGACAATATTAACCTATCAGCTGTGAATTATATATTATCACTTGTGAATGATGCCCAGCATAAGAAACAATGCCTTTTCAATCATAGTCACACACCTCATGTAGCCTAGCCCACAGGCCTATATGTTTTAATAAGGTTTTTATCACAACAAAAGTGTCCAAATAACTTAAAATTAAGCACATTAATCCGCTTTACAAGGGGTGTAGAGTCTAATTGGCATAAATTCGTAACGTGTGAGTTTCAAGTATGGAGAAGATAAATGTTTTAATTTTATTTCTCGCACTGAATAGTATAGGTTTGCGCTATGGGGGATTGTAGATTGACATAGGATAGTGCTTTTTCTGTTCGTTAGGCATACTCTTCTTGTTGGCTGACAAAGTAAATGTGAAAGTTTCTTCCAATATCTTCAATATGCATCTCGGAAATGGATAAGGACGCATGCAGGTGCATCCCCGATGTGTCTGTCTTAACTTGTAGCCTGTGAGAAAGACCCGTGACAGAGAGCCGTGTGAATAAGAGACGCTTCATATTGCGACGCACACTCAGGGAGAAGGGCACCACGCAGCACTCCGGGCTGTAAAAGGCATGGATTTTTTTAGGGTGCATTACTGCCACAAAGGGTATGCCGCTGTGAAATTTGAGGCATTATCTATTGCTATCTAGAGACTATTGGAGTGTGTAAAGCCAGCGCAAAAAAAACTGTCTTTTCAAGCGACTTTTTTCAAATCATCATTAGTCTGATGCAGGACAAAGTATTTGTCACACCCTTGATCTGTTTCACTTGTGTTCGTACTTGTCTCCATCCCCCACCAGGTGTCTCCAATCTCCCCTCATTGTCCCCTGTGTATTTATACCTGCATTTTCTGTTTGTCTGTTGCCAGTTCATCTTGTCCCATCAAGTCCCACCAGTGTGTTCCTGTGTTTCCTGTGCTCTAGTTTTAGTTTTTCCTAGTCTTCCCAGGTGTGACCTTTCTGCCTATCCTGACCCTGATCCAGGCCCTGGTCAACGATGTGCTTCAGGACATGCTGAACCATTTTTTGTTTGTCTACCTCGACGACATCCTTGTCTTTTCCCATTAAGCTCAAGAGCACGTCCGACAGACTCTTCAGCGACTCCTGGAGAAGCAGCTTTTCATTAAAGCAGAGAAGTGTGAATTCCATCACTTCATCAACTCCTTCCTAGGATACGTCATCACTGTAGGACATATACAGATGGATCCAGACAAGGTGAGAGCTGTGGTCGATTGGACTCAACCCACATCCAGAATGCAACAAACGTTTCCTTGGATTTGCTCACTTCTACTGCTACTTCATCTGGGGTTACAGCACCCTAGCCTTCCCCCTCTCAGCACTCACTTCTCCCAAGTTTCCGTTCATGTGGTCTCAACCAGCTGACCAGGCGTTCTCTGACCTCAAACATCGATTCACTACAGCCCCCATTTTAATTCATCCAGACCCCTCCCGTCAGTTTGTGGTGGAGGTCGAAGCCTGGGATGTTGAAGTGGGGGCTGTCCTGTGCCAGTGTTCTACCCAGGATCAAAAGCTGCACCCCAGCAATTTTCTCTCCAATAGTCTTACACCTGCTGAAAGGAACTATGTGGGGAATAGAGAACTGCTCACTGTCAAGGTGACATTGGAGGAGTGGAGGCACTGGTTGGAGGGGGCGGAACACCCATTCTTACTGTAGACTGACCATAACAACCTGGAATATCTCCGCACTGCCATTCTCCTCAACCCTAGGCAGGCTCGTTGGGCCCTGTTATTCACCCGTTTCAATTTCACTTTCTTCTACCACCCGGGGTCCAAGAATGTGAAACCTGACGCACTTTCACATTTGTTTATCCCTGCTACTACTCCGTCTGACTCCGAGACCATCCTCAGAGAGCCTGGTCCATATTGCGCAGCCGGACGCCCGTAACACACTTCCCGGCTCGGCCACTGGTCTCTTGCTCTTTGAATGATCCCCTGCTCTTCCCTGAGCAAGAAGAAGTTAGCATACCCTCTGCCGAGATGTTCGTCCACCGCTGTCGCTGTACCTGGAAGAGAGCCCAGGCCGCTCTTCTGAAGACCACATTCAGGTATCAGCCACAGGCTGATCGCCATCGGATCCCTGCTCCCTGCTATTGGCACGAGCAGAGTGTATGGCTTTCCACTCGGGACCTGCCCCTCCGGGTGGAGTCCCGTAAACTTCCACCCGTTTCATCAGTCCTTTCCCCATCTCAAAAATCCTTAGCCCCTCTGCTGTTCGTCTTCTGTTGCCCCACACCGTCTATATACATCCCACTTTTCCTGTGTCTAGTTTGTTATTATCAGGTGGGATGGTAGCGACAACATCCGGTGAAATTGCAGTGCACAAAATTAAACTACAGTATTGTAAATATTAAACTTTCAGAAAATCACAAGTGTAATACATCAAAATAAAGCTTCACTTCTTGTTTTTTTGGGGGGGGTTGTATAATTTGATTTACACAACACAACATAATTTGATTTACTTAGGCCATTGCAAGACATTTAAATGTTTCCCCTTAAACCACTCATGTGTTGCTTTAGCAGTATGCTTAGGGTCATTGTCCTGCTCGAAGTTGAACCAATTCTCTGGAAGATTGAAACAGGTCTCCCTCAAGAATTTCCCGGTTTTATGCGCAATCCATCATTCCTTCAATTCTGACCAGTGCCCAAATCCCTGCCGATGAAAAACATGATCACAGTGAAGCATAGTGATGGCAGCATGATGCTGTGGGGATGTTTTGGGGATGGTATGACGCGAGGTGTTGGGTTTGCACCATACATGGCGTTTTCCTTGATGATCAAAAAGATCAATTTTAGTCTCATCTGACCAGAGTACCTTCTTCCATTAATTTGGGGAGTCTCCCATATGCCTTTTGGCGAACACCAAACATGTTTGCTTATTTTCTTTCTTTAAGAAATAGCTTTTTTTTATGGACACTCTTCCATAAAGCCCAGTTCTGTGGAGTGTATGGCTTAAAGTGGTCCCATGGACAGATACTCCAATCTCCGCTGTGGAGCTTTGCAGCTCCTTCAGGGTTATCTTTGGTCTCTTTGTTGCCTCTCAGATTAATGCCCTCCTTGCCTGGTCTGTGAGTTTTGGTGGGCGGCCCTCTCTTGGCAGGTTTGTTGTTGTGCCATTAATCTTTCAAATTTTTAATAATGGATTTAATGGTGCTCTGTGGGATGTTAAATGTTTCTGATATTTTGTTTATAACTCAACCTTGATCTGTTCTTCTCAACAACTTTGTCCCTGACCTGTTTGGAGAGCTCCTTGGTCTTCCACTTGCTTGGTGGTGTTGCATACTCTGGGGCCTTTCAAAACAGGTGTATGTATATATATATATATATACTGAGATAATGTCACACTTAGATTGTACATAGGTGGACTTTATTTAACTAATTATGTGACTTCTGAAGGTAATTAGTTGCACCAGATCTTATTTAACCTCTTGCTCCTACCTGACACGCAGGCGTCCCATCTAGACATCTGGAAATGCAAATGCGCTACGCTAAATGCTAATAGTACTAGTTAAAACTCAAACGTTCATTAAAATACACATGCAGGGTATTGAATTAAAGCTACACTCGTTGTGAATCCAGGCAACAAGTCAGATTTTTAAAATGCTTTCCCGCGAAAGCATGAGAAGCTATTATCTGATAGCAGGTAACACCCCAAAAGACCCGCAGGAGACGTAAACAAAATAATTAGCATAGTCGTCGCTACACAAACCGCACAAATGAAATATAAAACATTCATTACCTTTGACCATCTTCTTTGTTGGCACTCCTAGATGTCCCATAATCACTATTGGGACTTTTTTTCCGATTAAATCGGTCCATATATAGCCTAGATATCGATCTATGAAGACTGTGTGATAAATAAACAAAAGAATAGCGTCTTATAACGTAACGTCATTTTTTATAATTAAAAAAGTCGACGATAAACTTTCACAAAACACTTCGAAATACATTTGTAATGCAACTTTAGGTATTAGTACACGTTAATAAGCGACCAAATTGATCACGAGGCGATGTATATTCTTTAGCTGTCCGTCTGGAAATAATGTCCGGGTAAATCTCAACCAAAATATCCGGTCGGAGACCTGAACAAATGGCTTGTCTCTTCTTCGTTTGACCAAGAAACAAATCCTAGGCAAATGACAAGACTGTTGACATCATGTGGAAGTATTGTATTGCAACCTCAGCCCCATTTATTGTGGTTCGCCTTTATCAATGGGTTGAAGTGGCGGATGGATATATATTTCCATTTTCAGTGATCAGATTTTCCTGCGCTTTTCGATGAAACGCACGTTCTGTTATAGTCACAGCCGTGATTTAACCAGTTTTATAAACGTCTGAGTGTTTTCTATCCACACATACTAATCATATGCATATACTATATTCCTGGCATGAGCAGCAGGGCGCTGAAATGTTACGCGATTTTTAACAGAATGTTCGAAAAAGTAGGGGGTAGGAGTAACAGGTTAAGGGCTTCATAGCAAAGGGGGTGACTACATATGCACAGACCACTTCATTTTTGAATTTTTTTGAAAGAAGTTATTTTTTCATTTAAATTCACAATTTTTGAATATTTTATGTATGTCTATTACATGAAATGCAAATAAAAATCCATTTAAATTACATGTTGTAATGCAACAAAATAGTAAAAACACCAAGGGGATGAATACTTTTGCAAGCCACTGTATATTACATGGATTTACATGACTTTTAAAATTGCTTGTAAGCTATGTATGGAAACCAGGAGATGCTAAATGTGTTTATGTTAATTACCGATCAATTATTGTGAAACCGACAGTTATTTGCTTGACAATCACTGGCTGACAACATTTTGTGACCACCACAGCCCTAGTTGAAGTCGGTGGTCATGGAAGCCAGGTCATCTGTTGCAGCACTCCATCACTCTCCTTGGTCAAATAGCCCTTGAACAACAAATGATAGGCTCAAATCAGACGGGATGGCGTATCACTGTAGAATGCTGTGGTAGCCATGCTGGTTAAGTGTGCCTTGAATTCTAAATAAATCACTGACAGTGTCACCAGAAAAACACCCACACCTCCTCCTCCATGCGCCACGGTGGGAACCACACATATAAACATTATTTTGATTTGTTTAACACTTTTTTGGTACTACATGATTCCATATATGTTATTTCATAGTTTGGATGTCTTCACTATTATTCTACAATGTAGAACATAGTCAAACTAAAGAAAACACTTGAATGAGTAGTTGTGTGTTTGGAAGAATGTGTTTTTATGATTATATGACTGATCTTATGTTTTGTTTTATTGTGTTGTATTTTTTGCTTCCTTGTATTTTGTATGTAACTAGGCCTATGTTTTTTTAAAACTTTCCTTAGGTCGCAGAAAATTGTGAATTAATTGCCCCCCATCTATCTTCAGAGTTCGTACTGTTAAGTGACCTAAACTGGGATATGCTTAACACCCCGGCCATCCTACAATCTAAACTAGATGCCCTCAATCTCACACAAATTATCAAGGAATCTACCAGGTACAAGCCCAAATCCGTAAACACGGGCACGCTCATAGATATCATCCTGACCAACCTGCCCTCCAAATACACCTCTGCTGTCTTCAACCAGGTTCTCAGTAATCACTGCCTCATTGACTGCGTCCGTAATGGGTCCGCGGTCAAACGACCAACCCTCATCACTGTCAAACGCTCCCTAAAACACTTCAGCGAGCAGCCTTTATAATCTACCTGGCCCCGGTATCCTGGAAGGATGCCTGGTTAGTCTTTAAAAGTGCTTTCCTCACCATCTCAAATAAGCATGCCACATTCAAAAAATGTAGAACTAAGAACAGATATAGCCCTTGGTTCACTTCAGACTTGACTGCCCTTGACCAGCACAAAAATATCCTGTGGCCTATTGCATTAGCAAAGAATAGCCCCTGCGATATGCAACTTTTCAGGGAAGTTAGGAACCAATAGACACGGGAAGTTAGGAACCAATAGACACAGTAAGTTAGAAAAGCAAAGGCTAGCTTTTTCAAACAGAAATTTGCGTCCTGTCGCACAAATTCCAAACGTTTTGGGACACTGTAAAGTCCATGGGGAATAAGAGTACCTCCTCACAGCTGCCGACTGCACTGAGGCTAGGAAACACTGTCACCACCGATAAATCCACGATAATCGATAATTTCAACTAGCATTTTTCTATGACTGGCCATGCTTTCCACCTGGCTACCCTTATCCCGGCCAACAGCTCTGCACCCCCCGCAGCACCGCTTCTCCTTCACCCAAATCCAGATAGCTGATGTTCTGAAAGAGTTGCCAAATCTGGACCCCCACAAATCAACTGGGCTAGACAATCTGGACCATCTCTTTCTAAACTTATCCGCCACAATTGTTGCAACCCCTATTTACTAGCCTGTTCAACCTCTCTTTCGTGTCGTCTGAGATCCCTAAAGATTGGAAAGCTGCCACGGTCATCCCCTTCTTCAAAGGGGGAGACACTCTAGGCCCAAACTGTTATAGAACTATATCCACCTTCCCTGCCTTTCGAGCACCAAGTTAACAAACAGATCACAGACGATTTCGAATCCCAACGTACCTTTTCCGCTGTGCAATCTGGTTTCTGAGCTGGTCATGGGTGCACCTCAGCCACGCTCAAGGTCCTAAATGATATCATAACAATGGACAATAAAAGACAGTACTGTGCAGCCGTCTTCATCGACCTGGCCAAGGCTTTCAACTCTGTCAATCCCCGCATTCTTATCGTAGACTCAACACCCTTGGTTTCTCAAATGATTGCCACACCTGGTTCACCAACTACTTCTCAGATAGGGTTCAGTGAGTCAATGGGGGTGCCACAGGGTTCAATTCTCGGGCCAAATCTTTTCTCTCTATATATATCAATGATGTCGCTCTTGCGGCTGGTGATTCTCTGATACCATTCTGTACACTTCCAGCCCTTCTTTGGACACTGTGTTAACACTGGAGTGATAGATGTACAGAGGATGATGTGCAAGTAGAGATACTGGGGTGCAAAAGAGCAAAACTAAATAACAATATGGGGATGTGGTAGTTGGTTGGGCAATTTACAGATGGGCTGTGTACATGTGCAGTGATCGGTAAGCTGCTCTGACAGCTGATGCTTAACGTTAGTGAGGGAGATATAAGTCTCTAGCTTCAGTCATTTTTGCAATTCGTTCCAGAAGGCAGCAGAGAACTGGAAGGGAAGGCAGCCAAAGCAGGAGTCAGCTTTGGGGATGACCAGTGAAATATACCTGTTGGAGCGCGCGCTACGGGTGGGTGTTGCTATGGTGAGCAGTGAGCTGAGATAAGGCGGGGCTTTACCTAGTAAAGTGTAACAGTGTCTAGCTTCGTTGTCTGACTCAGGCGCAGGACTAAGGTTTTAGGAAAAACACAAAAGTCTTTACTCAGAATCTTAATACAAAAATGGAATATCTCCAACAGGGTAACATCACGTCATGAGAGAACCCTCCAACACACACGGTAACACAAAACAATCACGGGCAAAACAAAAAGGTAGACGAGAGGTTAAATAAGGAACATAAGGGAATAGAAATCAGGTGTGTGTAATCAAGACAAAACAAAAGGAAAAAGGAAACATGGGTCGGTGATGACTAGAAAGCCGAACCCCGTTCCGAACAAGGAGAGGAGCCGACCTCAGCCGAAGTCGTGACACAAAGACTTACAGATGACCTGGAGCCAGTGGGTTTGGCGACGAATATGAAGGGGGGGGCAGTCAACGAGAGCATGAAGGTCGCAGTGGTGGGTAGTATATGGGGCTTTGGTGACAAAACGGATGGCACTGTGACAACATCCAATTCGCTGAGTAGAGTGTTGGAGGGTATTTTGTAAATCACATCGCTGAGGTCAAGGATTGCTAGGATAGTCAGTTTTAAGAGGGTATGTTTAGCAGCACGAGTGAAGCAATTAATTATTCATGCCATTTGAGAAAGAAATGTATAGCGTTCTAAGTCCTGCGACCCCAGCGCTTATGACAAAATTAACAGTACAATTGAAGCAATTGATCTTGTCATCATGTTTACTATAAACTTTTCACATTCTCAATCTCAGTAAAAAGGATGTGTAATTCCCCCCAATTCGAAGAGGTCAGCTTTTGCAATGTAGTAGCACATACTGTCCACATCATGGAAAGTAGCATAATATAAATTAATTAGATATAAAAAATATATATAATATCTTAATTTAGGATGACCGTAAATGTAGTAAACTCAGATTTCTCCAATAATAACATATATTTCTTACTAGTTTAACCATTAAGAAATTTAAAATAAATTCTTAAGCACAATTTAACTGGGTGCTCTAGAAAGAGCTCCCATTGTGACTTTGTAGCAGCCATTTGTTTGTCGCAACGTTCTTAGTTTTGGATCACTGTAACCACCAAACATGTCCCCTGTACCTCTCCTTTGAGAATGAAAAAAATATATGTTTCTAGGGATATGTATACTTTCGGAAGGCACTGTAGCACCAGGTTATTGCTACTTACTCATTCTAATACCGACTGAACCTCCATGTTAACCCTCCTGCTGTGTTCCGGTCGTATTGGACCGATTTACAAGTTATTTTCTCTGAAATATGTATTTCATTTAATCTGATTGTCATAAGGTTCCATGACTTTGTCCATACAGGGCATTTGAACACACAAAATACATTTTGACCATTTTCATTACATTTTGGGTGTTTTATTTAACTTTTGTACACCTGTGGTGTTCCTGGTAAAAAATGACTGGTCATTAGAAATGAATGGGTGAGGCGACAATTAGCGTTTAAAATTGAGTTCAGGCACATTCATCAGATGGACATACTTCCTCCCCCAGACCCCCACATACATGTGTGTTTGAGTGCACACACACACACACCTCACTCCCCTTCTTGGCTTCCATAGCAACCTTTCCCCAATAGAATCTTTCCCCCACCGGAACCACATCTGTTGGCATACTTACAAACAATCGCATCATTGTTTCAATAATACATGGGACTTTTCTCGCAGTTCTGGTATGTAAAAGCTTTTTTGAGGCCTTGCTCACAATTCATCCTCTGGCAGCAGAATAACCAAACGATATACTGTATGTGAGGCTCTTGATCATGACACTGGTGAGGAGGAGAGAGGCCAGGAAACTGACAGTGAAGATTCATTAGAGTAGGAAGTGTCAGAAGTTGAAGACAACACAGAATATGATCTAGACCAAGAGACAACCGATGTGGAACAATCCACTGATGAGGAAGAGGGCCCTGCTGAGGTTGTTGTTACATTCCGGTCAAAGAATGGGAATTTGTCCTGGTCTTCATCCCCACCTGAGAGGAGAGGTTGGCTGTTGGCTGAAAATGCTAGAAGGATGACCCCAGGGCCAAGGAGATGTGCCATATCCTGGGTTGATGACATACAGTTGAAGTTGGAAGTGTGGAAGAACTGTTTGGCCATAATGACCATTGTTATGTTTGGAGGAAAAAGGGGTAGGCTTGCAAGCCCGTAAAACTCCATCCCAACAGTGAAGAACGGGGGTGGCAGCATCATGTTGTTGGTGGTGCTTTGCTGCACGAGGGACTGGTGCACTTCGCAAGATAGATGGCTTCATGAGGAAGAAAAATTATGTGGATATTGTTACGTTCCTCGATGGAAGAATCGGACCAAGGTGCAGCGAGGTCATTTTTTATTTATGAAATGAACACTGAAAAAACACCAAAACAAAACTTAACGTTTAGTAGGGATAAACAGCACAGTACCAAAAACAGGATCCCACAAACTACAGGTGGAAAAAGGATTGCCGGTGGAAAAAGTATGATCCCAAATCAGAACCATACCCGGCCAACAAAGAAATAGAAAACATAGATTCTTCACCCTAGTCACACCCTGACCTAACCAAATAGAGAATTAACTTCTTGATGCACCCATCCCGTTTAGCGGGATCATTTTCGTCAACATCCGCTGAATTGCAGAGCGCCAAATTCAAGTTAAATTATAAAAAATATTTAATTTTCATGAAATCACAAGTGCAATATAGCAAAACACAGTTTAGCTTGTTGTTAATCCACCTGGCGTGTCAGATTTAAAAACCAATTTTCGGCGAAAGCATACTGAGCATTTATGTAAGGACATCTCTCTCAGCAGACAAAACATTACAAACAGCTAGCAGCCAAGTAGATTGGTCACAAAAGTCAGAAAAGCAATAAAATGAATCGCTTACTTTTGATGATCTTTGGATGTTTAACTCACGAGATTATTTTTATATCCAAAAACCTCAATTTGGTTGGCGCTTTATGTTCAGAAATCAACAGGCTCGAACGATCACGACCGGGCAGACAAAAATTCCAAATAGTATCCCGTAAAGTTCGTAGAAACATGTAAAATATTTTTTATACTCAATCCTCAGGTTGTTTTAACAATAAATAATCGCTAATATTTCAACTGGACTGTGGCTTCTTCAATAGGAGAGAGAGAGAAAATGTCTGCTCCAAGCTGTTGCACATGCAAAATGCTGCTGGCACCCAGCCATCCAAGGATGCGATGTGATCTTTCTCGCTCATTTTTCAAAATAAAAGCCTGAAAATATGTCTAAAGACTTTTCACACCATGTGTAAGCCATAGGAAAATGAATCTGGTTGATATCCCTTTAAATGGAGGGAAGGCATGCAATGGAACAGGGAGCTTTCAAAATAAGAGGATATTCCTATTTCCTTTGCCTGCAATATCAGTTCTGTTACCCTCACAGAAAATATTTTGACAGTTTTGGAATATTTACAGTTTTCTATCCAAATCTGACAATTATATGCATATCCTAGATTCTGGGCTTCATCCAAACCCCATACACTCAACAGGTTAAAAGGATCTCTACGGTCAGGGCGTGGCAGTAGCCCCCCCCCCCAAAAGGTGCGAACACCGGGGGTAAACCTGCACCTATTAGGGAAGGTCTGGGTGGGCATCTACCCGCAGTGGCGGCTCCGGTGTGGGACACAGACCATGCTCCGCTCGTGGCTCTGCCAACTTTGGTGGCGCCTCTGGTGCAGGGATCGTCACCGGAAGGTCCAGACCTTGAATCATCACCAGGGACTCCGAACCGTTGATTGTCGCCGGTGGAATCGAACCGGGAACTGTAGCTGGATGCTCCGGACCGGGAACCGTCGCTGGATGCTCCGGACCGGGAACCGTCGCTGGATGCTCCGAACCGGGAACCGTCGCTGGATGCTCCGGACCGGGAACCGTCGCTGGATGCTCCGGACCGGGAACCGTCGCTGGAGGCTCCGGACCGGGAACCGTCGCTGGATTCTCCGGACCGCCGACCATCCAGGCCACGGATCATCACTGGAGGCTCCCACAAACTACAAACTACAGGTGGAAAAAGGCTGCCTAAGTATGATACCCAATCAGAGACAACGATAGACAGCTGCCTCTGATTGGTTGGGAACCATACCTGGCCAACAAAGAAATAGAAAACATAGATTGCCCACCCTAGTCACACTCTGACCTATTCAAATAGAGAATTGAAAGGATCTCTACGGTCAGGGCATGACAGGTATGTTCAAGCAACAACTCAAGACACCAGTCAGGAAGTTAAAGCTTGGTCGCAAATGGATCTTCGAAATGGACAATGACTCCAAGCATACTTCCAAAGTTGTGGCAAAATGGCTTAAAATGTCTTATGGCTTGAATCCCGCTAATGGGATCGATATGATAACAGCCAGTGAAAGTGCAGGGCTCCAAATTCAAAACAACGGAAATCTCCTAATTAAAATTCCTTAAACATAGAAGTATTTTACACCATTTTAAAGATAAACCTTTTGTTAATCCCACCACCGTGTCCGATTTCAAAAAAGCTTTACGACAAAAGCACAGCAAACGATTATGTTAGGTCTGCACCTAGTCACAGAAAAACACAGCCATTCTTCGAGCCAAAGAGAGGAGTCAAAAAGAGCAGAAATTGAGATAAAATTAATCACTAACCTTTGATGATCTTCATCAGATGACACTCATAGCACTTCATGTTACACAATACATGTATGTTTTGTAAATCTTAGTTTACATTGGCGCGTTATGTTTAGTAGTTCCAAAACATCCGGTGATTTTGCAGAGAGCCACATCAATTTACAGAAATACTCATAATAAACATTGATAAAAGATACAACTATTGTGCATGGAATTACAGATACAACTGCTGTGTCAGATTTGGAAAAAACACACCATCTGAATACAGCGCTCAGACAACAAATCAAGCCATACAGATATCCGCTATGTTGTGGAGTCAACAGAAGTCAGAAATAACATTATAGATATTCACTTACCTTTGATGATCTTCATCAGAATGCACTCCCAGGAATCCCAGTTCCACAATAAATGTTTGATTTGTTCAATTAAGTTCATTATTTATGTCCAAATATCTCATTTTAGTTCGCGGGTTTAGCCCAGTTATCCAAATTCATGACACGCAGGCCAAACGAAAAGTCAAAAACTTCCGTTACAGTCCATAGAAACATGCCAAACGAAGTATAGAATCAATCTTTAGGATGTTTTTAACATAAATCTTCAATAATGTTCCAACCGGAGAATTCCTTTGTCTTCAGAAATGCAATGGAGTGCAAGCTAAGTTATACTCAGACATCATTCAAACAGTTTTAGAAACTTCAGAGTATTTTCTAACCAAATATACTACTAATATGCATATATTAGCAACTGGGCCTGAGTAGCAGGCAGTTTACTCTGGGCACCTTATTCATCCAAACTACTCAATACTGCCCCCAACCATATTAAGGACAACAAAGTCAAGGTATTGGAGTGGCCATCACAAAGCCATGACCTCAATCCAATAGAAAATTTGTGGGCAGAACTGAAAAAGCGTTTGCGAGCAAGGAGACCTACAAACCTGACTCAGTTACACCAGCTTTGTCAGGAGAAATTGGCCAAAGTTCACCCAACTTATGGTGGGAAGCTTGTGGAAGGCTACCTGAAACGTTTGACCCAAGTTAAACATTTTAAAGGCAATGCTGCCAAATACTAATTGAGTGCACTTACACTTCTGACCCACTGGGAATGTGATGAAAGAAATAATAGCTGAAATAAAACATTCTCTCTACCATTATTCTGATATTTCACATTCTTAAAATAAAGGGGTGATCCTAACTGACCTAAGACATGGCACTTTTCTAGGATTAAATGTCAGAAATTGTGAAAAACTGAGTTGAAATGAATTTGACAAAGGTGTATGTAAACTTCTGAATTCAACTATAAAATCCTGCCACTATTTGAAATGGTTTCAAAAACAAATGTACTTGTTAAACTTTGACTCAAAGTAGTTTGTGACAAATAGCACAATATGTTGTCTGAGTATGCTATAGTCAAAAACGAGTTGTATGAGCTCAGGTCAATGAGGCAGATAGAAGTTGAAAACTTGTAATGTTCACAAGAACTTAAGTTGTTAAAAAAGATCTAACACAACGTTAGATGATAATATATGTATTATTATAGATTTGTAATTAGCTATAATGTAATTTTGGACTGGGAACACAGAATTAATTAACATGAAACGAACACAACAGGAGGGTTAAGAGTGTCAGTTATTTGTTTTACTGATGCAGCTGGCATGTATACTGTTGAGTCGCCAGCGTACATGGACACACAGGCTTTATTCAAGGTCAGTATAAAGTCAATAGTAAACACAGAAAACTATAATAGTCCAAGCAAGCTGCCCTGCGGTACACCATACTTTTTGAATTAGAGATGTTTCCATTAAAGATTCATACGTTTTTTTCAGCAATATGTTATGAATCGTTGATCATAACATATTTCTGAAAAAACATGGATCTTTAATGGTGGCAGCAAAGGCTGCACTGAAGTCTAATAACACAGATCACACAATCTTCGTATTATCAACTGATGAAAGCTTACTGTTCCCTTTAATGTGCTAGAAAGCTGAATTCAATTTTAAATGGCTCTTTTTAGATCAAAAGTTTATAACTGTTGTTTGTTGTTGTTATTGTTGTTTTCCGCAGGTGACCACTCTGCATCATGGAAAGTACTTTGCCATGAAGAGGGTCAGTAAGAAACACATTGTTGCCAAGCGACAGGAGGAGCACGTCCTGTTTGAGAAGAGGATCCTCAAAGCCATCAAGAGTGACTTCATTGTCAGGTGATTGTGGGGTGCTAGGTGACCGCTGACCTCTAACCTTTAATTAACATCCAAGCGTCATTATTTAAGCTCACACTTAAATCCTCATTCTTCCCTTGTCAATCGATGGCTTTCATTGGTCACTTAAAGTACCATGAAATATAAAGAAAAATCAGCAGACAATGCTGTAGTCCTCAAAGCTCCAGGAGGACTGAGGATACTGTACCAACTTTAACCCTGTTTTCTCTCTCTTGATGTTCAGGCTCCATTCTGCCTTCAAAGACACTCGCTACATCTACATGATTATGGAGTTCTGTGTAGGAGGGGAGATCTGGACCAAGCTCAAAGAAGTGTGAGGAAACATGGCTGACTAAGGGCGTTTTCACACATAGTTTTGAGCTATAGAATCAGAGTTTGACTATTTTGTTACATTGTATTTTTTTTCATTTGATTCCATTGGTTTCACATTGCCAAATGTCAAATGAACAAACATGTCTAAACAAAACCACATGTCCATGCAAGTAATTTGCTATTTGACAAACATTCTCACATTTCTCCATTTATGATGATAATGAAGCATCACTTGTGTGTCCCAATCTTCATATTACTTTCGCTTTGGTGTTCCAACAAATTGCGGGAGCATAGGATACACTCATAAATGCGTTGCTACTCACAGAATGTTTCAGAGATCTGAAATTATGATGCTGTGTGCATTTCATAAGATGCTAGGAGTTCAACGACCAATAATAATGTGCGACTCTGGTTCTTTTCCTGTGTTTGCTCCGAACCACACCACGGTACGAATTAAATCGGACCAAGACCACCGTTTTTGAATGAACCATGATGCACTGTTTAGTGCGCTCCCAAGTGCTGAACTAAGGGGGTAAATGTACCAGAATTTGGAAAAAAACAACCAAACCATTTTGGAGTGAAATCCCCCTAAGTCTTCTCATTCAGATAAACACAACTGAGGTTGTAGATTCTTCAAGACATTTAATTAAGATCAAAATTGTATTGTCTGCATTGTCTCTGGTTTTTACAGTGGACGATTTGATGAGCCCATTGCTGTATTCTGCGCTGCCTGTGTAGTGGAGGCCTACGCCTACCTCCATAAAAAGGGCATCATGTACAGAGACCTCAAGCCTGAGAATTTGATGCTGGATGCCAAGGGCTACGTTAAACTGGTAGGTGCTACATTACGCTTTCCCTCTTTCACTGCTTCAATCTCTTGTACTTTTTATCTCTTGTCACATGTTTCTGTGTATGTGCCTTCTAATCTCAGCATCCAGAAGTAAATCTTGCTTGCATGTGAACTGTCCAGCTATGAACGTTAATGTATATCACAAGAGACTATGTACTTGCCAAATAGTTAATGAATTCATAACTCTGTGTTTGAATATGTGTGGGGGTTTGAATGTGTGTGTTTTTACACCTAGGTGGACTTTGGCTTTGCTAAGGAGTTAGTGCATGGTAATAAGACCTACTCATTCTGTGGTACTCCAGAATACATGGCCCCAGAAATCATCCAGAACCAGGGACATGACTTTGCTGCTGACTTCTGGTCCCTGGGCATCCTAGTCTATGAGCTGCTGGTGGGGAGGTACTGTACACATCTGCACAGAAAGATTTAAAGCAGCTAGACATTTCAGTTAACAATTCTTCATTTTTGTAAAGTAGTATCTAAAAATACTGCTTTATCCTCAGACTGTTTTACCTTTCAGCCCTCCATTCTCCAGTTCTGAGCCCGCGAAGATCTACCCTAAAATTTTGGACGGGGTGCTCAAGTTCCCACCTTACATGGGCGAGGGGGCCAAGTCCCTCATCAGTAAACTGTGCAGGTGAGAGATGGGCCACCCTATGTTCTGGGGTGTTAGGTTCTGTTCTAACTGCCTCAGTTAAGTAAGTGTTTTGATTGGTTGTTGATGTTTTGTTATGGCCCATAGGCCTCGACCGGGTCAGAGGCTGGGAAACACCAAGAATGGGATTAAAGATGTACGCCACCACAGGTAACAATGATGACCCAACCGTCCACTGTGTATGACCCATTATTTGGTCTCTCTCTCTCTCTGAGGACTCTCACCCTCTCCCCATTTCCTGTGTTCCACTCTAGGTGGTTCAGCAGTATGAACTGGCACAAGCTGCGTGTGGGCCAGGTGGAGGCTCCTACAATCAGACTCATACGTAAGGTCAGTCTAGCCACAGCAGGTAACTTTAAAGGGGTCATTCGAAGGATTTATAAATGGGTATGAATACTTTATCATTTTTAGGGACATTAGTTTGTACACTCTATGGTCTATAAACGGCTATTCCCAAACTGGGGTATGTGTACCCCCAGGTGTAAGCACAATCTGCCGGTGTATGACAAATAAAAATGTGGTTGATATTTTTCAAATAGTCAATTCAGATTTGTTTTTCCTCGCCTGAGTAGCCTCGTTTCACTGCCCCAAAAAATCAAATTAAACCACCTAGGTCAAATATGTAGCCTAGTCAAGTAAGCCTAGTGGTTAGATCGTTGGACTAGTAACCGAAAGGTTGTAAGTTCAAATCCCCAAGCTGACAAGGTAAAAATCTGTTGTTCAGCCCCTGAACAAGGCAGTTAGCCCACTGGATGTCATTGAAAATAAGAATTGCTTGCCTTGTTAAATAAAGGTTAAAAAATTTACTTTTACTCTCTCGTGGGAATTCCAATAACGGTCTGTATGTAGCCAAACTTAGACGCTGCTCATTCTGGATAAATGGTCCAAAAAAGTAAGGCCTGCCTATATAGAGAAAGATACCAGCTCTACTGGTAGTACTAGTACTACACCTGCACCTGTTGAGTTGTTCTGCTTCCACGAGCGCATCAAATGTGAGCATCAGTAACTCTACATTTGTTGCTAGCCCAGCTAGCATGGACACTGACAGTTGTGAATCTGATGCACCTAGAGAGCTACTCCCCTCTTACCTGGGAAAGCATCGAACAACAAACAGGGACGTTGGACAATAGAAGAGGCGCAAGTATGATGAGAACTACATTGATTTGGGAGTAGTGCCTTTCCTCAGCCACTGTGTGTTATATGTGCAATGGTTTTTGGAGCGAGAAGTAAGACAATTTGAGTAGTAATGTCACAAACGTCGTCAGGGAAATGACCGGACCAAGGTGCAGCGTGATGAGCGTACATTTATTTTTATTTTGAATGTCGCCAACAAAAACAAGAAAAAACAAACACGAACGTGAAGCTTACTAGGGCTATACAGGCCACTAACAAAGTAATCCACCCACAACTAAGGTGGAAAAACAGGCTGCCTAAATATGACTCCCAATCAGAGACAACAATAGACAGCTGTCCCTGATCGAGAACCATACCCGGCCGAAATATAGAAACAGAAAACATAGAAATAAAGATACTAGAATGCCCACCCTGGCCTAACCAAAATAGAGAATAAAAGCCTCTGTGGCCAGGGCGTGACTGTACCCACCCCCCAAAGGTGCGGACTCCGGCCGCAAAACCTGACTCTATAGGGGATGGTCCAGGTGGGCATCTAGTTCGCTGGCGGCTCCGTTGCAGGATGCAGTCCCCGCTCCACCACTGGCTCCCCCCACTTTGGTGGCGCCTCTGGACTGGGGGCCCTCGTTGCAGGCCCCGGACTGGGGGCCCTCATGCAGGCCCCAGACTGGGGACCCTCGTTGGAGGCTCCGGACGGGAGGCCGTCGTTGGAGGCTCCGGACGGGAGGCCGTCGTTGGAGGCTCCGGACGGGAGGCCATCATTGGAGGCTCCGGACGGGAGGCCGTCGTTGGAGGCAGGATATCCTGGGCCATAGAGACGCACTGGCGGCCAGATGTGCTGAGCCGCACCAGCCGTCCTAGCTGGATGCCCACTCTAGCCTTGCCGATGCGGCGAGCTGGAATGTAGCGCACCGGGCTGTGAACGCTCACTGGAGACACCGTGCGCTCCACCGCATAACATGGTGACTGACCAGTACCACGCTCCTTATGGTAAGCACGAGAAGTTGGCTCAGGTCTCCAACCTGACTTAGCCAATCTCCTTGTGTTCCCCCCCAATGTTTTTTTGGGGGGGCTGACTCTCGTGCCTGCTCCGCTGTGCCAACTCCTCATATTGTCACCGCTCTGCTTTCGCCGCCTCTATCTCCTCCCTTGGACACCGATACTCTTCAAGCTATTCCCAGGGTCCCTTACCTTCCAAGATCTCCTCCCATGTCCATTCCTCCAGAAAATGCTGCTCCTCCTAGCCACGCCTCGTGGTCCATTTGTGGTGGGTAGTTCTGTCACGAACGTAGTCAGGGAAATGACCGGACCAAGGTGCAGCGCTGTGAGCATACATTTATTTTTATTTTGAATGTCGCCAACAAAAACAAGAAAGAACAAAAACTAACGTGAAGCTTACTAGGGCTATACAAGCCCCTAACAAAGTCAACTACCCACTATTAAGGTGGAAAACAGGCTGCCTAAGTATGATTCCCAATCAGAGACAACGATAGACAGCTGTCCCTGATTGAGAACCATAACTGGCCAAAACATAGAAACAGAAAACATAGAAATAAAGAAACTAGAATTTCCACCCTAGTCACACCCTGGCCTAACCAAAATAGAGAATAAAAGCCTCTCTATGTCCAGGGCGTGACAAGTATGACTTATATAAAATTAACAGATACCATTAATATGGAGGGGCTAGAATAATCTTCCATTTTTATTTTTATATATATTTAAATGTAACCTTTATTTTACGAGGCAAGTCAGTTAAGAACACATTCTTATGGCCTACAATGGCCAACATTGGGCCTATTGTGCACCGCCCTATGGGACTCCCAATCACGGCCGGTTGTGATACAGGCTGGATTTGAACCAGGAGTTTTTGCCACTATAACACAACTGTCCACCACTGCAAGAAAGGTTTTGACGCAGCGACATATGAACACCACAGCGGACTCTTTCAACCCAAATTTATTTTCAACAGCTGTTGTCTTTTTAGTGAACACATTTTGCCAGCAATAGGTTTTCACACTTTATAAAGGTCAAGTGACATTCATGTTACAGATTGAGTGGTAAGGGGCAGTCAGAAATGGACTGATGGGGGTGGGGACCACTAATACAAATAACTGTAGCGACCCTGTGTTTATAAATGTGGATATTGACTTTGCTACAGCATGCTTTTGTGGCACAGTTGATGCCATGCAGGGCTATGGGCCAGAAGGTTGAGGGTTCGCCGACCACCACGGACGGGCACACTCTCCTGCCTGTTTCATTACACTACGATCAGAGTTGGCAGCAGACAATGATTCTGATGCCATGTTTATAATTATATAAAATATATGCAATGAATTTTTCACCAACAGATTTCTGTGCCAATGCACAAACAATAAACTAAGCATACCGTCTTCGAGCACTTTAATATTGGTTTGTGTTTTCAACACCACAAATTCAAGCAAGGGTTGTCTTCCATAGAGATATCAGAGATTGTAACATTCTCTGCTTCACGGAAAAATGTCTCTCTCGGGATATGTTGTCGGAATCGGCTCCACCACTGTGCTTTTCCATCGAGCTGTATGCTGACTCGGTGAGTTCTTTTATAAGGAAGTGCATTGGAGATGTACCCACTGTGACTATTAAAACCTACCCTAACCAGAAACCATGGATGGATGGCAGCATTCGCGCAAAACTGAAAGTGCGATCCACCACTTTTAACAATGGAAAGAGGTCTGGAAATATGACTAAATATAAACAGTATAGTTATTCCCTCCACAAGGAAATCAAACAAGCGAAATGCCAGTACAGAAACAAGGTGGATTCGCAATTCAACTGCTTGGACACGAGACGCATGTGGCAGGGTCTACAGGAAATCACGGACAACAAAAAGAAAACCAGCCATGTCACGGACACCAACGTCACACTTCCAGACAAACTAAACACCTTCTTTGCCCACTTTGAGGATAATACAGTGCCACCATGGTGGCCCGCTAACAAGGACTGCGCCCCCACCTCTCCTTCTCCGTGGCTGATGTGAGTAAAACATTTTAAATCAATCATGGACTTCAGAAAGCAGCAGAGGGAGCACCCTTCCTATCCACATCGACGGGACAGCAGTGGAGAAGGTGGAAAAGTTTAAGTTCCTAAGTGTACACATTACAGACAAACTGAAATGGTCCACCAACACGGACAGTGTGGTGAAGAAGGTGCACCTTCACCTCAGGAGGCTCAGGAGGCTAAAGAAGTTTGGCTTGTCCCCCAATACCCTGCCAACTTTTAGAGATTCACAATCGAGAGCATCCTGTCAGGCTGGTACGGCAACTGCACCGCCCTCAACCGCAAGGCTCTCCAGGGGGTGGTGCTGTCTGCACAACGCATCACCGGGGGCAAACTACCTGCCCTCCATGACACCTACAGCACCCGATGTCACAGGAAGGCCAAAAAAATAATCAAAGACATCAACCACCCAAGCTACTGCCTGTTCACACTGCTACCATCCAGAAGGCCAGGTCAGTACAGGTGCATCAAAGCTGGGACCCAGAGACTGAAAAACAGCTTCTATCTCAAGGCCATCAGACTGCTAAACAGCATTCACAAACTCAGAGAGGCTGCTGCCTATATTGTGACCCAAACAATGCAACTTTAATAAATGGATCGCTAGTCACTTCATACAATGCCACTCTAAACAATGCCACTGTAATAATGTTTACATATCTTACATTACTCATATCAAATGCATATACTGTATTTTATACCATCTATTGCACCTTGCCTATGCCGCTCGGCCATCGCTTAGCCATATATGTTCATATTCTCATTCACCCATTTAGATGTGTGTATTAGGTTGTTGTTGGGGAATAGTTAGATTACTTGTTAGATATCTGTCGGAACTAGAAGCACAAGCATTTCGCTTCACTCACATTAACATCTGCTAACCATGTGTATGTGACAAGTAAAATCTGATTTGATTTGAAATAGACTATGTAGATCTCGACAAACAGAAAATACTTCCCTCCCTACCTTGTAGGCCCTCCTAGTATCCAAGACTTGGGTTGACAATCTCTGAATGTCATTAAACTTTTTGTTATTTTGTAACAGATGTCTCTTTCCATTCATCAAATGGCCGTTACACAGTTTGGATTGATAGATTTTATTTGTCCTAAAAAATTCATGTACACACATTCTGCAATGCAGATGTAGGAGAACAGTGGCTAGAAAACATTTCCTAGAAAGGCGGCAACCTAGGAAGAAACCTAGAGAGAAACAGGTCAGGGTTTCATAGCCAATGGCAGAAGTGCAGAAACTGGATCAGCAACACAACCAGATGGACCAGTTAGACTGGGGATGGGGACAGCCAGGAATCATCAGGCCATGGTGCTAGGGCATTTTCACTGCAACCAAGAGTAGAATTTTGTACTCATTTGAAAACAATAATGCAATTATTCATAGCATTTTGCTGTGGAAGGCTAGTCTAGGCAGGATAATTGAACAAGATCAATAGGGGAGCTTTCTGAGCTGCATGTATCATGTCCTCACTGTTCTTTTATGCATATAATGATGCACCTGGCCTCCCAGGTGCATATCAGCTATTCCTATTTGTTTGTTATTATCATAATGATAATTGATGCAGCTTTGAATGCTTTTATGTGTGGTATGATTGCTAGTTAGCCTACCGCAGATCTGGACAAATGATCCACCTACCACTATTGTCACTATGTATCACGTTTCAGGAGAAGACAGTGTCAAAGTAACACAAGTTTATTAATAGAACAGGGGGCTGGCAAAACGACAGGTCAAGGGCAGGAATAGATCAGTAATTCAGAGTCTAAAAGGTACGGAATGGCAGGCAGGCTCAGGGTCAGGGCAGGCAGAATGGTCAAAACCGTGAAAACTAGAAAAAGACAGGAGCAAGGGGAAAACTGCTGGTAGGCTTGACGAACAAAACTAACTGGTAACAGACAGAGAGCACAGGTATAAATACACTGGGAATAATTGGGAAGATAGGTGACACTTGGAGGGGTTGGAGACAAGCACAAAGACAGTTGAAACAGATCAGGGTGTGACACTGCGAATGGTGGATAGAGGGCAGGATAGACAGTTAGACTGGTTGACAATATTATGGTATAGTAAAAGTTAGCGTGTGGAAAAGCATAGTGCACATTAATATATGGGAGGTGCATTGCAAGCAGATGAGGAAATTTGGCTAGGATGGAAGAAAGTATATAAGAAATCTACAAAAGAGCTAATGTAAACCAGGGAAAAGACACACTCCCCTGTGCCCAATAAAAAAACACACAACCCTCCCCAAAGCAAAAAAAATATGTTTGATTATCCTCCCCTATTTTGGACCTCAGTAAATGCGTTTTGCCCTTAAGTAGCTGCCATTTATTAACTGTCATATCCAGTGTGACTGTCATTCCCAGGCAGCCAATGATTTGAGCTCCCCCCCCCCCCCTTTTCCTCCAGGGTCCGTGCTACATCAACTTTGATCGCTTCCCCTTCGACCAGGCTCTGGCTGATGAGGAGTTCTCCGGCTGGGACAAAAACCTCTGACTTGAACCAGAACCTGAACCAGTCCAAGTGAGTCAGAGTTCAGAGGTCACGGGTTCACTGATAGATTTACCCAGATCAGACTACTTCTTGGTGACATTGGTTTACCCCTTACCTTTAAGACTCTGAACGCAATGTAGGGGTAGGGACACATGTGCTCATTGAAAGCTGTATGTGTGTGTTGTGCCCAAAAGAAAGATTAAGTAATTTAAGAAAAGTTTGGATGAAATGTCTCATGCTGGACAAAGATATGGTTTTACCGTTGACCCTCATTGTACTTTGTAATTTAGGATGGCATTATTGTTAGTCTCTGTTGCTTGTCTGTATAGAATACTCAGTGTATGTGTTTCACATTAAAATAAATGTATACGTCACCAATGACCCTTAAACGTGTACATAGAGGGGAAAAGGTGCTTCAGTACATGTCAACACTGCTGGGTGGAGGCTGAACAGGAATGCAGTCTGTTCTAAATGGAATCCTATACTGTGGTTTGGTACAGAGCACAGGTTTGGTATGACGTCAAGTACTATGTAGTATTTGAACATCATTACACACTTCCTCAGTGTCTGTTAGCTTGACTTAAGCTATTTTACTTGACTGTGGTGAATCAATCAAGTCATCAGACCTCTAAGGACAAACAACTCTTATCAGGAGGGAATAACAAACAACAAATCAATATGCCTAATCTCTGATTGTGGTCTGAAGTACATCTGATTTATATTGGATTAAAAAGGAACTGGATGATTGATCAATATGTTTGGTACAAGGGGAGTACAAATTGCCATTGACAATACTACTTTTATGATTAATAATATTTTGTATATGATGCCAAGGACAGCTTCCAGTGTTTGTTACTACTGTTTTTCATTTGTGTAAATCTTCCAGGCCATCTTTGTATACTGAACAAAATATAAATGAAACTGTGTTGGTTTCATGTTTCATGAACTGAAATAAAAGATCCCAGACATTTTCAATACACACATTTGTTTACATCCCTACTAGTGAGTATTTCTCCTTTGCCAAGAAAATCCATCCACCTGACAAGTGAGGCATATCAAGAAGCTAATTAAACAGCATGATAATTACAAAGGCCATTCTAAAATGTGCAGTTTTTTCACAGAACACAATGCCAAAGATGTCTCAAGTTCTGAGGGAGAGTGCAATTGGCATGCTGACTGCAGGAATTCTATCATAGCTGTTGCCAGAGAACTGAATATTAATTTGTCTACCATAAACTGCCTCCAATGTTGTTTTAGGGAATTGGGCAGTATGTCCAACCGGCCTCACAACCGCAGACCACGTGTATTGGGTCGTGTGGGCGAGCGGTTTGCTGATGGCAATTTGAATGCACAGAGATACCGTGACGAGATCCTGACGCCCATTGTCTAGCCATTCATCCGCCTCAATCACCTCATGTTTCAGCATGATAATACACAGCCCCATGTCGCAAGGATCTTTACACAATTCCTGAAAGCTGAAAGTGTCCCAGTGCTTCCATGGCCTGCATACTCATAAGACATGTCACCCATTGAGCATGTTTGGGATGCTCTGGATCGACGTGTATGGCAGCGTGTTCCAGTTCCCACCAATATCCAGCAACTTCGCATAGCCGTTGAAGAAGACTGGGACAACATTCCACAGGCCACAATCAATAGCCTGATCGAATCTATGCAAAGGAGATGTGTCACACTGCACGAGGGAAATATTGGTCACACCAGATACTGACGTGTTTTCTGATCCACGTCCCTACCTTTTTTTTAAATGTATCTGTGACCAACAGATTCATATCTGTATTCAGTCACTTGAAATCCATAGATTAGGGCCTAATTTATTTATTTCAATTGACTGATTTCCTTATATGAACTGTAACTCAGTAAAACCTTTGAAATTGTTGCATGTTGCATTTATATTTTTATTTAGTATAAATAACAATTTGTTCTTAAGACTCACCTGGTTAAATCAAATTAAATGTATTTGTCACGTGCGCTGAATACAACCGACCGTACAGTGAAATGCTTACTTACAGGCTCTAACCAATAGTGCAAAAAAGGTGTTAGGTGAACAATGGGTAAGTAAAGAAATAAAACAACAGTAAAAAGACAGTCTATATACAGTAGCGAGGCTATAAAAGTATCGAGGCTACGTACAGACACCCGGTTCGTCAGGCTGATTGAGGTAGTATGTACATGTAGATATGGTTAAAGTGACTATGCATATATAAATAAAGGTTAAATAAATGAATACAGTGTGTTCAGAATGTATTCATACCACTTGACTTAATTCCACATTTTGTTGTGTTACAGCCTGCATTCAAAATGGATTAAAAAAAATGTTTCTCTCTCACCTGTCTACACACAATACCCTATAATGACAAAGTGAAACATGTTTGCACATTTTTGGAAAATGAAATACAGAAATATCTAATTTACATAATTATTTACACGCCTTTGTCAATACTTTTAGAAGCACCTTTGGCGCTGATTACAGCTTTGAGACATTTTAGGTATGTCTGTATGAGCTTTGCACATCTGGATTTGGGGATTTTCTCCAATTACTCCTTGCAGATTTTTTCTTTTGTGGAAAGACTTGAAGATTGCTGTGAACCACCACTGTGAACCCCCACCACCACATCTACCTAAACTTTAAATCGGGAGTGGTGGTGAGCAGCAATCTTCAAGTCTGTCCACAGATTTTCAAAAGGATTCAAATCTGTGCTTTTGCTGGGCGACTCACATTCTTGTTCTCAAGACATTCCAGGGCTGCGTTTCAAACTTATAAAAAAACACACCCTCCTCCTCTTACCCTCACCATATGCCCTATGGGGAATCCCCGCGGCCATCTTTGTCATTGGTCCAAATTATTAGCCAAGCAAGGGAAGTTGGCAATGTAAGCCTCTCAGCCCCCATTTTTGATTGAGTTTGCGAGGGTACAATTATGTTCACCCTGGAGCCTGAAATACCACATAATTCAATTCGCAATGATAGTACAACCGCTAAGAAAACTCCAAAAATTAAAACCAACATTAATATTGAGAAGAAAACAAGTTATACAAGTGTAAGTAAAAACGAATGTAGATAAGTTAGAAATTGTGCTACTAATGCACATGACGTCTCAAAAACATATCATAAAAGTGATTATGTTTTTGTTTGGTTAGCTTTTGGAAACATTAGCTTATGCACATAGCTTTCCCTGACATCACACTTATACATTGTCATTTTCAATTTACTTGATATAGTAGGATGTAAGGCACACACAACAGTTCCATGATGACTGAAAACACAACCTTGGGATTAGTGACACATTTCCGGGCAAGAGCGGTCAATTTAAAATGTATTCATTCTTCCCTTGCCCTGCAAGTGTCAACTTGTCAAACATCATGATACGTCATCAGAAATGTCCACTTAATTTGAGAGCTGAGGGGAGAGGGTGTGGCTTCTAAGTGTTTGGAATGTAACCCAGTTTGGGCTTTGGCTATATGCTTGTGGTCATTGTCCTGTTGGAACATAAATCTTCACCCGAGTCTAAGGTCAAAGCAGGTTCTCATCAAGGATTTTTTATTTATTTGACACCATTCATTGTTCCCTCTATCCTTAACAGTCTCCCAGCGAAGAGCATCCCCATAGCATGAAACTGCCACCACCATGCACCACGGTAAGGATGGTGTTAGATGGGTGATGAGCTGTGCCTGATTTTCTCCAGACATATTGCTTTGTATTCAGGCCAAATTTTTGTCTCATCAGACCACATAATATTTTGCCCTATGATCTCAGAGTCTTTCACATGCCTTTTTTGCAAACTCCAGCCATTCTGTCATTAGCCTGTTTGTCAGCAGAGGCTTCCGAGAGGCCACTCTCCCATAATGCCCAGATCTGTGAAGCACTGTAGAGACTGTTGTCTGTCTGGCAGTTTATCTCATCTCAGCCAATAAACTCTGTACTTCTGTCAGACTGGTCATTGGGTTCTTGGTCCCCTCCCTGATCCAAGGTCCATCTTGCCTGGTTGCTCAGTTTGTTCAGACAGCCTGCTCTAGACAGAGTCTGGGTTGTTCCATATTTTTTCAATTTCCCAATGACGGAGACCACTGTGCTCGTGGAAACTTTGAACACTCAAAAAAAAAATGCTATTCCACAGATATATGACTCATCACAATTATAACTCAAATATGATTTTGGGAGCAAAGGTTTCTTCAGAAATATCAAAGGGATAAATGTTTTTTGTTGGTGAATTATTGTAACTCCTCAATAAAAAATATTATACGTATATACACAGAATATATTTTATGGTCTTTTATTTTAAATTAGCAAGGAATGAGTATACAAACTCGTTTGGAGTGATGAATCACACTTCACTACCTGGCAGTCCAATAGACGAATCTGGGTTTGGCAGATACCAGGAGAACACTACCTGCTCCAATGCATAGTGCCAACTGTAATGTTTGGTGGAGGAGGAATAATCATCTGAGGCTGTTTTTAATGGTTCGGGCTAGGCCCCTTAGTTTCAGTGAAGGGAGATCTTAACACCACGGCATACTTGACATTCTAGACAGTTCTGTGCTTCCACCTTTGTGGCACCAGTTTGGAGAAGGCCCGTTCCTGTTTCAGCATGACAATGCCCCTGTGCACAAAGCGATGTCCATGCAGAAATGGTTCATCAAGATAGATGTGGAAGAACTTGACTGTCCTGCACAGAGCCCTGACCTCAACCCCATCAATCACCTTTGGGATGAATTGTAATGCCGACTGCGAGCCCCGCCTAATCGCCCAACATCAGTGCCCGACCTCACTAATGCTGTTGTGACTGAATGGAAGTAAGTCCCCTCAGCAATGTTCCAACATTGAGTGGAAAGCCTTCCCATAAGACTGGAGATTGTTATAGCAGCAAAGGGGGGACCAAATCCATATTTGGCCCATCATTTTGGAATGAGATGTTTGACAAGTAGGTATCCACATACATTAGTATCATATAGTATATATTCACATCACAAAATAGCTGATTAAAACCTCTTGGTGCTAGGGGGCAGTATTTTCATTTTTGTAGAAAAAAACGTTCCCGTTTTAAACGAGATATTTTGTCAGGAAAAGATGCTAGAATATGCATATAATTGACAGCTTTCGATAGAAAACACTAACGTTTCCAAAACTGTAAAGATATTGTCTGTGAGTATATTATCGAATAGAAAAACACCTTGAGGATGGATTCTAAACCACGTTTGCCATGTTTCTGTCGATATTATGGAGCTAATTTGGAATATTTTTCGGCGTTGTGGTGACTGCAATTTCCGGGCGATTTCTCAGCCAAACGTGAAGAACAAACGGAGCTATTTCGGAAAAAAATGAACTTTGGCTATCTCCTGGGAGTCTCGTGAGTGAAATCATCCAAAGTTCATCAAAGGTAAAGGATTTGATTGAATTGCTTTTCTGATTTCCGTGACAAGGTTGCCTGCTGCTAGCAGTTTTTATATTATCTAGGGTTTTTGGAAGTCTAGGTGTTTATATGTCTATGGTTGCCTAGATTGGTTCTCAATCAGAGGCAACTGTTTATCATTGTCTCTGATTGGGGACCATATTTAGGTAGCCATATTCCTTGGGTAGCTTGTGGGTTCTTTGTCTATGTTTAGTCGCCTGTCTGCACTAGCCATAATAGCTACACGGTTCGTTTTGTTGTTTTGTTCCGTGTTTGTTCTTCCATTAAAATAAGTATGTACGCTTACCACGCTGCGCCTTGGTCTCCTCCATATAATGACCGTGACACAGAGTGCCAAGTCTAGGACAAAACGGCTTTAAACAGTTTTTACTGAAGCCGACTATTTGCATCGTGTGCTCCTCCAACCCCCCTCCCCTCTTTTTACTCTGCTGCTAATTTCTGTTTATCATATATGCATAGTCACTTTAACTATACTTTCATGTACATACTACCTCAATTGGGCCGAACAACCAGTGCTCCCACACATTGGCTAACCGGGCTATCTGTATTGTGTCCCGCCATCCACAACCCGCCAACCCCTCTTTTACGCTACTGCTACTCTCTGTCCATCATATATGCATTGTCACTTTAACCATATCTACATGTATATACTACCTCAATCAGCCTGACTATCCAATGTCTGTATGTAGCCTCGCAACCATTATAGCCTCGCTACTGTATATAGCCTGTCTTTTTACTGTTGTTTTATTTCTTTAATTACCTATTGTTCACCTAACACCTTTTTTACACTATTAGTTAGAGCATGTAAGTAACCATTTCACTGTAAGGTCTGTTGTATTTGGCGCACGTGACAAATACATTTTGATTTGATTTGTTTTACAATGAATGTCTACAGTCAACAGCACTCTTTGTGGTGCACCATGGTGTAGCCGGAGGAAACCTATTTTCTGTCCTCTTCTGTGTACATGGACTTTTGTTCAAAACCTAGGAGGCTCATGGATCTCACTAGGGCTGGGTAGATACCAAGGTCAACGACATTAGGAGAAAGGTTGCTTTCCAGAAGGATTGTAAAATACACTGTTTCACGGAAACATGGCTCTCTCTGGATATGCTGTCGGAGTCGGTACAGCCACCTGGATTCTTTGTACATTGTGCCAACAGGAATAAACATCTCTCTGGGAAGAAGAGGGGTGAGGGTGTATGTTTCAAGACTCATGGTGTAATTATAACACCATACAACAACAACTCCTGTAACAACATGACAGAATTCTCCTGTCATTGTCACAGCCGTATATATCCCCCTCAAGCCAATACCATGACGGCCCTCAAGGAACTTCACTGGACTTCATGCAAACTGGAAACTATGTATCCTGAGTAGAGGTCGACCGATTTATCGGAAAGTTTTCAAGTTTACATAACAATCGGAAATCGGTATTTTTGGGTGCAGGTTTTTTTTAAAGTATATATATATATATTTTTTATACCTTTATTTAACTAGGCAAGTCAGTTAAGAACACATTCTTATTTTCAATGACGGCCTAGGAATGGTGAGTTAACTGCCTTGTTCAGGGGCAGAAGGACAGATTTTCACCTTGTCAGCTCAGGGATCCATTCTTGCAACCTTACAGTTAACTAGTCCAACGCAATAACAACCGGCCTCTCGCTCATTGCACTCCACAAGGAGACTGCCTGTTACGGAAATGCAGTAAGCCATGGTAAGTTGCTAGCTAGCATTAAACTTATCTTATAAAAAACAATCAATCATAGTCACTAGTTAACTACACATGGTTGATGATATTACTAGATATTATCTAGCATGTCCTGCATTGCATATAATCTGTCTGAGCACACAAGCATACACGTATCTAAGTATCTGACTGAGCGGTGGTAGGCAGAAGCAGGCGTGTAAATATTCATTCAAACAGCACTTTCGTGTGTTTTGCCAGCAGCTCTTCCGCTGTTTATGACTTCAAGCCTATCAACTCCCGAGATGAGGCTGGTGTAACCCAAGTGAAATGGCTAGTTAGTTAGCGCGCGCTAATAGCGTTTCAAACGTCACTCGCTCTGTGCTTTCTAGTAGTTGTTCCCCTTGCTCTGCATGGGTAACGCTGCTTTGATGGTGGCTGTTGTCGTTGTGTTGCTGGTTCAAGCCCAGGGAGTAGCGAGGAGAGGTACGGAAGCTATACTGTTACACTGGCAATACTAAAGTGCCTATAAGAACATCCAAAAGTCAAAGGTTAATGAAATACAAATGGTATAGACGGAAATATAGTCCTCTAATTCCTATAATAACTGCAACCTAAAACTTCTTCTCCAACACATTGTTTTTGCATTATTTAAACCAAATTGAACATGTTTTATTATTTACTTGAGGCTAAAATGATTTTATTGATGTATTATATTATGTTAAAATGTTCATTCAGTATTGTTGTAATTGTCATTATTACAAATAAATACAATTTAAAAAATTGTCCGATTAATCGGTATTGGCTTTTTTGGTCCTCCAATAATCGATATCGGTATCGGCATTGAAAAATCATAATCAGTCGACCTCTAGTCCTGAGGTTTCATTTATTGTAGCTGGGGATTTTAACAAACCAAATTTGAGAACAAGGCTACCTAAATTCTATCAGCATATTGACTGTAACACTCGTGATGGCAAAACTCTGGATAAAGTCCTTCCCCCGCCGTCCTTTCGGCAAGTCTGACCACGACTCCATTTTGCTCCTTCCTTCCTATAGGCAGAACCTCAAACAGGTTATCACCGTGCTAAGAACTATTCAACGCTGGTCTGGCCAATCGGAATCCACGTTTCAGGACTGTTTTGATCACACAGACAAAGACATGCTCTGGGTAGCCTCAGAGAATAAAATCTACAAATACACTGATTCTGTGAGTGAGTTTAGAAGGAAGTGCATAGGAGATGATGTACCCACTGTGACTTTTAAAACCTACCATGACCAAAAAACTTGGATAGATGGCGGCATTTGTTGCAACCTGAAAGTGCGAACCACTGCATTTAACAATGGAACTGGGAATATGGCTGAATACAAACAGTGTAGTTATTCCCTCCTCAAGGTAATCAAAAAGTGAAATGTCAGAATAGAGACAAAGTGGAGTCGCAATTCAACGGCTCAGACACGAGACATATGTGGCAGGTTATACAGACAATCACAGACTACAAAAGAAAAAACAGCCATGTCACACACACCGACGTCTTGCTTCCAGTCAAACTAAACACCTTCCTTGCCCGCTTTGAGGATAATACTGTGGGCTCTCCTTCTCCGTGGTCGGCGTGAGTAAGACATTTAAATGTGTTAACCCTCGCAAGACTACCGGCCCAGACGGCATCCCTAGCCGTGTCCTCAGAGCACGTGCATACCAGCTAGTCGGTATGTTTACGGACATTCAATATTTCCCTATTCTGGTCTGCTGTCCCCACATGCTTAAAGATGGCCACCATTGATCCTGTACCCAAGAAGGCAAAGGTAATGGAACTAAATGACTATCGCCCCGTAGCACTCACTACTGTCATCATGAAGTGCTTTGAGAGGCTAGTCAAGGATCATATCACCTCCACCTTACATGTCATCCTAGACCCACTTCAATTTGCTTACCGCCGAAATATGTCAGCAGACGATGCAATCGCCATCACACTGCACACTGCCCTAACCCATCTGGACAAGAGGAACACCTATGTAAGAATGCTGTTCATTGACTATAGCTCAGCATTCAACACCGTAGTACCCTCAGTTTGAGGCCCTGTGTCTGAGCCTAGCCCTGTGCAATTGGGTCCTGGACTTCCTGATGGGCCGCCCCAGGTGGTGAAGGAAAGTAACAACTTCTCCACTTCGCTGATCCTCAACATTGGGTCCCCGCAATGGTGTGTGCTCAGCCCCCTACTGTAACCCCCTGTTCACCCATGACAGCGTGGCCATGTACGCCTTCAACGACGATGCAACAGTAGAAGGCTTGATTACTAACAACAACGAGTCAGCCTCAGGGAGGAAGTGAGGGCACTCAGTGTGGTGTCAACAAAACAAAGGAGATGATCGTGAACTTCAGGGAACAGCTGAGGGAGCACCCCCCTATACATATCAACGGGACAACAGTGGAGAAGGTGGAAAGTGTTAAGTTCCTCAGCGTACACATCACGGACAAACTTAAATGGTCCACCCACACAGACAGTGTGGTGAAGAAAGAGCAACAGTGCCTCTTCAACGTCAGGAGGCTGAAGAAATTTGGCTTATCATCAAAAACCCTCACAAAATTTTATAGACGCACAATTGAGAGCATCCTGTCGGGCTGTATCACAGCCTGGTACGGCAACTGCAACGCCCACAAACGCAAGGTTCTCTAGAGGGTGGTGCGGTCTACACAACGCATCACCGGGGGCAAACTACCTGCCCTCCAGGACACCTATAGCACCCGATGTCACAGGATTGCCAAAAAGATCATCAAGAACAACAACGATCTGAGCCACTGCCTGTTCACCCTGCTATCATCTAGAAGGTGAGGTCAGTACATGTGCATCAAAGCTGGGACCGAAAGACTGAAAAACAGCTTCTATCTCAAGGCCATCAGACTGTTAAACAGTCATCACTAACACAGAGGCTGCTGCCTGCATACAGACATGAAATCATTGGCCACTTTAATAAATGGATCACTAGTCACTTTAATAATGGCACTGTAATCATGTTTACATATCTTGAATTACTCATCTCATCCTGTATTTCATACCATCTATTACATCGTGCCTATGCCGCTCCGTCATTGCTCATCCATATATTTATATGTATATATTCTTATTCCATTCCTTACTTAGATTTGTGTGTTTAGGTAGTTATTGTGGAATTGTTTGATTACATGTTAGATATTGCTGCACGGTCAGAACTAGAAGCACAAGCATTTCGCTACACTCGCAATAAGATCTGCTAACGATGTGTAAGTGACCAATAACATTTGATTTGGCTGTAGCAGCCAGTGATTGTCAAGCAAATAACTGATGGTCTCACGGTAATTGACCATAATTAACATAAACACAAACCACTGATGCAGACCTTTGGAACATCTACGTTTTAAAAAGTCTAATAAATCCACTTAATATAGCCTTCACCTTCACAGTTAATCCATTATTTATTTTAGACAGGTCTAAAGAAACATGATATGAAGAAAATGTAGACTATTTCAGCAGAACCGAATAACATACTCTGAGTTGTCCTTATGTTAAGGCCCTGATCTGGATATGCTATATACTAGTTCATTTAGCAGACAAGATTTGTTTCCGTGGCATTATTTTATATTATTTCATAGTATGAAAAATAAGATTGAACATAGCTGAATAAAATGGAAAGTATATTTTCTCCAAACGATTTGAGGGAGTGCGCACATGCAGCTATTCTGTGTTGAGCAGTTATCAAAGAAACAGGTACTCCAATATGGTTAATTTAGAGTTATTTATGCAACTTTAATTGTGATACAAACGTTGGGCTGGCTATATGTTTTGATTTTTAATACATTCTAATGCTGCATGATGAGACTCTAATTATGATTTGAAAAAGTTGCATGAAAGGCATGAGCTCTGCTTTGTTTTTTTGCGCAGGCTACACACACAGTCTTTCATTCAGAATGTGACAAGCACTTGATAATGCCTTGAATTTCCCTGCGAAAAATCCATGCCTTTTGTGGCCAATGGTGGTTGTGCCCTTGGGCTGGATATAATAATTATAATTCCCTTCTCCTGGCTGCACGCGTCGAAGCACCTCTCACTGTCATGGCTCTCTTAGATATCTGAAAATCTTATTAGCCAATTCCCGTCACATCTTATTAGCCAATGACTGTCACGTGATCGATCGGGTCCTTCTCACATCTCCGACGACATACACATCGTGGATGCAACTGTGCACATCCCTGTGGAATTCTGAGGCGCATAATGAAGATGTTGTATGAACTGTCCACATTTACTTTTCGTCAGCCAACAAGATGAGTAGGCCTAACAAACAACAAAAGCACAAGCCTATGTCAATCTACTATCCCTCATAATACAAAGTTGACCCATTCTATGGGTCAATTTGTCCTTCTGTGCGAGAAATAAATATTCCAAATATAGTCTGGGACAGTTGTGGGATGCTACTAGCTTCGGAAAACATAAAACTAGGCGTATGTTACGTGTCACTACTTCACAGGAGCCATTTGAACTTAATTAAACTGGACTTTTGAACTTTTACTTTTATCAAAATGTGTTTTTTGGCTGAAATGCCAACTGGAACATGTAAACTTTCATGTGGCTTAATAACAAGCGTGTATGCAATCTGTAAATACGAAAAAAATGTTAAATTGCGAAACTTGTTGGTTTAGCCACAGAAAAAGACAGGAAACTTCCCGCTAGTCATGACTGGCTGAAATCTGAAATCAGGAGATGGAGAAAATTATGCATTTGATTGCAGAGATCACTTGCTCTAAATATTAGAGATAGGGGGCAGCATTTCCACTTTTGGATAAATAGCATGCACAATTTCAACTTCCTGCTACTCATGTCAGGAATATATTATATGCATATGATTAGTAGGTGTGGATAGAAAATACTCTGAAGTTTCTAAAACTGGCTCAATCATGTCTGTGACTATAACAGAACTTATGTAGCAGGCAAAAGCCCAAGGAAAAACTGTTCAGAATAAAAACATTGTTTTTCCTCTGACAGTTCCCTCATTTGTCTTTGCCAAGGGAAATTAGGTAGCGCCCATTTTACAGTTCCTACGACTTCCACAGGATGTCACCAGTCTTTGGAATTGGGTTGAAGTTAATCATTGGTGAATCGAAAAAGAGGCACATCCTGGAACAACGTTACACTGTTGAGAGTTACGCAAGAGGGAAAAAGGGGCATGTTTTGTTTACTTTCTCTATCGAATAGAGTTTGCTCCGTCTACAATTTGATCGATTATTAACTTTTAAAAATACCTAAAGTTGTATTACAAAAGTAGTTTGAAATATTTTGGCAAATTGTATTGGCAACTTTTGAAATGTTTTGCAGTGACGTTGTGTTTTGGAATTAATCGGCAAAAAGGGACCAATTGTGATGTTTATGGGACATATTGGAGTGCCAACAAAGAAGCTCGTTAAAGGTAATGCATGTTTGAGGGGCGGAGCTAGCATGTTGGAGTGAACGGCTGTGCGTGAGAGGCTCCTGCAACTGTTTTGCAAAATAATCTAATTTAACCTACTTTATTGCACTTTTTACAACAAACGTTTCTTTCTAATACAAGATTGTAACTTTTTATATGAAAATGCCGAGTAATAAGCGACCAAAGGACAATAAATCCACAGCGGAGGCCTACTCCCCACTAAACAACGAGACAGACATGGCGGGAGGCACATGCAACAACGTGACACTTACAGAACTTACCCGGGCTTTGGGGGAGCTACGTGTTGCTATAGCTGAGGATCTTAAGGCCACTATTGCTGAGCTGGACACCAAAATCGAGAGCGTCATTCGAACAGTCGCTTCGCATGGCCAGAGTATTGTGGACCTTGAGAAAGCTTCTGAATTCAACGCTGGTAGGATCGACGAGTTAGAGAAGCTATGCTCGTCATTGCAGGATACTGTGCAGAGGTTTTCTGTGAAAGTGGTGGACATGGAGGGCCGATCCAGACGTAATAACCTTCGCGTTGTTGGTCTGGCAGAGGGGATAGAGGCGGGCTCTCGCCCTACCGACTTCTTCGCCAAGCTACTGAAGGATGCAATGGGATCGGATGTTTTGGATTCGGATCCCCAGCTGGACCGCGCACATCGCTCCCTTGTCCCAGTGCCTGGACCGGGCCAACGTCCTCGCCCAGTAATAATCTGTTGTCACAGTTTCAAGACCAAGGATCTTATCCTGCGTGAAGCTCGAATGAGGGGCAACCTGTCACATAAAGGGCATCCATTCCGTGTCTATGAGGATTATGCGCCCGATGTGGCAAAGCATCGCGCCGACTACAGAGATGTCATGACTAAACTCTACAAACTCCATCTTCGCCCAGCCTTACTTTTCCCTGCAAGACTAAGAATTACCCTGCCTTCCGGTGAGAAGATTTGGCTCTCCTCGGTTTTAGACGCAGAGAAGTTTATCCAGGGATATACACCAATCCCCCGTACAGGTTAGAGTGCCTTGTTAGTGCGTGTTAGGGTCTGCTCATGGACTCGAATCCATACTATACCATATTGGGTGAAAACGTATTAAACGGGCTCAACAAGGGCTACCGAGCATGTAAGACGCTGAGCAGACCAATGGATGGCGGTCAGAGCTCTCATTTAACGTTAAATTCACTTTCATCCCGGCTGTGCTCAGCGATGCATATTTTTTACTTCCAGGTTTGATCACTGACACCTTCGGACGGATATACTTATATTCCCCCACTTTTGTTTTGTTTCATTATTTATTTTACAATCCTTACATCACTCTTACTACCATACCATTTATTTATTGCTTGCGGGGGACTGGGGGTGATGGTTGGGAGGGGGCAGACGCCTGGTTAGCGTGGGCCTCTCTCCCGACTAGAGTCCCACCAGCCCTCTGTAGTGCTTATGTATGTGTAGGTGTGCGTAAATATAATTACTATTTGTACTTTATTACTATTTTCTCTTAGCATTTTAGTATTATGTATGTGTATATTTTAAATCAGTGTAGATTGTTATTCTGGGGTATGAATGTTTGTATGTGTATGTTTGCATATGGATGTATATACATATTCTTTAAATATATATTTTTATATATGATTTTTTTGTGTGGGTATGTATACATACATGTATATGTATGGATGTGTGTGTGTATGTATATATATATGGGTGTGTGTGTGTGTATATGTGTGTATGTATATGTGTGTATGTATGTGTGTGTGTGTGTGTGTGTGTGTGTGTGTGTGTGTGTGTGTGTGTGTGTGTGTGTGTGTGTGTGTGTGTGTGTGTGTGTGTGTGTGTGTGTGTGTGTGTGTGTGTGTGTATATGTGTGTGTGTGTATATATATATGGGTGTGTGTATGTATGTATATATATATGGTGTATATGTGTGTATGTGTGTATGTATATATATGTGTGTGTATGTGTGTATATGTGTGTATGTATATGTGTATGGGTGTGTGTATGTATGTATGTATGTATATGTGTGTGTGTGTGTGTGTGTGTGTGTGTGTGTGTGTGTGTGTGTGTGTGTGTGTGTGTGTGTGTGTGTGTGTGTGTGTGTGTGTGTGTGTAGATATATATGGGTGTGTGTGTGTGTGTGTGTGTGTGTGTGTGTGTGTGTGTGTGTGTGTGTGTGTGTGTGTGTGTGTGTGTGTGTGTGTGTGTGTGTGTGTGTGTGTGTGTGTGTGTGTGTGTGTGTGTGTGTGTATGTATATATTTTTACTTATTTTTTATTAAACATATTTTTTTTATGGGGGGAACGTTTAATTTAACAAATCCTTGTTCCAATCTCCTGACCCACAGTATGTAAAGGTACGGCTGACTAGGTCGGTTGCGGATGGTTTATTTTTTGACTGGCAGTGCTTAGCAATATTATCTTGAGGCTATATCTTGCTTATTTCTGGGATTGTCCCAGGATGACGCTTAAATGCGCAATATGTTTAAGTTGCAACTTATTCGGTTTAAGTTTATTAGATGCTAACTGAACACTTAACTCGCTGGAGCCTCCTCAGTTCATATGTTAGTAGAAGTTCTAGGATAGTGAGAGGTGAACGTATAGTTGGTATTTTATTTTTGTTTTACCTCTGGTTCGAGGTCGCGCCGTGCTTTTTTGGCATCGGCCAGACAATGTGTTTATTATTTTTATTTTTCCTTTTTTTTCTCTCCTGTTTCTACATTCCTGTTAAAGGTGGGTTGATGGGGGGGTAAGTGTTGTGGAAATTAGGGGAACAGGGGGGAAGTAAAGGTGCTTGCAGGGGGAGGGTGGGTTGGATACTGCTTGGGTGTGGGTGCTACATATGCTGATCGTGATGGTTTGGTGCGCTTTCTTACCTTTTTATCAAGTTACATGATATGCAGGCCACCATAGGAACTACAAATGAGAGGAGGGTGGGGCTTACATTCACTTCCTGGAATGTCAAGGGTTTAAACGAACCAATTAAGAGGGGCAAGGTCCTAGCCCACTTGAAAGCACTCTCGTCTGATATTATATTTTTGCAAGAAACCCATCTGAAGAATAACTCTCATAGCAGACTTAGGTGTAGGTGGGTGGGGCAAGTGTATCACTCTAACCTCTCTGCCAAAACGAGAGGCACAGCGATTCTGGTACGGAAAGGAATTCCCTTTCTACATAAAACCACTATTGCGGATAAAGAGGGTCGGTATGTGATCGCAATAGGAGAAATCCACTCTACCTCAGTAACTCTACTAAATATCTATGGGCCAAACATTGACAACCCCTCTTTTTTCAAAAGAGTCCTTGCCCTGATTCCAGATATCTCCCATACTAACCTGGTCATTGGAGGGGACCTTAACTGTGTGCTAGACCAATATTTGGATAGATCCTCTACCCGGCGAACCCCTACCTCCTATTCAAGCGAATTCTTGAATACCTACATAAAAAATTCTAACTTATTTGATATATGGAGGATCGCTAACCCTACGGGTAGGGAATACTCCTTTTACTCTCATGTTCACAAGGTTTACACTCGAATTGACTACTTTTTGTTGGATGCTAGACTACTCCCCTATACCTGTAATGTGAGGTATCATGATATTATAATCTCGGACCACAGTCCACTCACCTTCTCCCTGAGATTGGGTGACATTGTACCAAACGAGAGGGTCTGGAGGTTGAATCCTCAGCTCCTCACAGAACCAACATTCTGTGAATATCTTAAAGACCAAATTAAATTTTTCTTTGACACCAACGACAACACAGAGACCTCCCCAGCATTATTGTGGGAAACACTGAAGGCTTATCTGAGAGGCTGTATCATCTCCTTTCAGGCTGCCAGGAGTAGACAAAACAGAGGAAAACTGGAAGAACTAGAGGGACAAATTCACTTACTGGATAGGGAGAATGCTAGCCACCCATCTATGGAGAAACATAAAAAAATTACCTCTTTAAAATTTGAATATAATCAGATTCTCTCAGCTAAAATCGCTAAATCTTTTCTCTATGCCAAGCAAAAATATTTTGAGTTTGGTAACAAACCACACAAATTACTCGCCAGACAACTTCGAAAAAATGTGAGTGACCGAATGATTCACAGGGTTAAATCTGCATCTGGGGAATTACTCTCTTCCCCCCAAAGACATCAATGACAGATTCCGGCAGTTTTATGAGACTCTATATACATCTAAAGCGGATCCTAACCCCTTAATTATGCAAACATTTTTGGAGGACTGTAATCTTCCTGCCCTGAACCAGGAAGATTCTAACTTCCTGAATAAGGAAATATCTCTTGATGAAATCCGAGAAACAATTAAATCTCTAAAGAGTGGCAAGACCCCGGGCCCAGATGGATACCCTGGTGAATTCTATAAAACATTCAGCAACATGCTCTCCCCCTATCTGCACAAAATGTTGATTCAGGCCAATGAGGATGGAGCTCTCCCTTCTACTTTGGATGAAGCGTTCATTACAGTTATACATAAGAAGGGTAAAGATCCAGAAGAGGTAGAGTCATACAGACCCATATCTCTCCTTAATACAGACCAAAAGATTTTAGCAAAAACTCTGGCTAACAGGCTTAGCACTTTAATTGGCAAATTGGTCCATTCGGATCAGACCGGCTTTATCCCTAACAGAAACTCATTCTTCAATCTCAGGCGCCTCTTCAATATTATGTATTCTCAGAGGTTACCCAACGTGGACCTTGCCGTCATATCTCTTGACGCCGAAAAGGCCTTTGACCAAGTTGAGTGGCCCTATCTATTCAAGGTCCTACAGAAATTTAATATTGGAGATAGGTTCATAAATTGGATCCAGATTTTATATAGGAACCCCTGTGCCAGAATACTCACTAACCAATCATTGTCGCCCGATTTAACCTCAACAGGGGGACAAGGCAGGGTTGTGCGCTGTCGCCTATGCTCTTCGCCCTAATTATCGAACCGCTCGCTCAGACGATTAGATCTCATGCAGCAATACACGGCTATAATACTAAAGATACTCTAAATAAGATCTCCCTATACGCAGATGACATCCTCCTCTATGTAACAGAACCCCAGGCTAGTATCCCAGCTATTCTTGATGTGATCAATTTGTTTGGTACGTTCTCGGGATACAGAATAAATTGGAACAAGAGTGAATTAATGCCCATACGGTCGCAAAATACCTCCTGGCTAGAACATCTCCCATTTAAGTTATCTTCAGAAAAATGTACCTACCTAGGAATTGTAGTTACCAAACAATACTCCTTACTATTTAAAGAGAATTTCCCCTCTCTGATACAAAAACTCAAAGCAAACATATTATTTTGGAGAACTCTCCCAATTTCTCTGCTCGGAAGAATAACCTTGATAACACCTTTGAGCGATGGGGAGAGTTGGGGATAAGCACCATAGGGGATTTATACATAGAAGGGACCTTTGCTTCCTTTGAGCTGCTGAGGGAAACTTATAATCTTCCCAGAAGTAATTTTTTCAGATACCTACAAATTAGAGACTACGTTAGAAAACACCTCCCAACATTTGAGAATGCTAAACCTTCCATGTTTGACGGATGCATAAAAATATGCCCCACCTCAGATAAACTGATATCGCGTCTATATGATGCTTTTCAATCTGTTAGCACACCTTCTACTGATGCCATCAAGGCAAAATGGGAGGAAGAACTAGGGACTGACATCTCAGTGGCAGACTGGGAAGAGAGCTTGGAGTATATCCACACATGCTCCATTAATTCCAGACATCGTCTCATACAATTCAAGGTATTACACAGATTACACTATTCCAAAACTAAACTGCATAGGATATTTCCTGATACATCCCCTACATGTGATAAATGTCAGGCCACGCAGGGTACACTACTCCACTGCTTTGCCCTATGCTCTAGCTTGCATGGTTATTGGTGTGGAATTTTTAGGATCCTCTCTGAAGTTTTGGAGACTTCAATAGATCCAGACCCGCTTCTGATAATCCTGGGAGTATCTGAGTCCCTAAACAGATTAACCAACCCCCAAAAACAACTAATCTCGTATGGTCTCATCTCGGCAAAAAAACTAATCTTGTTGTTTTGGAAAAGGAGGGAAGCGCCCTCTACCAAATTATGGCTCAGTGAATTGGCAAACACTGTACACTTAGAAAGAATTAGATATATTCTGAACAATAAATTATCAACATTTGATAAAATCTGGCAGCCTTTCCTCTCCTACTTGGACGAGTCGGCGCTGTGAATTTGTACTTATTAACGCACTCTCAATGCTGGCCCTACCACCCGAGCAGTTGGGAGGGGGGGGGGGATAGGGGGGGGGGGGGAATAGGGGATGGGGGATAGGGGGGACATCTTCCCTCTTTCTTTCTACGTGTCCTTGTTTTGTATGTCGTGTTCTGTATTATTTGTTCTGCACCCAGAACTCTGGGTCTTGTTGTTCCTGTATGCTCTTTTATGTTTAGATAAGAATTGTATACCTGTCATGTATACCTATACACCATTCTTGTGTGTGTTTAATAAAAATATTTGAAACAAGGTAATGCATGTTTTATATTTTATTTCAGCGTTTTTTGTAGCGCCAGCTACGCTAATTATTTAGTTTACAACTCGTTCAGGTGGTTCAGGGGGGGGGTGCATGCTATCAGATAATAGCTTCTCATGCTTTCGCCGAAAAGCATTTTTAAAATCTGACATGTTGGCGGGATTCACAACGAGTGTAGCTTTAATTGAGTACCCTGCATGTGTGATTTAATGAAAGTTTGAGGTTTATCGTGTTTTATTTGAATTTGGCGCTATGCATTTCCCGAGGCTATTGGCCACTTGAGACGCTAGGTGTTTATCTTTCATTTGAGCTATTGGACTTGTTAATGTGTGGAGGTTAAATATTTCTAGGTACCCCTTGGGGAACCTGTACCATTAACAAGTTAATGCAGGGAAACTTAAATCTGTTTTACCTCATTTCTACCAGCATGTCACATGTGCCACCAGAGGAAAAAAAATCTAGATCACCTTTAGTCCAAAAACAAAGTTGCATACAAAGCTCTCCCTCACCCTCCATTTGGCAAATCTGACCATAATTATATCCTACTGGTTCCTACATGGAAAAACAAAGCAGGAAGTACCAGTGACTCGCTCTCTGTACGGAAGTGGTCAGATGATGTGGATGCTATGCTACAGGACTGTTTTGCTAGCACAGACTGGAATATGTTCTGGCATTCATCCAATGGCATTGAGGAGTATACCAACTCAGTCACTGGCTTCATCATTAAGTGCATCAACAACGTCATCCCCACAGTGACCGTACGTACATATTCCAACCACAAGCCATGTATTACAGGCAACATCAGCACCGAGCTAAAGGCTAGAGCTGCCACTTTCACACTAATCCGGACGCTTATAAGAAAACCTGCTACGTCCCCCAACGAACCATCGAACGGGCAAGCGTCAATACAGGACTAAAATTGAATCCTACAAACACAGGCTGTGACGCTCGTTTTATGTGGCAGGGCTTAAAAATTATTAAGGACTACAAAGATAAACCCAGCCACGAGCTGCCCAGTGATGTGAGCCTACCAGATGAGCTAAATGCCTTTCATGCTCGCTTCGAGGCAAGCAACACTGAAGCATGCTTGGAAGCACCAGCTGTTCCAGATGACTGTGTGATCACGCTCTCCATAGCTGATGTGAGCAAGACCTTTAAACAGGTTAACATTCACAAAGCTGCGGGCCACACGGATTACCAGGACTTGTACTCAAAGCATGCATGGACCTACTGGCAATTGTCTTCACTGACATGTTCAACCTTTCACCGAGTATTTCATACCTACATGTTTCAAACAGACCACGATAGTCCCAGTGCCGGTAGAAGTCACGTCAGTAGCCATGAAGTTCTTTGAAAGACTGATCATTGTTCACATCAACACCATCATTCCGGAAATGCTAGACCCACTCCAATTTGCATTCCGCCCCAACTGATCCACAGATGATGCAATCTCAATTGCACTCCACACTGCCCTCACCCACCTGGACAAAAGGAATACCTACGTGAGAATGCTGTTCATTGACCACAGCTCAGCGTTCAACATCTACAAAGATCATCACTAAGCTAACGACCCTGGGACTAAACACCTCCTTCTGCAACTGGATCCTGGACTTTCTGACGGGCCGCCCCCAGCTGGTAAGGGTAGGCAACAACACATCACCCAAGTCATACTGTTCTTTCTGCTACCGCACAGCCAAACCAGGTAGAGTGGAAAGACGAGACGGAAGAGGCCTTTCAATTGCTAAAAGATGGCCTGTGTTCTGATCCCGTTCTACAGGCTCCGGACTTCTCACAAGAGTTCCTTGTGCAGATCGACGCCTCGGATACAGGGCTCGGGGCCGTACTAGCTCAGGGTAAAGGTGAAGCAGAGAAGCCGATTCTCTTCATTAGTAGGAAGCTCAGCGATCGGGAACAGAGGTATGCGACCGTAGAGAAAGAGGCCTCAGCCATCAAGTGGGGCCTCGATTGTCTCCGGTACTACCTGCTGGGTCGGAGGTTTGCATTAGTTACTGACCATGCGCCCCTCACGTGGATGGCTGGTAAGAGAAACAATAACAACAGAATAGCCAGATGTTTTTTGTCTTTACAACTGTTCTCTTTCCATGTCATTCACAGGGCCGGATCGAGGAACGGGAATGCAGACGCGCTGGCCCGACGCGACCAAGACGGTGCGTCTGGTGCCCGACCCTCCGGTTCGGTCCTGGGGGGGAAGGTATGTGGAAGAACCACCAGAGGGCAGGCTGGGCTCATGGATAGTAGCCCAATTAAGCACAGCTGACGGTTCTAATGACATACTCTCCTTCCCCTATAAGAGAGAGAATGGAACCAGCAGAGAGAGGGGGGAAAACTATCTCTGGAAGATGGCCACCGAGAGAGAGGAGCTATCCATGAAGAACCACTAAGACGGTGACAATCCCGTGATTTTTTGTTGTTTAAAGATAATCCTATTGTGTTCCTGTTTCATTTGGAGAAGAAGATGTATGTTTTTCCTTGGAAGATTTTCATTGATTATGTTGGAGTGTTTGTGTTGACCAAATGCCCTCAATAGAGAACTGTGTTCAATCAAGAAAACCTACTCCTGACTCGTTTATTCCACCTTCCCGCTTTAGAGTGACGCCCAATTACTTGGTCCGCTCCCACACAATACATGTATTTTTTGTTCAATCAAGTTCATATTTATATCCAAAAACCTCTGTTTACATTTGGCTTTGCCTCCACAACATCCCGTGACTTTGCACAGAGCCACATCAATTTCCAGAAATACTCATAATAAACTTTGATAAAAGATACAAGTATTATGCACAGAATTATATATATACACTTCTCCTTAACAGCTTCTACCCCCTGGCCAAAAAACTGCAGAAAAATTAATCAAATGGCCACCCAGAATATTTACATTGACCCACCCCCCCCACCCCTTGTTTTTACACTGCTGCTACTCGCTGTGTATTATCTATGCATAGTCACTTTACAAATTACCTCAACTAACCTGTACCCCCGCACATTGACTCATTACTGGTAGCCCATATTTATAGCCTCGTTATTGTTAAATAATTTTCTGGTGTTACTTTTCCATTTTTTTCATTTATTTTTTTACATTTAACCAGAAAATATTTTGTTAACTCTATTTCCAGAACTACATTGTTGGTTAAGGAGTTGTAAGTAAGCATTTCACGATAAGGTCTACACCTGTTGTATTCAGCACAAGGGACAACCCGGAAACGTTGAGAAAAAGAACTTGATATCGGGGTTGCACCTGTTGATCACACGTGAATCTGCCCTCTCATTGGCTAAAATGGTCCCACCTGGGGGACAACATGTTTACCTCCTCCTTATATGCTGCCTCATCATCGCTGATGATCAGTCCTACCAACATTGTGTCTGTCGTCAGCAAACTTGACGAGGTTTTTGGAGTCATGCAGGAGGGCATAAGCACACACCCCTGAAGGGCCCCAGTGTTGATGGTAAGCATGGCAGATGTGCTGTTGCCTAGTCTCACTGCCTGGGGGAGGCATGTCAGGAAGTCCAGGATCCAGTTTCAGACGGAGTTGTTCATTCCCAGGTTCCAGAGCTTGGTGTTCAGCTTGGAGGGGACTATGGTGTTGAATTCTGAGCTGTAGTCATTTAACCTGTTACTCCTACCCCCTACTTTTTCGAACATTCTGTTAAAAATCGCGCAACATTTCAGCGCCCTGCTACTCATGCCAGGAATATAGTATATGCATATGATTAGTGTGTGTGGATAGAAAACACTCAGACGTTTATAAAACTGGTTAAATCATGGCTGTGACTATAACAGAACGTGCGTTTCATCGAAAAGTGCAGGAAAATCTGATCACTGAAAATGGGAAAATATATCCATGCGCCACTTCAACCAATTGTTAAACGTGAACCACATTAAATGGGGCCGAGGTTGCAATACCTACAGCTTCCACACGATGTCAACAGTCTTGTCATTTGCCTACCATTTGTTACTTGGTCAAACAGACACAAGGCAGCGCAGTTCTTCCGGTCTCCGACCGGATATTTTGGTTGAGATTTACCCGGACATTATTTCCAGACGTACAGCTATAGAATATACATCGCCTCGTGATCAATTTGATCGCTTATTAACGTTTACTAATACCTAAAGTTGCATTACAAAAGTATTTCGAAGTGTTTTGTGAAAGTTTATCGTCAACTTTTTTAATTAAAAAAAATGACGTTACGTTATAAAACGCTATTTTTTTCATTGATCACACAGTCTTCATAGATCGATATCTAGGCTATATATGGACCGATTTAATCGAAAAAAAGACCCAATAGTGATGTTAATGGGACACCTAGGAGTGCCAACAAAGAAGATGGTCAAAGGTAATGAATGTTTTATATTTTATTTGTGCGTTTTGTGTAGCGCCGACTATGCTAATTATTTTGTTTACGTCCCCTGCGGGTCTTTTGGGGTGTTACATGCTATCAGATAATAGCTTCTCATGCTTTCGCCGAAAAGCATTTTAAAAATCTGACTTGTTGCCTGGATTCACAACGAGTGTAGCTTTAATTCAATACCCTGCATGTGTATTGTAATGAACGTTTGAGTTTTAACGAGTACTATTAGCATTTAGCGTAGTGCATTTGCATTTCCAGATGTCTAGATGGGACGCCTGCGTGTCAGGTAGGAGCAAGAGGTTAACAGTATTCTTACATAGGTATTCCTTTTGTCCAGGCAGGTGAGGGCAGTGTGGCGATCAATAGAGATTGCATAATCTGTGAATATGTTGTGGCGGTATGCAAATTGGAGTGAGGCCAGGGTGTCTGGGAGGATGGTGTTGATGAGAGACAGCCTTTCAAAGCATTTAATGGCTATAGATGTGAAATATGATAGTCATTTGGCCAGGTTACCTTGGCGTTCTTGGGCATGGGGACTATGGTGGTCTGCCTGAAACAAGTAGGTATTACATATCGGGTCAGGGATAGGTTGAAAATGTCAGTAAAGACACATTCCAGCTGGTAAGTGCATGCTCTGAGTACACATCCTGGTATTCCATCTGGCCCTGCGGGCATGCGAATGTTAACCTGTTTAAAGGTCTTACTCACGTCGGCCACGGAGAGCGAGATCACACAGTCGTTTGGAACAGCTGGTGCTCTCATACATGGTTCAGTTTAGCTGGTCTAGTTTGCTTGTGTCGCTGGGCAGTTGGCGGGCAGTTAGCGGCTTGGTTTCCCTTTGTAATCTGTGATAGTTTGCAAGTCCTGACACTTCCACCGGGCGTCAGAGCCGGCATAGGAGGATTCGATCTTAGTCCTGTATTGAAGCTTTACCTGTTTGATGGCTCGTCAGAGAGCATAGTGGGATTTTCTTTTAAGTGTCCAGATTAGAGTCCCGCTCCTTGAAAGTGGCAGCTTTAACCTTTAGTTCAGTGTGGTGGTGCCTGTAATCCATGGCTTCTGGTTGGGGTACGTACGGTCACTGTGGGGATGACGTTGTCGATGCACTTAATGAATCTGGTGACTGATGCTGTAACTCCAAAATGTTATCGGCTAAATCCCTGAACATATTCCAGTCTGTGCTTGCATATGCTTTATCATTGTGTCCTCCTCCCAGAGCGCTAAGAACCTTGGCGTGATCCTGGACAACACCCTGTCGTTCTCAACTAACATCAAGGCGGTGGCCCGTTCCTGTAGGTTCATGCTCTACAACATCTGCAGAGTACGACCCTGCCTCACACAGGAAGCGGCGCAGGTCCTAATCCAGGCACTTGTCATCTCCCGTCTGGATTACTGCAACTGGTGGTCCTTCTGTAGCTCAGTTGGTAGAGCATGGCGCTTGTAACGCCAGGGTAGTGGGACCACCCATACATAGAATGTATGCACACATGACTGTAAGTCACTTTGGATAAAAGCGTCTGCTAAATGGCATTTATTATTATTATTATTATTATTATAACTCGCTGTTGGCTGGGCTCCCTGCCTGTGCCATTAAACCCCTACAACTCATCCAGAACGCCGCAGCCCGTCTGGTGTTCAACCTTCCCAAGTTCTCTCACGTCACCCCGCTCCTCCGCTCTCTCCACTGGCTTCCAGTTGAAGCTCGCATCCGCTACAAGACCATGGTGCTTGCCTACGGAGCTGTGAGGGGAACGGCACCTCAGTACCTCCAGGCTCTGATCAGGCCCTACACCCAAACAAGGGCACTGCGTTCATCCACCTCTGGCCTGCTCGCCTCCCTACCACTGAGGAAGTACAGTTCCCGCTCAGCCAAGCCCAGTCAAAACTGTTCGCTGCTCTGGCCCCCCCAATGGTGGAACAAACTCCCTCACGACGCCAGGACAGCGGAGTCAATCACCACCTTCCGGAGACACCTGAAACCCCACCTCTTTGAGGAATACCTAGGATAGGATAAAGTAATCCTTCTCACCCCCCCCCCCCTTAAAAGATTTAGATGCACTATTGTAAAGTGGCTGTTCCACTGGACGTCATAAGGTCAATGCACCAATTTGTAAGTCGCTCTGGATAAGAGCGTCTGCTAAATGACTTAAATGTAATGTAAATGTATCAGACCACTTCCGCATTGAGTGCATCACTGTTACTTCCTGTTTGAGTTTGTAAGCCGGAGGATAGAGTAATGGTCTGATTTGAGAGGAAGGGAAAGGAAGGGCCTTGTATGGTTTTATTTGTGTGGAGTAAAAGTGATCTAGGGTTGTCGCCTCCAGGTGACAAAATTAATTAGGAAAAAAGGAATTTCAGTTTCGCTGTACTGAAATCATTAGCCAGGAGAAACGTCACCTCTAGAAATGCATTTTCTTGTTTGCTTATGGCCCTATATAGCTTGTTGAGTGCACTCTTTGTGCCAGCATTGGTTTGTGGTGGTAAATAGACAGCTATGAAAAATATACATGAAAACTATCTTGGTAAATTGTGTGGTCTGCAGCTTCTAACTCAGACAAGCAAAATGTTTAACATTAAAGATTGCACAACAGCTGTTGTTAAAAAAAGAGACACCCCTCCTCCCTTCATCACCCTTCGTCTGCTGTCAGGACCCGGTTACGAACCCGGGTCTCCGGAGTGAGAAATAGTCACGAATAGTCGGCAGAACCCAGAAGATGAGGCAGACACAGCAGTACTTGAGACGGTGTATTTAATGAAGTAAAAAGTGAAGTCCTTCAGGAAAACATGTAACTCAACCTCAAAAGGAATTCCACAAGAACAAAGGTAATCCTCCAAGACAAAAAGGTAAATCCACAAGGTGGTAGGTATAGCATAAAAAGCCTCAAAAGATAATCAAAAATAAATAAACAAGAACAAAAAAACAGAATTCCACAAGAGAGTCCACCGGGATCAACAAGCGTTCACAGAATACTAGGGCTGGATGCTAACATACAAACACAGAGCAAAGAACTCAGGAAAACTAAGGGTTTAAATACAATCAAGGGAAACGAGGCACAGGTGCAAATAATAATGGGGATCAAGGGAAAACAAAAGGTCAAAAAGCACAATGGGGGCATCTAGTGACCAAAAACCGGAACAACCCTGGCCAAATCCTGACAGTCTGCCATTCAGGCCTTGACAATGCATAGAAGGAATGATGCATGTGTTTGTGTATCCACCCCACATGTACACTAAACCTTAAATTCAACCTCTCCCTGCCTCATCAAGCTCTCCTCTCACTCAGGAAGGTGGCAGGTCTAAGAGCTACTGCTACTGGCCAAAACTGGGCTCCAAGGACAACTCAGCCACCCACGGTAAATTAAAATGTGACCACTAAGTTCCGTGCGGACTCAAGCTGCTACGCCATCATGGAGTTAAAGGTAAAACACCTGCTGTCGGGCCAGGAGGGCGCTGTATGGCACCTGCAGTACACAGACAGGCCCGACCACGGCTTCCCCAAATACGTTCAGGTGTTCTTTTGTGAGTCACACCTAATGCCTTTAATTGGTATTTAAAAGTGTTGAATAACTGTAGATTTACTTTGTGTAGTTAATTCCACAAAGATAATGGGGTAGAAAAGAAGGCTTCTGCCCTGTGTAGTGGCCCAAAGTACTTAACTAACTTAAATTAGAATATTGATGTGAATGTTGATTAATGTGCATTGTTGCTGTCAACTAAATGAGGGAGCTGTATGAATTAATAGGAATTTTCTGGCCTCAAATTTGATACCAGAGGAGGCTGATGGGGGAGCTTTAGGAGGATATGCTCATTGTAATAGCTGGAACGCTATTAATGGAACGGAGTCAAACGGGGTTTATTCCATTTCAGCTATTACGTTGAGCCCATCCTCCTTTAGCTCCTTCAACCAGCATCCTCTAATTGATACAGGATGACACTAACCCCTGTCCCTCCCCCAGCATACCTGGAGGAGATCCAGTCACTGAGGAGACACACTGACAGCATGCTGGACACCTCCAAGAGCCTTAACACCCCTGTGGTGGTCCACTGTAGAGCTGGCGTTGCCTGCACCGGGGTCTTTATCCTCAACAAACTCATGATCAGCTGCCTTGAACACAACGAGGTAAGGGGCATCCTGCCACTGAGATTAATGTTTTTACTGGGGTGGGTCACTATTACTCTCCAAACTGTTACTACACTGATGCATCATGTATTCTATATCATAACACAAGTATGGTCTTTCTCTCTCAGAGGGTGGAGGTCCCTATAATGTTGGGTCACTTCATGCAGCAGAGGATGCTCATGGTCCAGACCATCTCCCAGTACAAGTTTGTTTACGAGGTCCTCATCCAGTTTCTCAAGAATTCACACCTAATCTGTACCCTTACTTCTGACCTCTGACATGGTCCCACATGGCCTGACACAAGGGCAATGTAATACTGGTACAGCAAATAACTCCTAAGATCTTTGGGCTTATGCACAGTGTTGACACCCACGTCATGGTCCTAAGAAGGCTGGGTAGGGGTGAGTAGCATGGTGATGACCTCGCTCAGCCCTGTGATAGGCTAGGAGGAGTTTCTGGCATATTGCTTACATCCATCTAGTCCTATTATGGGCAGGGGAAAGTAATTATGTTTTCGGATTTGAACACAGCCAGTGACAACTGCTTTTTCCAAACAAGCTATTGACAAAGAGTGTATATTTCATACATCCACATTTAATCTGAAAAGCGTCCGACCATTCAGTCTGTTTCTATTCTTTATGTTGGAGCTAGATGGCTTTTCTTTGTATTTGTGTCAGCCTCTCTGGCCTATGTCTGGTCAATGGAGAAACCTGAGAGGGCTATGGAAATGGTACAGACCAGATAAGCATGCTATATGTTAGCATTTAAAGTCACATGCTAAAGGATGACCGTTTGATTTTAAAAACAGGTAAGAAACTACCAAGTAAACCCAGGAGATAATTCTCAGCATTTTCATATGTATTCCTCTAAAACAAAATATTTTGTATTAACTTAAAAATATATATTATTTCCCATTTCATTGTCATGCAATTTCAAATGTAAGGGTAATGCACCCTTGCTGATCAAAGTGAACCGAAATGTATGAACAGGTTATACATTTAAATTTTTGTATAGCCCTGTATTGTTAAAACAAGAAACTGTATTTCTTTCACCCAGTCAATTAGATTACACATTTCCATTCATTTCTCCATTGAAAATAAGGTAAAGTGAAGGTGTAAAATGTCAGGTGTTACTTAAAAAAAACAGGAGAGGGCACTGTTGTTTGCGATCAAGTATTCTAAGTCCACTAAGTCCATAAACCTTTCTAAATCTATGGTAAGGCAGACATTTGTAATATAGAGTGAAGACTTGTTTCAAAATTTCAATATTTAATATCATTATAATTTAATTTTTTTACTTTTATTTCTCCTAAAGCCAAAGTCATCTTCTTCCTGGATGTGGATTATTGGAGAGCATGTTGACAGATCCTCTTTGCAACTAGTTCTGTGGTGGTTGAAGTAGAATCGTAGAATCGGTCGAAAGTTGTTGTCTTACACAAATAGTACAACTATTTCCCTTCAAGTATTCCACTCTCCGCTCACCTACTTCCAGATATTTCTTCTTGAGCAATAGTAAATCAAGATACATATATATATATATAGTGTATATATAGTATATATTGTTCTTTTTCATACAAAGCCATCAATTTTTCATGTACAGTGCCTTCAGAAAGTTTTCACACCCCTTCACCTTTTACACATTTTGTTGTGTTACAAAGTGGGATTAAAGTAGATTGAATTGTAATTTTTGTCAACGATCTTCACAAAATACTATGTAATGTCAAAGTCGAGAATAATAATAATAATAATAATAATAAATAAAAAAATGAAAATAAAAACACCAATATATTTTTATTAGATAAGTAACCCCTGAGTCAATACATGTTAGAATGACCTTTGGTTATGATTAAAGCTGTCTTTTTGGAAAAATATTACTTGTACAATTCTTCAAGTTCAATCAACTTGAATTATTGATTATTGTTAGACAAGGATTTTTTTTTTAACCATAAATTCTCAAGCCGATTCAAGTCAAAACTGTAACTAGGCCACTCAGGAGCATTCAATGTAATCTTTGTAAGTAACTCCACTGTATATTTGGCTGTGCGTTTTAGGTTATTGTCCTGCTGAAAGGTGGATTTGTCTCACAGTGTCTGTTGGAAAGCAGACTGAACCAAGATTTCCTCTAGGACTTTGCCTGTGCTTAGCTCTATTCCTTTTCCTTTTATCCTAAAAAAACTCCTAACAGAGCTTCAGATCCCACACGAAGCTGTCAAAATCCAACAGAACGGGTACACCATTTCGGACAGAGAGGAAAGAGATATGAGCACCCAATTGTTGCCAAATTTCCTTTCTTTAAAAAAATAATAATGGTTAAAAGCCTTGTTAAAAGACTTACTGTCACAAAAATAGGCATAAATGATCAGTTCCTGAAGGAAATTGCATAACGGCACAAAGTTCTGTACCAAATCTTCAAGGAAAATAGATTAAAAAGGAAACGTGTAGCTCTGATAGTCGATAAACTGTATATTGGTAACCAAATGTTCGGAGACACAAAGACTACTCCATGGCTATTATAAATATTACAAAATTCCCATAGAGGAGTCGAATAATGGAACACCCAATACTAGCCATGGTAGGGATTGTAATTAAAAATACAGTGGCTTGCGAAAGTATTCACCCCCCTTGCCATTTTTTCTATTTTGTTGCCTTATAACCTGGAATTATGATGGATTTTTTTTTTTGGGGGGGGGTTGTATCATTTGATTTACACAACATGCCTACCACTTTGAAGATGCAAAATATGATTTATTGTGAAACAAACAAAAAATAAGACTAAAAAAATCGTTAAACTTGGGCGTGCATAACTATTCACCCCCCCCCCCAAGTCAATACTTTGTAGAGCCAGATTTTGCAACAATTACAGCTACAAGTCTGTTGAAGTATGTCTGTATAAGCTTGGCACATCTAGCCAATGGGATTGTTGCCCATTCTTCAAGGCAAAACTGCTCCAGCTCCTTCAAGTTGGATGTGTTCCGCTGGTGTACAGCAATCAATAAGTCATACCACAGATTCTCAATTGGATTGAGGTCTGGGCTTTGACCAGGCCATTCCAAAATATTTAAATATTTCCCCTTAAACCACTCGAGTGTTGCTTTAGCAGTGTGCTTAAATGAAATCCAAATAAAAATCCATTAAATTACAGGTTGTTATGCAACAAAATAGGAAAAACTCCAAGGGGGATGAATACTTTTGCAAGGCACTGTATATATAGAAAAGCAATAAAATACAACAATTGTTAAAGAAATAAACAACAACTACACTATACCATTCTAGGTAGGGAATGTTGGAAAATAATTTATTTTAGACTTTCCATTTATAGTATTTCATAAATTGATAAGACAGCATTAGAAGAAGGATAATTAGCTAAATAATACAACTTCAAATATAAGGAATTGGAACACAAAAGTACTCAGAATTAACATGGCAGAGATAAAACACAAAGGACATAGAAGGCACACTATGTTGGGTATGAGCGGATGTATTGTGATGGAAGGTGGGGTGTGTGTGGTTTTGTGTTTGGAAAAATGTGTAGTGAAGTGAGAAAAGAGATAGGGGTTGCAGACACCAGAGCCCGTGTGTGTTTGTGAGCAGGGGCTGTGAGAGAGAGCTTTCGATTTTGTGCAGATATGGGATATACATTTTAAAATAAATTATTAATATTTATTTATTTACTGTCCTATCATGATGGAACGGTCCCCAACTCTATACCCCCAGAAACCCACCTGAGAGACCCATACACTAAAGAGAAGTCATCTGTTTTATGGGCCTACTATAAATTCGGCAAGACGGAGCTGCTCTTCCTCCCGGGGAAGGACTGCCCGTTCCATGATCTCGCCATCACGGTTGACAACTCCATTGTGTCCTCCTCCCAGAGCGCTAAGAACCTTGGCGTGATCCTGGACAACAAACTGTCGTTCTCAACTAACATCAAGGCGGTGGCCCGTTCCTGTAGGTTCATGCTCTACAACATCCGCAGAGTACACGACCCTGCCTCACACAGGAAGCGGCGCAGGTCCTAATCCAGGCACTTGTCATCTCCCGTCTGGATTACTGCAACTCGCTGTTGGCTGGGCTCCTTGCCTGTGCCATTAAACCCCTACAACTCATCCAGAACGCCGCAGCCCGTCTAGTGTTCAACCTTCCCAAGTTCTCTCACGTCACCCCGCTCCTCCGCTCTCTCCACTGGCTTCCAGTTGAAGCTCGCATCCGCTACAAGACCATGGTGCTTGCCTACGGAGCTGTGAGGGGAACGGCACCTCAGTACCTCCAGGCTCTGATCAGGCCCTACACCCAAATAAGGGCACTGCGTTCATCCACCTCTGGCCTGCTCGCCTCCCTACCACTAAGGAAGTACAGTTCCCGCTCAGCTCAGTCAAAACTGTTCGCTGCTCTGGCTCCCCAATGGTGGAACAAACTCCCTCACGACGCCAGGACAGCGGAGTCAATCACCACCTTCCGGAGACACCTGAAACCCCACCTCTTTAAGGAATACCTAGGATAGGATAAAGTAATCCTTCTCACCCCCCTTAAAATATTTAGATGCACTATTGTAAAGTGGTTGTTCCACTGGATGTCATAAGGTGAATGCACCAATTTGTAAGTCGCTCTGGATAAGAGCGTCTGCTAAATGACTTAAATGTAAATGTAAATGTAAACAGCCAAATCAGAAACATTAATGTGATCAGAGATCTACTAAAGCAGCACTGCCCCTTCAAGATTCTGAGCCTGCCTGTCAGGGTTGGTCTTACAAAGCCAAAGCCCCCAGATATGAGAGCATAATATACAAGGAAATTCGAAGCTGTTAATTAGAACCTTGACTACCTTATACCTTGCAGGTGGGGATTCCAGTGGTGTACTCCCACCAAGGCAGTGGCAGTGCTGGCAACACTGGCTGCAGTAACCCATGGGGAAGGGGTCACAATCGGACATTCAGAGAGGGGGCATATTATTGTGGCCCTGGTGGCACAAAATCATCAAAGGTCTGATTGCGCAGAGATGCTTGGGAATATAGTCACAACGGGGGACCAGCGTGTGGGTGTTTCAGGGGAAAGGGGGTATCTGATCTCCATCACATAGGACTTGACAATGGTTAATTAAATCTCCCCATTTTTGCATGCCTTCACATATAGCTGCAATTGTATACGCATTCGTAAATCAAGGACTTTCATGAGTTGGGGGTCTGGAATGGAACAACTGTTGAGCATCTGAGTTTATGGTTGTTTGTGGGGGAAAGAGGGTGTGTGTGTGTGTGTGTGTGTGTGTGTGTGTGTGTGTGTGTGTGTGTGTGTGTGTGTGTGTGTGTGTGTGTGTGTGTGTGTGTGTGTGTGTGTGTGTGTGTGTGTGTGTGTGTGTGTGTGTGTGTGTGTGTGTGTGTGTGTGTGTCCCACAACTGTTGCTAATGGTAATCCTGGTAAGAGGTAACAATCCTTTGCATGAACTACCAACCCTATTACAAATATTGTTCATGGAAATTAAGCAGGATTTTTTAAAATATTTTTTTATTAGCTATATATATAATACAAATTGAGGTGAGGGTGATGGAAATGCTTTTGGCAGCTGATCTGTTTCTATTTGGTGGGTGGCACTGTGTGCTCTTTTCGAAGGATGGGTCCCGGTCTCTCGGGGCCCTGGGATCCGGGGGGACGGGGGTGGTCTGCCGGTCACTGGGACGACAACCCAACTCGGGATGGGGTGGGGTTTTAATGGGTGGAATAGTGGGGTTAAATTGGTTTACTTAGTAGCCATGCAAATATCATCGTATAGCTATATGGACACTCAATCACTATGGTACTTTTTAATGGTGAATTTACAAACATATATTATGGTAAATGGTGAAATAAGTATCGACAGTTATAATTGTAATGGCTTAGCAGATAAGAAAAGAAGGTCGGTATTTACATGGGTGAAAGAGAAGGAATATAATATCTATTGTTTACAGGAAATTCATTCAACAATTTTAGATGAATTGTGTGGAAAAGGACTGGAGGGGAGAAATATATTTCTCCCATGGGCGAAGAAACTCAAAATGGGGGATGATATTATTCAACAGTCATTTTGATCCAAATGTGCAAATTGTCCAAATAGATCCGCAAAGAAGATGGATGATTTTAAATATGTCATTGGACCATAAACAGATATGGCTCATTAACCTATACGGTCCAAATAACCATGATCCACGCTTCTTTTAAAATATATATAATAAATTATCAACCCTACAAGCAATACAAGACTCTTATGGTAGGAGATTATAATATGTTTATAAATACCTCTATGGACTGTAAAGGAAATCACACTACAAACTATCACCCTCATGAATGTCATGGATATATTGCAATTAGTGGATATAAGAGGGCTTAACCTCTTGAACCTCTGGGGGCAGTATTTCATTTTTGGATGAAAAACGTTCCCATTTTAAACACGATATTTTATCACGAAAAGATGCTCAACTATACATATAATTGACAGCTTTAGAAAGAAAACACTCTGACGTTTCCAAAACTGTAAAGATATTGTCTTTGAGTGCCACAAAACTAATGCTACCGGCGAAACCAAGATGAAATTTCATACAGGAGATTTTTGAGGCGCTGTGTTCCAATGTCTCCTTATATGGCTGTGATTGCGCAAGGAGAGAGCCTACACTTTCTGTCGTTTCCCCAAGGTGTTTGCAGCATTGTGACGTATTTGTAGGCATATCATTGGAAAATTGACCATAAGAGACTATATTTACCAGGTGTCCGCTCTGTGTCCTCCGTCGAAACTATTGCGTAATCTCCAGGTGCGTGCATTTTTCCATTTTGAACAGAGGAGAAACCAAACTGCCACAAGTGACTTATCATCGAATATATATGTGAAAAACACCTTGAGGATTGATTCTAAACAACATTTGCCATGTTTCTGTCGATATTATGGAGTTAATTTGGAAAAAAGTTTGCGCTGTACTGACTGAATTTTCAGGGGTTTTTCTTAGCCAAACGTGATGAACAAAATGGAGCGATTTCTCCTACACAAATAATATTTTTGGAAAAACTGAACATTTGCTATCTAACTGAGAGTCTCCTCATTGAAAAAATCTGAAGTTCTTCAAAGGTAAATGATTTTATTTGAATGCTTTTCTTGTTTTTGTGAAAATGTTGCCTGCTGAATGCTAGGCTTAATGCTATGCTAGCTATCAATACTCTTATACAAATGTTTGTATAGCTATGGTTGAAGAGCATTTTTTGAAAATCTGAGATGACAGTGTTCTTAACAAAAGGCTAAGCTTTTGAGCCAATATATTTATTTCATTTCAAATGCGATTTTCATGAATAGTTAACGTTGCGTTATGGTAATGAGCTTGAGGCTATAATTATGCTCCCGGATACAGGATTGCTGGTCGCAACAGGTTAAACATCCTGACCTCATTTTTATTTATTTTATTTCCATTATTTAACCAGGTAGGCTATTTGAGAACAAGTTCTCATTTACAACTGCAAACTGGCCAAGATAAATCATAGCAGTGTGAACAGATAACAAAGCAGAGTTATACTTGGCGTAAACAATAAACAAGTCAATAACACAGTAGAATAAAATATAGAGTCTATATACATTGTGTGCAAAAGGCATGAGGAGGTAGGCGAATAATTACAATTTAGAAGATTAACACTGGAGTGATAAATGATCAAATGGTCATGTGCAGGTAGAGATACTGGTGTGCAAAAGAGCAGAAAAGTAAATAAATAAAAACAGTATGGGGATGAGGTAGGTGAATTGGGTGGGCTATTTACCGATGGACTATATACAGCTGCAGCGATCGGTTAGCTGCTCAGATAGCAGATGTTTAAAGTTGGTGAGGGAGATAAAAGTCTCCAACTTCAGCAATTTTTCCAATTCGTTCCAGTCACAGGCAGCAGAGAACTGGAAGGAAAGGCGGCCAAATGAGGTGTTGGCTTTAGGGATGATCAGTGAGATACACCTGTTGGAGCGCATGCTACGGGTGGGTGTTGCCATCGTGACCAGTGAACTGAGATAAGGTGGAGCTTTACCTAGCATGGACTTGTAGATGACCTGGAGCCAGTGGCTCTGGCGACAAATAAGTAGCGAGGGCCACTCGACTAGAGCATACAGGTCGCAGTGGTGGGTGTTATAAGGTGCTTTAGTAACAAAACGGATGGCACTGTGATAAACTGCATCCAGTTTGCTGAGTAGAGTATTGGAGGCTATTTTGCAGATGACATTGCCGAAGTTGAGGATAGATAGGATAGTCAGTTTTACTAGGGTAAGTTTGGCGGCGTGAGTGAAGGAGGCTTTGTTGTGCTTACTGGAAGAAGCGTAGTACTGGTCAGGCACCGTGTTATGCGGTGAAGCGCACGGTGTCGCCAGTGCGCGCTCATAGCCCGGAGCACTATAGACCACTCTCACAAGTGCCAGGCCGTGTTGTGCCAGCTCAGCGTGTTTGGTCTCCGGTACACCGTTTCGGCCCAGGGTATCCTGCGCCGGGGCGCTGGGAGGGTGTAGTTCGCCCTATGCCTGCGCTCCGCCCGTGCCGGGCGAATGTGGCATTGAGCCTAAGGGAGAGGTGCGAGTGGTATGCACCAGATCTCCAGTGCTCCCCCACAGACCGGTTCAACCTGTGCCTGCACTCTGGAGGGTCCGGGCTAAAGTGGTCATCCAGCCTGGAGGAGTGGTGCCAAGGCTACGCACCAGAACTTCAGTGCTCCCCAACAGCCCAGTCCATCCGGTGCCTCCTCCAAGCACCAGGCCTCCTATAGGTTTCCCCAGCCTGGTGGGTCTGGTGGCTGTCTCTCCGTCTCCTTCCTCCAGGTTCTCCCGTCAGTCCGGAGTCTCCCGCCTGCCCGGCGCCGCCAGAGTCTCCCGCCTGCCCGGCGCCGCCAGAGTCTCCCGCCTGCCCGGCGCCGCCAGAGTCTCCCGCCTGCCCGGCGCCGCCAGAGTCTCCCGCCTGCCCGGCGCCGCCAGAGTCTCCCGCCTGACCGGCACCGCCAGAGTCTCCCACCTATTCGGGGCCCGCTGTAAGGGTGCCCAGTCCGAAGTCGGCGGCGAGTGTCGCCACTCCAGAGGCGCCACATAAATGGGCCAAGACTAAGATGGAGTGCAGTCTACGTCCCGCACCAGAGGCGCCACCGCGGTGAAATGCCCACCCAGACCCTGCCCTATAGGTTCAGGTTTTGCGGCCGGAGTCCGCACCTTTGGGGGGGTGGGGGGGTACTGTCACGTTCTGACCTTAGTTCCTTTTTTATGTCTCTATTTTTGGTTTGGTCAGGGTGTGAGTTGGGGTGGACATTCTATGTTTTTGTTGTTGTTTTTTGTTTCTGTGTTTGGCCTGGTATGGTTCCCAATCAGAGGCAGCTGTCTATCATTGTCTCTGATTGAGAACCAAACTTAGGTAGCCTGTTCCCACCAGTGTTTGTGGGTAGTTGTTTACTGTTTTGTGTTTTGTCACCTGATAGGAATGTTTCGTTTTTTTCGTTGTTTCACCTTTGTTATTTTGTGTTCAGATGAATAAAGTTAACATGGACAGGTACCACGCTGCATTTTGGTCCGATCCTTCATATTCCTCATCAGACGAGGATGAGAATCGTTACATACACTTAGGTTGGAGTCATTAAAACTTGTTTTTCAACCACTCCACAAATGTCTTGTTAACAAACTATAGTTTTGGTAAATCGGTTAGGACATTTTGCATGATACAAGTAATTTTTCCAACAATTGTTGACAGACAGATTATTTCACTTATAATTCACTATCACAATTCCAGTGGGTCAGAAGTTTACATACACTAAATTGACTGTGCCTTTAAACAGCTTAGACAATTCCATAAAATGACGTCATGGCTGTAGAAGCTTCTGATAGGCTAATTGGCATAAATTGAGTCAATTAGAGGTGTACCTATGGATATATTACAAGGCCTACCTTCAAACTCAGTGCATCTTTGCTTTACATCATGGGAAAATCAAAACAAATCAGCCAAGAAAAATTGTAGACCTCCACAAATCTGGTTCATCCTTGGGAGCAATTTCCTATTTTCTTGAATGGATCTTTTTAGTGGATAATTTTTAGTGGATAACTGTCACTCTAGCCTTTCAATTAATGTTCAATAAGAGCTATTATCCTGCTGTACTGTTTTACTGGGATCCATAATAAATAGAAATACTCTGAATATAGACATTATGCTTTGATTTGTATGATTGCTTTATAAATGCTGTTGATGAATGTGATGTGTTTGAAGTAACCTTTTGATATTGTAATGACTTTCTCCTTTATTATGAAAATACTTACACCCTCAAAGGTCCAATTTCTTTATCCCAATCATCAATGCCAGCCAAAGCACAATTGTCTTCTATCAGGAAATGTCATCAGACCAAAGTCACAGGTAGACCAAAACCTTGACCTGCTTGACCTGCAGTTTCATAGTGTTTATATACACAATGCTTAAGCCTTAATAACCACAAGCCTTACCCTTACATATGATGTGCCAAACCTCTGGTGGCCAAGTAGTGGCATCGAGGCATCATCGGTTACTCGGAGCCCGTCAGTGACACGCCAAGGGCATGATGGAATTAGTGTGATTCTCTGCTGTTACAGCTTGCTCTGGCCAAATGGTGTAATAATCCGCCTCTGGAGACACACACTCATGCACACACATCTCGCATTAGCAACTGTTAAGAATGGTCTAAAGCTATAAAAATATAGATTTCCCCACATTGCATTGCAGTAATTATTGAACAAATGGAGATGGAGAGAGACATCTGCATGTTAAAGTGTTGGCCCCTCTCTTATGCACAGCAGATGTTCTCCTGTCATTTACTCAAATGACGTTGTTTAGATACACGGCCACGGAGAGAAAGAGAGAGGGAGGGAGTGCACAGAAATGGAGAGATGGGGATAAAGTCACTTGTTGTCTTTCTTAGAAAGCACGTCATTACAAATGCTGTTTTTGCCCTTTTTTTAAACAGTCTAAGCTTTATTTTACAGTCATGGAATTTTACCTGGCAATATATTATAAGTAGTGATGATTATCTTTTGGTGTTTGTCAGATCCGGTGCACCACTATCGGATAGTCACCAATGGTGAAGGTGCATAAAGATGTGCGAATAATTCAACACAATATACTTTTTCGTTTTTTTTTAATTGCTGGTGTCTTGGAGCTAGAATTGGTATCAATGTATGCTGTGCTTATGACGACGTAAAAATAGTGAAGGAGAGCAATGTACAATACAGGGAACGAGGAAGTTGTGGTCGGTGCATGGGGACCACCATCTTTATTCACCTCCGCTTTTGATTCTTTGATTCTTTGAGTCTTTGAATTAATTAGTGAAGGTCAATAGCATCTTAAACAATGTGCTTACATACTGTAATCTTTGACAGGGTTGATTTATCCTAACACCTGAATAACTGGATCTTACAGTGCAACATTCAAAGATCACTAATTTTGAGCCGTTGTTTGCTTATTTATCTATCTAGACCATAATGCAAGTATCTGCATTATGGTCTAGAGGTCAAAGGTCGCAGTGCAGATTTGAATTAAGTGATAAAATGCTCTTGAAGATGATCTGTTGATTTAATAAGCAGGGTTTAGATTATAAGAGAGAAAGTTTGTGTTTGTGTCCACTGAGACTGATGAAAGATAAGGAGAGTTCCTTTTGTGTTATATTTTGCGTGCTTACTGTATTGATGCTCTGAGGTAGTTCCCAGAAAAACCTCTGTACCATGCCTGCTTTGAGGTAATCTTCTTCCACTTGAGCTTTTAAAATGTTTGAGTTCTCTGTCTTCCTAAAACTATTCCCCCCAAAGAGATGCAACCATGGTTATTCTCATAGTGGACCTCTGAAGTGGGGAAAGGACGTTTTAAATTCACCTGTACCCTGTGTAAATGTATTCAAAGAATACACACACAATTCTGCATAGAATATTAATATATACTACACCCCTTAACTTTTGACAAAAAAAATTGTGTTACAGCCTAAATATGAAATGGATGAAATGTTGATTTTGTATGACTGGCCGACACACAATACCTGATAATGTCTTAGTGGAATTATGTTTTTAGAAATGTGTACAAATACATTTCTATTAAAAGCTGTCTTGAGTCAATAAGTATTCGACCCCTAAATACTGTAAGCTCAGGAGTTAACGGTTGCTTAAATAGTCACATCATAAATTGCATGGACTCACTCTGTGTGCAATAATAGTGTTTTACAAGATCCTTGAATGACTACCTCATCTCTGTACTCCACACATACAATTATCAGTAAGGTCCCACAGTCGAGCAGTGAATTTCAAACACAGATTCAACCACAAAGAAGGACACCGATTGGTAGATGGGTAAAAAATAAAAAAGATGACATTGAATATCCCTTTGAGCATGGTGAAGTTATTACTTATACTTTGGATGGTGTATCAATACACCCAGTCAAAACAAATATACAGACGTCCTTCCTAACTCAGTTGCTGGAGAGGATGGAAACTGCTCAGGGATTTTACCATGAGGCCAATGGTTGCTCTAAAACTGTGTTTTGGTTTTGATAGAAGAAAACTGAGGATGGATCAATAACATTATAGTTACTCCACAATACTAACCTAAATGACAGAGTGAAAAGAAGGAAGCTTGTACACAATAAAACCTATTCCAATACATGCATCCTGTAGTCACTAAAGTAAAACTGCAAAAAATGTGTCAAAGAGATTAACTTTATATCATTATTGTGGTGGCAAATCCAACATAACACATCACTGAGTACCACTCTTCATATTTTCAAGCATGGTGGTTGCATTATGTTGTGTGTATGCTTGTCATTGTCAATGACTAGGGAGTTTTTTTGGATTCAAATAAATGGATTAGAGCTAAATACAGGCAAAATCCTGAAGAAAAGTCTGCTTTCCAACAGACACTGGGACATAAATTCACCCTTCAGCACGAGAATAACCTAAAACACAAGGTCAAATATACACTGGAGTTGCTTACCAAGACAAGACATCAATTGAATGTTCTTGAGTGATGTAGCTACAGTTTTAGCCTAAATCATTTGAAAATCTTTGAAAGTCTTGAAAATGGCAGTGATCACTACCAACTTGACAGGAACACCTATGTGTCCGTTATTGTTATTTTATTGTGTTACTTTTTAAAATGGTTTTACTTTAGTTCATTTGGTAAATCTTTTCTTAACTCTTCTTGAACTGCACTGTTGGTTAAGGGCTTGTAAGTAAGCATTTGATGGTTAGGTCTACAGTTGTTGTATTCGGAGCATGTGACAAATTAAATTTGATTAGATTAGATTTGATAGTTTTGACCATCTTCCTCCTTTTTCTGTTGCCTCGACATTGACATAATTTGTCCGATATCTACAAAACTGATTTCTCATATGTACTGTATGAATGTGACTTTTCATTCAATTTCCTTAGAAGCCTTCTGTGACATCTGACGGACCAACGTGATTCAAAGAGAGGCTCATACTCCCTCCACCCTCCCAATCCCAATTCAGCCCAGTCTGTCCACATGGACGCCTTCTGTTCAGCCCTCAAATCACGACTTTTATAACAACAGATGCTTCCAAACTTGTCATCTCTCTTAGTGGCTATTGAGATTGTACTTTCTGACCCACATGCTAAGGGGTTCAATTTAGTAGATGCACTGAACAGGAGAGAGCATCCAGAATGCCCATACCTAATCAAAATAATATGTCAATTTTTCTTTGTTGTTCTGAAATCCCGTCTGCAGTACAGTAAGGAGCTCAGCGTCTAAAGAGGCTTTGGTGTGTTTAGGGGAAAGATGGGCCATATTACAGAGGAACAGAAGCCTGCTTGATTAATGGGCAGGATAATCACCTCATCAAATCACTCTCACTTATTAAATCTTGTTTAATATTGTAATGAGGGCCCCATGAGCTGCTTTGGTATATTCCCCCTCTCTTTCTCCCTTTCTCTCTCTCTCTCTTTCTCTACCCCTCCTCCTCTTGCTCCCGAGTGTTTTCAAAGCCAACCGGTTAGGCTCAAAGCAAGCTATTCACTCCAATTCTCACTGCCCCTCTCTCTCTTCTTCTATCTCTCTGTAACTCTGTAATTATCTTTCCAGCACTCTCAATTGTGCCCTCGCTTGCTCTTTTGTCTGTCCCAAGCTCGGTCTCTCTTGTTTCTTTCTCACACCTTCTTCATTATTTTGTTTATAGAGCAAGAGCAATTGGAAAAGAGGAAGAAAAGAGAAAACAAGAGTGTCTCCTGTCCCATCAATATGTTTGTCACTGCCTCTCTGTAGGGACTACTCTGTAGTATAGGGGTTAAGGACATGGATTGTTCTGTAGTGTAGCGGTTGCATTGACATTTTAGTCATTAAGCAGACAATCTTATCCTGAGCGACAAGTGCATTCATCTTAAAATAGCTAGGTGGGACAAGTCATAATAAGTACAATTTTCAGCAAAGTCAGTGATAGTTTGAGGGGAAAAGTCAAGTGTGAGTGTAAATTCACGAGGTTCAGGGAGATGATGTCACAGATCCCTCCAGGAACTTTCATCACGCACACCTGTCCCCTATTTCCACTGATTAGTATTTGTATATGTGTGCCTTTGGTTTCCATGGTCTTGTCGATTATTGTTACTATGTCCGTTGGTGCATGTGAGTACCTGTGCTGTGTCTTTTGGGCTTTCATGCTTTCATGATTACAGGTCTCATCCCGTGTGATAATCATTGCGCGTGTGGGTTATTTATTCGAGATAGTGCTCGCTCTTTTGAGTTTCTACCCTGTGTTTTGTTACCTGTTTTTTTGGTCTTCATCCCCATGCCTTTACACGGCACGCCATAATTTGTGCTTAATAAAAACCTCTATTATGCTATTCCTGTGTATGTCTCCCGAATCTCTTCATACCAACGTGACACATGGACTCCTCTGTAGTGTAGGGGTTGGGGACAAGGACTGCTCTGTAGTATGAGGGTTATTGACATGGACTAGGGACCCGCCAGATTTTGGGGCACATCTTTTTCTGTGCATCCAGATGCTTTATTCCTCAATCATCTCAATTTATAGATGGTTGGCAAACAACACACACCTTTTTTTCAATTTATAAACCAGTCTTATCCAGCATGAGGAGTGACAGAAGTTGACTAGGGATTGGCTTCCCAGGGTTTAAATAAGCACTTCAAACTGTGAGGTAATATTTGTCCTGTCTCCTTACAGGTGATTTGTATCTCCAGGTTCACAATGTTCCCTATCTAACTGTGATAACTCTGATCCTCCACAGTGTGAGTGGCTGTATGTGTGTGTGTGAGTGGGTGTCCGTCAGGGCGCTGGATGGGTTCTGACATCCCCTTCACATGACCTCCAGAGAGACTCCCAGACGATCTCCCTCTGAAAAGAACTACATACCATTGTCTTATTTACAGCCGTCCATGTGTCACAGAGCCATCTTGGTGGCACACACCGCACCATGTGCTTCTCCGAAGGAAGGAAGGAAGTGTCACGACTTCTACCGAAGGTAACTCCTCTTCCTGTTCGGGCGGTGCTCGGCGTCGCCGGTTTACTAGACGCTACCGATCCCTTTTTATTTTTCTGGTTGTTTTGTCTGTGTTCCTTTTCACACCTGGTTTCAATTGCTTTGATTTCTGTGGGTATATAGGGCACCTGTTACCTGCCGTAATTCGCGCAGGATTAAGTTTGTGAGAATTAGCGTTCAGTATTCTATGCTGTTTATTGTTTTCGCATTGACGTATGTGTAGGTAGTGTCGGAACTGTGGTTGTTCCTCCCTTCGAGCTCGTTGTTTGGACATTCATCTGGGCCAATTTTGTATTGGTGGACTATGTGTACAGATCTCTACATTAAACACGCTTCTCAAAAAATCCCTGCTCTCCTGCGCCTGACTCCTACACCTCTCACCAGACGCACTTTATCACAGGAAGGAAGGAAGGAAGGAAGGAAGGGGAAATATCTCCCCATTGTTCTCTCTACCCCTCCCTCCCTTCTCTTTCTCCCCCTCTTCCACATTGTGAATTATAGTTGTCCCTCTATAGCCATCCCCAGGGTTTGGACCCAACTGCCACTGTAGCTGCGGGCAACAACTGGCCCAAGGTGAGAGATTTTAGGCTGCATCTTCTCTTCTCCGAGTGCCTCCCATTCTTCTTCCTTTATTGTTGGGGAGCAGCTGTTGCGTACCTGGCCACATATGCAGCATGTATGCTGGCTATCTTGGCGGCTAGGCTCCCTAGGCTTTAGATACCAGAGTGAATCAATTCTTAAAGATGACTTGCGTGTCACAAGAGTATTGATAGCTTAGCATAGCATTAAGCCTAGCATTCAGCAGGCAACATTTTCACAAAAACAAGAAAAGCATTCAAATAAAATAATTTACCTTTGAAGAACTTCGGATGTTTTCAACGAGGAGACTCTCAGTTAGATAGCAAATGTTCATTTTTTCCAAAAATATTATTTGTGTAGGAGAAATCGTTCCGTTTTGTTCATCACTTTTGGCTAAGAAAAAAAAACGAAAATTCATTCACTACAACGCCGGACTTTTTTCCAAATTAACTCCATAATATCGACAGAAACATGGCAAACGTTGTTTAGAATCATCCTCAAGGTGTTTTTCACATATCTATTTGATGATAAATCCTTTGTGGCAGTTGGGTTTCTCCTCAGTAGCAAACGGAAAAGTACTTGCAGCTGGAGATTACGCAATAATTGCAACGGAGGACACCAAGCGACCACCTGGTAAATGTAGTCTCTTCCAATGATATGCCTACAAAGACGTCACAATGCTGCAGACACCTTGGGGACAACGTGGAAAAGGTAAGCTGACTCCTAGCTCCTCCACAGCCATATAAGGAGTCATTGCCATGAGACAGTTTCAAAAAATGTGGCACTTCCTGCTTGTATTTTTATCTGAGTTTTTTCTGTAACATTAGTTCTGTGGCACTCACAGACAATATCTTTGCAGTTTTGGAAACGTCAGAGTGTTTTCTTTCCAAAGCTGTCAATTATATGCATAGTCAAGCATATTTTCGTGACAAAATATCTTGTTTAAAACAGGAACGTTTTTCATCCAAAAATTAAAAGAGCGCCCCCTATATCGAAGAAATTAACGAGTTGTCTGTTTTCAGCTCCATCCTTTTTTTTTTACTTGTTACTTACTTGTTGTTTTTATTTTATTACCCTTATTTCACAGTGGAATGTGTGAGTGGCTGATTATTCAAATCAAATCGTATTTCTCACATGCGTCGAATGTTTAATTACAAGCCCTCAACCAAAAATGCAGTTCAAGAAATGGAGTTAATAAAATATATATATTAATCAAAACATAGCACAAGGCATTTACATAACAATAATGAGGCTGCCTCCTGTACTGCAGCGCCAGCTGTGCCACTAGAGACTCTGGGTTCGCGCCCAGGCTCTGTCGTAACTGGCCGCGACCAGGAGGTCCGTGGGTCGACGCAGAATTGGCCTAGCGTCGTCCGGGTTAGGGAGGGCTTGGCCGGTTAGGGATATCCTTGTCTCATCGCACACCAGCGACTCCTGTGGCGGGCTGGGCGCAGTGCGTGCTAACCAAGCAAGGTTGCCAGGTGGACGGTGTTTCATCCGACACATTGGTGCAGCTAACTTCCGTGTTGGATGCGCGCTGTGTTGGGTTGTGTATCGGAGGACACATGACTTTCAACTTTCGTCTCTCCTGAGCCCGCACGGGAGTTGTAGCGATGAGACAAGATAGTAGCTACTAAAAACAATTGGATACCACGAAAATTGGGGAGAAAAAGGGGTCAAATAAAAAATAAAAGATAATGAAGCTATATAGAGGAGGTACCGGTACCGAGTCAATGTTCGGGGGTACATGTTTAGTTGAGGTAACTTGTAAAGTGACCATGTGTAGATAATAAATAGCGAGTAGCAACAGTTTTTCTTTTAATTGGGGGGGTGAATGTAAATAGTCCGGGCGAACATTTGATTAGTTGTTCAGCAGTTGTTCAACCCCTTTGGGCCTGCAGTCTAGGGGGGATGGAAACGGGACCCGAAACATATCTCATGCAAATCATAATAGTGAAAAAGGAAAAGTGAGGACTAATAACAACATACAACCTAAATCTACTGTCAAACACTTATGGTTTATTTGTTAAACACACAGTAAACAGGGGGGGGTGAGCTGGACCCAAGGAAGGAAATAATACATTTCCAAAAAACCCTAAGCTAGTCTTACCTGCTTCAAGCAGAGCTATAGCTACATAACCAATATAATACAGTGGGTGGTCCACCCAGTTCTAACTAGGGTACTTAGACAAAGTTTTCCTACGGGTAATGTATGCCCATGGGCGCCTTGGCTTTGTACCCCCTTTTCCCACCAACAAACAAACAGTCATACACCATAACAATACATACTCACATAGTAATGGACAAATGTGGCATGTAGGTGCAAAAACAAAAGAGAGATCACTCCAGAGACAACAGATTCGGGATCATTTTAAACCAAGGGAAAAGGGATGTGATTGGGTAAGAGAAAAGGAGCAGGTGTGTCTTCTGATTGGCGACTGATTGGGGACTGATGAGTGACAATCGTGACTAGGGCAGAAGGAAAGAAAATACACAGACAGGATACCTGTGTCCGTAACAGCAGTCTTATGGCTTGGGGTTAGAAGCTGTTAAGGAGCCTTTTGGTCCTAAACTTGGCGCTCCGGTACCACTTGCCGTGTGGTAGCAGAGAGAACAATCTATGACTTGTGTGACTGGAGTCTTTGACTATTTTTTGGGCCTTCCTCTAACACTGTCTAGTATATATGTCCTTAATGTCTGGGACATGCGCACTACACTCTCTAGTGCCTTCCAGTCAGATGCGGAGCAGTAGCCATAACAGGCGGTGATGCAACCCGTCAGGATGCTCTCGATGGTGCAGCTGTAGACCTTTTTGAGGATCTGGGGACTCATGCCAAATCTTTTCAGTCTCCTGAAGGGTAAAAGGTTTTGGCGTGCCCTCTTCACAATTGTCTTGGTGGACCATGATAGTTTGTTGGTGATGTGGACACCAAGGAAATTGAAACTCTCGACCCACTCCACTTCCAATTGTGGATCTGTTTGGGCGGTATGCAAATTTTGGGGCGGTATGCAAATTTCTTTGTGAATGTTGACCTGTTTAAAGGTCTTAATCACATTGGCTGCCGAGAGTGTGATCACACAGTAGTCCGGAACAGCTGATGCTCTCATGCATGTTTCAGTGTTACTTGACTCGAAGCGAGCATAGAAGTAATTTAGCTTGTCTGGTAGGCTCACATCACTAGGCAGCTCGTGGCTGTGCTTCCCTTTGTAGTCTGTAATAGTTTGCAAGCCCTGCCACATCCGATGAGTGTCATAGCCAGTTTAGTGCGATTCAATCTTAGTCCTGTATTGACGCTTTGTCTGTTTGTTGGTTAGTCGGATGGCATAGTGGGATTTCTTATAAGCTTCCCAGTTAGGGTCCCGCTCCTTGAAAGAGGCAGCTCTCCCCTTTAGCTCAGTGCAGATGTTGCCTGTAATCCATGGCTTCTGTTTGGGTATGTACATACTGTCACTGTAGGGACGACGTCATCGATGCACTTATTGATGAAGCCAGTGACTGATGTGGTGTACTTCTCAATGCCATAGGAAGAATCCCGGAACATATTCCAGTCTGTGCTTGCAAAACAGTCCTGTAGTTTAGCATCTGCTTCATCAGACTAGCCTTGTGAGGCATGTGGGGCGTCCTATAGCAACATGGAGAACACAATCTGGTTTGCGAAAGTATTTTCTTTCCACAGTTTGTCGGCCAAAGCGTTCGGATTCTACAGACCAATTTTCATGGTGTCTCATGGTCTGATAAACAGCGCTCACCTTTTTCAGCAGATGCGGAAGTGTTATAAAAAAACTGATATCTCTAGCTTATTAAACTGACAGATTTTTATGGGAATTGTTTTATTACAATAATTAGATTTTCTTGTGGGCACAGACATCAACCTTAGGGGTTTCTTTTGGAGAAGGAGGAGGAGGGGGCAGTAGGCTCGTCCCCGTGTCTTTTTTGGAGAGCCCCGTGTATGTCGGTCAAGTATCCAATTCCTTGGGCAATGCCAGAAACAATGGATTGATTGGCTGCTTCGCCCACCCCGACTGGGTAGTAGGGGAGCTTGCCTTGCCGAGACCTGTTTCCAACCCCTGCAGCTGTCCTGGTTGTCAATCCCTGTCTTAAGGCTCAAGGCTGGTGGGGCTCCGGGGGTCCCGGGGGGTGCCTGAGAGGCGATTCTCGGTACTCAACAGCATCTGAAAAACTGCCCCAGACACAAAGGGAGTTGAATGTGTTTACACCCCTCAGAAAAGAACAGAGTGGACCTGGCACCCTGACATGAAGTCACAGCACCCAGTTTAGATCCCTTAGTCTTGCAGTCTGGTTGACAGAATTTACGGTACACTGCTGATTGAGACACCTTTGCAGAAATATGCTCACAGTCTTTTCCTAGAACTTCAATACAGTGTCAAATGTTTTATTTGACCTTCACATTAACATGGAGACCCATTGTGACCAACGTCGGTTTGCAGGGGAGCCATGCATCTTACAATTACACCACAAATTACACATAGAACATACACTAGAAAAAAAATACAAAGAGCATAAAAAACAAATCTTGTTGATAACAGGTGGTAAACGTAATACGGTGCTGATATTTCATGAACAACGCTCTGTGTGCTGTGTCTGTTTTGAAGGATAATATAAAGACAATGCATCTTTCTCTCTTTCTGTCTTTCTCTCGCTCTCTATCTCTCTCTCACTGAGTTTATCCCATATGTCTCAGCGATTAGGCTTTGCTCAAACACCTCCTGTTCATCTAAGTAATTAAAACATTTGAATTATCAAGGATTATGAAATGCTTTAGATTTAATCCAGCTCTCCATGCATGGCCATGTCGATTCAGAGATCTGGGAGAGGCAAAGGATGCCAATAATGGCACCAAAAGACTGGATAGGAGTGTGTGCGTGTTTTTGGAGGATAATCCAGCCTTGCCCTGAGGGCCATCTGCGTCTCTCTCTCTCTCTCTCTCTCTCTCTCTCTCTCTCTCTCTCTCTCTCTCTCTCTCTCTCTCTCTCTCTCTCTCTCTCTCTCTCTCTCTCTCTCGCTGTCTCTCTCTATGTAGCTGGGTCCTCTCTCCTCATACCTCTTGCCCAGATTCATGGATGACAATACTGATGACATTATAGAGAGAGACACTGACGACAGAGAAAAGACTCTTCAAGGTGTGCTGGGAGGCCCAGGGGCAAAGACCTGTTAGAGGTTCTATCATGACACTCACACAGACACACATACACAAACAGACAGAAATACAGACACACAAACATGTATGCATGAGTGTGTGTCTCAGCGCTAGTTGACACACTGACAGTTTCACACACACAGAACAAGCAAGGACCCAGCTTTCCAACAACGACTGCATTGTGATGCAGCTCCTCTTGGCATGTTAGTTACTTCTCGCTCTTTTTCTATCTTTCATTTTTCTCTCTCTCATTTTCTCTCTCTCACTCTCTTTCCCTCTCTCACACTCTCTCTTTCATTCTGTGTCTCATTCACCCTGGGTAACAGGCCCATTTTCCTTGTCTGTCTCAATTTGGAGCAGTGGGTAGGGTAGGAAGGAGTGGGTAGGAAGGGAGTATGAGAGGGGAGCAGGGGAGGGCGGGAAGAGTAACGGAGGTGCAGAAGGACGAGCTGTCCTTTGTTCTGCCTTCCCAGGCTCCTCTCCTGAGCCTCCGAGGCTCCAGTTGCGTCAGGGGCCGGCCAGGAAAAGAACCCCGGGCAAGAATCAGAGAGAGGACACAATGATCTGTCCAACTGGAATCTGCCTCCAGAAAACACACACAGAGGAAGGGGGGCTGAGAGAAAGAAGCGAGAGAGAGTGGGAAAGGATGTAGAGGAGAGAGGGACATCAAAATATTGTATGACATATAAAGGAGAGGCAAGAGGGAGAGGAGTAGAGTGTGTGAAAGAAAGTAATTATGTAACATATTAGAAGTTTGGTAAAGCATTCATTGACATTTGTACACACACACAGACACAGATACATACCATGACTTTACCACCAGGTGTACTACATGTTGCAATGACATGCAGTCAGGATAGGCAAGGTGGTAGTGCTTACCCTATGGTAATCTAATTCAAAAAGCTGTTATGAAAGTTTTTTTTTCTCAATGATGTGGGTGGTTTGTATGCTCAAAATCTCCTGAGGAGTGTTATGTAATGATAATGCATGATGGTTTTGTTTTTTCTCAATCTGATTGGGTGGGACTGGCAGGGCCTGGCTCCCCAGTTGGTGGGCCTTTGTCCACCCAGGCCCACCCAAGTGTAGCTACTTACAGAAGAATAAGATTGAAATACATATTCCCATGAAACATATTGTGGCATACAGATGCAGCATGTATGTTTTGATGCGAAGAACTATCATTGAGAATGATGATGGCCTAATTGATAATAAAGTAGGCCTAATTTGCTGTTTTAGGATAATAAAAATATAACGTTTTCTTTCAACCACTGTAGGCATAGGTAATTGTTAGGCCTACATTTGGATGATGCATTTTAGCCTATGTACTGGACAAAAATCTAAATGCCATATGTAAAGTGTTAGTCCCGTGTGTCATGAATCAAATCAATCAAATAAAATCAAATGTATTAGTCACATGCGCCGAATACAACAGGTGTAGACCTTAAAGTGAAATGCTTACTTACAAGCCCTTAACCAACAATGCAGTTTTAAGAAAATACCTCAAATAAAAAGTAGGAGATAAAAGTAGCAAATAATTCAAGAGCAGTAGTAAAATAACAATAGCGAGGCTATATAGAGGGGGTACCGGAACAGAGTCAATGTGTGGGGGCACCGGTGTCGAGGTGATTGAGATAATATGTACATGTAGGTAGAGTTATTAAAGTGACTATGCATCGATAATAACAGAGAGTAGCAGCATAGATGGGTGGGAGGCAATGCAAATATTCTTGGTAGCCATTTAATTAGATGTTCAGGAGTCTTATGGCTTAGGGGTAGAAGCTCTTTAGAAGCCTCTTGGCTTCTTGCTCTTGCTCCGGTACCAGAGAGAGTCTATGACTAGGGTGGCTGGAGTCTTTGACAATTTTTAGGGCTTTTTTTGTTTTTTTGTTAACTAGACAAGTCAGTTAAGAACTAATTCTTATGTTCAATGACAGCCAAGAAAGAGTGGGATAACTGCCTTGTTCACGGGCTGTCCCAGACCTGCTGTTTGAACTCTCTGGAGGCATCAGGAAATGTAGAGAAACTCTTAATGATCGGCTATGAAAAGCCAACTGACATTTACTCCTGAGGTGCTGACTTGCTGCACCCTCGACAACTACTGTGATTATTATTATTTGACCGTGCTGGTCATTTATGAACATTTGAACATCTTGGCCATGTTCTGTTAAAATCTCCATCCAGCACAGCCAGAAGAGGACTGGCCACCCCTCATAGCCTGGTTCCTCTCCAGGTTTCTTCCTAGGTTTTGGCCTTTCTAGGCCAAAACCGAGTTTTTCCTAGCCACCGTGCTTCTACACCTGCATTGCTTGCTGTTTGGGGTTTTAGGCTGGGTTTCTGTACAGCACTTTGAGACATCAACTGATGTAAGAAGGGCTATATAAAGACATTTGATTTGAATTACAGATATTTACCTAGTCAGCTCGCGGATTCAATCTTGCAACCTTTCATGTGAAATCCATAGACTAGGGGCCTAAGTCATTTATTTAATTTGACTGATTTCCTCACAGTAAAATCTTTGAAATTGTTGCATGTCGCATTTATATTTTTGTTCAGTATAAATGAAACATATCAAATTGTATTCGTCATTTGTTTATTTTGTCACAAAATGCATGCTATATATCATACAATAGGAAACATGTCGGTACCAACTATCATTGAGAAATTATAACATATCAAAAAATGTGCTCTCCGGTACCTACAAAAACAGCACTACACCGATGGTGCTTACCCAGCCAATAACCTCACCACACGTCACTGACATCTTGCCAGTCCAGCTGTGTAGTTAGTTATGATGATGACCTGGCTCACTGAATGCACCACACATTCTCACCACTAGATGTCCCCATACCTAAAGGCCTTCCCTTAACGAGACATATATCTGTCTTTTCTGCAATCTATTTATCCCACAGCTATCGGTCTATAGACTTGACCAATCTCATATATATATATATATATATATATATATATATATATATATATAGATTGCAGTTATAAGAAAATACCTAAAATATATATTTATATAAATTAAATGAATAAAACACAACATTTTCAGAAGGTTACAGTATATCATCAAAAGGGACAGTTTGCATTGGTTGAAAAGCAAATGTTATTGAGTGTTATTGCATAAACTGTAAACGTGAGTGCAAAACAAGCTAACCTTGAGGAAGAGGGACATGGAGGACCTTAGTGTTTGTGTAAAAGTTGTGTGTGCAGAAGCAAAGGTAGCAAGCATTCTGTCAACATTGGGAAGCGTTTGCTGCCCTGAGATAGTGGGCCATTGATTTAAGGATGGGAGTAAGGCTGTAGGTAAAGTCCACTATCTCTTCTGCTGGGAAGAGCAGAGACGGGAGCCAATGTTTGCGTGACACAGAGACACACAGGCACCAGAACAAACATGGATATCCAACGACAATGACCTCTGAACTCACTGTGGGGACATATCGAAAATAGAAGCTACTAATGTGACCCAATCAACTTCCTCATCAGGCCAGGGGCAGAGGGAATCTTGATAGTAAATACACACATACACACATACAAAGATAACCAGAGTGAAAGCGTATATGTGCGAGTGTGCGTACGTGCTTGTGCGTGAGAGTCTTCTGATGTGGAGACAGATTGTATTTGATTACATAGCAGACGGTTGGTGTTGTACAAGTACGATGCCTCAGTCCTACCTAAGGAGCCGTAGCTCCCGGTTAAGGCTAGCAAAAAGAGAGAGAGAGAGAGGGCTTTATTTTGATCTGGCTCTAAAGAGGCGCAAGTGTCAAATGCACGTTTGTTTGCAATTTCGTCATGGAGAAACTGGTGCACTGGACTTTTTATCCTGACCGTTTGCCAAGTAACCTATGAATAAAGGGGTAATAAATGGTCTAATGGGAGTTCTTTGACATATTACGGAAGGTTTCAGCCCTGATACTTTTTAATTATTCATAGTTCACATACCTGCATACTTAATTTCTTGTTCAAGTAAGCAATCTCTCCCCATCGTCCAATTACCAAAGACATGCATTATCAATGGTAGATTTTTGGAGAATTTGCCTTGCAAATAGGCAACGATACAAAGACATGTGCAAATGTTATGCGTGAAAACATTTAGGCCTACGTGTGCTGCACACAGTGCCATGGAACGAGAGAGGCGATTTATGATGTCATGCTTCTGACCCCACCCTATTTAGAAATGTTGTTTTTGTTTTAAAAAACAGATTGCTTGATTTCCACTTCATATCAAGCCCTCCACTACCCTTACCATAGGCCTACGCTACTAAGGCTGGTTCAACAGGGGAACTACACCCACTGATTTTGCCTTGTTTTTTGGCTTGCTCCGCAAGAAATACAAAAGCCAAACGTGACTTGGCTTGGGCGGTGTGGTTCGATGTTTGTGTTTCTTGGGTGTGTCCTTGCCATTACCAAGACAAACCCATCCGTCAGAACCTTGCCCACATCTGTTGCCCCAACTCAATCGCAACAAACAAACCCCCTGCAGGTTGAGTTCAATAACTACAGGTATGGTGAGATGCTGAAGGAGGCTTTGAATAGGTCAGTAGCCTACAGAGTAATATGAGAAGACTGCAATTGCTAAATTGATATCAGGTTTTCTAAACTATGTATTTTGATAACTTTCAACAACCCTTTACATAATACCATAGATACAGTGTTCTGCTCATTTAACAATGTGACCCTTTCATATTTTATTCTCATTCCCATCCAGTACAGATGCAGTGCCGACGAACATTTTGTCTAGTGGTAATGGCAAAGATATCAGAGTGGTCATGCCTTCCTGTGTGGTGTCCCGTATACAATAGGAGTTCCTTGATCCTGGTGCAGAATACACAGTTCTACATCGCCATAGGGAATGATACCATTCAATTCTGTAATAGAAAAGACGACACAAGTGAAAGTTGTGTCTAGTAAAATGTTTATGCGTGCCAGGTCTCTCTTCATTCAGAGACATCAGTATCAAGTCCCTCTGTCAGTCTAGACTTCATCACATCATCTTGTCTCCATGTGCTGTGTCTCTATACATGTTTCTGTGAACTCATACAGTGCATTCGGAGAGTATTCAGACTCCTTGACTTTTTCCACATTTTGTTACATTAAAGCCTTATTCTAAATTGATTAAATATTAATATTTTTTGTCATCAATCTGCATACAATACCCCATAATGACAAAGCAAAAACTGTTTTTTAGAAGTTGTTGTAAATTTAGTTCAAATTAAAAACAAAAACACCTTATTTACATAAGTATTCAGACCCTTTGCTATGAGACTCAAAATTGAGCTCAGGTGCATCCTGTTTCCATTGATCACCCTTGAGATGTTTCAAAAACTTGAATGGAGTCCACCTGTGGTAATTTCTATTAATTGGACATGATTTGGAAAGGCACACACCTGTCTATATAAGGTCCCACAGTTGACAGTGCATGTCAAAGCAAACACCAAGCCATGAGGTTGGAGAAATGGTCACTAGAGCTCTGAGTGAAACGCTTGTGCCTCTAGCTCCGACAGTGCAGTAATATCTAACAAGTAATAGAGTGGCTTACAAAAGTATTCACCCCCTTGGCCTTTTTCCTATTTTGTTGCCTTACAACCTGGAATTAAAATATATATTTTTTTGGGGGTTGTATCATTTCATTTACACAACATTCCTACCACTTTGAAGATGCAAAATATGTTTTATTGTGAAACAAACAAGAAATAAGACAAAAAAATGAAAACTTGAGCGTGCATATCTATTCACCCCCCCAAAGTCAATACTTTGTAGAGCCACCTTTTGCAGCAATTACAGCTGCAAGTCTCTTGAGGTATGTCTCTATAAGCTTGACACATCTAGCCATTGGGATTGTTACCCATTCTTCAAGGCAAAACTTCTCCAGCACCTTCAAGTTGGATGGGATCCGCTGGTGTACAGCAATCTGAAACTTCTCAGGGCTAGGCCCATTTTTTCTCCACTTCCTGTCTGAATGACGTGCCAAAAGCAAACTGCCTGTTGCTCAGGCCCTGAAGCCAGGATATGGATATAATTGGTACCATTGGCAAGACAAAACTTTGAAGTTTGTAGAAATGTTAAAATAATGTAGAGCAATATAACACAATATATATGGTTGGAGAAAGTTCAAAGCAAAACCAACCAGATTTTTTCTTTTGAGAGACCATCATCTTAGAAAGACAAGTAAAAGGTCATATTGAAAATGAGCTCCCTGGATGCAATTCCTACGGCTTACACAAGGTGTCAGCAGTCTATGTTCAAGGTTTCAGGCTTGTAACACCAAAAACAAATAATAAATATCAGTTTTAGTACAGGGACACAGTCTTGGAAATTCAGGTTTACGCACGCCATGTAAACAGGATGCACCTGCTAAAATAGGTTTCCTATTGAACATACTTCTAATAAATGTTATAGTTTGATTACATTTTAGGGTATCTGAGGGTATCGATAAAATTCATATTTATATCCAAAAATTGCAGTTTACATTGGCACGTTATGGTCAGAAATGCTTGGTCTCAGACAAAGATCTGGTGAAAGTGCAGAGAGCCACATCAAATGATAAAAATACTAATTATAAACATTGATAAACGATGTGTTTAATATACGAATAAAGATAACCTTCTCCTTAATGCAACCGCTGTGTCAGATTTCAAAAAGGCTTTACGGAGAAAGCACACTTTGTGATTATGTTAGGTCTGCACCTAGCCACAGAAATCCATACAGCAATTTTCCAGCCAAGGAGAGTTTCACAAAAGTCAGAAATAGCATTAAAATTAATCACTTACCTTTGATGATCTTCATCTGGTGGCACTCCCAGGTCTCCATGTTAGACAATAAATGTTTGTTTTGTTCAATAATGTCCCTCTTTATGACCAAATATCTCCTTTTTGTTCGGGCATTTTGTCCAGTAATCCGAATGCTTAAGGCACTAATAAGTCCAGAAGAAAATCAACCGGACAAAAGCTTCGTCAATAGGAAAGGAGATACAAGAAAGGCACATTCCCAATCAGGCTGATCAGCATGGCTGATGAATGGAAATTTCCACTGGCCACTGATTGAAAGTGCTGTATCTCCCTAATTTTTCAGAGTAAAAGCCTGAAACAATGCCTAAAGACTGGTCACATGTTGAGGAAGCCATAGAGATCGTGACTGGGTACTCAGTCTTTGTATGGTGGATAGGCTTTCAATGGAAAAATAGCCTTTCAAAATAATAGTACTTCCTGGTTGGATTTCCCTTGGGTTTTCACCTGCCATATAAGTTCTGTTATACTCACAGACATTATTTTAACAGCTGTGGAAATTTTAGAGTGTTTTCTATCCAACTCTACTAATTATATGCATATCCTGTCTTCTGGGCCTGAGTAGCAGGTAGTTTAATTTGGGCACGCTTTTCATCCAAAATTCCGAATGTTGCCCCCTACCCAAGTGAAGTTAAGCAATGGCTTTTTTTATGGCCACTCTTCCGTAAAGCCCAGTTCTGTGGAGTGGTCCCATGGACAGATACTCTAATCTCCGCTGTGGAGCTTTGCAGCTCCTTCAGGGTTATCTTTAGAGTCTTTGTTGCCTCTCTGATTAATGCCCTCCTTGCCTGGTCCGTAAGATGTTAGGGGCCGGCCATCTCTTGGCAGGTTTGTTGTGGTGCCATATTCTTTCCATTTGTGACTTCTGAAGGTAATTGGTTGCATCAGATCTTGTTTAGGGGCTTCGTAGCAAAGGGGGTGAATACATATGCACACACCATTTTACAGGGTTTTTTTTCGAAACAAGAAATTGTTTTATATTTCAATTCACCAACTTGGAATATTTTGTGTATTTCCGTTACATGAAATCCAAATAAAAATGTATTTAAGTTAAAGGTTGTAATGAAACACCAAGGTAGATGAATTATTTTGCAAGGCACTGTATCTTACAAATTACACAACATATATCCAATAGACACAAATCTAAGTAGGAATGAATTAAGACTATATACAGTCAGAAGTTTACATACACTTAGGATGGAGTCATTAAAACTCATTTTCAACAACTCCACAAATTTATTGTTAACAAACTATAGTTTTGGAAAATCGGTTAGGACTTCTACTGTGTGCATGACACAAGTAATTTTTCCAACAATTGTTTACAGACAGATTATTTCACTTATAATTGTCATGCCCTGGCCATAGAGAGGCTTTTATTCTCTATTTTGGTTTAGCCAGGGTGTGACTGGGGTGCATTCTAGTTTCTTTATTTCTATGTTTTCTGTTTCTATGTTTTGGCCTGGTATGGTTCTCAATCAGGGACAGCTGTCTATCGTTGTCTCTGATTGGGAATCATACTTAGGCCGCCTGTTTTTCCACTTTAGTTGTGGGTAGTTGTCTTTGTTAGTGGCCTGTATAGCCCTAGTAAGCATCACGGTCGTTCTGATTGTTTCTTGTTTTGTTGGCAACATTTATAATAAAGGAAAATGTACACTCACCACGCTGCACCTTGGTCCGGTCATTTTCAAGATGACGTATCTGACAATAATTCACTTTATCACAATTCCAGTGGGTCAGTAGTTTACATACACTCAGTTGACTGTGCCTTTAAAGGCAATGCTACCAAATACTAATTGAGTGTATGTAAACTTCTGACTTACTGGGAATGTGATGAAAGAAATAAAAGCTGAAATAAATAATTCTCACTACTATTATTCTGATATTTCACATTCTTAAAATAAAGGGGTGATCCTAACTGACCTAAGACAGGGTATTTTTATGAGGATTAAATGTCAGGAATTGTGAAAAACTGAGTTTAAATGTATTTGGCTAAGGTGTATGCAAACTTCCGACTTCAACTGTATTCATGGATGAGCAATGTCAGAGTGGAACGGACTAAGAGACAGTAGAATAATATAGAATACAGTATATACATTTGAGTAATGCAAGATATGTAAACATTATTAATTAAGTGAATGAGATACCGTAGATTAGTATGGAAAACAGTATATTCAGTAACTATTTTTTCCACAATATAGCAGGGGTTGTAGTAAAGCCATAAAACGTATGTTTTTCCAGCAGCAGACTGTGATCGATGATGTCAAAATAATTTAAGTAGTTTGCAATATCAGTTAGTTTTGTGATGAATGAACCGTCTGATTCAATAAATGTTGGAGCTGAGTTTGCCTTTTTCCCCGAAATTACATTTAAGGTGCTCCAAAGTTTTTTACTATCAATCTTTATGCCATTTATCTTTGTTTCATAGTCTAGTTTCATCTCCTTTTTATTATGTTTAGACACATGAATTCTCAATTTTCAATACGTTTGCCAATCGGTTGTGCAGCCAGACTTATTTGCAACTTTTTTTTGCCTCATACCTCTCAACCATATATTTTTTTTCAATTCCTCATCAATCCACAGGGATTTAACTGTTTTTACAGTCATTTTCTTAATGGGTACATGCTTATTACTAAATGGAATAAGCTAATTTCACAAATGTGTCAGGTGCAGCATCTGCTTTCTCTTTACTACACACCATGGACCAACAAATATTCTTTACATCAACAACATAGGTATCACTACAAAACTTATTGTATGACCTCTTACACACTGTATTAGGGCCAGCCTTTGGAACTTTGGCTTTCCTAGATATGGCTACTATATTGTGATCACTACATCTGATGGATCTGGATTCTGCAGCATTAGTAAAGATATGATCAATACATGTTGAGGATTTCATTAATGTGCTGTTTGTAACTACCCTAGTTGGTTGACTGATAACCAGATCCAGGTTGCAGGCATTATTTAGAGGTTGAAGTTTTTTCCTGAGTGGGCAGCTTGATGAAAGCCAGTCAATATTTAAATCACCCAGAAAATATACCTCTCTGTTATAACATACATTATCAAGCATTTCACCCGTTATCCAGATACTGACTTAGCACTTGGTTGTCTATAGCAGCTTCCCACCAGTATGGGTTTTAGGTGAGGCAAATGAACCTGTAGCCATATTACTTCAACAGTATTTAACATGAGATCCTGTAATCTTTACAGGGAGGTGGTTCTGAATTTAAACACCAACACCTCCACCATTGGCCTTTCTATATGTTCTATAAATGTTATAACCTTGTATTACTACCAATGTATCATCAAAGGTATTATCTAAGTGAGTTTCAGAGATTGTCAGAATATGAACGCCATCTGTTACCAGCATATTATTGATTTCATGATCCTTGTTTCTTAAGCTACATATGTTAACGTGGGCTATTTTGGTTGATTGATACGCAGCCCATGCAGGTATCTCTAGCCAGGTGTCTTTTTGATGGGGATTATTATCTTTATTATGCTAATTAGATTTTCACCGGGCACGGTCATCGACTCTACGCTTTTTTTCTTCTAAGAAATATATCATAGCGAGCACACACAGTCAAGCATGCATACAATTACAAACGCACAAATAACCACACTACTTATTTTTTCTCTCTCTCTCTCCGTCCTCTATCTATGCCAGAATAACCAGGGTGTGCATCAGAGCTACAGATGTGTCAAAGAACCCCCCTTACACACACACACACACACACACACACACACACACACACACACACACACACACACACACACACACACACACACACACACACACACACACACACACACACACACACACACACACACACACACACACACACACACACACACACACACATGAAGGTAGGTTGAATTTAGAAATGAGTTTGGAGAGTCAGACATTCTGTAATCTCTTTTACATTTTTATTTTGCACACGCTTGCTCAAGCTTGCACTTATACTGCACATACATTCAGTTCATAGAGGATGAAGGCACAATAGGCAATTCAACTACTCTGTCTGTGGGGAGGGCCAAAGCAGTAGAGTGGGAAAAGTCTGGAGAAAATACAAAGAATGCTTCAAACTTTTCTTTTAGCACTCTACCTGTCCCCTAACAAAACATAACCTTTCCTACATTTCTCCAGTTAATATTAGCTGTCAAAATCCTCATGTGACAATTTCAGAGAACTGATTGAGTGCTCTCAAGTATCTTCTTTTTAAAGTACACTGCATGACCAAATGTATGTGGACACCTGCTCATCGAACATCTCATTCCAAAATTGTGGGCATTAAAAATGGAGTTGCCCCTCCCCCCCTTTTGCAGCTATAATAGTCTCCACTCTTCTGGGAAGGCTTTTCACTACATGTTGGAACATTGCTGCTGGGACTTCAGCCACGAGAATTGGTGATGGTCAAGACCATCGAACACCTTTGGGATGAATTGGAAGGCTGCCCTGACCTCAAGGTTCTCATGGCACGTGCCAAACTCAGAATCGTCCATCTGACTGCCAGATAGTGAAACAATTCATCACTCCAAAGAATGCGTTTCCACTGCTCCAGAGTCTAATGGCTGTGAGCTTTACACCACTCCAGCCGCCGCTTGGCATTGTGCATGGTGATCTTGTGTGCGGCTGCTCGGCCATGGAAACCCATTTCATGAAGCTCCCAACGTACAGTTATTGTGCTGACGTTGCTTCCAAAGGCAGTTTGGAACTTGGGGACAGAAAATGTTTATGTGCTTCAGCACTCGGGGGTCCCATTCTGTGAGCTTGTGTGGCCTACCACTTCACACTGAGCAGTTGTTGCTCCTAGAGATTTCCACTTTACAATAACAACACCTACAGTTGACCAGGGCAGCTCTAGCAGGGCAGACATTTTTGACGAACTGACTTGTTGGAAAGGTAGCATCTTATGACGGTGCCACGTTGAAAGTCACTGAGCTTTTCAGTAAGGCCAATCTACTGCCAATGTTTCTCTATGGAGATTGCATGACTGTGTGCTCAATTTTATACACCGGTCAGCAACAGGTGTGGCTGAAATAGCCGAATCCACTCATTTGAAGGGGTGTTCACATAACTTTTGATATATAGTGTATGTTCAATTGGATTGGTTCTACCTCATGAAATACAATACAGCCTTCACATGGTAAAAAAACAGAAAACACAACATTGAATATTTTGGGATAAAATAAACCAATAAATTACATAAAATCTGAAAGACAAATAGAAATATATATTTTTTTCTATAACTTATTAAACTCTGTATATAATAAATGAGACTGTATATATGAGCAATGGCAATTTTAGTTGGAATTACTGCACTAGATTTAAATAATAATATAATACAAAAAGCATAAACAAAAGTTGTATACAACGGCAGTATTTATCACTTTAGATTCCACGTACTTGATATTTACAAAAGAATAGCCCAAAAAAACTAATAGTGAAACCATTGAGAAATAGACCCCTTTTAATAATTCAACATGCAGAAACTTTGCAAAAACACACACACTGGCGCACGTATGCATTCACACACACACACACACGCGCACACGCACACGCACATGCACACACGCGCATACCCACAGGCAGGGGCCAACCAAACACCCCCCTCAGTGTGATGAATGGAGTGTGTATGTGCATCAAAACTCTTCTTAATTCTGTACCTCCAGTTTTTAGACCAGTTCTATTCTCCTCCAATGACAGAATCCGGTGAATGTTGGGTAACTGACTGTCATACAGTATGTTTACAAAAATAGTTTCCCCCTCCATTCTTTCACCAGTAATCTATGGGGACAATAAATTCCAGTTTTCTTCTCACTAAGGCCTCTCTTGGGTTGTAAAGAGAGACACCAACGACCTTGTGTGGACCAGTCTGGATCCACTGCCAACAGGGCACTATGACATCATAATAAAGGGACACCTACGCCATGTTCCGTCAACAGAAAAGGGATGCTGGTGCAGTTTTCAAGGACATCGCCCACAGAGGGGAACAGACAATATTTTTAGGGTGTTGCATGGCGTAAAAACTTCTCCTCTGTGTCTTTGGGGAAAAGAGATTGGAGAGCAGGTAGAGAGAGTATGTCATATCTCACTCACTCGCTCTGTCTTTTTCTTTTAATCCCTACTCCCTCTATCCCCTTCCAAGTCATGTTAGACTCGGGAGCACCATGATAAAGATCTAAGCGATCGTTCCCTTTTTCAATATGTACAGTTACAGCATCACATGTTATGCTCCCCAAAAAGGAATCCAAAACGTTTTTTATCTCCAAAACACATCCGTTCAATACAAAATGCAGAGAAATCAAATGAAATGTCTTCACAATCACTAAACCTGCAAAACCTACTGCTGTTGCTTCTATTCTACTTTTAAGATACCAACAAATATTTTTTTTCTGCAATAGATCGAAACTAAGAAATCACAAAAAATACGATCGAAACGTTGTGCTTCATGATACCTGCCAGAATTCCTGCCAGAGATCCTTCCCAAAGGTTTACATTATTATTAGCTTTTTAAAATAGATTTACATTTTATCATTCTTAAAAAATACCATATTTATCTGCATTTCGATAGCAATATTCTAGAAACCAAACAAACCCAAAATAAAACGCAAACAAAAAATGTTTGTGAGGTGGTATTAAGGTCGTCATAATCCATTTAAATAAGGGTCCTTTAAAGCAGGAATAATGTGTTCATTGTAGCTACACAACGCACAGGAACAACTTTTTAGGGCGGGGTTGTAGGAGGGGAGGGAGGGGGATATTAATCCATGTATCAGATAAAAGTGTCCTTCCTCTCCTTTGTCTTGTGTTACAGGATCTTTTAAGCCGTTGGCTGGTGCCTTGAGACTTTAAGACAAACCCATCCCCTCAGTGAGAAATCCCTCTCCTGGCCTCTCTCAGGGATTGGATCTTAAGAAGAACAGTGTCTGGGGGTGAACATAATGAAGGGAGTAGCTCTCTGTCTTTCTCTCCTCCTTTTTTCCCAAACGCTATGTGTCACCTTTGCAAGTCAGCAGGTTAAGCACGCTGCTCCTTTGGATATTTTTTGACATACAGCGAACCAAAGCCGATGTGGCCGGGGGCAATAACAAGTAAGCACACACACATTACACACACACACACACACACATACATGCACATACAAACAAACAAACAGACATACATACACACACATACAGTATGTGATCTTTCTGTGCTTAGAATGTACTTCTAATCGAAGGTCAAGGAACTACTACTAACTATATTGTATCGGTAACAAAGCCAGAGCAGGCAGGTTCAAACAAAACAGGATAAAGGGATTCAACTAGATCAACAACAAAAAAATCAAAACAAAAAGCTAAATATTGAAAGTTAATGTATTTCACTGGAAATAAATCAAGGAATGGTGTGTATATATATTAATGTATCAATTACTGAATAAACTAGGCATAAGCACTCTAATAAAATGATTCTGTATCGTGGGCAGAGTCTTTGTATCAGGTCTTTGAGAGGTTCTACATTTCCCTCTAGGCTGAGTGGTGAACTCTAACCTTGTATTATTCAGGAAGAAAGGGAGCAGCTAGTGCTAAACCAGATTAATGATACAGAGAAGAAGAGAAGAGAGGAGAATATAGGAGGAGAAACGTGTCTGTGTCCATACAATTTTTGAATGTCTGTGTGTGTATTTTTATCTCCGTTTTTTCCTGACCTTGTGACTTGACAAGGCAAAATTCTAGGCCCCAGTTTTAGGCTATAGCCATACTGAGTTTATTTCTGGTTAGATGACATGGTCAAGAAAATATCCCTCTCCTCCTCCCTCCCATTACCTACAGTATGGCGCTGACAAGAGAGCTGCCTCACTTCTAGTCCTTAGGAAACTTTGCAACAAGCATATCAATGCACTCACAATACCATCTGCTAACCATATGTATGTGACCAATAAAATGTGATTTGATTTGATCTCTCCTCTCTCTAATATTCAGCAAGCCATCTATGTATTTACCTAGCCATCTATTTACCTAGCTACATATCTGCAAAAAAAGAATTACATCACAGAGTAGTACAGTGCTGTTGTAATAAAATATTAAACCAACTTTTAATTTGCTTGGAGATTAGCTTCATGTTGTATCCTCTTAGATAATTGTAATTAGCTTCCTCACAGAATTATGCTGTTGAGATAAACTCCACTGCAAAAAGCAATCATTACAGACATAACTGGGGCCTTATTTTACAGTCCTTTTAAGGTCCAACATTTACTTGGTATTAAAGTAAACAGTACTTTTAATGGTAAAAACCTAATTATTACCTAATAATTATAGTTTAGTTTGTCTGGGATTTAAGCACCATTGCATACCATTTCATCCCTGATTACAACCACAAGTAGCAGTAAGTAGCTCCTGTTACCTCATAGGACTGTTAAAGAAAACATTTATACCTTCCATTTTATCCACACACTATCGTAAACTATGTATAGTACCAGTCAAGAGTTTGGACACACCTACTCATTTCAGGGTTTTTCTTTATTTGTACTAAACCCTCCCTAATCCGGACGATGCTGGGCCAATTGTGTGCCGCCCTATGGACTACCAATCATGGTCGGTTGTGATACAGCCGGGGATCAAACCATGGTCTGTAGTGACACCTCTAACATTGAGATTACCAGGACGTTTGCTCCAAGCATGCACTGACTAACTGGCAAGTGTCATCCCTGACATTTTCAACCTGTCCCTGACTGAGTCTGTAATACCAACATGTTTCAAGCAGACCACCATAGTACGTGTGCCCAAGAACACTAAGTTTACCTGCCTAAATGACTAACGACCCGTAGCACTCACGTCTGTAGCCATGAAGTTGCTTTAAATGTCTGGTCATGGCTCACATAAACACCATTATCCCAGAAACCCTAGACCCTTTTGCATATCGTCCCAACAGATCCACAGATGATGCAATCTTGCACTCCACACTGCCCTTTCTCACCTGGACAAAAGGAACACATAAATGAGAATGCTATTCATTGACTACAGTTCAGCGTTCAACACCATAAGTGCCCTCAAATCTCATCACTAAGCTAGGACCCTGGGACTAAACACCTCCCTCTGCAACTGGATCCTGGACTTTCTGACGGGTCGCCCACAAGGTGGTAAGGGTAGGTGACAACACATCTGCCATGCTGATTCTCAACACAGGAATCCATCAGGGGTGCGTGCTCAGTCCCGTGCTGTACTCCCTGTTCACTCTGTTCACGACTCCAAACCACCATTGGACTACAGGAAAAGGAGGATTGAGCACACCCCTATTCTCATCGACGGGGCTGTAGTGGAGCAGGTTGAGAGCTTCAAGTTCCTTGGTGTCCACATCACCAAAAACTATCATGGTCCAAACACACCAAGACAGTCATGAAGTGGGCTTGACAAAGTCTATTCCCCCTCAGGAGACTGAAAAGATTTGGAATGGATCCTCAGATCCTTAAAAAGTTCTACAGCTGCACCATTGAGAGCATCCTGACTGTTTGCATCACTGCCTGGTATGGCAACTGCAGAGGCACTACAGAGGGTAGTGCGTACAGCCCAGTACATCACTGGGGTCAAGCTTCCTGCCATCCAGGACCTCTACAACTTCTAACCCCAAGCTATAAGACTTCTGAACAGCTCATTTGCATTAGTCTGCACACACACTTTTACACTGCTGCTATTTTCTGTTTATTATCTATGCATAGTCACTTGACCTCTACCTACATTTTACCTCAATTACCTCGACTAACCTGTGCCCCTACTCATTGACTCTGTACCAGTACCCCCTGTATATAGTAGCCTCGCTACTGTTATTTTAGTGCTGCTATTTAATAATATTTTTCTTATTTATATTTTACTTAACACCTTTTAAAAAACTGAATTGTTGGTTAAGGGCTTGTAAGTAAGCATTTCACTGTAATGTCGACACCTGTTGTATTTGACAAATTTGATTTGATTTGAGATGCAGTGCATTAGACCCGACCTCAACCAAATTGAGATGGTTTGGGATGAGTTGGACCACAGAGTGAAGGAAAACCAGCCAACAAGTGCTCAGCATATGTGGGAACTCCTTCAAGACTGTTGGAAAAGCATTCCAGGTGAAGCTGGTTCAGGGAATGCCAAGAGTGTGTAAAGCTCTCATTATCAACACTTTTTTGGTTACTACATGATCCCATATGTGTTATTTAATAGCTGTGATGTCTTCACTATTATTCTACAATGTAGAAAATAGTAAAAATAAAGAACAACTCTTGAATGAGTAGGTGTGTCCAAACTTTTGACTGGTAATGTATGTATGAACGAATGAATGAATGATGTAGTCCTTAGTGAATGGCCCATAAATGTATGAAGATAACATGTACTCTTGATATTTCAATGCTGGAGTAAATATGGAAAATCAGCCTTGAAACAATAAGTCATAAACTCAAGCAGTAACTGGTCTATCTTAATACCAAAAGGTCATAAGCTGCATGTTTCTATGTGTGTGTTTATGTATACTGTGTGTGTGTGTGTGTGTGTGTGTGTGTGTGTGTGTGTGTGTGTGTGTGTGTGTGTGTGTGTGTGTGTGTGTGTGTGTGTGTGTGTGTGTGTGTGTGTGTGTGTGTGTGTGTGTGTCACTGCCCCACATACCTTTGTATTTGTGCACTGCCATTGGTTGCACCATGTGCTCTTCCAAACCAACACCTTTTACAGCAATGTTTTCTAGTTGTGCAAAGCTTAGGGTCGAGACTCCCCCTTGTGTATTTACTTGAGCCCCAGGACCGAAGCCTACTCTCTCTCCACTGTCTTCCCTATCAGTAGAGAAGTTCAAACAAAACATGGACCTATACAATCAGAAACAGGAGGGATGGGGAATATGAAAATAAGCAAGAGGTTTTTGCCCAAATTGCTGAGAGCAAAGTAATTATATGTAGAGAATTTATACTCTTTTGGAACAATAATAATAATTTATTTTCTGTAACGTTGTCAAGGGACAAATCTGGAAGTGCCAATCTGTATCAAGCAATGATGACAAATAATAATAATAAAAACAACAATAACAACAGGAAAAATAATATTAATAATATACACCCAATAAACACAATGTCCTAATCACAGAAAGCACACTTTAAAGTATCAAGGTCGAGCTCAGTAGATGACTGATACCAGTCCAGTTCCAGTATACCAATACAGACCAGTACTAGTATTCCAGTATAGTTCAGTAGTTAATAAAGTGTAGTGTAGTGTTGTCCTCCGTGGGATATCCATTGTATTGGGCACCTATTGGGGAGTCACCTCGCATAGTGGGGAGAGCCTATTGAGGACCCCTCTCCCATTTCGTAGTGTAGTGGGCCAAAATCTATTGGTGACCTCACTAGCATTGTAGGGTCATTCTTAGAGTAGGTAGGGTACAGGGTCGTGGGAATCCCTTGTCTGGGCATAGTGAGGACCCCTATTTAGTGTTTCTAGTACATCAGGGCAGATAGATCAGGTTTCACACAGTCCAACCACCAAATAGCATGTGTCAAACTCAATCCATGGAGGGCCGAGTATCTGCGGGTCTTCGCCCCTCCCTTGTACTTGATTGATGAATTAAGGTCACTAATTAGTAAGGAACTCCCCACAACTGGTTGTCTAGGGCTTAAATGAAAGAAAAAAGAAAAAAAACAGACAATAGGCCTTCCATCAAATGAGTTTGACACCCTTGCTCAATAGGATAAAAGTATCTTCAGATAGAATCATAAAAATAAAAATAAAAATAATCATAGTCATGATGAAATTAATAATAATAATAATAATAACAACAACACAATAGCTAGATAACTTGGACAGTCCAGTAGGCATCAGATTGGGAGGAATGAAACTTCATACTTCATACATTCAAAAAAGCAAGAAAATCAGATAAAAATAAATAAATAAATAAAAACATGAAAAGCAAAAAAAGTGTTGGGCAGGGGGTGGGGGGGGTTGAAGGCAGGTCATGATAGGTTACTCGTGTAAGAGCTCCTGGAGACAGTTGGGTGACTTAAAGACCTCGGGCACCTCGCTGTCCAGCTTGCAGATCACCTTGTAGATGGCCTTCTTCCAGGATGGGTCCACGTCTTTTCCTGCCACAATGGCGTTGAAGAACTCACGCAGCGTAATTGTAGCCACCTCCAGGAACAGCTCTGGAACCTGCACCAACACAGACAGAAGACAGTTCAGGTTCTCCTGATGGCATGGTTATGAACTGTAACACATATATATATATATATATATATATATATATATATAAACTTATATTTCTAAACTGTGTGGTTCCAGCCCTGAATGCTGTTTGGCTGAAAGCCGTGGTATATGAGACCATATACCACCGGTATGGAAAAATATTCATTTTTACTGTTCTAATTATGTTAGTAGTAGCCAGTTTATAATATCAATAAGGCACCTCTGGGTTTTGTGGTATATGGCCAAAATACCACGGCCAAGGGCTGTACCCAGGCACGGTGTTGCGTCGAGCATAAGAACAGTCCTTAGCCGTGGAATATTGTCCATATACCACACCCCCTCAAGCCTTATTGCTTAAGTATATAATACCTAATAATATATTATAATATCAGAGACCTTCCATTAGTAATACTATTATTAAAACGTATCAAAATGTATTGTATATCATGTATTGTATCGTTTACAGTAACACACCGTTATCACAACAATAAAGGGTAGAATTCGTGGCTGTATTGAGAAGCCCTGTGGTGTTCTGTAACATTGTGTATCACCTGTCTCTTTAGTCGCTACTTCCTAAAAAAATCTATTGATATATACAGTACACTTGTGTTGTGACTTATAATGGCTTATTTCTTGCAAATTCTCAGGTTTATATCCCACCCTCCTCCTCCCCCCTCCGCTCCCCAGCTTCAGAAAGACGTCTTTATGAGTGTACTGTAAATATGACCCCACACAACAGCCTGAAAAGAGGAAGTAGTACTAAATGCTTTGGGAACACACAGACACACAGGCTCTTTAGTGTCCATGACAGCAAAGCTCACTGACACCGTAGAACCTGGAAAATCTGTGACACCTTACCCCACGCCAGCACACATACACATGTTAAGGCGCGCACACACATGCACGTCCACACACATACACACACACCTGATTTAACCAAGTAGATGACACACCACACTGTGAGAGAGAGACACACATGCACACACACACGAGCGTGTACGCATGTATGCACGCACACACAGACACACATGCACACACACACAGCCCTGGTTTATTTGGCTGAACCTCTCTCCTTCACTCAAAGCCCCAAAGCAATGCAGGATTCAGGGGTCACCTGCTTGGTTAATGCTGACTGTCTCTCTGCCTGCCTCCCTCTGCAGCCACACACACACACACACACACATACATACACACACACACACAGGCAGACATGCGGGCAGACACACCTGGCAGCTTACCCAAACGCCTGACAGTGAGCACTCCGCTCCTCTCCTCCTGTGTCCTGCAGATACTCATCAGAGCATCAGGACACAGCAAGGTTAGTGGCCACCGGAACACACAGACACCCACACACACACACACACACACACACACACACACACACACACACACACACACACACACACACACACACACACACACACACACACACACACACACACACACACACACACACACACACACACACACACACACACACACACACACACACACACACACACACACACACACACACACACACACAGGCACGGGACAACCAAACACCACCCTCAGTGTGATGAATAGAGTGTGTGTGTGTGTTTGTGTGTGTGTGTGCAGGAATGTGTGTATGTCCACTGTTCTTTGTGTGACAAGGTGAGTCGTGAATAAGAAAGTGTACGTGTGAGAAAAGAGTGAGAAAAAATACAGCGCGTGAATATATGTGTGCAGATTCAGCAAATGTGTGCCATCTAGGGATAACAGCAGTCAATACAACCTACTGTACAAAACACCATATCTTACTGATGGATAACACTTTTACGACACAATAAAAAATCAAATAAAAATCCGTGTTTGGCCCGGTGTCACCTGTGAAACACAGTGACACAATAAACTGGATGGCAGGAGACTGTGACTGTGTCCCCTATAGACACCAGACTGGTAGGGAGGCAAACAGGCAGGCAGTGCCGCATTACTAAGAATATTCCTACAGGGAATTTCTCCTGACGTTTTGACTATATAAGGACAGCAAAATGCTGACTGCAAGGAGAAGGCAATGTCAAGCAGAAAAGGGTATTGGTATTTCAGATCCTCTTGACTGAGAGAGAGAGAGAGAGAGAGAGAGAGAGAGAGAGAGAGAGAGAGAGAGAGAGAGAGAGAGAGGCAGGAGCAAGAGAGAGAGAGAGTTATTCTTGTCCCTGAGCCCTTTGTCTGTCAACATGTGTGTGTGTGTGTGTGTGTGTGTGTGTGTGTGTGTGTGTGTGTGTGTGTGTGTGTGTGTGTGTGTGTGTGTGTGTGTGTGTGTGTGTGTGTGTGTGTGTGTGTGTGTGTGTGTGTGTGTGTGTGTGTGTGTGTGTGTGTGTGTGTGTGTGTTTACGAGATGCCTGCTTGTCGTGGCCAGCAGAGAGCTCTAACTGTTGTGTCCCCCACTCCCTCCTTCCTTGGGTCAGCTGTTGGACCTTTGTTCCAGAGGCGTTGGTGATAGCAGAATGGGGGGGCAGTGAGAGAGTGTCCAAAACAAGAGCTTTCATGTAAAGTGATATTATACTGCTCTTGCCCAGTATAACACAATATGAGAGGAGGAGAATAGGAGAATAGGAGAGAGGGGGAGCCAGAGAAAGGAAGGACAAAAAAAGTGCCAGAGTGTTGTTTGGCGACAATAAAAGTTGTAATATTTTACCCAGCATTCATTCATCACGCTGTGTACCCTCTCACAACACGCATGTCGCTCACCCTCCACCTCTCCCCCACCATGGCCCAACCCAAGTCCTGCTGTTAGGGTAGTAAATATTGATGAAGGAGAAGTGGACCTATCACCCCCCCTACTGAGGATGGGGGGGGGGGGTGAAACGAGAAAACGAGGGGGTTCCATGGACAAGCGGCACAGATGAGGCATTTAATCACTCTCATTCATCCTCTGTCTCCCCTACTCGCCCCTTCCTCTCTCATTCTCTCTCTCATTCTCTCTCTCTCTGTCTCTCTTTCCCCTTCTCTCTCTCTCATGACAGCTTGCTTTGAGACAGCAGGATAAGCTCTCTTGCAGAAAGGGGGAATCGGATTTCCTCTTTTTCTGATGGGGTAATAAAATATGGCAGAGGACAATGGCAGCTCCTAGACTGCTTGCTGGGGGATATTCACACAACATCATCCAGACTGTCTTAAGACTGCTTAAATCAACATCAGAAAGGTAGCCAGCCAGGAGGCCTAAATCCACTACTGTTCAAGGGGCGGGAATCTATGTTCTGCAAAGCCTGAGAAAGCTCCTCCAGGTGACTCAGGGTATAGTGCTTGTTTGGCCAGCGTGTTTTATGCCTGCCTTTGGGAACTGTCAGGAGATGTATTGCACCTTCTATTTGCTCAGCGCTGGACAAACAAAAAGAGAACCTAGAAGATAAGCACTGTGTGTGCTGGGCAAGCCTTGAAAGAAGCACACCACACACAGAGCCCACATGCTCTGAGTTCCCCTGGGTTACAGTGCCTTCGTAAAAGTATTCATCCTCCTTGGTGTTTTTCCTATTTTGCTGCATTACAACCTGTCATTTAAATGCATTTTGACATGTAATGGACATACACAAAATATTTATATTGCTGAATTGAAATTTAAAAAATTGGTGTGTGCATACAGTGGCGAGAACAAGTATTTGATACACTGCCGATTTTGCAGGTTTTCCTACTTACAAAGCATGTAAAGGTCTAATTTGTATCATAGGTACACTTCAACTGTGAGAGATGGAATCTAAAACAAAAATCCAGAAAATCACATTGTATGATTTTTAAGTAATTAACCTGTTACTCCTACCCCCTACTTTTTCGAACATTCTGTTAAAAATCGCGCAACATTTCAGCGCCCTGCTGCTCATGCCAGGAATATAGTATATGCATATGATTAGTATGTGTGGATAGAAAACACTCAGACATTTATAAAACTGGTTAAATCACGGCTGTGACTATAACAGAACGTGCATTTCATCGAAAAGCGCAGGAAAATCTGATCACTGAAAATGGAAATATATATCCATCTGCCACTTCAACCCATTGATTAAGGCGAACCACAATAAATGGGGCTGAGGTTGCAATACCTACAGCTTCCACACGATGTCAACAGTCTTGTCATTTGCCTAGGCTTTGTTTCTTGGTCAAACAAAGAAGAGACAAGCCATTTGTTCAAGTCTCCGACCGGATATTTTGTTTGAGATTTACCCGGACATTATTTCCAGACGGACAGCTAAAGAATATACTTCGCCTCGTGATCAATTTGATCGCTTATTAACGTTTACTAATACCTAAAGTTGCATTACAAAAGTATTTCAAAGTGTTTTGTGAAAGTTTATCGTCAACTTTTTTAATTAAAAAAAATGACGTTACGTTATAAGATGCTATTTTTTTCTGTTTATCACACAGTCTTCATAGATCGATATCTAGGCTATATATGGACCGATTTAATCGGAAAAAAGACCCAATAGTGATTATGGGACATCTAGGAGTGCCAACAAAGAAGATGGTCAAAGGTAATGAATGTTTTATATTTTATTTTTGCGGTTTGTGTAGCGACGACTATGCTAATTATTTTGTTTGTTTGCTTTCGCCGAAAAGCATTTTAAAAATCTGACTTTTTGCCTGGATTCACAACGAGTGCAGCTTTAATTCAATACCCTGCATGTGTATTTTAATGAACGTTTGAGTTTTAACTAGTACTATTAGGATTTAGCGTAGCGCATTTGCATTTCCAGATGTCTAGATGGGACGCCTGCGTGTCAGGTAGGAGCAAGAGGTTAATTTGCATTTTATTGCATGACATAAGTATTTGATCACCTACCAACCAGTAAGAATTCCGGCTCTCACAGACCTGTTAGTTTTTCTTTAAGAAGCCCTCCTGTTCTCCACTCATTACCTGTATTAACTGCACCTGTTTGAACTCGTTATCTGTATAAAAGACACCTGTCCACACACTCAATCAAACAGACTCCAACCTCTCCACAATGGCCAAGACCAGAGAGCTGTGTAAGGACATCAGAGGTAAAAATTGTAGACCTGCACATAGCTGGGATGGGCTACAGGACAATGGGCAAGCAGCTTGGTGAGAATTATTAGAAAATGGAAGAAGTTCAAGATGACGGTCAATCGCGCTAGGTCTTGGGCTCCATGCAAGATCTCACATCGTGGTGCATCAATGATCATTAGGAAGGTGAGGGATCAGCCCAGAACTATACACCAGGACCTGGTCAATGACCTGAAGAGAGCTGGGACCACAGTCTCAAAGAAAACCATTAGTAACACACTACACCGTCATGGATTAAAATCCTGCAGCGCACGCAAGGTCCCCCTGCGCAAGCCAGCACATGTCCAGGCCCGTCTGAAGTTTGCCAATGACCATCTGGATGATCCAGAGGAGGAATGGGAGAAGGTCATGTGGTCTGATGAGACAAAAATAGAGCTTTTTGGTCTAAACTCCACTCGCCGTGTTTGGAGGAAGAAGAAGGATGAGTACAACCCCAAGAACACCATCCCAACCGTGAAGCTTGGAGGGGGAAACATCATTCTTTGGGGATGCTTTTCTGCAAAGGGGACAGGACGACTGCACCGTATTGAGGGGAGGATGGATGGGGCCATGTATCGTGAAATCTTGGCCAACAACAATCTTGGCTTCCCTCAGTAAGAACATTGAAGATGGGTCGTGGCTGGGTCTTCCAGTATGACAACGACTCGAAACACACAGCCAGGGCAACTAAGGAGTGGCTCCGTAAGAAGCATCTCAAGGTCCTGGAGTGGCCTAGCCAGTCTCCAGACCTGAAACCAATAGAAAATCTTTGGATGGAGCTGAAAGTCAGTATTTCCCAGCGACAGCCCCGAAACCTGAAGGATCTGGAGAAGGTCTGTATGGAGGAGTGGGCCAAAATCCCTGCTGCAGTGTGTGCAAACCTGGTCAAGAACTACAGGAAACGTATGATCTCTGTAATTGCAAAAAAAAAAGGTTTCTTTACCAAATATTAAGTTCTGCTTTTCTGATGTATCAAATACTTATGTCATGCAATAAAATGCAAATAAATTACTTAAAAATCAAGCCCTCTACATGCTTTGTAAGTAGGAAAACCTGCAAAATTGGCAGTGTATGAAATACTTGTTCTCCCCACTGTATGTATTCACCCCCTTTGCTATGAAGACCCTAAATAAGATCTGATGCAACCAATTACCTTCAGAAGTCACATAATTAGTGAAATAAAGTTCACCTGTGTGCAATATAAGTGTCACATGATCTCAGTATATATATACACCTCTTCCGAAAGGCCCCAGAGTCTGCAACACCACGAAGCAAGGGGCACCAACAAAGCATGCAGGACTATGAAGACCAAGGAGCTCGTCAAACAAGTCCGTTGTGGTGAAGTACAGATCAGGGTTGAGTTATAAAAAATATCAGAAACTTTGAACATCCCACGGAGCACCATTAAATCATTATAAAAAAATGGAAAGAATATGGCACCACAACAAACCTGCCAAGTCAGGGCTGCCCACCAAAACTCACGGACAAGGCAAGGAGGGCATTAATCAGAGAGGCATCAAAGAGACCAAAGATAACCCTGAAGGAGCTGCAAAGTTCCACAGGGGAGATTGGGGTATCTGTCCATGGAACCTCTTTAAGCCACACACTCCACAGGACTGGGCTTTACAGAAGAGTGGCCATAACAAAGCTATTGTTTAAATTTAAAAATAAGCAAACATGTTTGGTGTTCGCTAAAAGGCATGTGGGAGACTCCCCAAACATATGGCAGAAATGCTCTGGTCAGATGAGGCTAAAATAGAGATTTTTGCCATCAAGGAAAACACTATGTCTGGTACAAAACCAACACCTCTCATCACCCCGAGAACAACATCCCCACAGTAAAGCATGGTGGTGGCAGCATCATGCTGTGGGGATGTTTTTCATCGGCAGGGACTGGGAAACTGGTTAGAATTTAAGGAATGATGGATGGTGCTGAATACAGGGATATTCTTGAGGGAAACCTGTTTCAGTCTTCCAGAGATTTGGGACTGGGATGGATGTTCACCTTCCAGCAGGACAATGACCCTAAGCATACTGCTAAAGCAACACTCGAGTGGTTGAAGGGGAAACCTTTACGTGTCTTGGAATGGCCTAGTCAAAGCCCAGGCCTCAATCCAATTGAGAATCTGTGGTATGACTTAAAGATTGCTGTACACCAGTGGAACCCATCCAACTTGAAGGAGCTGGAGCAGTTTTGCCTTGAAGAATGGGCAAAAATCCCAGTGGAAAGTTGTGCCAAGCTTATAGAGACATACCCTAAGAGACTGTCAGCTGTAATTGATGCAAAAGGATACTCTATAAAGTATTTACTTTGGGGGAGTGAATAGTTATGCACTCTCACCTTTTCTGTTTTGTTGTCTTATTTCTTGTTTGATTCACAATAAAACATATTTAGCATCATCAAAGTGGTAGGCATGTTGTGTAAATCAAATGATACAAACCCCCCCCAAAAATCCATTTTAATTCCAGGTTGTAAGGCAAAAAAATAGGAAAAATGCCAAGAGGGGTGAATACTTTCGCAAGCCACTGTAATTCCTAACCTGCACCCGGCCTGGGAGTAGGAAAGCTTCCCATGTCTTTCGCTCTGGCTGAGGACTCTGGCCGATTTTACTATACACAGAATTCTGTGGAGGTTGAGCTCTGACAACGTAACACAATTTCTTTCAACATTTTACCAGCTTCAAATTCTGAATGGTTGATGTTGGAAACTGTTCAGCAGGGAAACAGAATCGTAACTTTGAGAAAATATAAGATCTTTGTTGAGCAAATCATCAATCAATAATCTGCAACGGATTTGATAAACTCTTGGACTGCACTGTCAATTTGGGCAAACAGAACCAATGCCCATTCCTCCCCCTTCCTCCCTGTCTGTCTCCCACCACCCCACTTTAGCTGATAAGACAATGCCATGGCTGAAGAGTCCAAGAGGAGAGGAGAGAAGAGAAGGACATTAAATGAAAGGAAAAGAAAGAAAAGGAAAGAGAGGAGAAGGGGAAACCAACCTGAAAGCTGTGTAAATACGCTCCTTGTAGTACTGATAGTGGTAGGGTGGAGGTGGCCTTGGGGCCTTAGCTGAAGCCTTTAGGGGCTGCTGCCTTCCTGCATTTGGCTGCTGCATCGTGTACTTTTCCTCGTAGGAGAAAACACTGGGCTAGCGTCATCTGTGTGTTTCTCAAGGTGTACCACAGGCAGGGAGTGAAGGACAGGACAGTGTCGAAGACGCTGCTTTCCCTCATCCCTCACCCCCCCCATTCCCCGCAATCATATCCCTCTTATACCCTCCCCTCCTCATTAACTCTCTCCAGATGGGAAGTAAGTTCGTCAGAGAGACCTGTCCATCATGAAAGACCTCTTCATGTATGTTGTCATCTACTTTACACAACTGCAAAATTCAAAGAACACAACCAATACTGCAATACAGGAGTGAAATGCAACTCTATCTTTTGTGCTCTCTCAGTACTGTCTATTAAGATGAGCAAAAGGCACAATACTCTCTGACTGAAACACACAGCACACATTTCATTATCTATTTGATATGCTCCCCAACCCAGCAGAGACCCAGCCGGTGATCTAAATGGGGGTCAGGGAGTGGTGTGTTGGGGCCTCTTATATCAGTAAGCCAGGCAAGCTCCCAGAGAGAGACCAGGAGGTGGAAATAAAGAGGGAATCTGGAAGATAGGACAGGGACATCTGGTGAGGAAGAGAATGGAGGGAGGGGAGGAGGAGAGATTGGAAGAATAGAAGAATAGGGTTGACAAAGATGGGGGCAGTAAGGAGCAGAGAGGAGGGGAATTAGGGAGAAAGGAAGAAGGGTGGATGAGAAAGAAAGAGAAAGGGAATAATGTTGCAGATTGGAGGAGGTATTGAGTTGGCAATCATTTGACTGGGAAATGGGACGTGTGTGTGTGTGTGTGTGTGTGTGTGTGTGTGTGTGTGTGTGTGTGTGTGTGTGTGTGTGTGTGTGTGTGTGTGTGTGTGTGTGTGTGTGTGTGTGTGTGTGTGTGTGTGTGTGTGTGTGTGTGTGTGTAAGGGAGGGTCTTTGTCACATCTGCAGCTCTGATGCATACCCTGGTTATTCTGGCATTGGTCCCTTTGCCATGCTTCATTAGTCACACACACACACCGAAAACGTCCAGGAATAATGACATAATCAGCAGCTGTGCCACAAGGCAGGCTGCCCCTCACAAGGTGACCAGGGACAGAAGGTTGGGGGGGGGGGAATAGAGGATCAAATGGAGTGGAGTATGCAGTTATTCTCATTTAGTATATGGCTATGGAATATGTAGTGTGTAGGAGAAATATAGTATGTGTGTGTGTGTGTATGAGAGACAAGAGAAGTCAGAGCAAAGCAACAACAAAAAATGCAAAAAATAAATACATTTAAAAATGTAAAAAGACAAGAGAAGTCAGACAACAAGGAGGTCCCATTAAGTAAGTCTACCCCATCCCTGGTGCTCCAGGCTTCAAGCACAGTTCTGCTCACTTAATAAGCACTCAAACATACACACACGGTCACATGCACACTAAAGACGGGACCTGCCATATTTTTCAAACAGAGGCCTTAAAGCTGCAGGACACTCAGTGAAGAGTGACCTGCAGCTCTCTTCTCTCCTTCATTATTTACCCTCTTTCTTTCACTTTCTACTAGAGGCTAATAACACAGAGATTGCTAATACTGTTTTGGTGCCTTAAACTAAAGTCTGCAAGGTTAACAGCTAAAACCATTTTTGTCACACACTCTCACAGCAACCTACACACACACACACACAGATTCACACATGCACACAAACACACACTCACCACACACAGACACTCACGCACACACGCACAGACACACACGCACACGCATACACACACACACACATACGGCTTTTATTGAAAACACTACACGTGTGTGTCTGCTCTGTGTCCACTGGACATGACCTTTCAATCCCACACCCCCCAGAGTTAAATGCAGGTCAGTGATATGACCCACACACACACACACAAACACACCACACCACACCAAACACACCCGCTGTGTACCAGAGAGGAATGAGAGAATGAGACAGACAGAAGGGAAGAGGACAGACATTACCCTCTTGGAAAAGAGCAAATGTGAGGGAGGAGGAGAGTGAGGGAGGAGAGTGAGGGAGCAAAGAGGAAGGAGATGTGAAGCTTAAGCAGTGCTATGGGGCACGGCAGTTGGAGAGACCCTGACCTTGGGACTATAAATCTGACATGTTTGTCAAAAATGTGTTATTCACATAGAGTGCTATTTATGTGGTCCTTTACATGTGAGATTTTTGAGTAAATGTAAGATGAAAAAAAAAATTAAAAAAATCTGTGCAAACACCTTTTAACTTGGTGCTAAAAGATTCCATCTGCAATCCAATCGCACAATGCTGGGTTGTCAATCCAAAATAATTGTACGTAAGGTAATATCGTTTTTGAATCATGAAAGAGGAAGGCATCACAAAACATTTCTGACATCTGGGACTTGAAAAATACTCATAATCTCAAAACTACATTTTGCAGATAGAACCTTACAGTCCCAAGTCTTAAAATACACCACTTTTTTAGAAGAATGCTCTTTATAGTAGAAACAAATAAATACAGGTGCCTTAGGAGAGGCATTTTGTCTTGTTTTGAGTCAATATGAAAACCTCCATCGAAGGGGTATTCACAAAAATTATAAACTTACCACATTGTATTGACGACTAGCAAGTAATTTATTGACTTTGGGTGTCAGAGACCAGACCAGTATATCAGTTTACTCATCCAGAGCTAAGCTTTAGCACGGATATAGCGTATTTGTCATGTTAGGGAAGTGAGATGAAGATGTATTACAGTTTTTTACAATCACTTTGTCACTAATTTTGGAACCTTGATGTCATTTTTCAAAACTCTAGACACAAAACTCAAAACCGATGATCAAAATGCAAATTTTTCAAAACTAACACTTTTTCCAATTGCTTGGAAAACTAAACTAAAACTTTGAACTAAAATCACTTGTTCAAAATGACACAACTTAACATCAAAGTATTACCATTTCCAAATGCAATTCACACATTACATCTGAGATGACTGTCTATTCATTTCATTACAATGATCTAAATATCAATATCTAAATATCAATTGATACAACTGCTCAAAATGATAAGGTACTGTTGCATTACTCTTAATGCATAGTTTTATGGAAACTGACAAACAATATTCCATGTTTAGATCATGAAAGTTTCAGGATAACGAGGTCCATTGACACCAATTACCATGGAACATGAACCAATTGGACTATATTATGTATGGATGTAATATTTCATCATCATTCTTTATCAGACACTGTTTCTATGGTCCCATGTACCACTTTTCCAGACGATGTTTTCAGATTTGACATTATTGTACACTCACTGGCCACTTTATTAGGTATACCTATCTAGTACTGGGTAGGACCCCCTTTTGCCACCACAACAGCCTGAATTATTCATGGTGTTGTACGTGAAGAGATGCCCTTCTGCACACCACTGTTTTAAACAGCTGTTATTTGAGCATTTGTGGCCTTTCTGTTAGCTTGAATGAGTCTGGACAATCTCCTCTGACCTCTCTCATTAACAAGGTGTTTTTGCCCACAGAAATGCCGCTCACTGAATGTGTTTTGTTTATCGCACCATTCTCTGCACCATTCTCTGTAAACTCTAGAGACTGTAGTGCGTAAAAGTCCCAGGAGGGCAGATGTTTCTGAGATACTAGAATCAACATGTGTGGCATCAACAATCATACCACGGTCAAACTGGCTTAGATTACTCATCTTGCCTGTTCTAATGTTTGGTCGAACAACGTCTAAATCTCTCTACTCTATATACTCTATATATTGAGTTGCAGGCAGCCACATGATTCGCTGTTTGAATGTAACTTTCCTTGATGAGCTAAATCAGGTCTGTAGAGCTGATGGCATGACCTATGTCATTGTGTGGGATAATGTCAGGCTCCAACCACAATTTACCACCCTGTACTTAACCCCATACTCTCCTGTCCTTAACCCGATTGAGGAATTTTTCTCCACATGGAGGTGGAAGGTACATGATAGGCGCCCTCACGAACAAGCCGCCCTTCTCCAGGCCATGGATGACGCATGCAATGACATCACGGCACACCAGTGTCAGGCCTGGATTCGCCATGCCCGAAGATTCTTCCCAAGATGTTTGGCGAATGAAAACATCCATTGTGATGTGGATGAGAACCTATGGCCAAATCCACAAGACAGGGTTGAGGGAAATATAGAAGTACAGTAATCAACCCTTTGTTTGGCTTTTTACAGTAAGCCAGGTGAGGAACACTGCAGTGATGTTTTACAGTAAGCCAGGTGAGGAACACTGCAGTGATGTTTTACAGTAAGCCAGGTGAGGAACACTGCAGTGATGTTTTACAGTAAGCCAGGTGAGGAACACTGCAGTGTAATAAAATTTGATTTGATTTGATTTGATGTTTTACTGTAGTTTTTTTCTTTTTTGGTAGCTAATTATTTTTGCTTTGATTCAAAGAAACCTATGTTGTGATTTTATTGTATTTTATCAATAAATGTCAGATTTTGTTCAATGATTCCAGTGCCCGTAATATTCTCTCTACTAGTCATTTTACAGTGATGTATTTACATGTAGTAGCATATTGAAACATGTATCACATATTTTGTACTACAATATTTAATGATTGTACGAACAACTACACAGTGAAACTATCGGTATCTTGTGTGTGGGTGATCTAAATTAATGTTACTATGGTATTTCATGATAAATGAGTTATTTGAACCAATGATTCTGTAAGTGCAAGGTTTCTTTAAAGTTATGAATGCACAATGCAATGTTTTGAACATGGGACAGCCTGTGTTACAAGTGATGACCGTTTTGAGTTTTGTGTCTAGAGTTTTGAAAAATGACCACTAGGTTCTGAAATTAGTGCCAAAGTGATTGTAAAAAAAACTGTGATAAAGTTGATGATAAGACTAGAAAGAAGGAAGGGGGGGGGGGGCTCCCGAGTGGAGCAGTAGCTGTGCCACTAGAGATCCTGGTTCGAGTCCAGGCTCTGTCGCAGCCGGCCGCGACTGGGAGACCCATGGGGCAGCGGGCTAGGGGAGGGCTTGGCCAGCAGGGATGCTCTTGTCCCATTGCGCTCTAGCAACTCCTATGACAGTACACGGTTGCCAGGTGTACGGTGTTTGCTCCAACACATTGGTGCGGCTGGCTTTCGGGTTAAACCTGTTGCGACTCTAGGGGCAGTATTTTCATTTTTGGAAAACAAATGTTCCCGTTTTAAACGGGATATTTTGTCAGGACAAGATGCTAGAATATGCATATAATTGAAATCTTTGGATAGGAAACACTCTAACATTTCCAAAACTGTAAAGATATTGTCTGTGAGTATAACAGAACTGATGTTGCAGGCAAAAACCTGAGAAAAATCCAATCTTGAAGTGCCCCAGGTTTTGAAAGCGCTGCATTTCAATGAGTCCCTATTGAGCTGTGAACGTGCCATCAACGAGCTTACGCTTTCTACGCATTCCCCAAGGTGTCTATGGCATTGTGACGTAGTTTTACGCATTTATGTTGAAGAATAGCCGTAGGCGGCTACATTGCGTAAGTGGTCACATGGTGGCTCCGAGAGAGATTCTCGCGTAAAATACAGAGGTAGCCATTACTCCAATCGGTCCTACTGAAAAACGAATTGTCCCGACAGATATATTATCAAATAGATATTAGAAAAGCACCTTAAGGATTGATTATAAACAACGTTTGCCATTTTTCTGTCGATATTATGGAGCTAATTTGGAATATATTTCGGCTTTGTGGTGACAGCAATTTCCGGGCGATTTCTCAGCCAAACGTGAAGAACAAACGGAGCTATTTCGCCTACAAAAATACTCTTTTGGGAAAAAATGAACTTTGGCTATCTACCTGGGAGTCTCGTGAGTGAAAACATCCGAAGTTCATCAAAGGTAAACAATTTAATTTGATTGCTATTCTGATTTTCGTGACAAGGTTGCCTGCTGCTAGCAAGGCATAATGCTATGCTAGTCTTTGATAAACTTACACAAATGCTTGTCTAGCGTTGGCTGTAAAGCATATTTTGAAAATCTGAGATGACAGGGTGATTAACAAAAGGCTACGCTGTGTTCCAATATATTTCACTTGTGATTTTCATGAATAGGAAGATTTTCTAGGAAGATTTATGTCTGTTGCGTTATGCTAATTAGTGTCAGGCGATGATTACGCTCCCGGACCCGGGTTTGAGAGTCACAAGAAGTTTTAAGCGGACAGTTGCAGCGATGGGAGTTGCAGCGATGGGACAACACTGTAACTACCAATTGGTTACCATGGAATTGGGAGAAAAAAAAGAAAGAAAGAAAGAAAGAAAGAAAGAAGGAAGGGTTTTCTCTTTATTTAATCATTATATGTCTGTATGTTTCTGTTGTAATTGAAATAATTTTAACATTCTTTGCTAGATAGAACCTTCTGACCAAAGCCAGATTGACATTTCAGAGCCATATCGAGATTCCATCCCGCTAAAAAAGTTAATTTACTTAGGATTTTAATGCTCTGCACTTTAGTAACATTCCGGGTTAGGACCTTAATGGGTTATGAAAGAAGAATTCACTACAAAACCTTTCTGAGATCTGGAATTTGAAAACTGTCATGCTCAATATCTCAGAACTATGCTTGTTCATATAAAACCTTATAGTTATAGTCCCAAGGTCTCAAGACAGCATCTGGTCTTAGCCTCTCTTAAGGTACCATTAAGTGTATTAGTGAGACGGGAGTGTATTAGTGGAGCACAGTGACAGATCAGAATATCATCAAACAAGAAAAAGCACAGACCTGTGTGTGTGTGTGTGCGTGTCTTGTGAGTCAGAGATGTGAAGTGTAGATAGAAAAATACTGGATGTGTATCTAGATGCCCCCAAGACCCTTTTCTATAGATAACTTCCCTTCCTTCTCCTTGGGGGCATCTAGATACAAATCCAGTATATTTCTATCTACATCTCACATCTTTGACTCACAGGGCGCGCACACACACACACACACACACACACACACACACACACACACACACACACACACACACACACACACACACACACACACACACACACACACACACACACACACACACACACACACACACACACACACACACACACACACACACCAGACAGACAAAACACCCTCACACGCATGCACTGGCAGACTTCACACGGGCCAAGGCAGTTCGTTTGTGTCGGCGTGGTGTATTTGCATCGCTGGGCAAATTTTTCTTGTGCTCCTCTGTAATCAGCTCTTATATCTCCCAGACACCTGCCGCGAAAAACCTTAATATGCAAAACGTCTACACCCTCCTCCCCCACACCCACGTACCAGCTCCTCAGTCAATAGAAGACTTATTCACCTGCACCATCTCTTTCTCTCCCACTCTCTCCCTCTCCCTCTCTCTGTCTGCTTGCAAATTTCTACATTCATGTATGTAAATTGAGAGTTCCCTAACCCAGGCCAAGGCTAGTTTCCTGGTACAGGAGAAGAATGCCTGGTCTGTCTTGTCTGATTTGAGTTGGGGAACTTGGGTTGCTGTTATGCTGTACATTTTGGCCTTATGACTTCATATGGAAGTGCTTCTGTTCCTTTTAGAGTAGTTCAAATCCCAAAGTGGGCCAAGAGTGTATGGGGAGGTGTGTGTGTGTTTATGTGTATGTGTGTGGGTGTGAGGAGAGAAGAAGAGCCCCAACAGACACATAACGGACATAGGAGTGGGAGAGAGAGGCACTTTAAATGTGAGCGCTGCAGAATTCCCCTACCACAAGGGCACTCTCCGCAAAGCGTTGTCTTTCTCTCCTCTTATCCTTCTTTCTCGCTCTCTGCCCCTTTTCTCCCCCTTTTCATCTTCTTTCTTTTCCCCCAGCTCTCCACCGACATCGCTCCCTTTTCTATCCATCTCCCTCTCTGCCCGTCTTTTTTCTCTCTCTCCCTCTTCCTTTTGCTAAAACAGTGGGACGCTTAACCTTGACAACAGTGAGAATTTCCCTCCTGAAAGTGACACATAAACACACACACATGCACACACACACACACTGGAGAAGTGCTTCGCCAGCACGGCGGCCGGTCCAAGGGACGGCTGTACCCTTCGAGGTGAGCAGGACACTGGGAAATGCAGCAACAACAAAACACACACACACACTACTCCAGGCCATTCTCAGCTGCAGACTTTTAAAGGCCTATTGTGAGCTGACATTGAAGGCATATTGTGCTGGACTTGATGTTCTGCCACGTTTCATAAGCCTTAAGAACACCCTTACTGTAGTTCTCTCTCTCAGGGAACACAAGAGGGTGTTTTTTAATTAGCTTTTTTTGTTTTTGATAAGTCATTGAGTTGTTGATTGGATATACAGTGTCTGGATGTTTTTACCCACGGAGTTGCAGGACTGATGGCAGGTTGACTTGTCTGGTTTGGCTAGCTAGCTAGCTATTTTTTGCATTTAAAATATGCATCCCAGCACTGGGTGCTTCTTGATCAATGAAACCTGACTGCATTACTGAAATGGCAGAGAGCTCTTAGGGAGGATAACGACTGCTCTGGACTGATGTGTGCTGGGCTGTTAGCGCTGTAGCAGCCGCAGAGGAACCACCCAAGTAGGTGCTACACGTTAGTTGTGGAGGACTATCAAGTCCAGGCTACAGAGAGGCTGAGCGGAGGGCGACATCAGGGTCAGCAAGCCAACTCCATCACCCTCGTCTGGAATCAACTCCATCACCATCATCTAGCATCACCCCCATCACCATCATCTAACTCAGTTTAGGAGCCTGGGATTGCTGATCTTCTGAGGGAGGCCTGCTCTAGACTATGACAATGTAGTCCTGTCCTTTGTATTGTTACGTGTTATATGTGTAACCCAAGTAAGACTAGTAGGCTAGGTCTACTGTGTAGGCTAGGTCTACTGTGTAGGCTAGGCATACTAGGTCATACTTGCAAACATTAGCAAAAGTTTAAGTTTAACCTGGACCTCCGTCTCAAAACGCAGATCAGTCAATTCAAATCATTGACGTAGTTACACGTGGTCTAAAGCTATGTTAGCTGTTCTCATCAGATAACCTGCCAGATGTAGCCCTTTCCTAACCTGCACAGATTACCGTGATTATATCCGGTTCAAATTCCATAACAGCCCATTCAAATCGTTGACGTAGTTGGATGTGATCCAACACTTGTTCATGAAAATGCACTTAACAGAAGTCCAACGGCACGTTCTGATATCAAATGTGTTTGACTGATTGGTCATACGCCTCAGTGTAGAGCCCCTTCCCACTGGGCAAACATATGTTGAATCAACATTGTTTCCACGTTATTTCAACCCACCAAAAACTATGTGATGATGTTGAATCAACATGAAAACCTGATTGGATTTGCAAAAGGTTATCACCGTAAGGGCATTTCATATTGTTATCACCCAACATTGAGCTATTTCTGAAACTATCTGCCGCCATTGTCGCAACCCCTATTACCAGCCTGTTCAACCTCTCTTTCATATCGTCTGAGATCCCCAAGGATTGGAAAGCTGCCGCAGTCATCCCCCTCTTCAAAGGGGGAGACACCCTGGACCCAAACTGTTACAGACCTATATCCATCCTGCCCTGCCTATCTAAGGTCTTCGAAAGCCAAGTCAACAAACAGGTCACTGACCATCTCGAATCCCACCGTACCTTCTCCGCTGTGCAATCTGGTTTCCGAACCGGTCACGGGTGCACCTCAGCCACGCTCAAGGTACTAAACGATATCATAACCGCCATCGATAAAAGACAGTACTGTGCAGCCGTCTTCATCGACCTTGCCAAGGCTTTCGACTCTGTCAATCACCATATTCTTATCGGCAGACTCAGTAGCCTCGGTTTTTCTGATGACTGCCGTGCCTGGTTCACCAACTACTTTGCAGACAGAGTTCAGTGTGTCAAATCGTAGGGCATACTATCCGGTCCTCTGGCAGTCTCTATGGGGGTGCCACAGGGTTCAATTCTCGGGCCGACTCTTTTCTCTGTATATATCAATGATGTTGCTCTTGCTGCGGGCGATTCCCTGATCCACCTCTACGCAGACGACACCATTCTATATACCTCCGGCCCGTCCTTGGACACTATCTAATCTCCAAACGAGCTTCAATGCCATACAACACTCCTTCCGTGGCCTCCAACTGCTCTTAAACGCTAGTAAAACCAAATGCATGCTTTTCAACTGTTTGCTGCCTGCACCCGCACGCCTGACTAGCATCACCACCCTGGATGGTTCCGACCTTGAATATGTGGACATCTATAAGTACCTAGGTGTCTGGCTAGACTGTAAACTCTCCTTCCAGACTCATATCAAACATCTCCAATCGAAAATCAAATCTAGAGTCGGCTTTCTATTCCGCAACAAAGCCTCCTTCACTCACGCCGCCAAACTTACCCTAGTAAAACTGACTATCCTACCGATCCTCGACTTCGGCGATGTCATCTACAAAATAGCTTCCAACACTCTACTCAGCAAACTGGATGCAGTTTATCACAGTGCCATCCGTTTTGTCACTAAAGCACCTTATACCACCCACCACTGCGACCTGTATGCTCTAGTCGGCTGGCCCTCGCTACATATTCGTCGCCAGACCCACTGGCTCCAGGTCATCTACAAGTCCATGCTAGGTAAAGCTCCGCCTTATCTCATTTCACTGGTCACGATGGCAACACCCACCTGTAGCATGCGCTCCAGCAGGTGTATCTCACTGATCATCCCTAAAGCCAACACCTCAATTGGCCGCCTTTCGTTCCAGTTCTCTGCTGCCTGTGACTGGAACGAATTGCAAAAATCGCTGAAGTTGGAGACTTTTATCTCCTTCACCAACTTCAAACATCTACTATCTGAGCAGCTAACCAATCGCTGCAGCTGTACATAGTCTATCGGTAAATAGACCAACCATTTTTACCTACCTCATCCCCATACTGTTTTTATTTATTTACTTCTCTGCTCTTTTGCACACCAATATCTCTACCTGTACATGACCATCTGATCATTTATCACTCCAGTGTTAATCTGAAAAATTGTAATTATTCGCCTACCTCCTCATGCCTTTTGCACACAATGTATATAGACTCTTTTTTTTCTACTGTGTTATTGACTTGTTAATTGTTTACTCCATGTGTAACTCTGTGTTCTCTGTTCACACTGCTATGCTTTATCTTGGCCAGGTCGCAGTTGCAAATGAGAACTTGTTCTCAACTAGCCTACCTGGTTAAATAAAGGTGAAAAAAAAAAAAAAAAAAAAAACGTGAATTTTTTTGTTGATTCAGGATGATTTCACGTTAGTGAAATCAACCACGTGTAAATCAAAACTAGACGTTGAACTGATGTCTGTGCCCAGTGGTTAGCTCCTCGTATTTGTCGCAGATTGTAGCAAGGGTGCGAATTCCACATGTTTGTCCCCCCCCCGCCCTTTGAAATGTATAATTACGTTCATACGTTCATAGTTTTTGAGTGTGTTGAGAAGAAATGTGTAGCGAAAACCTTAAATTAAGATTATGAATACATTTAATGAGGAGCTTCTTGTTGGAGTCCCTCTTGCAGACCGACACATACAGTCGGCACTGGCACTGCTACATAAATCATCATTGCTACTATAGGCTATAGGCTATGTTACATAAATGTTTTATATGTATAATAATATTAATCCACTTTTTCACATATGGGTTATTTTAATCAAGGATCAATGACCAACAGTGAACAGTGTTTTCCTTCACAAAAATTCTTGACGCGAGGGGGGCTCAAACCCACAGTTAATGTGGCCTGTCAATGAAGCAATGATGAAGACGGTATATGACAACTTAAATGTTGTATAGACCTACTTTATATTTTTTTCCTTAAAAGCGCATGTAAAGTATATCTGAAACGGATGATCAAAAACGTGGGATTTTGTCATATACCTGTATGTGAAAACTTCTAACGTTAGTAGCTAGCAGCCTAGTCAAGGATCTTGAAATATTGGTACTCTACACTTGAGACAGACCAAGTAGAACAAAAGTATCATTGTCAGCTAGTGAGGTTACCATAGGCCTAACGTGTGCCAGGTTATCTGGTGAGACCAGCTCCAATGTAACGTTCTATCACATGCAATGACATTGACAATTGTAATTGGCTGATGCCAATGACAAGGGGGTCCAGGCGAAATTGTAAACTTTTTCTAATGTTCCGAAGTATGGACCTACTACGTTTATGTGTGTTAGTTTCTTAACTATTTATTTAAGAGGACCACAATTCATCCTTGATGATTTTAAATCCATGCACGTGTGATTGTATTGTGTTTTAAATTGTCAAAGCAATCTATCTAGTCCACTAAGGGGAACTCACCCTTTCCAGGTAGTGTATGTATACTGTATGTTTGGTCTCAGGACAAAAAATACTGAGTGAGCTGACAGGTAGTGAGTAGTACTGAATAAGTGTCGCACTAAACGGTGTCCTACCTCAACAACATTAGCCTTATTAAACTGTGCATCACATTAGTTTTCAGGCGAGGCTATTGTCGCACAGCAGTAAATGGGTGACGCACTAAAAGCGGTTCTACCTCAAAGTCGTTGGCCTTGTTGTAGTGCATGTTGAGGGCTCGGTAGAGCTCGCAGTCGCGGCTGACGCTCATCTCCTCCACTCCGGTGACACCGTCGTTGATGGCCTGCCGGGCAAACTTCTCCATCTGGATGTAGTAGAACTCTCGGAAGTTACTGAACCACTTGATGAGCTGGGACGTGATGCAGCGGTTAAACTACAGGAGAGGAGAGAGAGGAGAGAGGCTTTAATAATAAGGATTATACGACAGTACTGTTAGAATGCATTTTTTCACACTATAGAAGTTAACAGGATTGGGATCAAATCAGAATTTTGGAATGAACCTCAATTCAACTCATGAGTTTGTGACAGGAAATATAATTTAATTCAGTGCAATTCAATGAAATTGCACTCAGTCATAGAACATGAGTTTTTCATTGAATCTAACAGGTCACACTTCCAGACACCAAAGAACATGTCACTTTTATCTAGCACCAAAGACCATATCACTTAGAAACAATGTTCATATACGTTTTTAACCTTAGTGTGTGGAAAGGCAATTATATTTTCTCGACAAACAATGCAGTTATATTAGACGCTACCTTATTGTGTTATGTATTCTAAAGCCACAATCTGTGATTGGGGCAAAGATTTTGTGGACATGTACTTTTTGGATGTAATGTAAACCCATTGATTCTTGGAGAATGTAACCCCCCCCACCCCCCATGGTTACAAACAATACAAATGTAAACCAATTTAAAACATATGGGACAATAGCTCTATCACTTAACATAGACTTGTTCCCAAAAATGTTAGCTAAAACTCAGCTGGGTGTTTAACATGCAGCTAAGCTAATGACGGCAATTTGGCCCAATAGTCCTTGCATCCAAAGCCTTGTTAGTGAATTGGAGGGTGGGCAGTAACATTATTCAGATCACATCTCTAAGCTTTTTGTGACAAGAAGCCATTTTGTCTTGATTTTCAAATGATGTATTTTAGGTTAAACGAATGCATTCTGGGAAATGTAGTATTTACCCCATATTAAACTAAATGTAGGTGATTCATGAAATATAACAACTTAGGATAATATTTGCATTCAGATTTTGTTTTTCTTGATCATTAATTTGAAGAGTTTGTCCTGAAAATTGTACAAGATGTTTATTTGTATAGACTAGACCTAATATAATAGAAGAGGCATTTGAATTTCAGTTTAACTGAATTAAATTATATTTCCTTTAATTGAAATTGTGATTCTGATCGTTTTTACTACATCAAATTCAATTCAAATTCAAGAATTGAATTGGAATTCAGGAGGCATTCTCAATTCAATTCTGAATTGAGCCCAACCCTGGTAGTTACTGTGAGAGATAAAGGGTCAGAGAGATTTTAAATAATAAATATCATAATTATGAAAATAATTATTTAATAAATAATGGTTATTTATTTAACCTGGATAATTAATTGACATCATGATAATACCAACACTGATAATATTGGATTATTTTATTTGACATTATAAAGTATATAGGGCCACATTATTGTGCAGAACCAATTGCTTTAAGGCTTTCTGGGCTCTGTGATGAAGACATCAATGTTGAGCGTAGTTAAGGGGGCATAGGGGGATTCATATCACATCAGGGAGCCTGGAGGCAGGATGATAACAGAGAGAGAGATACAAGACAAGAGAGAGAAAGACCGCAGCAGGACTAAGAGAGAGAAGATAATAAAGAGAGACATAAAGTAAGACAGAAGGAGAGAGAAAAAAGAGCAAGCGTGTGTGTCTGTTACTCTTTTCCCTGAGGGACCGGACCTCCCCCTATCATAACCGGGGCTGGGAGGGGAGCGACCACAAACACATAATTGACCAGGAAAACGATTAAGTCTTCATCTAAATCTCCCTTGCCCGCAGGGGGCTCAAACATGTACTTAACCCCATTCACCATTTACCCTGCACTGCACCCTGCTTCTCCAGACCTCTCAGGCTACAAGAAAAGAAAAGAAAGTGGGAAAAGGAAAAAAAAAAGTGAGGGAGAGAGGAATAGAGAGAGAGAGATGATGAGTGCTGAGAAGGTCTGGCTATCTGATCTGTGTGGCTGCATGGATTCAATAGGACATAAACCTATTAAAGGCCTAGTGGCGCTGGAGCTGTCTTCCGTTTTGCCTCGCTACTGAAAACACATTGTCCAAACAGCCAGACAGGGAGATAAGGACCTCAGGGCCCAGCACAGTCCCCAGCCTGGACAGTCACACACACACATATGCACACACATGCACACATGCACGCATCCCTCAAAACCCTTTACCTCAGCCCTCAGCCCCCCCAAAATCCTTTAACTTATTCCTCAGCCCTTCCCCCTCCCCTAAAAGCCGTACACCCCCCCTATCCCCCTATCCCTGCCCCGCCCCTACACCAACTCCCCCACTCTCACCCTCCACCCCTCCTCTCTGCTCTTTTTGTGATTCTGTTAGAATAGGAGACAAAACGTTACTAAATGCTGAGCAGCCACTCGCTGGGGTGGGAGAGCGGTTTTGACATGGAGATTAGGCTCTGGCTATTGTTCCAGAACACATTCTCATCTGATCCGGGCCGACACACACACACACACATGCACACACACTAGCGCAGGCTCACACACGGCCTCATTTGAGCTAGGCATAGGCTGGGACAGAGAAGAAGGAGAGAGCAAAAAAGGGAGAGATAAAATGAGATGAGAGAGAGAGTATGAGAGGGAGAGAATGAGAGAGAAAGGGACTGGAGGGGGGAAAGGAGGGGTCACTCTTTTCTGGAATGGTCTGTGGGTGACATAATGGGAGGAGGACTGAAAGAGTATGTCTGCCTGACATTGTTTGGCATGGTCGGGTGGCGAGGGGAATGGGTGGGGGTGAGGGATTGGGTGGGGAGAGGGGAGGGGAGGGGTGGGGGCAGAGCGACGAGGCCTAAAGTGCAGGGTTAGCAGAACAGCGGGCGGGTTAGAGTTAGGAGGGGGAGGGAGAGGGGTGTAGAGAACTGCAGGGCTGGACAATAGACCTGGGCAGTATAGGAACGTGAGCTGTCAGCAAGCAAGGCTCATGACATCGAAGTGTCAAACAAACAAACTACTGACTCTTACAATTACACACACACAGGGGCTATTACTGTACACAGGCAAGAACCAACATCCACAACACAGACTCTGAGACACACACACTCATGCACATACATTTGCGAGTTCACTATCACAGATACGTCACTACTCAGACACATCACTCTCTCTTGGATGGGTTGGAGTGTGTGTGTGCGTGCGTGTGTGCATGTGTGCGTGCATGCGTGTGTGTTTGCGTGTGTGTGTGTGTGTGTGTGTGTGTGTGTGTGTGTGTGTGTGTGTGTGTGTGTGTGTGTGTGTGTGTGTGTGTGTGTGTGTGTGTGTGTGTGTGTGTGTGTGTGTGTGTGTGTGTGTGTGTGTGTGTGATTGAGGGCTGCATACTGAGATTAAAGTCAGTGAAAGAGATGTCATCACTCACACTGGAGACCTTTAGTGTCACTTCAGCCCTCTGACTGATAGACTTGTCACTTTGGACAGGGATGGCTTTCATTATACAGGCTAGGCTTTATACCTCAACATCTATCTGACACAAAGCATGGTTAAATCTACTGTATGGAATATCTACTGTACGCGGATGAAATGTGGTTTAATCACACGTTACATGTATACAGAGAGAGAGAAAGAGAGAGATTCAATGTGTGTCTACTAAAAGTCTTTGTTGCTAAAAATCAGGTACCCATTCTTGTTTAATTAAGTTGCTTGTGGGGGGATAAATATCCCCTGATATCAGCTAGGGACCAGAGTGTTCAGTGGTCCGTCAGTGTTCTGTCGGGGGGAACTATTTCAAAGCAACACATCACCGGGACTCCTAAATCTGAGCCAAGAGAGACATGAGATGTCCATGGCCTGTTGGAGTGTGTGTGTGCGCCTGTATGTGTAGGCGTGATTAGCTAAGAGGGGAACGAGAGACAAACGGTGAGAGCGTATTTCTCACACTCACACTCGAGAGCCTACAAAAGGTCAACCTTAAGCGTTAACTATAAAGGAACAAAACAAACACACGCTTCCCTACCATGCAACCTACATAAAACTATGCACACAGCGCCAGAGAGGGAAAACACTCTTGTCCCAACGATTAAGCTCTTTTCAACACCGAAACAAAATCCTACTCATTATCTGTAAGACAACAGGGACATTCACTATACATACAAAGGTATGTGGACACCACTTCAAATTAGTGGATTTAGTCTATTTCAGCAAGACTAGTTGCTGACAGGGGTATAAGATTGAGTACACAGCCATGCAATCTCCATAGACAAACATTGGCAGTAGAAAAGCCTTACTGAAGAGCTCAATTACTTTCAATGTGGCACCATCGTATGATGTCATCTTTCCAACATGTCAGTTTGTAAAATTTCTGCCCTGCTAGAGTTGCCCCGGTCAACTGTAAGTGCTGTTTTTGTGAAGTGGAAACGTCTAGGAGCAGCAACGGCTCAGTCACAAAGTGGTAGGCCACATAAGCTCACAGAATGGGATCGCCGAGTCCTGAAGCAGGTAAAAATCAATCCAAACTGCCTCTGGAAGCAAAGTCAGCACAATAACTGTTCATTAGGGTGCACAAGCCTAAGATCATCATGTGCAATGGAGTGGTGTAAAGCTCACCGCCATCAGACTCTGGAGCAGTGAACATGCGTTCTCTGGAGTGCTGAACCACGCTTTACCATCTGGCAGTCCGATGGACAAATCTGGGTTTGGCGGATGCCAGCAGAATTTATTTAAAATTTAACCTTCATTTAACTAGGCAAGTCAGTTAAGAACATATTCTGATTTACAAAACAGTCTACAGGGGAACAGTGGGTTAACTGCCTTGTTCAGGGGCAGAACGATAGATTTTTACCTTGTCAGCTCAGGGATTCGATACAGCAAACTTTCTGTTACTGGCCCAATGCTCTAACCACCAGGCTGCCTGACGTTCCAATGTATAGTGCCAACTGTTTGATGGAGAATGAATAATGGTCTGGGGCTGTTTTTCATGGTTCGGTCTAGGCTCCTTAGTTCCAGTGAAGTGAAATCGTAACGCTACAGCATACAAGATAGATCATGTAGATCATTCTGTGCTTCCATCTTTGTGGCAACAGTTTGGGAAAGGTTGCTTCCTGTTTCAGCACGACAATGCCCCCATGCACAAGGCGAGGTCCATACAGAAACGGTTTGTCAAGATCAGAGTGGTAGAACTTGACTGGCCTGCACAGAGCCCTGACCTCAACCCCATCGAACCTTTGGAATTAATTGGAACATCGACTGCTAGCCAGGCCTAATCGCCCAACATCAGTGCCCAACCTCACTAATGCTGTTGTGGATGAATGAAAGCAAGTCCCTGCAGCAGTGTTCCAACATCTCGTGAAAAGCCTTCCTAGAAGAGTGGAGGCTGTTGGGACAGCAAAAGGGGGACCAACTCCATATTAATACCCATGATTTTGGAATGAGATTTTCGACCAGCAGATGTCCATATATTGTTAGTCATGTATTGTACATGTCATAATCTTATCCAGTAATATTTTAGAGAGCTGCTGAGTAAATTTAGGTCATGTTAAATCATGTTAAATCCCCATTCTGTATTATCAGTGATCGTTGTCGTATGACATTACAAATACAGCAGACTGCAAGACCTCAAAGGAGAGAGACACACCAACAAGGTGTCTCCTGCACATTGTGATGACATTGACAGTAAAGTCAAAGTCACCCAGCAGCTCTGCTCTGGACAGACAAACAGGTACACTCTGCTCTGCGTCCATCTAGCTCCCTGCCTTCCAAACAATGGAGAGGAGGAAGAATCCATACACATGACCTCTGACCAACAAGCTATTTGAAAAACAACAAGAGGAACAGAAAGAGAAGCGGCCCGTCCCTCTCTGCCTAAAGCCCATCCATAGTCATCAGGGCTTTCTACTGCTTCCTGTTTTTGCAGGGGTGAATTGTGGGAGATAATCTCTCGTTGTCTATTGGCTGACTCTACAAAAACCAGCCCTGAAATCCAGCGCCTGGCTTTTCGTCGTGCGGGGGGAGGATGCCACACCATCAGCGGAAAAAAAGAAAAGACAAGGAATGACATGTAAAAGGAAAAACCTCCTGACCTCATCCACTCCATAGCACGACTTGTACAAATACTGAGGCCAGTGTGCCGAATACACACAAAGGCCTGGCAGAAGGAGAGATAAAGAGATGAAGTGAAAGAGAAAGAGCGAGAGAGAGAGAGTGAGAGAGAGAGAGAGAGAGAGAGAGAGAGAGAGAGAGAGAGAGAGAGAGAGAGAGAGAGAGAGAAAAACGAGAGAGGGAAAGAGGGTTGTGGGGGCAGTGTGTGTCCAAAACAATTGCTTTCATGAAAAGAAAGAGAAAGAGAGAGAAAGAGAGAGAAAGATTCACAACAGAATCAGTTTGGGACATCCTTGTTTGTGTATTCAGCGTTCATTTATGACCCCAACATTTTAAAACAACACTGACATTTATTCTCTCTGACATCACATCAACTTCATATTTTCTCAAGTAACGTCTGAAATATGGAAACCAAACATAACGCTAAGATTGTGTTTAGCCTATTATTCATCCATCACACCATAACAATAACCTATGTATGACCTGTCTGGGCATTTGTCAAAACAGAGAAGCTGGTAATTGGCGATCAATACTAATGGCTAACTGAACCATGTCAAAGCACACAAGTTAATCCATCATGGTGTGTAGTGTAAGGATAGCGTAATGCTAAACTGTTGCAGTGAAAACAACAATCACAGTATGTTTCAACTGTCACAACATTTACCTATCAGGTCAGTAGTAAGAACGTTCTTCCACCATCCCTAGTAAACCAGCGCCAAGACGGCGCAGCATCACGCCATTGTCGGGCCAACCCACTTCCCACGATCATTCGATTTAGTATTTGTATTTACTATTTGTATTTACTATGGATTAGCTGCTGCCAACACCTCTGTTGGTATGTCTTGTGGGGTATGCATGAGTGTCTGAGCTGTGTGTTAGTCGTTCCTGATTATACCTGGATTATTTTGGAGAGTCTCCATTAAAGAACACCCACTGTGTTCTGTTAGACAGGTAACACTTTATTCTCAATATAGCAGGAGGTGTAAAGCCATAACACATATTTTTTTCCAGAAGCAGACTACAATCGATAATGTCAAAAGCCGCACTGAAGTCTAACAAAACAGCCCAGGACAATATTTTTATCACCCATTTCTCTCAACCAATCATCAGTAATTTGTGTAAATGCTGTGCTTGTTGAATGTCCTTCCCTACAGGCGTGCTGAAAGTCTGTTGTCAATTTATTTATTGTAAAATAGCGTTGTATCTGGTCAAACACCATATTTTCCATAACTTTCCTAAGGATTGGTAACACTTCACACTTCACACACTCCGTGCAGGCCTCGATCTAGGAGTATGGGTAGGTAGGACGGCAGCACACACAGGTACCCCCAGCGATGAAGGTGAAGGCTCCAACGTGGCGAAAATATTCGTTGTTTGTATCGGTTCCAGGCCTCTCGTTGGGAGTGTAGGCTGCTTTGTGGCAGGCCACTCTCTTCCGCTTCCACAGTCTTGTGAAATGCAACCATCATTGATTGCAATGCTCCTCTTGAAGTGCTCCTTCCACTCCGCCATAAGATGGGAGAGGAGATGCAGAATATATCTCCCCGGGCAACACCGGCCAATCGGATAAAGACTAACGACAAGACGGAGATGCAACCAGCATGCGCGAACGCAGTCCAGCCACTGGCATAGAAAAGGTAAACATTCCACCCCAGTTTTCTTTGTAGGCTGGCTACCTGTGTGATCAAAGAAGCCACCTCAAGCCTATAATCCTCAGCAAGCAAACAATTGCCACATTGGAACTTTGAGTGATCCAGTTTGCCCTGACACGAAGCGTAGTAGATACAGCTCCTACAGCACGGGAACCATTCATTTACCCCTCCAGACAAAGAGGGCTCCATTGGAAAACTCAACTGGGACAAACTTCTTTAGCTTGCTGGCTAACGTTAGCAGCTTAGCTAGGTTGGCGGGCTCTTTCAAGCAGACATTAACCGGTCAGTTAAGCAGGGTTCTGCTATTTTTTTTAAAGCCTATACCGTAAGCTAAGGTCATCAAGGTAAAATGTTTTTTTTTTAAAGTCTAAGAATAATGCCGCGATCAAAACAACTGGGAACTTGTACCTTATTAGTCAAGATATTATTAGCTCTTAGAGCACATGTCTAAGAATGCCACTCTCCTTGCCTTGCATCAGCTAGCCATGTCTAATTAGTTAGCCACTAGCATCTCCAAAGATGGTGGATGAATGAAGGTGTCCCACTCATGCCATTCACCATTGAAAATAATTGTCACAGTTCCGTTCTCGTTAAGGGGTGGCTCTCCCATAAGCACCAATCCGATTGAAGCTGGGTCTGGTCTGCTTAGTTCATTGACTGTATATGAACTGGCAGCTCCCATTCCCATATACGGACACTAGCTTAGCTCTGCCTCCTCCATTGTCCTCCACTGTTAGCCAAGACAAAGACACTACAATCTTAATACCCTTAACTATCGGTGACAGTTTTTACCCCTCTTCTTTCTCTCTTCTTTACCCCTTTCTTTCTCTGCACTCCATTCTGTCCTCTCCCCAATGTCTATCCGTCACTTGTCCCTACCGTTCAGATAACCCCTTTTCTGCATGCTATCCCATGATAGGGTGGCGGCGTAGCCTAGTGGTTAGAGCATTGGACTCGTAACCGAAAGGTTGCGCGATCGAATCCCCGAGCTGATAAGGTACAAATCTGTCATTCTGCCCCTGAACAAGGCAGTTAACCCACTAGGCTGTCATTGGAAAATAAGAATTTGTTCTTAACTGATTTGCCTAGTAAAATAAAGGTTAAAAAAATCTACCCCATGTCTATCGCTCCCGCTCAATTCCTTTGCCATGCTGTAACATCCATGCTCCCCCGCTGGCTTCTAAATATTACCTATTGCACCTTCCTCATCCTCTCTCTTTTGTATAAAGCCATGACTTAGTAGGGAAAAGATCCTCATACGGAAGCAATGTAAGACACACAACAGGCACTTCACATTAGTACAGCACTGTGCCGGAAGAACATCTCGGGGGAAGTGAGAAGAGTTATTGCTTCACTCAACTTTTAACTGCAGTCTGAGGTGAGAGCACAGGCATAGAAAAACACAGAGAAAAAGTAAAGGAAGAAAAGTCCAGGCATGGTGATCTGTCCTTACAACTTGTCACCGGGGGCAAGGACAGTCACTTCCGCTGGGAAGACAAAGGACAGACACACTGACAGTGTTGAACACACCTGTACAGTTAGATAACTATGGAGAGGAGTGCCAGCCCAGAGTATGTTTTCATGAGCTTCATGTAGCACTTATCCCTTAGGCACAGATCTAGGATCAGCTTACACTCACCAAATCCTTACCATAACCACTGGGTAAATAATTCAGTTTAGGATTTTGGGAGGGTAATCTGATTTTAGATCAGTGCGCAAGGGCAACTTCTACTTCAGGGAGCTACATCCGTCTAGGGCCTACGTCATCCTACTCCTTTTCATGATGATAGAGGTGGAAAGGTGAGGGGTAAAAGGTTGGGGTCCCGGGGTGTGGCTCACCTTGACGTCGGAGAAGAAAATCTTGAGCATGTTGGAACTGGGGTAACGGGCATAGAAGAACATGAGCTTGGCCTTCTTCAGGTGGTTGGGGGAAAGACCCTCCTGAATCTGAACATGTCTGCCGTCAAGGAAATGTATATTTTGGGGGGGGATGGAAAATTATAATTAAAATGGCTGACCTTGCAATGCTTTTCAATGTGTAGTCATATAGTTATGGTAGGGTAACTTGACCTAAAACCACCGCTATTTCAGTTGATGTGTTTTTAATATAAATAACATGTAATTAACATGTACTTAATGTACAATACTTAGTCAGTTAATTGTTTTCCTTGAAGACTATAATAGATATAGGCCAAACCAATATTATGCATTTCACATTCATTATTTTAGGATAGTGATAGCACTGGAGAAGGGTAGGGCTGATCTTGAATCAGTTGTTAGAGAGTAGTGAGTGAACCAGGGCCAAACCATTTGCTTGCGATTAGCATCCACTCTTAATCAGGTGTGAGCGTGTCACGGTAAATAAAACGTCGGCCAGCGCCACAGCTGGTGCCTTTACATAAGGAGCTAATTTCACAGTCAAAGTAAGCAAACGCCTTTCCCTCTTCCCCCCCATCATACCCCCCTCCAACCTCCACCCCAAAAAAGGAAGGGGAAAAAAATGAAATTTGCATATCACAGACAAAGAAAGCAGTTAACACTGGTTTATGAGAGAGGAGCCTAATGGCTTGGCGACAAGACATGACAACCAAAGACAGGATCCATATTAATATAAAAATAAGGTTTTAAAGGGACAACTCTGACGAAGTCATTAAGTGCCTTGTCTCTCTATAACAGAGCTGTAGACCTTATTCATTTAAAATACACACGTCATAGATTTTAGAGACTAAGGTTTTCCGAGGGAAGTCTCAGGAGGAAGCAGGGGGTGGATGGGGGGAAGGCACATTGAACGATAGAGTTGTTTCAACTTCATTTACACCCACTGCTCGTCCTCCAGCCTTTCTAGTGTTGCCAAACCTTGGGAGGAGGAGGAAGAGGGGCTCCAAGGCAGTGAATCTCTCCAGCGATGGGCGCTGCATCCCTGGAACACATCTGTGCTGCGGACGGCCCAAACCATTTCCATGGTGAATTAATGGCTGTATAATTCAGCTAATATCAATCTGGGGCTAAGACAATGAAAAGAGATGAGGGTAAACCCGCTCTCTCGTTGAGCGGAAAGCAATCTCTAGTAACTATTATATCTTGAACCGACAAATAAAGGGCTACTCTGTAAGTCTGTAAGTAGGACAATGTCATAATACCTTTTCCTTCTGGATTGTATGTTTATATAGCTACGGATGGAACTTTTCATGGTATTTCAGTTTGACCGCTTTTAACAAAATTTAAAGCAGTGAAAACAACCCAACATGTTTCTAATACGATTTAAGTTTAGCTTGGATGAATATCTTATGTGGTTGAAAAACTATCAGTTTCTATGAAGCTGATAAATATAGCACCTTTACAGATGGTCCCTAACTGCACATTCTTTCTCTCAAGATGTTGAAAGAAAGAAATCATACTTATCCACTCCTGTTCTCAAGTCAACATTTACATTTAGTGTATAATTTTACTGCAAGAAATGCTTAAACCTTGCAGGGGTTAATATTATACAGTAAGTGTCCAGATTTCAGTTAGGCTATTAAATGTAACCCATCTGTACAGTACGCCTATTAAGCCTACAGTTCCCTTGACGTGTCATATTTGAAGTCCCTGTCTTGTGACTCTCAAATAGCACCTCACACATAGCCGGCACTGCTATCATCCTCTTTTACCACTTCACAAAATCTTCCCCGAACATTACTGTTCTGGCCCTCCCTTCTCTTTATATTCAACTCTCCATTTCACAGCTTTTCTCTTCTTGGATTCAACTTTGACATCGTCCCTTTTGCCTCATTGGATCGACATTAACTTTTTCTGCCCAAGTTCTCAAAAGCATTTGGTGATTGGTGTGTATTTGGCATGCATGCAGTTAGGCCCTAAAGCAGGGATCATCAACTAGATTCAGCCGCGGGCTGACTTTTTCTTAAGCGGATTGGACAGAACATAATTAGAAATTATTTGTAGACTGCAAATTGACAGCATGTAGCCCAAACAGATATAATATTTGTCTAAAAATCACAGATTTCCAAAATAAAATCACTTTGAGCTTATTTGTTGGTGTTTTTACAGTCTTTTCCAAAAATAGTGAGGGAGAGTTGGCCTATGGGGAGAACCCTAGCAGGCCTGGCCAGCAGGCCTGGCCAACAGGCCTGGCCAAAAGAGCAGCACTCCACTCTCCACATCATCTGCTCCAAGAGCGAGGGATACCATGGCCTCTCAGAGCGAGCGAGGGATACCATGGCCTCTCAGAGCTGAGCGAGGGAGCGAGGGATACCATGGCCTCTCAGAGCGAGCGAGGGATACCATGGCCTCTCAGAGGGAGCGAGGGAGCGAGGGATACCATGGCCTCTCAGAGGGAGCGAGGGAGCGAGGGATACCATGGCCTCTCAGAGGGAGCGAGGGAGCGAGGGATACCATGGCCTCTCAGAGAGAGCGAGGGAGCGAGGGATACCATGGCCTCTCAGAGGGAGCGAGGGAGCGAGGGAGCGAGGGAGAGATTTGAAATGTGTTTATTCCTGTGGAACTTTTGTGAGTGTAATGTTTACTGGAAATGTTTTATTGTTTGTTTTTTTCACTTTTGTTTATTATCTATTTCAATTGCTTTGACAATGTAAACATATGTTTCCAATGCCAATAAGGCCCCTTAAATTGAAAATTGAATTGAGAGAGAGGGAAGCAAGACAGAAGAGAAAGAGGCATGGACAGAGTGGGAGAGGGTTGTTCTCTTCAAGTCTGGCAAGATGACTTGCTGCTGTAAAGACACAATCATGTTAGTCTCATAAGACTGGGCTTTCCCAATGAGACTACCACGCGCTCGCTTCTAAATCAAAATGAATTCAAAAACTAATGACAATCCCATCATTACATAGATTACATTTATATGTATAAATAAATTGAAGTTGCAAAAATCTACAAACACAGGATCCTCTCCCTATGCTTCAATATCAAGCAACAGTGAATCTTGATGAATTAATATCTCTAACAGCTTGCAAATGTAATAGTGATTGGACTTGGGGTGACACACGGCTATTATTTAGCCATGTTGGTGCCCTTGTACCAGCAAGGTTAGTGGTATCTGAGCACATCTGACAAGATATCATCATTCTCCCCAGCTCTTCCCAAGTCAAGAGAGAAAATAGCTGCTCCACTTGCTCATTTCAGGTGTAAGGCCAATATACAATGAGGAAACTGATGGAAGCCATCTGCTGCGCGACGCTCCGGAATGCAGATGAACTTCAACACAAAATGTCTGACAATCTGTTGTCTTTAGTTATTGTAGACGTGAAATTAACATGTGGCGGAAATTTTTAAAACCTGTAACACATGGCCGTGTTGTTCTAACTATTCTTCCCATTAAAGGGAGTACATCTGTTAATTAATGCCCCAAAATTATATGCCAGATTAGAGATAAAAGCATCTGGCATATATGTACAGTTGAAGTCGGAAGTTCACGTACACCTTAGCCAACTACATTTAAACTCCGTTTTTCACAATTCCTGGCATTTAATCCTAGTAGAATTTCCATGTCTTCCAGGTCAGTTAGGATCACAACTTAATTTTAAAAATGTGAAATGTCAGAATAATAGAAGAGAGAAAGATTTATTTCAGCTTTTACTTCTTTCATCACATTCCCAGTGGGTCAGAAGTTTACATACACTCAATTAGTATTTGGTAGCATTGCCTTTAAAATTGTTTAACTTGGGTCAAACGTTTAGGGTAGCCTTCCACAAGCTGTCCTTGTTGTCCTTAAGCCATTTTGCCACAACTTTAGAAGTATGCTTGGGGTTATTGTCCATTTGGAAGACCCATTAGCCAACAAGCTTTAACTTCCTGACAGATGTCTTGAGATGTTGCTTTAATATATCCACATAATTTTACTTCCTCATGATGTCATCTATTTTGCAAAGTGCACCAGCCCCAACTGCAGCAAAGCACCCCCAAAACATGATGGTGCCACCCCTGTGCGTCACGGGTGGTATGATGTTCTTCGGCTTGCAAGCATCCCCCTGTTTCCTCCAAACATATCAATGGTCATTATGGCCAAACAGTTCTATTTTTGTTTCATCAGACCAGAGGACATTTCTCCATAAAGTACGATCTTTGTCCCCATGTGCAGTTGTAAACCGTAGTCTAGATTTTTTGATGGTGGTTTTGGAGCAGTGGCTTCGTCCTTGCTGAGGGTGCCTTTCAGGTTATGTCGATATAGGAATCATTTTACTGTGGATATAGAAACTTTTGTGCCTACTTCCTCCAGCAACTTCACAAGGTCTTTTACTGTTGTTCTGGGATTTATTTGCACTCTTCGCACCAAAGTACGTTCATCTCTAAGGGAACAGACTGCGTCTCCTGCCTGAGCAGTATGACAGCTGCGTGGTCCCATGGTGTTTATACTTGCGTACTATTGTCTGTACAGATGAATGTGGCTCCTTCAGGCATTTGGAAATTGCTCCCAAGGATGAACCAGACTTGTGGAGGTCTATAATTTTTTTTTCTGAGGTCTGGTTGATTTCTTATGATTTCCCCATGATGTCAAGCAAGGAGGTACTGACTTTGAAGGTATGCCTTGAAATATATCCACAGGTACACCTCCAATTGAATCAAATGATGTCAATTAGCCTATCAGAAGCTTCTAAAGCCATGACATCATTTTCTGAAATTTTCCAAGCTGTTTAAAGGCACAGTCAACTTAGTGTATTTAAACTACTGACTCACTGGAATTGTGATACATTGAATTATAAGTGAAATAATCTGTCTGTAAACAATTGTTGGAAAAATTACTTGTGTCGTTCACAAAGTAGATGTCTTGCCAAAACTATAGTTTGTTAACAAGAAATTTGGGGAGTGGTTTTAATGACTCCATCCTAAGTGTATGTAAACTTCTGACATCAATTTTAGTTATTGTTTTACTCTCTCTCTCTCTCTCTCTCTCTCTCTCTCTCTCTCTCTCTCTCTCTCTCTCTCTCTCTCTCTCTCTCTCTCTCTCTCTCTCTCTCCCTCTCTTTTCATCCTCCCATCAGGAGAAACAGTGTAGCAGAGGATATTATGGATCTCTGGGAAGTGCTCTTCCCCTTTTGGTCAGAAGACAAATGAAGACAATCACTGTTATGAAAGAAAAGCAGTTCGCTGCGTACACCTGTTAACGTCCGTTTCAAAGAAAAGAAAGGGAGGAGCGGGAGAGAAAGAAACCTTTTTTTTAAAGTATTTGGGTGCCAAGCAACTGCTGAAAGCTCCCCGGGCTGTTGACAGATATTTATGAAACGAGAAAGAAATAGAAAAGAAACGACAACGAGTGTTTGTTTTTACAATGGGGGATGATAAGACACAGGTGGCCATAAATAAACATATTTACTGAGTCCTCAGGCGAACCCTATCTACCATATACACACACACACACACACACACACACACACACACACACACACACACACACACACACACACACACACACACACACACACACACACACACACACACACACACACACACACACACACACACACACACACACACACACACACACACACACACACACACACAAACAAAGGCCAAGCCCTGAGGTGATCATAACACAGACATAGATCAGCACTAACATACAGTAGCCATGTCTAACTTTTAGACACAGTCAAGTAAAAAAAAAAATAAAACATGCTCTCGAATCTCAGCCAAAACATGTCCAAGCCTGTTAGACCATAGATACACTGAGTGTACAAAGCATTAAGGGCACCAGCTCTTTCCATGACATAGACTGACCAGGTGAATCCAGGTGAAAGCAATGATAACTTATTGATGTCACTTCAATCAGTGTAGATTAAGGGAAGGAGACAGGTTAAAGAAGGTATTTTAAGCCTTGAGACATTGGAGACATGGATTGTGTATGTGTGCCATCGGAAGCATTGGAGTCAACATGGGCCAGTATCCCTGTGGAACACTTTCAACAACTTGTGGAGTCCATGCCTGACAAATTGAGGCGGTTCTGAGAGCAAAAGGGGGGCTTGCAACTCAATATTAGGAAGGTGGTCTTAATGTTTTGTACACTCAGTGTACACTGTACATGTATGTCGTGTGTGTCATTGATATAACATTTTCAGTGACAGTGATCACGCAAAATAACTCCTACGGAGCCTTCATGAGTGAAAGGTCTTTGCAAAGACAGGTCTGAATGGTAGAGGGATAGGGAGGTAGCCTATATAGGAGAACAGGGCAAACTGAATGGATCAGTTGAGGCTATTAGGCCCAGTCCCAGTTGGTTGACTGTGATCCTCCCATAGGTACCTTACCTCTTTATCTGCAGCCCATGATTGAGGTACACAGGGGTTAAACTATCAGTACAGAGAGCCATTGTGCTCAACTTCAGCTTTCTATAGTGTTTGTCTCGTTCAGTCATGTTTCAAATGGGAATCAGGGCTATAAATGTTGTGGAGACATTATCTGACCAATGGTAGAGTGACTAGAGTGCGTTCAACCAATTAGTAGAGACAAAGGTATATGATCAAATAAAAAAAGGGATGTTTTAGAGAGAACTGAAAATAAAATAAATGTGCTGATTTAGCAATAATATGCAATAGTCATCATAACAATATATTAAACTATCTAAGATGAACAACCAGCCCTTCTATAGCATCTCTAACTCTCTCTCCCTCCCCACCTCCCTCCCTCTCTCTGTGTGAAGGATACAGTGCTGCCTGAGTATGGTGAGATGTCGTTCATGTCGCTCATGTCTCCACACTCTGACTTGATGAGGGACAGGGAGAGCCCCTCTGCAGTGCTCCCAGGGTTGGTCGGAGAGAAAGACCGGTGGTGGTGCCCCACATGATGCCCTGATGACATTTTGGTCCGCAGGCTGGTGGTCTCCCTGGACAGGTCCATGGAGTCTGGGGAGGAACGGTCCTTCCCTGGGTAACCGCCGGAGGGTGGGCCCAGAGGGCTCTGGAAGGGGTAACCCATGAGAGGAAGGGGAAAGGGGTGGCGGAAAGAAGGGGGGCTGAAGCCCATGGAGGTAGAGAGGGAGGAGGGGTGCAGGGAGGGGTGGTGATGGCCCCCGTGGGTGCCCACGGCTGAGGATTGGTGATGGTGCCCCGTCTGCGTCTTCCTCACCACCAGGGGCAGCGCCTCCGTCTGGTCGTTGGCGCCGGGCACAGGTATGCTGCCGAACGAATCCAGGGGATTGGGAATGACGACGTCGCCAAAGCATTGCAGGCGCTGGTTGGCTGTGTGGAAGTTGGGGCCCTTGACGTTGACACCAAACCTCTCTGTGGGCATGGGGAGGGGAGGGAAGACTTGGGGTGGTGTGGGGCGAGGGGGCTTGACAAACACCTTGACCACTGTGTCCACCACCTGGTTCATTGCCGAGTTGAGCTCCTGTTTCAATGTCTCAGCCAGCAGCTTGCCCTCTGCATGGTGCATGGAGGAGGAGGGGCCCTGACCAGGACCTTTCCCCCAGACCAGCCCCTCTCTCCTGAGCTTGTCCCCCTCAGCCAGCAGGGCCTGCTCCTGGAGCAAAGCCCTTGCTCGGTCCAGGAAGTGTCCCGGATCCAGGTCTGACATCTCATTGTCGGAACGGTCTGTCCGGTCATCTCCTCCAGCATCAGACCTCCCAGCGCTGTCCTCAGACATGTTGCCTAGGTCATGGGCCAGGTCATGCTCCGAGTCGTCGGTGGAGTCATAGATCTGGAAAAACTTCTCCTGCAGCTGGCGCAGCTGCTTCTGCATGTCCTCCAGCTGCAGCTTCAGTTGTCTGCGCTCCTCATGCTTCTGCTCTTTACGCTGGCACACCAGCTGGGTGAAGCTCTGCTGCTGCTGCTGGGGCAGGCGCTGTTTCCTTTTGTTCTCCCGGCTGCACACCTCTCCCCTGGGGCTGGGCGGCTGTGGGGGGCAGTTCATCTCCATTTCTCTGTCCCTGTCACCGTCCATCTCTCGCTCTCTCTCCCGTCCACATTGTTCCTGTTCGTGGTCCCGCTCTCCGAGGTGGCGTGTGGGCACCACCACCCCGGGTGAGTGGCTCATGCCCCGGATGATGTTCTCCACTCGGGCACGCTTGGCCCGGAGGTGCTCGTCGTTGAGGCGCTCTAGGTCAAAGGCGCCCAGAGCCGGGGGATGGCCAAAAGGGGAAAGGCACTCCTGGGGGCTGTCCTGGGACGAATTACTGCAGGCGTCCTCCTGGTGGGCTTCGGAACCCCCACTGGAGAGGCCCGACCTGGGGAACCCCCCATCCTCTCTATCTCCTCTCTCCCCTCTCTCTCCTCTTCCGTTCTTGGCCATGTTGCTCTTGAGGAGCTGAGAGATGATAGTGGCACCGGGGAAGGCGTCTTCATACGAGTTGGCTCTCTTCAGGAGCTTCCGGAGCACGTTGGACTTGGACTCGCTGTTGGTTGCTGTGACGACCCCAGCGTGGCCGTGCGGCTGCACCATGGAGCAGTCCATGGAGTCTGCATCGGAGCCATGGTGGTGGGAGTTGAGAGAGTTCATAGTACCGAAGATTGCTGCTTTGGCATGGGCGATGTCTGCGCTTGTTGTGGCTGCTGCTGCTGCGTTGGCAGCGTTGCTGCCCACAGTCCTCTTCACCCCGATGTCCACTCGTCTTCTCTTGGTCTGTCTGCTCAGGAAGGAGTCGCTGTCATG